>NC_142987.1:8031585-8656585 GCF_061535395.1 Colias eurytheme | reverse complement strand
AGGTATGATTTGCAGATTTTAGCAACATTATATTCATTATTGTTCCTTTGATCAGATAGCGATTAAAACGTGTGTGCATTCTCCAAAAATCTCACGTTGAATCGATTTAGAAAGCTAAACTATTGTACCGTTAACATCCGGACCATGTTCAATAGTCGCTTGGTATAAATTGTATTGGACCCATATTACAGTCGTTAGCCGTAATTGCGTATCATGCAAAAAGATCGGACGGGCAAAAAACTTTCGCTTACACATTCGATTGTACAACGTTGTGATTAATATGATTTTTATTTGCTTTGATTGCGCGTCTACGGCGCGAGGCTATTCAATCAGCTGATTTAGCAGATTATCAAGCGGACGTTGACATTAAACAAAAACCTTGATTGGTCGGAGGCAGCTAGTTAACTGTATCTATAGTACACGCGTTTGATTGATTGGATAGGCAGCGGCGGGCTTCTATTGTACTTCTATCCCATTTTAAATAGATTATTATGTGAATAATATTATAGCCATGTTTAAATTAATATTCTTGTTAACATTTAACGATCTTTCTTGACGTTCTTATTTTGTGAACGGTCATTATGTGGTTTCCTCTCTTAAACAAATTATACGGCGATCGTATAACTTCTAATTATGGATACGAAATTGCCTACTCGAATTAATAAAGTTGCTAGAATTCATATTCTATGCTAGCGGTACGTGATATTATTTACATTTACTTTCTAAATGTTTATTGTAACAACGAAGGCTTATAATAAAATGTAATGTTAATGTTGTGCATTTGTTATCTTTATTATACTATCACTTAGTGTTGTGATTCACGTTTCTATTTCATTTATTGTAAATAGTATCTAAGTTTCATTATGCATTGTGCGTAAATTATCATCAAGCTAACCGATAGCGTTTATTCCATGGAATAAAAGCTTAATTGAACTATTAATAGCTAATTGATTGATCATTCACGGGTAACTGATATATTCGTGTACAATATCTCAATTTAACATGTAACGTGTATACGTTCATTGAAATAACGCGTGCATCGGGGCATGCATGATAGATAGCATGATGTGACCATGCTGCTGTGAGCGGCGGTCAAACCTGACACTATCTGACGTATAAATTAATTGCGTAATTACTATTCAAAAATAGGTTATTATTATTTGTCTACATGCGTGGGCTATATAAGAATTTAGATCAAAACCATAATTTGTGATATAAATTAAGAACCGGTGGGTCGTTTAACAAAAATACATTTCAACGTGGTGATTTCAGAACACGGTTACCATAAAAACCATTAAAATTTTTGCAACCGTTACTCAAATAAGCGCGATAATAAATTAATGAAATAAATAACGCCACCGTCATAATTACAAAGACGAAGACGTTCACGAAACTTAATGCACATTTAAACATCCTCGTTAATGACAAAATATTTTATATTTTATCTGATGCGCATCGCTACCGTGCCTACCGGTGATACTTTTTTAAACGTTTTTCTCATTTAAATTAAGTATTCCTCTGATTTATTGTTATTCGCCTGACAAATCGCTGAGGATTTCGCCTCACCTGGTGTAACGGGTTTGGCGAGCCTGGAGCGAAGTTATTGTCTGATAATGTCCGAGTTAAGGACAATCGGATACTTTCATCTAAGCTTTTTTTAAAATACCCAGAAATCTGCGGTCTTTACAAACGGCTGAAGTTTATCTAAATTTCATAATAAACCGTAAATAACGCGCATCAACAATTTCGCGGTTCAGGGGTTGGGAGTATTTTAGAAATTTTCTCTTTTTTTATTACTTAAGATTATGTAGCGCAAATCCGGCTTAATAAAGATGCCTTTTGAACCTTGTAGCGTACTTCTACGCTATCATTTAACGAATAAGGAAATAAACTAACGATAACACGAACATTTAACAAGATAATTACAATCATTCAGCACATCCGCATTCATCTTTGCAACAAAAACTCGAGTCCTCAATCCGTCAAGCGTCCAACGACCATGTGTTTATCAAACAAAAGGAAAGCAAAGCTGTACAATTAAACAGTCACAGCACAAAGAAAATGTATGACAGCTAATTGTGAACGTATATGGCGAGATTAGTGAGTACCAGTTATCGTAAATGGGAACCTTGACGAATGTCTAGCTATATGGGTCGAACTTGATACGTGCAACAAAATAAGAAGATAGTTTAACATGTATAGAATTAACACATTCTTCCAATAATGTTGTAGTCACACGGCACAATGTTATAAGTTACAACTGAGGTGACAAAGCATTGAAATGATTTTTTTACTTTTTAAGGTATTTCGAATTTAAATTTATAAAAATTATTACATCCTAACTACGTAACTACTAAAGTAATAGCTGTAGTAACAGCTATAACAGATTCCCTAATTATTACTAACGTGATAGAAAAACTGTTTAAAACCCATACAAAAAATACAAAATAATTCGTGTTAAATCCACGTGCCCGAAACGTTCTGACATGTGTCAATACTGTCAACACGAATCCGCCTGATAAATATGGCGGCAGTGACACATCGAGTTGTGATTTGACAGTCCGATCATTATCTTCACCTAAAACGTCCAACTTTCGAGGAAGCCTACAATCATCTCCAACATTAATTTATCTTTAAATAAGGACACCACCACCTGACAGATACCCATTTTGAGTAAATTTTCAATCAATTTTGATTCTACACAGTGAAAACAGCCTGTATGCCGACCACACGTGTCAGAGTGAATCTTCTTTGGCAAGATTCTAAGTTACCAAAATCGTCGCCTTACTCCATGACGTGACGGTATTGCCAGGACGACCTTGAAATATTACTCCCAACGCGCCTCAAGAAGTTTCACATCAAAAAGTTAAAGGACATTATGAATAACTAGATTTCCGCCCGCGGCTTCGCCCGCGTTTTCAAAGGAAAACCCGCATAGTTCCCGTTCCCGTGGGATTTCCGGGATAAAACCTATCCTATGTGTTAATCCAAGTTACCCTCTATATGTGTGCTAAATTTCATTGTAATCGGTTCAGTAGTTTTTACGTGAAAGAGTAACAAACATCCATACATCCATACATCCATACATCCATACATCCAAACAAACTTTCGCCTTTATAATATGTATTAAGATTAAGATAAGTAATATACGGCATTCCATAATAGACACATTGTTGCAATATCCGTCTAGCGCATCACAATTCCAACACACACTATATAGAACACAAACTATCATAACGTATGCTTCGCTGACATGAATGCTCGCGTAATACTTTGCAGTCACTAGGACATGTATCACATGCATCTCGCTCACGTAACCCGAGCTTAAGATGTTATAGAATTTGGCATAATGCCCGAGAAGTTATCTTACACCTATTAAACCTAACAACGCAATGAAACCTGAGCCAAGATTGTATAACATTTGAACTCAAACTTTCTGTTATGTTTTTAAAATAAATCGTTATTTTGTGGCGCGTAACGGACATCTATTTGCTTACACTATATTTGCTTACAAGATTGATAACTGATACGAGATAAAACTTGTCATCATACGATAAACGTGACGTGTTTGTGGGACAGTTATTTTTGATCAAAGCGCGGAAAAAGCATAGAAATAAAACACGAAGAATCGGATATTAAAAAACGCAACATCTGCGCCACATGTTCCGCCAGAAGCTAATTAACTCTTAACAAATAGTGTAACAAAAACAGCAAATAGGTGAGAAAGTTGAGAAGTTCAAGCAAAAAAATATTTCACGTCCGCTCGCAGGATATTAGGAGAGATACATCACAGGTAAAGCTGAACTGTTTCCAATATAACACGGGACGTCACGTCACGAACGGGGTAATTAACCCGTTCCATTTATCAGGCAGATTTTTTAATGATTGTGGCCGCGGGAATTGAATATTGGAAATTTGTTTGTGAAGAAAAGAATGATTAACGATGCAGTGCCACCAGGGGCGCCCCTCGTCAAGCGACAATGCGAGTCATGCGATATAATAGCAATATTGTATCTGTGGACTAAATTACTTTTGGCGGCAAAATACAATTATTGCACAACTTTCAGATATGACGGCGGATAGATAAGACACGTTGATGTTACGTACTCGATGATAATCCTAAGTTTTGTAAGCCCGAAAGCTAAGCTAAAAATAAATACATATTCCAACAATTTGGTAATAATTGATAAGCAGTTAAAACAATTTCAATACGTTAGTCAATACTACACAAAAGCTTTTAAATAGATCCATGGGTTTTTGAAGCTATTTCCTTAAGTGTTAATAATTCCTAATTTTCGACGTTAATTTTTAAATTATGTATTTATTTCGTCGAAAAAGTATAATGGGCACGTATTTCAGCCAACGCCGTACGCACAGGATGTCGTAATGGTCCTAGAGAAATGGAAGGCGTAGCTTAACTATTTTAGTACAAGTTCAGAGTAAGGGCGATATATTTTCAGCCATATTTCCTCTCAGACGCTGTGTCGAGACCGTTAAATCACAGCCAATGGTCGTGAATTACAATAAATTATACGATATCGTTACAAACAGTGTGAAAATGTTATTTTTGTTTTTTTATTACTATAAGATACCATTTCAGAAATTTATCACGATAATAATCATTTTAAATGATGGACATTCCAACAAAAATGCAACAAACGATTATTTATTCTTATCTTCAAACAAATAAATTAAGACCAGTAGTCAGCGGTTATTTAGTTATAAATTATCTATTCTATAATAAAACCTACAAAGTTCTCAAACTTCCGCTCAACGCCTCAACAAGCTGAACAACAATACGACACAAATTGTTCACGGTCGCAAAAAATCAATCTACACTCGAATCGGAGTTGTTTACCCAAATTGTCCACCCATTTCCTTAAGCTCAGCTGCACGTTTATGGTATCCTTGAGGGGAAATTTTGTATCTGTCAGTTATAAATCCCCACAGCTGTCAGGCAGGTGGCGGGAACGTGCCTCACTTTGTGATTGGGTTATTTTTTGAGCTTTATAAATAATCACGGGGTTGTTAAAACATCTCTCCCCGTAATTGGTGCATTGTTATTCACAAATCGACTTATTACAATCATTAAACATGATCAAATTGCTCACTGCTTCTGCGAAGCAGCTGTATTTATAACTGTAGTTTATAAAATAAGTTATTTACTTTGAATTATTCCTATGTATTGGGCAGTGTACACGCGTAAATTAACGAGAAGGTAGACTGTATGAGCTACGTGTCTAAAGGCGTTTGTCGATAATTTAGAAAATTGATTCTTTGTTCGTTGCAAAATTCCTGGTATGATGAAACTAGTCAATATGTTCAAGTCAAGAAACTTATTTAGTATATTTAAGTTCTGCATAAGGAAATAACAACTTTATTGAAAACGTGGGTATTGTTTTTATCTGCATTAATATACCTTATACATATAGTTTAAATAAATTAACTTAATTTATGAATGAATTCCGTTGCAGTTAAGAAACTGAAGGAAAACTTGTAGAGAGTGGATAGATATCGGAGACATATATTGATGTAAAGCAATCTGCAGTAGTCAATACCGTACAGGAGCAAGCTACCTTAAAAGGTATCGATTTACAGGTTCTTGAGATAAAATCTTAAGAAAAACTCCGTATGCCGGACTTGACCTCTTATATTACAACGCACGGGTGCCACGTTTTCTAAAAACCTATTGAATTTTAAATTCTAATTCATATTTACTATTGATTACGTTCAAAGCGTTTTTATCTCAATGTTCAAATCCGCAGCTGCCAATTCCTTGAAGTAGCGTAAAGAAATTGTAAATTCAGCTGCGGGTAAAAGAGATTGTGTAAGATTAAAAGTTCATCCTTTGTTGCAGTGCGATGCGCATCTGCCGACCCACGTGCCGCCCGCGCCCGCGCAGATCTCTCGAATAAATCTTTTTTATTTGACGAACGCATTCATCATTCACACCAGATGCGTCCGTAATAACAGGGTTAACGTAAT
The DNA here is from genome assembly GCF_061535395.1 of Colias eurytheme. Classification (NCBI taxonomy): domain Eukaryota; kingdom Metazoa; phylum Arthropoda; class Insecta; order Lepidoptera; family Pieridae; genus Colias; species Colias eurytheme. The sequence continues at coordinate 8,650,600 of NC_142987.1, read as the reverse complement.
TATTATTTAATTAAATTCCATTCCACGCTCATTTATATTTAGGCCTATATTTTTATGTCCATTTCTTTGAAGTTTAAGTAAACATTTGGGTAGCGTCTTGTCTATTTTAAACCCGGTCGAGTGGATCTTGACCGGCCCTATGAGTGTCTTGTGAGATAGTTTTGCCCTGAATTTGATCCGCAACATGTGCCGCTCTAGTGTTCTGTTTTTTGTCAGGCGACATCTGATGTCTGCTAGCGACATGTGCAAAATATTTGACTAACAGGATGAACGAGATTGTAAGGATTCATGGCATTTTCCGGCTCCTAGACCGTGCCAAGGTAAAAACATTCCGAATACTATAAAGTATAAAGCATCGTCATTATTAGGATTAGTATCTAGTCTACCTAAATTGAATTGCTCAAAAGCAATATGTTAGTAACTATTTATGGGTTAATTCAAAGGATTTCTACGACTCGAACCGCGGACATGCTTTTGTAGCTTTATTGTGTAACCTCTATGGTGGTGATTAAATCTCACCATTATTATTAACTGGCTCCATTCAAACACCCACTGTCGTTTTCTAGGCGGTTCGAAAACTATGCCGTCCACCCACTGCGGCTGGTCCCGTAGGCGCAACAGGGTCACACACAGCCTCTATTCTCCTAAGCCCACCGTGTTCGATTGTTCACGCATACTCGAATTAACATTTGGAGAGTCAATGTCATCGGAGACGCAAGGTCTCCCATTGTTTTGACCATTTCGGTGGTCCGGATGAAATGCAACGCTTATATTATGAATATTTAAATGAGCCCACGCTGAAGTTATAATCCTCTTAAACTTTATATTTCTAATAGTCAGACGTATGATTTCTGTCGTGCATCGTGCAAGCCAAGATCATCAGGATATACAAATAAGACAGGACTTATTCAAATCTTGAACACATGCAAAAATCTTTACCATGTATTTTCATGTTATTATTGAAAAGAACCATCAGATATTGTTTCCCAATGTATGAGCACTAACAATTCACATGAGTTATGATTGAACGTCACAAACACTGCATATATCACGATCCTCAAAGATAAACACCAAGTTTTTCACAACAAAGTTCGTTCACAACTGTACAACAAATCGCGATACACGTGCGATCTGATTGCCCGATGACAACAGACTGAGCGCTTGGGCGCAGAGCCGGCGACGGGCGAGGGACCGGCCGCGGCGTCGTTGCCGAGAGACGCGGTAGCCTACCCCTCCCCTCCACACTGCTGTATCCGACAGATTGGGGCGACCGCGACGGCTCTATGGAATTGTCGTGACTCGACAATAGATTAAAGGCACTTTTGTATGAAATTTCTTCTCGTTTTTACGCGAAGGTTTCGTTTGAGCAGGTCGTGATTTGACGGGCGCGTCGACACGCTCGTGTGGGCGCTGGCAGCTCGACCCTACGATAGCCCGGTCGATAATGTAATAATCCGAGATTGTAAAATTTATTTACGCCACGGTGCGACACCGTTATCTGGCGTGCGGCTCTCAGCGCATCGAATGCATTGACAACAATGACAAGGGTTTGATATCGCTATAAAACCACACATTTAGAATATCTACATCAATTTGTGCTGCATTTACTTTTAAAGTATTACAGGATTCATTACATATACGATTCATCAGAAGAATAAATTTGGAGAGAAGTTTATAATTAATCACAATTCAGACACCTAACAATCAATCAAGATGTTGGACGGAGATATTATAAAAATCTGAATAATTACTGTGTTTAACGGATGTCCTGAATCTCCTCCTACCAGAGATGAATTTCGGGTTGATAGACGTGTAATTTCAACTGGCATCTTCACGCCTACAAATTTCCGAATAAAAAAGGACATAATTCACTTCGACCATAACTTTTATTTCTAACACTTTATTGTTCAAGGTCCTAGCAAGTTGCCAGCTAAAGAGGTTTATAATAAAAACAAAAACCAACGCAGCATGATTAAGTGTCAAACCAATCGGAATTCCCATCCATTTTGGTTTGGTTATATTTTTTGTGTAGGTTCTAAGAAGGTCGTCTTTCGATGGAAGCAAGGTCATCTGACCAGTCGGGATTGAGATAATTTTATCGATTTAAATCAGGTCAAAACGCGAGTAACTTCTGCGTCTTTACTTCTTATGATTTCATAATTTATACTTAATTTTATATTGATGTAGTCACAGGTACTGTTTAGTTGATGAAAATGATTCATTAGCGTTAAATTAATTTAATAGAAATTGTTTAAACTAGATTACACCATAGTTAATCAAGTTTTTCAATAAAAGCTGATTATAAATATACAGCAAAGCTGTAAAACTTGTAAACGTGTAGCTCAAAAGTAAGTATCCAAATGAAGTTATAACGAGTGAACCGGTTTTCCTCTTTAGTGTACAATTAAAAGTTGTCCCGTGATAAGCAATTATAAGTTAATAAAACAAGCAATTGAGTCCAATGCACTCATTAACTTGGCAAGTGAAAGAATTACCGATGTTCGTTATAAAACTCAAGTTTTATAATCAAAACTTTCGTCTGCAAATCAATAGGCTCAATTCATTTTATTAGCACTTTCAAGTTTTTTATGACTTCAGTAAAGTTTCATGTTATTATCCTAATTGTTTCTTATTAAAAGTTTTAATTATTTATATCAACAAGCTAGTTAGCATCGTCTTTATCTTCATGTCAGAATTATATGAAGCATACATTCAGGTATTTAATGGATATAGCAGTTTTTACATTATAATAAGTACCTCTGGCCGATTGATGAATATCACAATTCAACTACATATTTGCTTTTCAGATATAATTTAACAAAGAATACAAAAACAAACATCCTATTTTTTTACATTTCACACGCCAACCACAAAAGGACCAAAACCTGCATTTTTTGGCATATTCTTCAGCTGACTTATCAACTGTTTCCTTACACGTTTTATCTTTATGGCTGTGCGATATTACGCATATCCCAATACTCGAGGAAAGTGATTAGACTCTACTATCAGTTCACGGTTGAGAGCCTCGCACATGTCGGGCCTACACATTCACTGAACACTTCCTAACATCTGTCATGTGCTATATTATCATGTTTATGTGTGCTTCATCGTGTTATTAGATTTAGCGGTAGAATATTCTTAAAATGATCATCGATCGCTGATCATTTTATGGTCTAAGGTTCCTTTTTTCATGTATTTATTTTTATCTCCAATTCATGACTCTTTATAGTAAAAATTATTAAGTTGCAGAGATGTGAATTCAGTAAAATCCAATTTGTGATATCTAACACCGAGAGAGCAGAAAAAAACATACACAGAGTTTTAAATATTCTGTGAACAGCCAATAAAACGCTTGCACAAGGATGCGGCTATATTACCCTTATAAATAATTCCTGTTCCGTCATATGGTGCTCTTTATCTTCTGTAAGCTACGGACACTTTACCTAAGGGACTGATTTAAGCCGATAGGAAGTTAATGGCAGGTACTTAGCTGTTGCAACATTTAAAGGTTGTCGACTTTTGTTTTGCCTCATATTGTTCGCTTATCGAGATCTCAATTTGTGGGTAACAAAAAAGAAAGTTACGTTCGGTGGCCCATTTCGATAAAACCAAAAACTGAATAATGATGTTTACAGTTTTTTTGTCGACCACAAAATTCTTTGGTCCTTTGTGTGCGATGGATCATTGAGGTGAAAAATGAGTAATTTATGACCAACATTAAGTTAAATAATCAATCCTTTAAGATGGATAAGCTGATGTATCTCTCGCGCAGTACATGTTATTCTCCGAGCCACATATCCTACGCACATAACCAAGAATAAAAAATCTGAATCCAAAAATCCACACAGACTTAAATTACATCCAGTATGCAAAGACAAAACTTAACATGTATGAAGTACTCACAAATTCTAACAACATAGTTGGTGCACATTCGCGCGGTTTTGGTAAGCGAACACTGTTTGTGTACGTTTGTTTACGTTCCGATCTGCTGACTAACTTTATTATGCAGCTGGGTGCACCGTTTATTAACTTTACCATTTGGTACATTGTTTTAGATGCTAATCTAGGATATTTGCTGTTAGGTAAATCTGTAAAGCAATCTCCGAACCATATTTGGCGATATGAATGAACTCGGTCGTGGGCTTAGCGTATTAGTTTACTTTATTAAATAGTTAGTGATTGAGATTGTATTTTATGCTCTTTAATAATTAAACAATGTTAATTAACATAGGTACATTTTACACCATACAAATTAAAAATGAATGTACGATAAATTGTCAAGAAAAAAAATATGTAAGTATGATTACTTATTTCATTTATTATCTCCAAACACGGTTGAAAAAAAGAATGATAAGTAAAATTAATAAAAACAAGTATCGAAGTCAGATAATAAAAACATTTGAAGCGAATGCAAAAACAATTTTAATCAAACACGTTTCCATATCGCGTATCAGTTTACTCCAAAAGAATTCACCTTGATATAATCAACAAAATACCAAGAAAACGATCAATCACACGAAAGATACTAACGGAACCATATCGATATTAAACAAAAACGTTTGCAGACATGGTGGCGGCAAAATTATCGATTATATTTATTTATTTGTATCCAGAAATTTATTACATTCACACTTCAAGAATGCAGATAATAATACAAATGATTTATTATTTACTTCGTATATTATAATAATGAGGTGTTTATAATAATAAGCAATTAGTAAGGGACGGTTATTTGTTTTCTTTGTCCGTACAGAACTCAACAATTATTTAAAATCTTATAATATGAATTTAATTATCATCTAATTTAGACTTTTTCCATATTAACCCATTGAGCCCCGAACGGCCCGATCGGTCCACGACACAATAGATTTTATATTGTGTCTGTGATTCCGGGGCCTGAGTTATTAATAAATATTCCAACATAAATGACTCTACTCAAATATCTTAAAATAATAAATATTAAGTAGCGACATATCTGTGGACATATCTCAACTACATTCGTTATTTAATAATTAATATCCAAAATATCAAAGGTTATCTTCAAAGCATTTTATCATTAAATACGCATACAATATAAGTATTACGTAATCATTCGAAACTTCTGGTTTTTTATGTATTTTCCTGCTTATTTATTACCCATATTATAATGTTAAGATTTATAAGAATAAATCGGTATTTACATTATTTCTTAATAATTGCACCTGCACTGCTGAACATCATCTGAAAATAGTCGCATAAAATTCAGGAGCTCAAATTTTTTACATCTTCTTTTAAATTGTTGTTCGGTGACGTCACCTTCGTCCGATATTCTTTTGCTAGATCGTTATCTCTCACTTTTAAGGGTTAGGTAATTTAGGTTTAAGAATCCGTCAACCCTAATTTAATTTTAGCTTTGTGGTTGCGGTCATGATTTCCTTGATCGGTAAAAATAATACCTCTACAAAATTACAAAATCAATAGATTCTTTAAATACGTGTGAAATTAGATAAGTTACATTTATGCGAGTGTGATGACAATTTGCATTCAGTGCGCATCTAGACCATTTTAAAAGACTTTAAAAAGATAATATGACATTGGTTATGGTTCCCAAGCGACTATGAAATGGTTCGTGAAGCTATAATACCTTCGCACTCACCCAGTCACCCTTACCTACTATGTATTTTGAAGTTAGTTACATATTTCATATTTGTCACGATTTATAAGCATTCTATTATGTCCCGTGTAGATTATCTCCAATGGAGTTAAAATAATGTGACGATATAGATGCCCTGGGTACAGAGCCTACGAGACTGAAAAATAAGTTAGACAGTGAAAATGCGAAATGCCTCAGACCCTCACAAAATTAGTTTTGTATAAATTATATTATCATGATAAGAATTTAATTTACTATTTCGCAATATACGTAATTGAAATATAGATTGAAGAAATGTATTTAGATTATTTCTTGTAATTCTATTATGACCGCAAACGTTCTAATCTTTACAAAATATGTATATAAGTAATGTATATAAGGCAAAAGTTTGTATGTATGGATGTTTGTTACTCTTTCACGCAAATACTACTGAACCGATTACAATGAAATTAAGCACACATATAGAGGGTAACTTGGATTAACACATAGAATAGGTTTTATCCCGGAAATCCCACGAGAACGGGTTTTTCTTTGAAAACGCGGGCGAAGCCGCGGGCGGAAAGCTAGTTTTAATATAAATGTTAACATTCATCTTCATCGATGATATTAGCAAATAGCAGGTAGACTTTTTAATATGTTTCTTTTAGCGTATTTTATTCTTCATTTAAGTAAAGTTATATTTAAACAAATAAAGACCATTATCAATTAAATCTTTCTTATTGTTTAATTAACTTTGCTTACAATTAATTTATTTGAATTTGATTCTAACGCTTTTTCTCCTATATTAAAAATCGTTTCACATGTGTGTTAATAAAATGTTGAACAATATCGATACATAAAGATCTCTTTTCCGCTATAGCTATGATATTATGTAACTCCTATGCATATTTAATATAAGCACACTTTGAAACAAGGGATCCGTGAATTGAAACGTTATATTGAAATATTTCGCAGTCTAGACTCCGTCCGGAATCCTTTTGTTTTATTAAGTTTCAAAATATTATTGAGTGCGTTTCAAAAGTCTCTCTTATCGTAAAATTTTAATTAATTGTTAAGTTGCTTCTCTTCTGTGGAAACTATATATTCAATTATAATTTATAAGTACCCCTGGTGTCACATTCCTTATTCATAGAAACACAGAAATGTTGCTACAGGACGATGTATGTACTATGTAGTATGTAGTACACGAGTAGGTATAGAATACTTTTCTGATAAGAAAAAAATACTACCTTCATCTTTTCTGACTTCTACGATACCTGTAGCCAGATTTGAGCTTATAGAACGCAAAATAAAAATAACCTACCACTAAAAATGACTACGGAAAGCAAGACATCACCGATAGCGTAACGATCTTCCGCGTGGACATTTCGAGCACATTCTCGCATTTTCTACATGCGCCACGCACATTGTACCAGTTTCGTAAATCCGGATGCCCATTGTTTAGCACAACTGCACAACTCGAGCTACATTAGTATCCCAGTTAACTGAGCCGTTTGATACAAAAACTGAGTAACTCGATCCAGCGTTTCCCGGCGCTAACAACTAATTGGCCATCGCTTCCCCCGATAGGGTTACGACGCGGTGACGACGCTTTTAGACGTCACGAGATATATTTACCGTTCTTTTTAATGTGAAATATGGTAACGTTTTAACGTGGAAATGTATTGTGTTGCTTTTCATTGTTTGGTTTCAGGAAGTGAAGTTTTTCTTGTAAAAAGTTTTAAGGTATCATTTCCAGACTTTGAACGCTGCGCTGTTCGATTTTTACCATTTGACTATAAAAGCTTTACCTACATTTTTTGATAAAGATTAACAGAAACAATCTCTTATTATTTATAGAGATATAATTATAATAATGATTCAAATGCAAGAATATGGTTACTTCTCTATATCTGTTACTGTTATTAACCTTTAATCTCATCTAGTATAAAGATGTCCTCTTAACTACAAACGATTCCCAATTCACGTCAACACTTACTCGACTCGCAGTAGGAAATTAAATATAAATATAGTAGAACCCGTCTCCTGTCGTTTATCGAAATCGTCGCATCCACTTCCTTTCCCTTCCTTCCGCTCTAGTCTTGCTATTCGCAGCTAGCGGATGAAATAGCGATTTATTAATGTGAGAAATTTATTTATTTTATTTTCTAGCGTGACTCACACAAAATGTACAGTTTTATAATATGCAAAAGCTATGTGTAAGCAGGCTTAGTACTAAGTGTAGTACTAAGCCTGCGTAAACGGACCATGAATATAAGTTTATATTTGACCACAGTTAGCCAGTTAGTAACCGCTACTTTATTATATTAGCCACTAGCAGTCCGCCCCGGCTTCGCCCGTGGTACATATTTACGTTTTCTTTACATAAAAACCATCCTCGTACTTCAAGGAATATAATAAAAAAAGAATTATCGAAATCGGTTCAGCCGTTCTCGAGTTATGCGCTTACCAACACATTTTGCGATTCATTTTTATATATAAGACTAGTCTTGGTTTTGATAATCTATTCATGCAGGAAAAAATTTACGTTTTCTCTACATAAGAACCATCCTCGTACTTCAAGGAATATAATAAAAAAAGAATTATCGAAATCGGTTCAGCCGTTCTCGAGTTATGCGCTTACCAACACATTTTGCGATTCATTTTTATATATAAGATTTAACATCAGATTTCCTAATCTAAAAACTTTGGTTATCACTCTTTGAGAATTAAAACTGCATCATGTAGAACTTAACGAATAAAAATACAAAAGCTACCTTTTTTCACTATTTAATGGTCATTAATAAGTCATTTCAGAAGTAATTAATTCCAACTTCTAAGTCCAAATAATTTATTGGTACATAATTTAGGATACACAAACACTTATGGACGGAACTTAGTTGGAAGTTTGCGAGAGTACTTGTAGTTTACTTAGTTTACAGCGTAGAATATAGATTGAGAAATTAAATTGGGATTGAACGTTACATTACTGACGAAAGTGCTTTTAATTATTTGTTATGGCTATAACAGCAGTGCCTGAACTAAAACAATACATGATTTAAAAATATTATGGTAGAATAATATAGACCCATAGGTGATTATACATAAGCTATAAAAGGTGCTACGGGATTGTAAAGGATTCTCCGATCGTAACGAGGATTTGACCAGCTTTTAAAGACCTACCAGACTGTGAGATTTCTTCTCGTCTTCGTTTATGAAATTATAATATCAAATTAACGGCTTCCTTCAGAAGTTTCCTCTGCCTTTGAATAAAAATAATACCCAACAGTTTTGTTACTCCCATTCAAACATTCATAATATTTCATACAGCAGTGATGCAGCGCTATTTTCCATATCACTTGGATCGCTTAGAAGATGACAGCTTACGATTTGCACGCATATTCCGTCTGTCACTCCAGTTCGCGGCATTAGTGGTAACGGTCGACGTGTGCGGGCTTGAGTGTTTATTTACGTAAACAGTTTGTTTACATGGAACAAGTACTATTTTTATTGACTGAAAGTTAAATAAGGGGAATTGAGAAAATTCCAGCTAAGATAGGTTTTCATTTAAAGAGCAGTTTAATCTATAGGCAGTTTTTAGCAGTTTTTATATTATATCGAGTTCGACGTTAACTTTGTATTAGAAACAATGCCTATACTCAGAATTCACAATTTTTCTTGTTATAAATCATAACAAATTACTTAAAATTTCAAAAAACTTAACCCTCTTCAATTTTGAATTTGATCATTACATTTGAAAATATAAACGGTCCCATATATCCCACAACATCTGAACGTATAGCCACCCAGCTACGTGACATACCGCGATCGCACGGGTATTTTAGTCAATTTTATTTACATATTTTAACGCTCGATTGATAGGGGCTGATCAATTTCGGTAATGGCCTGATGTAATGCATGCGCATGAACTTATTATAATCATACTATAAGCTATATGATAGCGGGACAAGTGACACTTTAAATTTTAATATTAATTTATTACGAGAAGTCCCCTGTCCCCTAGTGGGGTATGGGGAAAAGGTATTTATATTTTATTCATACACTGTGTTTCACTGATCGATTTTCTTAAGGACAAGTAGATGATCAGCCTTCTGTGTGCTGCCAGACGGTCAGACCGAGACATTCTTCGTCGTCGACCAGGAATCGAACCCAGCACCCTTCGGTTCTACGCGTACCTACGCGTTAACCAGTGTACGAAAGAGGCGGTCGAATTCATTATAAAAAATGATAATAATAATTATTATCAGTGTCATTGAATTGTTAAGAGTTTAATTCTTCGTATTAAGGAGATATGAGTGAAGAACCGAGCTAAGTGGTAGTAGATGATAAGATTTTGTAATTGATATGAATATTGTAATACAACTGTCTATACTTGTAAACCTGACAATGCACCTAAACTAATGAAAACAAAAAAAAAACCTACTTCGAAAAAAAAGGTAACACAAAGAATGAAACAAATAAAATTTATCTTCAATATATAAAACATTTTAATTCACAAATTACTGGCAAATCTATGTAGCTAACACATAAGCAACATCATACTTCTGAAGAAAATCAATCATAAGGCGCCAAGTCCATCACGATAGAAACAAAAAATATATATGTGTATCAACTATCAGTTTCCGTAACACAACCCTGCCTTAGTTCACAACAAATGATGCGTGTTAGATATTATTTATTCTTCAACATCCAGGATAGTTCAATCACTATTAATTTAGAGTAACACTCGTAAATTAACTACCGCTGCGTTCATTCAACGTCATCCGACGAAAAATGTCACTCCCACTTCTATTTCGAAGTATAGTCGGATATGTCGTAAAAATAATACGCATACTAATATTATAAAGCTGAAAAGTTTGTTTGTTTGTTTGAACGCGCTAATCTCAGGAACTACTGATCCGATTTGAAAAATTATTTCGGTGTTAGATAGCCCACTTATCGAGGAAGGTTATAGGCTATATATTATCACCCTAAGACCAACAGGAGCGGAGCAATGCGGGTGAAACCGCGGGGCACAGCTAGCTATATATAATTGGGTTAGTGTCGGCCACACGTGTCGTGCCTTTCTGTGAAATGGTTTTATGTCAACCGGATTTAACACTCAACGAGACTCGATAAGACGTCCGATGTTATAGAAGTATCCGAGAAACAGCATTTTATATATTTCATAAAATCTTTTACCGAACTGCAGATAAAACTCTAGCATGAGTCGAAAATTATTATTTTGATTTTTTCTTCATGCTTTATTATTAGTATCATTGTATGATGACAAATACATAAATATAATATTTGTCATTGGTGGAAAAGGACTATATAAGGATAAGGATGTTATAAGGTTCGTTAAAATTTAAACTTTATAAGTTGCAATGTTCGAGAAACTCTATCTCACCTGCAACAAGTCTGAAACGGGAATCTTGATGCGGATTTCACTCCAACCAAAGTTTTTAAATATTTACCCAAATTCAAGTTAATTCCACAAACCACAAATATCATTGCTCATTGCAAAACCGAAAACACGGTGTGACCGCGGTTAATAATTTATTATAAACGTCATGCGTTTTATGCGGTGGTCAATGTTATGGTCTACGTGACCTCTGGAGAGGTTAACCTACTATTGAGAATTACGCTTTTTTTGATATTCTATTAAATATAAGAATTTACCAGTTTTTAGATACGAAACTGGGCCAAAATCTTTTGTATAATATAACTCATAAAATATTTGCATAAGTAGTATTGTGGCACAATTGTGGTTAGATATATTACGTAGTATGTTAGAAAAGAATAATTTTGCGGAACATTCATAATCATTGAACATCGTCCTAAGCTTTGCCTTGTTCTTGAAAAGCTGTTGTTCGTCTGAAGTGTGGGTCGAAGATTGTCAACATTTGCAGTTATCCCAAGTAAGGACTAAGAGGACCCTACATCCATCCTCCGTACTGCCCTATAAAGGCCCATTCACACATGTCAATGTCACGGACATGTGATCATCCTAAAATGTTTAGAGACTGCGTAATAAATATTCATGTTATATAAAGTGTATACGGCTAAATCCGATCAATACATAACATCAACACATGTGCCCGAAGGTCAGAGACGCATCTGTGTATATCGTGATTCTGATTACAATTCACACGATCGACAACACATGTATGTACTATAGATATACCTTGTAGGTAGGTCCTATAGGATGAAGGTCAGTTTTCAAGATTAAAGATGTACTGAAAGCGAATGTATGCACAAATTACAAGAGAAGAGAGAGCTGCTAATAATATTGTCTCTGATAGCTAATTTGAATTTTCATGTTAACTTTGATGCATTAGATATATCTGCATATGGTATTTACATATCAATGTATTTGTCTTGTATTTGTTATTTTAATTGACAGATCCAGAAGATGTAAAAGAAGCCATCAACCTTCACCAATCGTCGCTCTATGTTATTTTGTAAACGTCGCTCTATTTCATTTTTAAAACGTACATACTTACACGAATTTAACATGGAAAAACTAGCAACAATTATATTTTAAATACATAATGATATTATATTCATGTAATGCATCGCTAGACAATGGACGCCAAAAACAATTCATGTACAAAATTGATTTATTGCATTAATTAATTATGTTTAACTCGTTGATATTTTACACATTATTATAAGGTAACGGTAACGTCATGTTAATAATTAATCAATACAAAACCAAAATATGTAACTATGTCGTAGATGTAACAAACATAAATTAATTAAAAGAAGCCGCTAGAGTCGTTCCTAAAACTTTCAAAATATTATAATGTACTGTACTTAATAAAGGTACTAGCTCCTAACACAAAATATATCATCGTGGGTTATTAATTAAATTACTAATAGTATTTTTTAATAACTATTATAACATTTGCATAAGTATGAATATAATCTTATACATAATACAGGGTGTCCAGCAGCAGATTTCAATGTTTGAACGCTTCTAGTTTTAAAACGCGACGTGCGAGGGGGACGCGGGGGGTGTCATTCAGCGCGTGAGTTCTGCGGATTTTTTAGTCGCCATGGAGCAGTGGAGCGCAGAGCATCGCGCTTATGCTATTGAGGCATACTTTTCGGGTGATTTCGCTGGCAAAAACACGCCGTCGGTTTAATAACCATTATCAAATTCATCGTTTAAGAGATGGACCTTCGATAAATTTGATACAGTCGTGGCTAGCAAGGTTTAGGGCTACAGGTTCAGTCATTAATAACCCTAGGCCGGGACCAGCACCATCAGTATCCACGATAGAAAACATTAAACTTGTTATGAATTCTGTAATTGAAAATCCTCGTTTATCACTTCGCACACGTTCGTCGATATTGGGAATTCCTAAATCGTTTTTCAGGTCATTATGTGAAAAAAGGTTAAGCTCCATCCATACTAAATTCAGATTATTCAAGATTTGCTACGGCTCATACTGCTAATGTGTCAATGAATTCAGTGCGGCAGTTATTTCCGGAAAAGCACATATCCCGAAACGGCACCATCCCGTGGCCACCCAGGTCACCGGACCTAAGTCCATGTGACTTTTTCTTGTAGGGCTATCTAAAAACTGTGGTTTACCAATCAAATCCAACAACCATAAGACAACTGAAGGAAAATATCCGGGCTGAAATAAACAGAATTCCCAGTTCCCTTTGCAAACAAGTTTTTCTCAACATGCGGAATAGATTGAGGAGTGTGTGAGTGTAGAAGGGCGGCATTTGGAAAATGTAATTTTCAGGAGATAAAATCCGCACTCGTCTTCTTTTGACTTTAATAAAAATATTTTGTTTAGAAATAATACTTCTTTTTTTACAAGCCCTCAAACATTGAAATCTGCCACTGGACACCCTGTACTATAAAAATGAATCGCAAAATGTGTTCGTAATTCGAGAACGGCCTAACCGATTTCGTTAATTTTTTTTAATAATATTCCTTGAAGTACAAGGATGGTTCTTATGGAGAGAAAACGTAAGCATGTACCGCTAGTTGTCCATAAAAATAAATAGTAATACACAATTAAGTACAATAAAATACATTCTAATTAGGCATATGTTTGTTTGTAACCTTCATTATAAAATACGAATACATAATTTCTTTTTGTTTCATTGTATGGTAACACGTTCTCGCTTACAAGTATTAATAGGCTCTGAACGTGACCGACAGACGAACAACACTTCTATATATAGAGTGCAATGAATTGCGTTTCCTTACAAGAATTTCATTTACTCGTAATGGGCACTGTAAACAAAATTACTGATGTAGGCGATTGCTCTAGTTAAATTTGAAACTGATGCTTTATAATCAATATTAATAAAAAAGCTTTAAGTTACAAGAAAAACATATATATTTATAATATTGTAGAGTAAATTAAAAAAAAATCACAAAAGGAACTCCTTCGCACTTTGCTTACAAATTGACAAAACGTGTAAATGTAAAAAAAAGACATACGAAGCGTTGAAATAGTCCAAAATTACCAAACTCGAAGTCAGCGTGCACTGGGATGATAATTACCTGAAAATAAAATAATATATTTAGTATAAATACAAATTGTCACAATAAAAAATGTATAAAAATTATTTGACAGCGGTGGGATTCGAACCCACGCCCTTTCGGACTGGTGCCTAAAACCAGCGCCTTAGACCACTCGGCCACGCTGCCTGTACAATGAGGCTGAAATTATCAATCGTATACATTTTATAACAATTCAATATAATGGATACCTCCATAAAGAATTTTTTTTTTCCATCATTTTTTCAGTCAATACATTTATACACAGCATACTTCGACAATTTATCGCTATTACTATTATACATAAGTATTATAATACAAATTCTTTCGTCGCGTCTGTTTGTCTGTTGGCAATAAACTCAAAAACTATTGCAACAGTTTCACTCTGGTTTCACCAATGGATAGTTAAATTTATGGAAATTTTCTACCTACATAAATAATAATAACCACACATCATTTTTAAGAGGAAATTGATTGAAATAATATTTTTTAATAAAATAAATTAATTAATAATTCAAAAAACATCTGATGAATTGTCTTTTGATATTGAAACCAAAAAAAATTTCATAAATTGTAGGCTTCCAATTAACGTAACCACAACAGATCAATATCATCCTACATCATGTGCCAAAAAGCAAGTCTTTTCTTGGCGATTGGCGCCTCTAAACAAAAAAGAAGCATACCCATTAAGCAAACGAGATTACAAAAACCTTCTCACTTACAAGGATTGGCGTACTCAACGCAATCAGGGATTTATGCCCCATAATAGCTCGATACGTGACACCCACCTCGCTAACTAACCTATAATAACGCTTATTACAATAACTCCATCATTGCATTTCCGAGAAATTGTTAATGCTGTTCTGAAATGCACAAAAGTTTGCGAAATTGAGGGTATCTGATTATAGTTGTTGGTTCAAATTAATATTGCTCAATAAAATCATCATTAAAGTAATAAGATATGTAGGTACCATGAAGGTATAAAGTTATATTCATAGCTACTAAAGTACTTACTTACGTTATCAATATCTACGATTTAACTGTGTCAATTGTTTTTAAAATGCCATGTCACACGAATTCCGAGTCCATTTCTTTTCTTTCCAAAAAAAGCCTATCAACTATTCTACATAACATTTTCTTCTTGCAATTCCATATAGACAGAGTCCAAAAAATACAATATGAATTCAGTAAGGTAACATTCTCATTAGAACATCAAAAAGCCATTGTAATTCCAAGCAACAATAATGATGATACAATTAAATAGCAACCATCTCATCGAATTAGAAATCCAACTGCAGCCTGAGTCATAGCAATAACAAATCATCCCACAAGCAAGTTGATTGCGAGCCCACACGCTGCAGTCCTGTGAAAGTGGCGACATTACAGGGACGCCCACGGCCACGGCTCTGATCGAGTTTGAGGTAATGATTGTGCATTTAATTAGTTGGATGCAATGATCTATAGAGTTTATTGACAAAAAACATAGGCAAAAATAGACAATAGTGTCGAAGAGGTGTAGTTTCTTATAGATATATGTAATATTGAGAGACATTAAGTTTTCTGTCTTTACCTTTCTGAAGAATTTAACAAAGTCAAACTCTATATTTCTAATTTAAATTTTAGTGGATAGTACTATTGGAGAATAATTAATATGAATAAAGTAGATTAAAACTTAGTTAGGTACCAACTAAACTAATGCTAACTTGAATTACGTTTCATATACAAAATTTTAATAAATCAGAAACTTCCAAGAACTGCTTAAAAGCGTTTACCATAAATTTTATTAATAAGCTTCAAATTAATATAATCCCTAAAGCAACAAATTTCAAGAATAGCACAGACACCATTGTTTTACAGGAACATAATATAACCAAAGCTATTCATCCGAAAATCCACGAGATTAAACAGAAAATCGGGCGATCAGACAAAGGGAGTTGTGTCGAACATAATTTGTGGCCCTTGCGTCCTATAACAATAAATCTTACATGTAAGCAGATTTACGACACTATAAACATGCAATCTCATCAAACTTATTTCACTGAAAGAATAATATGAGCTTTGGAGTAAGGATGGACAAGAATAACGCCGAGAGGTGCAATCATCGCAACCTTTACACCGTTTCGTTAACAGCATAACTGACATGCAGGTACCAGCACGTTCAGCATTTATAGGACAACGTTTTAAATTACTACCTACTCTTCGGCGCTTCGAGCTATGAAAAAATATCGCCTTCCCTCTCATTGTTAAAGATTTATTTCAGATTTGCGAAACTTTTAATGCTTCGGAGACTGACTCGAATTTAGTTGCCAAGGATTACGATTATAACGAACTCACAATCTGTTATTAATTAATGTAGTGGATAGTCGAAGCAGAAACAATGCCTCATTTATCGCTATGAATGTAAAACAAAAAAAGATCAAGTCTTATGGAATTTGTCCAGTAGAAAAAATGGAGAAAAAAGGACTAATTTTAAAACAAACATTCCCTGCAACTTTCAAGGGACAAAAATTAGTTGAATCAGCAGGGGTGGATTTTTGTGGGTCATTTGTTTTGGAGCCCATAAAGAAACGCCGTTACCACCCGCGGCGAATATTTAGACTGGCTAATGGTTAGCCACCACTTTCAGTTCGCAAGGATATTGCATATTCATGGAGTTTTACATGGCTTTTTTTGCGGCACACATATTTATGACACCCTTGCTCTTGTACGTTGTTTTATGAAAGGTTAACGTACATAAACATAAATGTAGTTACCGTGTTTTATGTTTTTACTTCGTAATAGGTTTTGTAAAACATAATATCAGGAAAGTACATTATAAGCTGAAAATCTAAAAGGTGAAATGACATAGAATATCATCCCCAATTTAATACTTTCAGAAGTTTTGGCATGATTAAGTTACATTCATTTATGCATAGAATATAATAAAGACAAAAACCCTAAAACAAAAAGATAATTTGTCGATTTAATGTGAATCAAAAAACTGTTATGAAATGAAAAAGCACTGTTCTCCATCACACAATTACTTTGAACTTTTTTTATTACGCAGTTTAGTACAACATGGACCTAATAATGTCGGTTTTAAGGCTCTCACTGGCTTGTGCTCACAGCTACGTGATAAAAGCCGGGCAGTATAGTGTGATTAAAATAATGTACGGATTTGGGAGCGGCCCCTAATGGGGACTGGCCCACGCCCCGCCACGTGTGTGCTTAACGGAGAATCCCTTTGAGGTAATTACGGTATTTTTTAAAGCTCTGTCATATAATATATTACTTCTGAAACGTTCGTTTCAGTTTATGTTATAATGTTTTTGGAATTAAATGATACTGCTTATTGTGAAAAGCGTGGTTTTGCTACGTGTAGAAAATATGGCGCTCATAAGGCTATAAAATTTAGCTTAAATTTAGTTTAATTTAAATTTATTTAATTTTAAAGATTTTAACGAGATAGTTACGAGGTAAAAGTTTTGTATTGACAAAATTTGAAATATCATGATAGAGTAGTATTGGAAATGTTCAATACATTCTATTAGATACTGCTGAGAAGTTCCTTTTGTAATATGTATGGTAATGGTAACAGAAAATGCCATCCAAGCCAGTAAATTACATGGGATATTTCGTTTAACAAAGATTTTAGAACGCTCCCAGCGTTGCAGTCAGCGCAGCGGCCGCGGCGATCTATCGTCAAACATGACTAAACAATAGTTATTTTGTCAGCGCTGTGTCGCTTAAAATACAGCAGCCTCTAATCGTGATCGATTGTCGCGAGTTCGTGACCCTGAATAATGTCAATAGGTTGCACTACCTTTCTAAGCGACGCATGTTACACGAATATGGGTTTTATCTCGAAGTGACCACGAATTAAATTCCCGTGGCTCTTTCTTCGGAATTAGAGATCCTTCATAATAATTTTGAATTGGCAGTTTCCTCGGTAAGGTATCGTTGACCTAGACATTAGCTTGTTAGCTAGTGGCAATGTCGTAGAAGAATCAAGTTGGAACTGAGAAATCTTCTCTTTATAAACAAGAATAGTCTCTGCTGTTTTGTAGATACTGAATTTAAAGCGAGGGAGAACAATTAGTATTCATAGAATGGCTTTGTCGAAAACTTTATTTAACCGTGTGAGAAACTATTATTAGTTTCATAAAAGTGCAATAAACTTTCGTCCCGGGTTTTTATGAAGAATACTCAGTCGTGCTCTATTATTAAAGTGAAACTTTTATTACATCGTCTCAAACTTTTTGGTCTGTGTAGCGCATGTCGCGTGACGGTCGGCTGCCGAGTAGGTATAAAGCAGTGTTCAGAACCGTACGATAATTATCGTAAAAATACGATAATTTTGTGCCTAAGTTTCACTTTTACCGTGGTTTCATAAAACCACACAACATTTTTTTTATCTTCTATTTTTCCTGGTTTGTAACATATTTTTTGTGTTATTTGCATAAAACTTTCACCTCTGGCCCGGATCCATAATCCATATTCACTACGCTATTTACAGATGGAATGAAATCTATAACTTTTTAGTACAAACCCGACTATTTATTCCATACAACTTTTCAATATTAACATTTGTAAATTCAATTACACCTGTTTCCGATATTCAAAGACCAACTACAAGCTTGGTTTATTGGAATTGCATTTAAATACTGTCTCACGATTTCAAATAATTTATGACATAAATCGTGGAAATTTCTAGAATTATCCACATAATTCTATTACCGGTCGTTTTTCTTACAAAAATCATTTCCAGAAGAAAATTACAGACATAAAACCGTCAATTATTATAGCTTAGAGGTGTTTTCATATTAGTGTCACTTTGAAGCAATAGATAGTTATTATTGTAAACACGGAGGTAGTTTTGAAAATTACTAGTTTCTAACATTAAATTAAATATGGGCTATTAATAATGCTTTTTCCGCAAATTTCCTCTACAATTTCCCCATTATTTGTCTCTTTCATCATCTTTTGGTTATTATAATAAATTGATTTATTTCATTACTATTCCTATTCATGGCGACAAATTATATAATTCCCCGTAAGTGGTCCTATAATAAGATACATAACAGTTTTGTAAAAAATAAATTAAGTTGCACTACTTTTATAAAATATTTATAATATTAGTATAGATATTAAATATCTCTATCAATTATAAATCGATTTAATGGTAAGTAAACAATTCAATATTTATAACACATTCTTAATGCATCAATGTAAATAATTATCTCTTTAAATGCCCTGTGAGTGACACATTTCTAATAAATAAATTTACGACCCGAAATTTTAAAAGTGCCACACACAAAAAAGAGGGTTATAATTCAACAATCAGCCATTACATGCACTCTCAATGATCTATCCACAAATACTTAGTACCACATCTCCCTAAGCACTAGTCACCAACAGACATGGAACAAGAATGCGTGATTTACGACCATTCCGGATGGCGCGCAAATCGTACGTCTGCAAAAACAGGCGGGCCAATCAAGCGCTAGCACACGATATCTGCCGATGCAGGGGTCGCTGTCATTAATCACTATCATTTGGGTGCGACTAACCGGACAAATGCTCGGGATACACACGGTTAAAAGGACCGTCAAACATTATTGTACGACATTGAAGAAATTTTAATTATGTTGGAGTATTAAAATTGTAGAGAATAAACTGATATTGAATAATTAATTCAAACTTAATATTTACAAGTAATTTTTTGTTAATTAATAAATATTCGCTAGACAGATCCACAAATCCCTTTTATTTAAAAATCCATACTAATATTATAAATGCGAAAGTAACTCTGTTTGTCTGTCTGTTACTCAATCACGCCTAAACTACTGAACCAATTTGCATGAAATTTGGTATGGAGATATTTTGATACCCGAGAAAAGACATAGGCTACCTTTTATTGCGAAATATGTACCACGGGCGAAGCCGGGGCGGACCTCTAGTATCAAATAAACAAAAGATCTAATTCTGCATTTTTTTTATTTCACAAACAATACTAGTAACTTCAAGTAAGAATTTTACATGAAGTCTCAAGAGACTTGTTCATATTTTGAAATATGTTTAGCTATGATAACGTATCTATCTTCACTTTGTTTGCTATTCAGTCTATCACTATCTATCTACTGTCCAGATACGATTACTGTAACAAATCTATTGGTAGATAATCTAATACGATTGGTTGATGTATACAGTGACCCACTTCTTGGCTTTTGTTTTGTTAGGATAGTGCGTAAACAAAATTTAATGCGGCGTGTGCGAATATTTTATAGTATGTATAAGTAAACAACTTTAAGATACGTGCTAGAAATTATTTCTTGAATAGAAATTGCTAATTATTATAATTGTTTATAATTTACTTATTCGTTGGAAGAACTACGGTTTATCTCATGGATCTGCACTCTTCTTCTTTTGATTGAATGTCATTCGACCAATATTCCTGGTAGAAATAACTAAAATAACATTATCTTTTATATTGCTAGCTAAATAATTAAGTCTTCTAGAAAAACATTATATTAACAAATTGCGTTATTAAGTCATTAAAAATTGAAATTGAAAAAAAAAATGTTTATTTTCTTTACGCGGGAAAATTGACATCGTGTTTGACAGCTGACAAACATTATCTGTGGCCATCAAACTTGTTTGAGTTCATTTCCATTAACTACGTATACCAACTAAAAAGGCTAAAATATTGAAAGGTCTCGGGGAAGAAAACTACATTCAGATCTTCAGTTTCCAGTCGGGACACGTACGTTTTGTTATATGGAGGTTTCTGATTATTTACCTATTTTGCATAGAGGTAAATAATGCTCTTGATTGTTATCTAAACTTTCCACTTTATTCATGATACCGCACGAATATCAATGACTTTCTAGAAAATAAGAAAAAGCTCTATGTATAGTAGGTAAATATGAAATTTCAGATACCAATCGGATGAATATACAAAAATATAAAGTTGAAATTTTATATCGTTCGGAACCAATATTAAACTTTATTAAGTATAGAAAAACTTCAACGTGCTATATCAAAAAGCAGTTAAAACCAAAGCACCCATGTAAAGCCAGATTTATGAAATATAAACAATGTAAAAATCTACTACTATCTACGTAATGATCAGGTACAAAAACTTGTCGACACGTTTAAAACCACACGGTCGGGGGACATAACAAAATTATACTCTCAAATGGGCCCAAAGATCGATTCGACATGCCTTTTATCTGAACACCATCGGCGCCCATACACGAGGCTCGATAAGCCATCTAGATCTAATAAATCATTTTTACTGCGTCTATGCGTTGTCTATACGACAAGTTTTCATAAAGCGCGGGTGTAAAAAGTGGGCACATATCTCAAACCCTCCATGATTTCTGAGATTTAAATGTTTTTACTTTGGGTGTATTTTTATCTGTTAAAAGGTATATGATTTATGTAAAGTTACGAGTAATAAAATTTATGACGTGAGGACTGGGTTTATTTTGAAAAAATACCAAACAGAATATAATCTTCGCTTTAATTCATTTTGTTAAGATAAACAGTTACTTCATGATTATAATTTTGATCCATGAATAGAGCCTTCATATTAAACCAAGGTTTCAAAGAGAAACGAACGTTTACAACGTCTTTTATACCATTCCAAGACTTCCATATAGCCCAGATGTATTGAACTCACTTGCCCTAACTGTCCAGTGGAACATGAATGTCAATGATAAGCCTCCCTTATATAGAATACCATTTACAAGTAATGATCTGTGCTCCCGCCTTACGGTCTTTGTATTATCTGTAGCAACATAATTCGTAAAAGGAATGAGGACGAAATGCCATAATAGTCTTGTATGCTCTGTGAACTGAATGAAAATGGAACGACACTCAAATTCCAGCAACACGATGTACCTTTTTAAAATTGTAAACACGCTCTAAATTAAAAAGCCGTGTTTAAAAATCTAATCCTTTATTTTGAAACCAGTGTAAGTAGAGCCTTTTTACTTTACAGCTACTACACATTCACATTGTTTTCTCTAACAAACGAAACGCGGGGGGTGTCAACCTAAAACAGTGTAAAATTCAGCTTCCGAGTGACACGTTGTATATTTGCTTAGGATACATCCCTTTTATATGCGTGAATGAAACAGGCGAAATTAAATTCTAATTACATTGCATTTGACTCAAATTCCTGTTAAGCCGCGTGTATAGCATACCCTATGTTTTGTAGGAAGGGTTTATTGACCTTGGCTTTAAGCCAGTTTTGGTAACAAACGAATTAGGCGGTTTAACAATTATCTTATTTATGATTTATTGTAATAGAGAATGGTAGCTCAGCTGACTTAAGTACTTAATTGTCTTGAGAAAACATTGCTATTATAAGCTGAAAGACTTAAACATTGGTCAAATAACAATATGTTCGGAATAAAGTATAAAGCATAGTCACTTTTTATTATTATAGGTCAGGTTCATATGAAATTTCACATCTAAACAAATTTTTATACGTCACGTTAACTCCCTCTTCATTTCTAGCTTCATGTCCATGTCTATGGATCTCTCTTTATATAAAACTATTTAGATATCTTCATTCCCCTTAATCTTCTGAATATAATAAGTATTTAACTGAAATTTCGTACTATTTAAAAACCTTCCAAAATGCAGATTATGATATCCGGGTGAAATAAGAAACATAAAAGGTGATTAAGCAAGGTGAGAGGGTTCGTTACAGCTCGCCCGTGCACACTGAGCCGCACGGTTACCATGTGTCCGGATAAATCCGGTCTAGACCGGACACGAACTCCTATCTTATATTTTGGTCTTAGTTTAAAACTATTCGAGCGTTTTCATTAGGTTTTGTAACAGTCGAATGTGGTGAGGTAGTGGTATATTATAATCTTTGTCTTACTTAAAGCTCAAATAGGTTTTCTTTCGATAATTTTGTAGCATTTTTCTCAGGTTTTAGGTGCTATAATTTTCAATTTAGTTCTTTTAACATTTTCATTAACAATATTTATTGTATATTTACTCCATAATGTTTGAATTTCAATATTGTTTTAAAGTCTTAAATATCAAATAATTCGTCGTATTTTTTTAATAAATATAAAATTCATATTTTACTTCTCTAGTCTTTAGTTTTTAAGCTGTCTGCTTATTTATATCATTATCTCGACACGAGGCTAGATAGTCTGTTTTAGCAAAGTTTAAATTAAAATATTTGAGGCGGAAAAACACATTAACCCTTAACACGGCAAGCCCTGAAATAATGTACCCAGATATGACCTGAATTGATTTTAGTGATAGTTATTGATTAAAAAATACTATAGTAGAGAAAAAAATAAAACAAATTTTCTGTAAGTAGGTTTTTCAGGATGTCCGTTAAAACGGCCTTTGCTAAGAACCCCGTCTTCATTGCTGTCTCAAAAAACGGACAACGCTGTCATACAGCTTATAAAATAAGAATGAAAAAATATAAAATTCACTTAATATAACACAATTGAAAACAATTTAAAGTAGCATTTTATTGTTTTATTGTAACACAGTATTTTCACTATCTATTATAACAAAAAATTCTTCAATTTTAACTAAATACCTAACAAATGATAATTGAGCCCGCTCAAGCTCAATCACACTATTTAGATGTGTGGAATGTTAAATAACATTTATTATTTCGTGTCAAGCAACCTTTGGTTTCATTTAATACAAATAATAATGGTTTTTCTAAAATGTGAAGTGATATTTGGCCGATGATTAGGACATTTAGACGAAATGCATGTGGAGGTCGAGGAACTCCCGGTTCTATTGTAGACCCAACAGAAAGCTGATCTTAGATTATATTCGTCATTTTGAACATAATTAAAAATAATTCTACATATAATTAAAGACTCTTAAGTAAGAAAATCCCATAAAAGTGATATTTTATTAAAGTACGAATCATGGCAACGTCCGTTTCTTGGGACATGCCAATGGGTTCTTAGTTACCTGTATCTACGGCACTGTCCCAAAAAACGGACCAGCTTTATTTTGAATATTTTGTCATAGAATTATTTGAATATTTCATAATCTTTAGAGCAAAAACAACAGTTTATCTCACCTGAAAGTTAAATCAATAGAAATCAAACATGGAAACTATTACATTAAAGCTATTATTGACCAGAAACACAAACCATCACTAATTCCGGGAATCCCTAAATTCAACAGTCATCTAGCACACGAATCAAATGTTCTCTCTAATTGGCATGTAGGAGAAAAATAAAGGATTGTTATCGTACTTTCTCCGACGTAGTCAATTTTCTAGATTTTTTGGAACGTTCAAGATTTGCACGGCAATAAGTACATGTACTAAAAAAGTGACAGAAAAGCTTTAAGGGTTAAGCGTACAGCCTCGGTGTTTCGCGTCGGCCAAATTTTAGTTTCGGCTAAAATTACTTAGCTTACTGTACTTATGGTTAAAATTTAAACAGTAAAAAATTTGAGATAATTTGTTAAAATTTACGTTTGAAATATTTTATGATAGCTTAATTTTAGAAAAAAATTGCTATGATAGTAATAACATGTTAGCTCATCCTAATATAATTTGTATTTTATAAGTTTCATAAGTTCAAATTTTAAACAGAACTTACCATTAGACATAATATACGCACTTATTCTAATCGTCCTATCAGAAAAGCCTCATCTAATCAACAAAAAAGCCATCTAACTACTAAATTTTTAAAAACTGCAAACTTTTTGCACCTGGTAACCCTACACAGTTAATTTCCTCGTCGTCTTTGTAATGTAAATGGGGGGTGGCAAGCTCTCCAGCATGTAAACTAGACTGGGACTTGAATAGATGCGAGTGCCTGATAATACACTGATTGGCGTATGTGAATTTTTTAACGTGAAAACGTTAATTACCGTTATTGTGTGAAGTGTTTGGGTGGTTATGTGCCAAGCAGTAAGCCTTTTGATCTTTTTTATATTTTGTTTAGCAAAATGTAAAATGAACCGAGAAAAGGGTGGTCGGCCGTACCGCTTCTTCTGCTTTTTTTGCTCGACTTGGCGGATTTTTTTTATCAAATTAATAGGTTTTATATATAAACGTATTGGACCATAAGCCTATAAAGAATTTCAGAAAATTAATGTTAATATATTAACGTAAAAAGTGTATTTTTTACAGAAATTGATGTCAAACCACTGTTTTAGGCTACAAAGAAATATAATAATACAAGAAATTGAGTATCTAAAGTAAACACGTACTTTTGTCATTCCATACACACAATACATCATTCTTAACAAACCGAAGCTTACATAACCTTTTATCAACACACAACTTTGTCCAATGCTCATTAAGACAACACTCGGCCATTTTCATTGGACATCATTCAACTGTCACACGCATCCATATTGAGATACAGGGAACTGAATTAGTCGCTTATTGTGAACAAATCACTGTTTACTTTTGTGTAACTGTGTTGCCAATTGCCATCGTTCTATATAGTTGGGTTTTATAACTGGCTCCTGAATTTAATGATCCTATGGTTACTTCTTTGTAAGACTCATCAAATGCAAGTTTTAGCAAATACTTTAAAAATATGCACCTCACATGACCTACAGGGTAATCTATGCAAACATAATTACCTATTA
The DNA here is from genome assembly GCF_061535395.1 of Colias eurytheme. NCBI lineage: Eukaryota > Metazoa > Arthropoda > Insecta > Lepidoptera > Pieridae > Colias > Colias eurytheme. Next base: position 8,624,861 of record NC_142987.1, on the reverse strand, counting down.
ATTACCTACTACGGCTTCTTAATAAAAATATTTATGGTGTCCTATTAAATAACTAGTAGAAAACTACATTAAATTATAAATAAATCATTTCAACAGGCAATAAACCGCAAATAAATCTCCATCAATTTCTCACTAGATTATTATCAGAAATTTCTGGAAAAGCAGCTAATATGGCAACACTATCGCTTCATCTCTTTGAGGTGAGTTTTTTGTAGTCAAGTGCATCAACCTTTGAAATGAGAACGTTCGTATTCCATTCGTTTGAATCCACGTTTCGTAATCGATCAGAAAGCGAATGAAAAGCGTTCCAAAGGATTTATAATTTAAAGCTACATAGTTTTAAATTTAAAAAGCTCATTTAATTTCAATTGAAGTCATCACGAACTGAAATTAATAAATTTAATAAAAATTGTCAAGCTTCGGATAGAAAAAAACATTTTTATTTCCGACTAGCGGTCCGCCCCGGCTTCGCCCGTGGTACATATTTACGTTTTCTCTACGTAAAAACCATCCTCGTACTTCAAGGAATATAATAAAAAAAGAATTATCGAAATCGGTTCAGCCGTTCTCGAGTTATGCGCTTACCAACACATTTTGGGATTCATTTTTATATATAAGATTATGTTCCTTTGTGTCAACATTTTATCATGCCTCACTTTATTATTTCATCATAAAAAGTACATTAAATCTGACATCTTTATAACTCAAGCAATTAACGTGTCTATATGTTTACACAATCAAAGTTCAACCCGTACTCATAAACTGATAAATTATACCATAAACAAAGAGTGCATCAATCAACACTCGCCTCCGTAACTGAGCGTCAAATACTCCTAGACTCTAGAGCATCCGTCGTCAACCCACATCTCAAAATCGACGGCACAATTACAATAATTGAATCAGGAAACTGTTCCCCCTCGAGAGCAAGTTTAAATAAATCAAAGGGCCACTCAGCGTGCCGGTCGCCTATTTATTCAGTCCACACTCCATAAAAAAACTCGGAGAATATAACGATATGTGGATGGAATCTAACGCACACTAGCGCGGTATGTCCATATGCGGATAGAATAATGCGCACACTTGGAATAGAACGATGGCACTCACACATAGGCAGATCCACACCTGGGTCCACGGGATCGCGACAAAAATCATTATTCATCGCCTTTGCCGCAGTACGCTTGCCGTATACGCAGTGATATAAGAATAGGCTTTTCTAAGCTAGTACGTTCGTGACCGCGCCACCACTTTCCATCAAGTGGGTTTACGGTCAAGAGCTTACCTATGAAAAAAGCTGCCGTATGAACTATGAAACGTTTTTCAAGCGTACACTTCATGACACTTTCCAACGAGTTCAGGAACCGTGGTGAATTGTTTATTCGCCTGTATCTTAACTTATTATAATTTATAATTTCATGATTTAATGTTGAATTGAACTTCTTTCCCGATGTCATCATAGGGGTAAGTTCGAAATATGTTATAGAATACAAATTTTACATCAAAATTGATTCGAATATATTTTTTTTCCGTTCACTACATATTGATATAGGTTAACTGCCGAGCGGTAATTTAAAACAGCCTTGCAAAACGTTCGGACACCATCTGGCAATAAAAAAACATGGCGAGGAAACGGCGGGAAAGTTGAGGTTTCCCGCGCAATAATTTTCCCTTGAAAATAAATGGAGAGTAACTAATATAATAACACGATCGAAACATACCTTGCTATAAATAGAATGTTGACCTGGTTCGCTCTTTATTTACGTAGGCGAAATTGAATTGACATTGCAGTTTTTTGCATTACACTTGACAAAAATTATGAGTTTTCTTTTTCTTTTAGATTATGAATTTACCGTCGAAACTATTCATAATATTCCATCATAATATTTATATTTTCCTGTAACTATTTATCATATTACTTAATCAGTTCTCACGTCATTTTCAATTTCGAAAATCAAGTACCTACTACATAATTATTATGATTAAAATACCTTTTCCATTTATAACTTTTAAAAAATATAACCATGCGAAATAATATTATCTGATAATTTTAAGAGCCAATATTTTTACTGCATGACATAATACAGACTATATTCACTCAATCGTAATGTACAGATAAGCAAAATTAAAATTGCCGTGATAATTAAAATGACGTAAAGAAATTTACAAACGAGTAGCTAAAAGGCTATCATACGATATGATCTTTATTCATTCAAAATAAATATCACGTAGTCATGGACGTCGTTTAAAAGCAAATGAATAAGTATTGATCGAAATGGTTTAAGATGTCATGACAATAAGTTATTAAATAACAAGGACTTGGAGATGCAAGTAACATTATTAATAAAATATTTTGACAATATCAAAATCTTCGAACCGAACTACTCGATCTAATGAACTCTATCAAAATCTTCGAACTAAGTGCCGAACTTGGCACTAACTATATTTTTAATCATAGGTACATGCCTAAAATTACATAACCATTCTTAGCAAAAACGATGTTCCGTACTTACAATGTCAATCATAACATCATTAAAAATAATAACCTGCGATGCGTGAACTTTCATTACGAATATAGTGAAAAACGCATCGAAACTCCAACTTTCACTAACCAATATGGTATGGTATTTCGACACAAAGTCAGCAATCATATTTTTGTTGCTTAAACCTCGTAATTGAAATGAGCTAATTGCGTGAATAGTTAGTTAACGAATGGCAAAGCAATGGTAGCATTTTGTTGCATTATGGTTGTTATGTAAAGTTTGTTCGTCATTCAATAATTACAGAAAACTTAACTCAACACCACGATAGATAATTTAACATTTAAAACAAAAAATTATAACATTTCTTTAAATAATATTAAAATTACCAAAGACCACTACACTATAACAGCTTATCTATATAAAAACAACATCAGCTACCGGTATTACATTCGCGCCAAAATTCAAAATTGGATTAGAACAAAGTCAAGTCACAGATAACGAATGTAATGTTAGATTGGGAAATATTAATTAAAATTTAATTAGAAGTTTGATCCGAGTCGTACCAGATGTGATCGACGGTAGTTAATTAAGAGCAATTTATGTTTCCGTATTTTCTATTTGCCAACAGAGGAACTGGAGAATTCCTTGATAGAATTGTTTATTACGTTGTTTTTGTTGGACAAGATGTTTTTGATGGAAAAATTAAATTGTATTTACTTTCAGCTCAATTATTTCAATTAAGTTACCTTGAAACAGATGATTAATGTTGTATTTTGTTTTCTCTGCTTATATTTTTGTTTCAGAATGTAAAATGTGATTATTGTGTTCCATAATTCAAACAATTAAATTATTAAATTTATGAAGAAAAAGGTTTAACATATCTATATTTTATATTGCTTAAATGAGGGTTGGCACTAAATTAATATTAATTCATATTTCTCTATCTACTATATTTTCGTCTTGTTCATTATAAAACGCTAATTAATTTTGAACAAAATAAGTCCCTATTTCGGTTAAACCGAATTCGATATTGAAAAATTATCGCAATCAGAAATGAAAGCTTCAATACCACACGGCGATTCATATAAAATGCTTTCAAGGAGAAAATTGGCTTCACATGTATCACGGTCTTGTTTCACGACCTCTCGCAGTCAAAAGCAAATCGCCTAGATTTTTCTAGAAGTTCGCCAAATTGGCAAATAACGTCCGTAGCCGTACACGCGCTACCGTTCGTTCCATCGTGAAAATCTTTCTCTCCGCTAAAAGCTTTCTTGAATAAGTCTTTTAAAGTGTTTGATTAGAGGGAATTGCTTAGCTGAAACATTCGTAATTTTAAATTTCCATTTCTAAGAATCTACTAACTCTTGTTTTAAGAGATGAAACATTTTACAAATAACATAAGCGAAATTGGGCATAGATAAAATCGTTTATGCTCAATTGAAATTGCTTAAAAAAATCGAATAAATGCTCTCTTTCTTCTCTATGATAAGGTGACAGAATTTTACTAAAAACTGTCTAACACGAATCGAAACTACTTATAATTTTCGTATTAAATATAAAAAGTGCCAAATTTCTCCAATCCCACAGATATTATTGAAATTCCGAAACCTTTACATAAACTGTGTTGCCACGTGAAAATGATTTACGCGGCTAAAATCGCAAGTCCCGACCGTTCGCCCGCTACATAAATCCAATGAGTTCCAACATAAAAGAGTTATTATTGAATCACATTTTTCTATCAACATACGGCGCAATACGTAACCCTATTGTAGACGGTTGAAATTGATCAGGAAAAATGAACTTTATTTTCTGAGATTGAAGTGATATAGGAAATTATACTGCTGATGTTTTGAGGCGTATGATTTTGTTTCTATCACATTATATATGTGTCCTAATAAGTATTATTTATTTTGAAATGGGTCACCATATACATACTTATTTCTTACCCTTAATTTGAAGATTTATTACATCAAAGATCTATTGTCATTAAATTGTATTATACTTACTTATAATGATAAAAATATTCTTCCCATAAGCTTCAAATCCGATTAGTACGATTCCAATACTTCTAAAAAACAGACCCAGAATAAAGCATGATACACACGTACCGAATCAAATTTAGTCGATTAAACAATAAGTCCCCAGGAGGACTCGGCGGACGCAATAACCGTCATTCGTTGACTTCCGTAATTTGATTAAACAAAAACGTTTTTCATTTACCGGTATTTGACCCGCCACAGTCGTGTCAGGCACGAATTATGATAGAAAACGTGGGGTGAAAAAATTCGGCGATCGGCCGACGTAGATTACGGTCATTCGGTTGTAGTTTCCTTATTTTAGGTTAATTAATTATATAACTATTTGGGCATGGAAGATCGAGGAGAAACATTTATAACAAAGGCTTTCTATCAGATTGAATAGGTCGGATGCAAGTGAAATCAAGAAATTTATGGATGATTCTTAATGCTTCACTTGTTGTACATATTAGATTCATAAGTATTTTTAATTAAAATTAACGATAAAGTATATAAATTACATATTTGCAATGGATTTTTCTGCATCATAAGGAATTATCTTAATAATTGCAATCTAGTATCGTTTGCTCCTTTTAATACATTTGTTGAGAAGCTTAATTAGTCCATAAACTTCAAAACGACAGTATCAAGGAAACTTCCAGCTCCCGAACGGTGTTTAAATCGAGGCGAAGCCGATGATAAAACTGAACTCAACAAATGGGATACATCCGTGGAAAGCACCAATAAAACGGCAGTACGAACTAAACAACAGTCCTTTGTTGTTAGTGAAAATAGCGATACAGCTGTTCAAAAACTAATTGAGGTCGATTCGAATGGAAATGCAAAGTTCTTTAACGTTTCTAATAAACGCTGGAGCAACGTCTTTAACACGTAACAAAGTGTGGATTCTGTGCGCGACTGTTGCAATTCTTTTAACGATTATAGAGCTCCATAGCAGCTGTAATCACGAGGAACTCAGATGCAACTATTGACGCCAAATTAAGAATTAGTTCTGCTGTTTTCCGCTTGATTAGCAAAACCATTTGTACTGTTCTGTTGGTCTATTAGCTTATGTATTATTTTGATAGATTTATAATTAGAGGCAATTTATAATTATCACATGAAGATGATCTTCGATTTTAAGGATTCTGTATAGTCAAAAAAATCTCAATGGCTGATCATAATGGCATTCATAGAACCGCACATACATTCGTATACATATCTTATTAAAGTACCGTACATAGTTATATCTAATTTAATAATCGAAAATAGCATACCGACACAATTTATCAATTTGTATATAACAATATTCTACAAGATAATGAATAGCAAAGGTCAGAACAAACGATACCGTCTCTGTTTTACATATATTTGAGAGTAATCATACATTTTATAGTCATATTTGACATTGAAGAGTATAAAATATCAAGAGAATTACGATTTACGACGTTATTTCAACGTTTGTAACTAATGTAACTAATAGTAACTAGTATAATATAACAGGCAGTGACTTTCGTTTTATCTTTCGATCAGGCACTGGCATTCGCCGTGAAATTACTACAATTCTAACACCTATTTGAATTTTATGTTAATTAAATTACCGCTTAGTGCGTTTAAGATGAAACGATAAACCAATTACATCATAACTAATTAATATTTCCAATATCACACGGGACTTTTCGATGATTACACTCGTTAATATAATTTTTAAGCTCGGGTTTAGAATTAATACTTTAATTTTTTTACTGCCATTGGATAGTGATATTTAAATCGAGAAATACATCCCACCTTTTGAAGGTATCGTGTGAATATAATCCAGGCATATTTCTACAACAATTTTTATGAAACCAGTCCATCTATAAAGTTACGTCACTTATCAATAATACCATAACTTGAATGCAAGCCATAAAATGCTAATTTAAGGGGATGATAGCTTATAGTAGACTGGTACATAAATAATTTATTATCTACTTTATAGGGAGAAATAGAAAGGCGGTAGAGTCGTATCCCGAACTAAATAATATAGTTAAAACTAAAACACACACGAAATTATTGTACTGTCACCTATCCTTGATAAGTGTATAAATAAATAATGTGTATAGTGGATCAAAAATGAGTCTAAAGGAGTCGGTTATATACAAACATACAGGGTAAGCTTATAAAAGCGTGTTAATACGTAAAGCAACCACGATCCACAACCAGAATATAGACAGATAGATAGTGGACAGATACTAAAGTTACTATATACTAAAGTTAGTATCTACTTCATAAAACGAAACGCATTGAATATTATTAGACGGTAATTCAAATTAGATCAGGTGAAAGTGGTCTGGAGTACCTACCTACTGCATAGCGTGAAATATAAGAGAAAATTTAATACAACCCGGGAAGTTAGCATGCATTAAATTTTACCGCTAATAAATGTTGCACAACATTTAAAATGACTTACATGTACGTGCGAGATAAATTAATTGGTTACGGCGTTCATTATCATTTCGTTTTTACGAATTCTACAACCAATATAACAAAAGATATACCTTGTGCTTATTTTGCACACATATAAAACTTACTACCCATAGTAAGTTTAGCGTCAAGCATTTTATTATGTTTAAACGTCTTTCAATTCGTTTCCAGTTAACTAATAAATTACATTAGTCAATAAAATGGTGTTTCAGAAAAAATTCTACACTTTACGATACATCAGTTATTTTGTCATGTGCCTTCTTTAAATCGAAGCATTAAAATGCAAATTATTGATAAGATATTTACCGCTTTAACGTTTTAACACTTCTGGCTCTCTCCGGTCCTTTTTCGACAAAATTCCTCAAATACTTTTCAAAATGAAGAATCCGAACACGTGATGCGACACAAAAATGCAAATGAAAGCAAAAATAAGCGTCGGCACGCATTAAAGCCGAAATAAAAATTTATAGCAAACATCAATTTAAAACTTGATTCGACGACAAGTCCAAAAACTGAGTACCTCGTATCGGATAAAAAACTGGAATTCAGTTTTTGCTGTGTTACACGATGCTGTGGTTATTAAGAACAACACGTTATTTTTAATTATTGAGCAATTATAATGAAGAGGGATCTTTTGGACGCTGTTCTGTTCTAGCATTCGTAAACACAAATCATCATGTGTAAGGGTTAAGTTTTGATAAGTTATTCCTAGTCCCTTTATGTTAAAGTTCATCTTCGTGTGATATAATATAATTAAACATTTCCAATAACAACCTATCATATTTTATTACTAAGTTCCCTCTACGAATAAACACGGTGGCCGCCTGAATTTAAAAGTCATTCTAAATTTAAGCTACTCTTCGCATTCTAAGCTACAGCTACGGTAAAACATTAAGTTAAATACCAAAAACCCAATCATCAGGTAATCCAACCCATCTACGAACGAAACGAACAAGCTGTAGAGACAGAGCAGAGTGACAATAGCAATCGTCCTCTGTACTCTGTACTCTATACTCCGAGGGAGTGACAGCCCTCAGTCGGCCCCGCGCAATACATCACACTAGATGTACAGCCCTACAGACCCTTTGCTAGCGGGTTTCTAAGCTTGTGTATGATTTTAAGTGACATTAGATCTCCGAAGGCTTAGTTCGCAATTTTTTTCCATCGGTATCAAGCATCATAACAATAAATAACAGTCCTTTTTATATGTCATTATGATAGAAATTTATGAAGGTTATCATCATGTTAATGTATGATGAGACACTGAGTTCTTTTAGTATTTACAAAGACCATGTAAGCAGAAGGATTTGACTGTCCAGTTGGCTTGGTTGTTAGTGACCCTGCCTTCCAAGCCATAGGTTGTGGGTGCGATTCCTACCCGGGGCAAAAAATTGTGTGATGAACATAGATGTTTGTCCTGTGTTTGGGTGTTAATTATCTATATAAGTGTTTATTTAAAATTATATATGTACCTATGTTTATCAGCCATCTGGTTTCCATAACACAAGCGAAAGCTTAGTAGTAGCTTATGCCGTGTGTGAAAATTGTAGGTACTGAAATATTAATTTAAAAATATTTATTTTGATTTTGCATTAAACCTGTTAATTTTAATGAATACCACCAAAATGCGTATTTTAGGTTTATAACATCACAAAGTAATTGACACTATTTATACCAAAATCTTATCCCAATCCTGCCTTAAAAAGCCTTCATCAAATTCAAAAGTATCACCATTTTAATAGAGACACAACACATCTACCAAGAATTCATCACACATTTATTTAAGAGATCGCAGCATCATTACTCGCTAACAGCGTGCAGTCCTCCGAATTTCCCCTCATACACAACATAACGATACATGTCACTAGTCTCGAAATGAGCGCTCTCCAAAGTAACCTAGGGAAGCTACATTGACGCGTTTTGAGGTAGTATCAACTAAGAGAACTTCACATTGCATTTGGAATAAGTAATATCGTATTATGAGCATGGTGTTTTAAATATTGCGTTACTTGTAACTTGTGAGCAGGAGATACTAATTAACGTAAAAATTATAGTACTTGAAAACAATGGTTATTTGCTTGTAATACTGTAATACTAATACGTAAGACTTGGAATGGCTATCTAATATAATCATGATTAATTAACAACTGATTTGATACACAAAGAGTAATATTCAATATTTTTATACTCAACTAGCGGTCCGCCCCGGCTTCGCCCGTGGTACATATTTACGTTTTCTCTACATAAGAACCATCCTCGTACTTCAAGGAATATAATAAAAAAAGAATTATCGAAATCGGTTCAGCCGTTCTCGAGTTATGCGCTTACCAACACATTTTGCGATTCATTTTTATATATAAGATTCAATAATAAAATCTACTATTGAAATACGAAATTGAACATAAAATAAACAATTGCGTACTTACTTAACCGTTTATTAATTTCTTTGTTCCCTTATGTACTTTCTATACAATAAAATACACCTATAGGACCTAATACGACTGTAAAATCTCCCCTTGCATTTAGTTGCAGGTGCCTACAATTTTTCTTTCCCAACAAATTCGAATAGAGTGGCTCCATCATTTCTGTATATGGGGAGGAATGTTTTAATGTCAGTCCTTTGAAGTTTGAGCGTTACAATTTTTTGTCATCACACGTAGGGTCTAGGGAGAATTCTGCATTAGGACAAATTGTTTCATCTTTTATGACAGTTTGAGCATTTTTAAGGAACTCAGAAATGCTTGTAATATTCGATTAAGTATTACACGATAATATTAAAATGTCACGTAAACTGTCAAATACGGGCAATTAGAATACGTTTTTAAAATGGTAGTTTTATACATTATTCGACGAATAAGTTTTATCCAAGCATTGAAAAATCGGCCCTAAATGTAATAAAGCTTAGTTCACTATGCATTAGTCCTTTATAAATCCAGTTGATTGCTTGATTTAAAGCGGTTATTTAAAAATAACTTGATGGTAAAGAATGTTGTTTTTAGATTAAAAATCCTTCAAAGATATAAATATATGTTCTGTACTTAAAATAACCGTAAAGAATGTCGTTCTAGTACTGTGATATAACATGGACTAACGTCGTAACTACGTAATGTCTTTCCTTCTTATACATCGTAAAGAGATAGAAGAAACTATACAAAAGAAAGTATTCTATGAATCAAAGATTATTCTATGCAAATGAACCGTTATACAATATGACATAATGTATATTATATTAACGATGAGTGTTTATTATGCCGCATAATAAAAATATATGAGCCTACAATTTCCACGACAGTTATCAACATTAAATCAAGATACAGGCTCACAGCATTCCTACACAAAAGTGAACAATAAAATATCTCAATCACTTCAAAAAGGCCATAAATTTCGAAATACTTTATAGGCGTTATAAATCACATAACAAGGGAGCTAAGTCGTATAAATCTAACAATATCAACTGTGAGCAGTCAGACACTGATCAACATAATAAATATAGCACTTGAAATAACAGCGTCTCGAGTGGTTCTTGTAATGCTTGTACCTCTGACATGGTTCTTCATAGAATATGCTAATTTACGGCAGAGTTTCATGCGCTTAACCCTGCATCTTACTGAAATTGAATCCAGTAGGGGAGACCGAGGGGAGTTGAAACAATTTTCACGTTTTGTTTGATATAACTCATACTATTATCAGAAATCTTATGGTACTGGTATCAATCGATAGGTTATTCTATACACTTCCGAATGGTTAGCATAAATAAACGGTAAGCGTTAAAGATGGTGGTTAAAAATTGACTTAATCGTAACAAGTCAACTTGTTTCAATTCCCCTCATACCGAGGTAAGATGAAACAGAGGTCGAGGAGAGTTGAAACATAATGATTTTGGGGAGTAATAGGAGCTGCAAAATAAAAATGATGATTTAATTCAAAGGTTTTAATTAAAACTTATGTATATATTCAAGTAATCAACGACTTTTATAAGTAATATTTTAATGACATTTCAGTCAAGTAGGTCTAATACAAATAATAAACACCTAAATAACCAAAAATTAACATGCGTAACATCAATTATAATCAGTCAAATCAACAAAATGTTTTACATTTTTATAAAACTAAATCTTTGACATAAAATAGTTAATAATCAGTCGTTTTTTAAGTATGTATTACAATCAGTACCTACTATAAACTATTTAAGGAACAATAATCTACAAAATGTCAAAGACAAAGTTCTCCACCAGCACAAGTTTCATGAGCCCACAATTGGCATTTCAAACATTGAGCCCACTTTTCTTTGGATCTGTTATTTGAATATGATTCCATACAGCAAATACAACAGGATTCCTCTTCTTCTTCATCACTATCTTCGTTTCTTGACAACCTTAACCTTTTTAGTTTTACAGCCTGGTTTTAACTTATTCTTGCTTTAGTTCATCCAGTAGGCATGCTTAAACAAATAAACACATTAAATCAACAATAAAATCCGATAATCTTCGTACTTTTTAGCTATAATCAGATATTAAATTGAAAACAAGGAGAGTTGAAACAGTCTGTTTCAAATCACCTCGGTGAGAAAAAACCTCCCAATTTTTATTCAAATCACGACCAAGCAGTAAATACACAGAAATCAAATTTACCAAGTATATTTCAAGAATCAATAGATAATAAGTTTTTAAAACGTAAATAACTCAACCCAAAAAACAATACCAATATTAAAGTACGAGCATCGTAAAAAATCATGAAATACTTACTTTTTACGATTTTCGGCACATGTCATTCAGAACTACACAACTGCACAACTGACGTCATCGGCATGAACTGACGCGATAGCTGGTGGCGGGAGTTGGTTAAAAAAGACGTTGCCAGATCGCTAACAGTTTTAAGTTCGGAGAAATCGAGACTGTTTCAACTCACCTTTGTTTCAAAACCCCTCGGTCTCCCCTAGAAACTTCGCAAGTGGGTTTTGTTCCGAGTGTTTAAGTTCTGAACCAATTAATGTTTCTTTGTTGGAGGACTCATTAATCATTCGAATGGAAATCTCTTCTGTGGAAATTGAAGTGTTTTAATTAGCAATATCTCTTGTGAACTATTTCGAGTGTTTTATTATAACAAGCCTATTGTGTTGTGTATATGTGTACCTATTGTAATAAAGAAAGGTTTAATATGCAAAGGAAGTTTTAAAGCCGACGGAATATATATCTACTTATATGCGACAAAAAGGTGTAGGTACAGGTTAATTGTGCTTAGTGCAAACATTTATAATACTTGAAACATGGGTTCAAAATATATGCTATGACGTTTGACTTTTCTTTCTTAAAGTTTTACAATTTAAACAATCTTTACAAAAATTGTCTTCTGCACACTAAGTTCATTGCCATTTCTCATAGTATAAATTTCATTCACACAAACAGACTAACATTTTCTCGCATACAATCCCGCAAGTTCCACTAGAGGCGGTGGAGGGCAATTGAGCACATCTTAGCGGTGCGACGACCACCGAACAGTACTTGAGCTGAACGCCTTACCTGCTACGTACCTACTGATGAATGTTTTATGTGCTAATTCTTTTAGAGTTCCGCATTATGGAAGACTGGAGATTATGAACATATCCTAGATTTCAACAAAAGGTAGAATATCGAAGATACTTCATTAACCTATATGTTGTTCTCTGTAAACATTTTATTAATGCAATTACAAGAAATTAGTGGCAGTATGTGTCCCGTTTTAGCCTACTTTTTAATAAGTTGTAGCCTTATTCACAGAATATACTAACTGCAGCCTGCAGGTAGTTATACCTTTTTGTCCGTCTTGTAGTTGAATATATGGAAACTATTTGCAGTATCTTTTACGGGTAGCTCAATCGAATTCATTTTCTTTTATTTTTTTTTTCATTTCAATTTATCACTCTTCAAACACAGCGTCGTCAAAGCCTCTATATCAAAGAGTATGCTACAGTTTGATAGAGGCCCCTCATAAGTGCAACGCAGCGCGTTATGAAATCATTACCTAATGTCGTGAACACGACTGCTCGCTAAAGATACGACAAATTTCTTTCCCCCTCTAGTTTAACTGCTTAAAAAACCGTATATTCTCCTCCCTCATAAGATCATCGTAAAATACCGATAATTTAAGATAGCTTGTGACAAAAATCCTTTGTTGTCTAGACTACAAAACGTTTTAGATTAAATTTTATTCAAACTATGTATTTATTATATGAAAGGTTCGATTAAGATTTGTAAAAACGTTTTATTAATTTTTCATTCTGCTCTTTTTATGTAAAGCAACCATTATACCTATCACTTTATTGATTCTTATTTTTATTACGATACCAGGTCTTTTCGGTTCGTGTTGTCTTTGTAATTAATTTTAAAAAAAAATGTGTGCGTGTACTAGTGTACACACGTAAGAAGAGAAACTTCTTTATGACCATGGACGTATAAAAAAAGACGGACGGTATATCGCCTAAACATTGAGTGAAGCCTAGTAATGGCGGCGAAACATCCATGTGTGTGTGCCATGTTGCCATGGCAACAGCTGTCCTGATGACAATGGCGGCTGTATTTTTTTCTATAAATTTTGCCGTAATAATTTTGTCATTAAAACATAAAAGAAATAACTTGCTTCCCTGTGGAATGTAATCCCTTGTGTTTTGTTATTTAAAATTGTACTGTTGCGACACCATTTAACCACGCAAGACGGCATTTTAAATATTTTTTGTGAAACAGTGACGCAGTTAATCAGTCGGTAGTTCACGACGTAATGGCGGCCGACTAGCTTACTATGGTGAGAGTGTGTGCGTGTTTATTGTCTTTACACGATCGCTAGCTTACTATGGTGGCTTCACGTTGTTTGTTCGTAATACGGCGTCCGTCTTTTTTTATACGTCCATGTTTATGACCTTATTTTTCAAAAAATAATTTACTATATGCAACTTTACAGAAATACGTCAAATCACGCGTGGTAGGGATACGAAAAAGTTGGCGCGTAACGGAAAAATGTCAAAATGTATTTAGTTTTCTCGGAATGAAATTACACTTTTATTACATAAAAATATTATTCAAATATTGGAAATGTTTCTCATATTTACACACAATAATAGTTGTATATAAATCTTTACCAAATTACAAGAAAAAGATCTATTTTTTTTTTTCACAATAGCCTTCTATAACATCGCAAATGAAAACCCTTAACAGATTATCTATCTTACGTATATGAAAGCGAAGTTTTCTTAAAGTAATCTCTCACAGGGATCACTGAACCTTTATCAAACGGTCTCAAGCAAACAAATACAGTGTGTCTAACCACTCACTCTTATCAGTTTATGATGAACAGCCGAGCGACATATCACAGATTATTTATAACTATATCCAGGTAACGTATATTTTCAAGTGTTTAATATTATTATTTAATTTTTAAGTCATAATTATTAGACAATTATTTGGAAGAATTTTATTATATAAACATAAAGGCTTTGATTTTTTCTGTTTGTTCTGTGTATATATTTCTATATTTTTTGTACTAAGTAACAGTTATTACTGGTTATTGATTTCTTTATTATGCCCATATCAGCAATCACTATACAGGCGAATAAAGGTTATTCATTCTCTATGGAAATACCATGTGACAGCTGTCAATATTCCCGCCAAAAATGAACTTTATGCAGCAGTTTGTTTTGATGAAAATTGATCCAGAAATTAATAGGTTCTAACTCATACATAAACTTACATACATATTGTTATTTTAACATATACATATTGTTATTTTAACATAATGTTTATACTATAGACACGACTGCATTTACTTAATGTTTATTACTCTCAAATGTAACATAAAATAGTGAAAACGCCTTGAAAATTTACATGTTCAAATAAGTAGAGCATTTTGCAAATATTTTGAATTTTAAATATGATTGTGCTAAATTATTTTTATATCATAAAAACGGTACGCTGGTATCAAATAAATATTAAAATATTTTAAAGACTACAGAAATCGTATCGAAAAAAAATAAACGTGTAAATTTGATACTAGGGGTATGCCGTATGCCTTAACCTCTATTGCAAAAAGAAGTTCATATGCGGGTATATGCAAAACCATAATATCTATTCACTATAAAATTTCTTGAGGCTTATTGTATTAATTTAATTTCTTGACATCGCCCGCTCTATTTTCAGGATTATTAAAATCATAAGAAATATCCTATGAAAAATAAATTGCTATTTTCATCAAATTCATATTAATGCCTTGTTAAAGTAATCGGGTCGAAATACTGTTAAAGAAGAAAACTGTTCCATTTTAAACAATACATCATTTAAACATGTAAGGAATTAGCCATAAAAATACTTTGCCATTTCTCTGTAACCGCACATTAGTGTCAACTTGCAAAACTGGTATTCTAGTACTTATGGGAAGTCTGGTGTCTAAACAAATTAATGAATTCTTATATTTATACGAATTTTTTTTTTTATTCAAGTTTTGCTATTTAAAACATTCAAAATGACATCGAATATTGCATATATGTAAATGATTACAATAGAATATCGCGAACCACATCTAATTTCGCATAAATATTGTGCAATCACACAACCGCATCTCCCAAATGCGAATCAACTGTCAAATTTACAGCCATTAGACCAAACTACAACGCGATAAAACAATATACAGATACAACCAGTAGGGAAACTTCATACAACATTTTCGAAATAGCTCACGCACACAACCAAGCGTAATCACACAATTGACCACTGACAGATATACCCTTAGACATGCTTGCTTGTGTGTGTGTGCCATTTCGAAAATGTAGTATGCATTTTCCCTACTGGTTGTATCTGTATATTGTGGCGACAATAATCTCAATTGACGTGACTGGAACGAGTGGTCCTCTGGGGTCCCGTGTGAATTGCTTATCAAATCATTACCACTTGTTTAGCAGTGAACGGCTAAGTGAGTGCCTACCGGTATATGCCAAGTATTGTGTGCATTATGGTTATTTAAAGTTTTTACTTTGACTTTATGAAATAGGGAAGTAAAGCGCTTGATCACAATCTCGCCTGATGGAAAACTGAGATGTGGCATTTCTTGAAGACCTTCATATTGTACTCGCCAGGAAACACAGAATAAAAAAATAAATAATATAAGCATAAGACAAATTGGTTTTATACTTCATAGCATAATAACTGAAGAAAACAAGCAACTGCTAATTGAAATTGCAATGCTACTTTATGCATCCATACTCCCGAGAAATATCTATAAAATTATGCACGGCCCATTTAAGCATTATCTATAGAAAGCAGTTATAAGCACGCACTACATATTAACATAGATAATATAAATATAACATTAATATCAGTGAAATGTTAATAAGATGCAGTTATGCGCCCATTTCTGCGCAACTACGCACGTCAACGCTTACAGCCCTACTCACAAAGCAATGTAAAGTTATTCGCTTAGAAAACGTCCGCGTCTGTGCCTTTTAAAACAACGCTGCGCGCTTAAAATTGCGACCTACAAGGCCGTGGAAAGCCAAGAAAATGGAACTTTAAACTTGTTTTAAAGCTCGCGATCTGTCTCGTTCTCTCGTATCGCGATAGATAGAGACGGATTGTCTTGTCAGTGATAGAGTGAAAAAGAGCGATCTCATTTAATCACATGTTAACATAATTCCATAAATTGTAAGGCCAGTTAGCAATGAGTGTTGATCAAATGCGTTGTAAAGCGCAACGTAAATGCTAAGTACGCTAAAATTAGATCCGGGGACTGAGCGTGGAAAGTCAGCTAAGACGATCACATGAATTATTTATAGGACAGGAAACCTAAGGATTTCAAGCTCCGCGGATTAAATGCAATTATATGAAATGAAGATAAATGGAATGTAAATAGGCAAGTTCTACAAGTGTTAAAACAAGTGTTGGAAGTTATTTTTTTAATTGCAAACCGCTTGTTAGCCTGCGGGCATGTAGGTCAATAGACTTTGTATCCGGTGCACTAAAAGTAAAAAAAGAACTTCGTATTAAAAATGATGTTTGTAATTTAATTACAGAGCCTTTTTTTACTCATCCTAAACTACATACCATGGGTCTAAATAAACAACTTAGTACATTTGTTGTAAGGATACATAAGGCCTTTTGGGCAAGTACCTAATAAAGTTTAAAATACGAAAGAACAACGAAAATTTTAAAATGTATTAAAATTTTCGTAAAGTGCTCTTTACCTCACACAATATATATTAATTAAAACATATTTACTAATTAGCATTCTTAAAAAAAGCACAGCTACAATTTGTTTTTAGCATTTAAAACAACTTTAGAATGTTAAAACGATAACCATCTGACAAAATGTAAATACGCTCTTAAAATATTTTAAATTTATGAATGTATAAAAATTTAGGATAAAGCGCTTATTCTGTATCAAATTTAATGTTTTAACGTTCATAATAATTTAGTAAAGAATATGATAATTGCATTTTCTTCTATTTTCGATATATTTTTTCTAAAGAACGTCAAACATGACATACTCCATGTTGTATGAGAAATGACAGCAGGAATATTCATTAGTTAGGGGAGAAGAGAAAGGGCTTGTTAACTGGTTATTTACATAGATATGAAAGCAAGATATATTACAAATCTGGGCAATCGGCCGATATTCAATTAACTTCTGATCGCTTTCCGTCCAGCGGACACTCGCAATTCTTTTGAATAACTTTAAAACTTTTCTTTTAAAGGCTTATTAGACTTGAACGTCTGTGTTTCTCTATTTACAGCTCTTTATTACCTTCGGTTTAATAAACAACGCTTTAATTTTATGCTATTGGCATATTCTTTGAAACTTTATGCAGTTTGAAATAAACGACTTATTGAATTTTTCAACTCCGTCTATTAAGGCTTCTTCAAACAACGTAAGAAATCGTATTAAGACTAAGTTTAAAAAATGTCCGAAGTATTTTTTAAGTTTAAAATACGAAATCGTTCGATGCGGATGAAACTCATTACAACTTCTTTAGTTGATTTTATATTACAGATTTAGTGAGTAAATTACTATTTCTGTAACGTCCATTTACGTCTCCGTTTACGAATAAAATCTTATTTATAACCTGAAGTTTATGTAAAAATACATTCAGAATACATCAAACTAATTACCATCTAAATAAAATGGATTCTAACGAAACGTGGTCGAGATTTTTATGTGTCTGTTTCAATGAATCTTTTAACTTTTCAGCCAGCAAGTGGTCGGTGCGTTTTGCAATAAAACCTACATCTGGCGAATATAAAGCAAGGATCAAATGGAACCTTTTTAACATTCAATGTATGTAGATTAAAATATTATACTAACATGTTTTTTTCCCTAACATTTATTTTTTAAAACGGGAATGTATGTTTTATTGTGTTAAGAAATAAACGTTTGCTGTGTTTAAGAAATAAACGTTTAGCAAATTGCAACTTTAATACGATTTAAAAAAAAATGTTTTATTTTAAACTCTTAACCAATCTCTGCTACAGTCTACACTCTACAGTCTACACTATATTTATTAAGCTTTTCCTTTGGTAACGTTTGAATAAGATCGAAAGAGAATTCCTTCAAAAGATAACACTTTAATTGTGTGATAAAACAGTCAGGACGCAATAGAATGTGTCGATGTCTTTATTGCATTCGAATGGTTCGATCGCTTTATACGAGCTCGGATAACGCGCTTTCTAAATATACATTTGAATTCAACATTTGATTTGAACTGTTCTTTGTCACTTAGGTAAACACTTAGAAAACACACTAACGATGTTATTAAGATTAATTAAGCTCCTTCGAGAGCTTTTATATGTAACAACTTTAAGTTAAAGTGACTTGTTCTAAAATAGTAGAGTTTTTAAATAGGTATTTACTATCATTGGTATGGGTATCTTCCTTGAAAGCGACCTCTGTATAAATTTTTCATGAGTCTATTTTAATTTATTGATTAAGAAAATGTATGTTTCACAAATCTATATAAAAATGAAACCCGTTTTCGTTGGTCACGACATCACGCGTGAACGGGTGGACCGATTTCGATAATTCTTTTTTTATAATATTCCTTGAAGTACGAGGATGGTTCTTATGGAAAGAAAACATAAACATGTACCACGGGCGAAGCCAGGGCGAACCGCTAGTAGTTAATACAATAGCAAAATTTATGTATCAGTATCTTATGTGCACCTTTTAAGCCAGGTTATGGCGCCAAACGTGAGAACTCATCAGTGTTACGACAACACTCACTGTTACTACTGCTATAAATAATAATGGAAGCGATCTGAACGTCTACTTGATGGAAAGCGATTCCATTTGATCTTTGCCCATAAACATCTTCGGGGTCACGAACCGACGACGACGTATCCCCTCAAATTGTCACTATTAATATTGAAATTTTATACGAGACGTTTTAAAAAACCATAAGTTTAAAATTCGACACTAGAAAGAAAATTTAAGAATCGATTACGGTCATTGATACCGCTTGAATGTCAAGTTGCGTGTCGCAATTCGCCCTTTACAGTTCAAAGTTGCGTAGTAAAGAAAACAATTACTGATATTTAACTGTAAATATGTACTTCGTATGTGGATACGTAAACCTTCCAGACATCGTTACATACCATTCTGAATACGTATAAAGTTTATTCATTTTAGATAACTTGAAAAAAGTATCTTCCTGCAACGTGAAATAATGTAATAAGTTTTAGTTTAGAGGAAATTTACTGTTGCTTTTATAACATGAAAAAATATCCGAATTATGTAAATTATTTCTGTCGTTAGTTTATTTTTGTAAAAATTCAGTGATTGTAAATTTGTTCTTTAAAAAAGAAGATTTTTCTCGACATTAATTATTAGTACTCAAAGTTGGCATGTCTATCTACAAAGCCAGTTTAGGGTCTATCAATAGAGCATAAACATTCATATCGACTTCATTCTCCACACTACCTGATTACCCTGTTACTGCATACATAATTCCATTTAGTTATGTAAAATGATAATCAAACCTGAAGCAAGCGAACAAACAGTTAATGCCCTTTTTGCCTCCATCCCGCGCTCGCTTCTCGGATTACTTTTTTACAATAATTTGCATAACACACTGACAAATTAGTGATGTAAGAACCTGTACAATTAACATACAATGTGTTCGTGTTAATTGATGTTCGTAATTGTTTAACTAAACACAGAGCTGAAACATAACAGGACTACTTAAATGTTTTTATTTTTAAAACGAGTAAATTCATCGAAATTTTAGTATTTACCCGTTTTTATCTTAACCATTTTTATGGCTTACCTGTGACGGTAGTGGTTGACAGGAATTGCCTGTTTAACTAGGCAAGGGCCAGTAAT
The DNA here is from genome assembly GCF_061535395.1 of Colias eurytheme. Lineage (NCBI taxonomy): Eukaryota > Metazoa > Arthropoda > Insecta > Lepidoptera > Pieridae > Colias > Colias eurytheme. Next base: position 8,604,574 of record NC_142987.1, on the reverse strand, counting down.
TAGAAGCTAATCAAGCGATAAAAAGAATTAACATATTAAACCAAACGCAGACATTAAAGTCGGTGCATCGGAAACGCAAAAAAACAGAGCTATATAGCATTAGCATGCTTAAACGGCCGCAATCATTTCCCTATCGCCGATTCGCCAGAACATACGCAGCCATAAAGTATGAGAGGACGCGCGTAATCCCTTAAACGGTAAGCCTTCCGCATTCGTCCCCGTCAGGCCGACCGACTCGTGCCAAGTTCAGAGACCATGCGACCGCAAACCACTAACGCGAAAGCACCGTTTTTGGAGGTACAACATAGCAGCCGCCACTCGCCAGCCAATCCCAACTAGACACTAGATCGTAGATGTTTCCATTACGCCTCGCACTAGTTAATCAGGTTCCCGCGCTAAAGATGACCAGAAGAACACGAAAGACGCAATTGAACCAGGAATTAATGGTGTAGAAGTTATTAATGAGCGAGTAACTAAAGCGGTAATGAATACGCTAGAACCAATTTATAGAGTCATGCTGATTATACGATAAAGTGTGACTCGTATACGGATGAATAAATTCGAAGAATATCCAAGGGCACATAAAATAACGATACTGTTAACGCTAATAAAGTGCCCGGTTATATATAAGGTACGTACATTCTACAATCAGGACGAGTTTCCTAAGAAACTATAAATCGTAGAAAGCTGCTAAGTTTGAAGTTATTAAATGAAGTCGTCTCGGTGGACGTCTCGTTTGCATACAATAAAGAAATGCAAAATGAATTAGCTCTAAAACGCAATAACCATCGTTCATTGCTTGGAGAATATAGCCTTAGTGGGTTTGTTACATGAATTAATTCAGTTTGTTTGTGGAGATCGCTTGAGGGTAATTTGTTTAGTGCAATGGATGGATCTATGGGACGATATCGTGGTGCATTTGAATAGCGGATGAATGAGCGTGTTATATGTAATAAGTACGTGATAATGACATTTGAAATGAATAATGACTTTTATATCTGCTTTTTCTTATACATATAGGAGCACAAACGTTAATGATGGATCAAAAACTTGATTTAAATAGGCAATTTTTAACGAATTTTCAAATATTACGAAGAACTAATAAGTCTGTCTTATATTATAATTATTATGTATGTGTCATATGTATGAGTATTAGAGTTCTAAAAAGTACGTTTTCTAATACCTATTTCTTACGCATAATGTAACACCAGCACAATGCGTCCACCAAATATGTTGCATACCTGAAACAAAGATAAAAATAAAAGTTTTAGTAATGGATATTTTTAATCATTTATAAAAAATGCCTTTTCAATTTCAATTTCAATTGGAAAATCTAGGTAGCCGTAGGCCTTTAAATTTTGTTCAAATTAAATACGTCCTTTTCTATCTGTTTGACTCATTAAAGCTTTTTAATTTAATAATATTAAAATTTTAAAAAGCTTTCCGAAAAATACTTCCACTAGATTATGGCAGAGTCCATTTCAAAGCCAATTCAATTAAACTTTAGAAATCAAAGCTTTATTCCAACATAAATACCTTGTGACTATAGACACTCAAAATTAATTCGAATTGATAAATTTAAACATAATATGTATAAGTAATCCAAGAATTATTAAATAAGATCGAACCATAATAAATTACAAACATCAAATATTATGAAAGTTAAAAGAAAACATCCATTTAACTTGCAGGAATGCAGAATTTAAAGATAACTGGAAGTAAAGGCGTCTTATTTAATTGAACGCTCCAATAATTACAGAGAGCGTAGGGTTGGCAACAGTAGCAAAGTTCGTAATAAACCTTTACTGCTTGTAATAAGATAAAACGCCTCTTCGCACCTCTCACCGACACAGATCTACGAAATACATTATTACTGATTCTTCATTAGTTAAAGATTGTTATGTGTATTAATCTTAAATTTAATAGTGTACTAGCATCGTCTGTTCATATGCTACAAGTCTAGCAAATAATTAATCATTATAATTAGTTACACGTATAAATTGGAAACCGTTAAATATTACGCTATAACCGTTTTAATTTAAACAAATGAAACAGAACATCTCTCGAATTAAGGTTACGTTCGATATTCGAAAGCAAACATGCCGTATACAATTAATACACAGAACTAAAATAAAAATCAAACAATCAATATACAGAAGCAAAATATTAATAGCTGTGGAACAGATACAGACAATAAAAAATAAAATATAACCATAGACAATTTTTTTCTTTTTTTTAAGACCGTGGTATCCGTATACATGTTGGTAGCCCTAAAAGGCTTGGACATAGGACGGTCCGAATTAATCTGGTACCACACTGTGAAACGGACAGAAGCGCGCTTGTTCGACTTAACATTATCTTTTAAAATCGCTTCGGAATTTTTAACGTGCGTGTTACTTATTTCGGCGTATCTCGCGCCATTGTGTGTGATCTTCGCATTTCCCCTTTGGATGGAATTTATTCTCGAGTATTCTGTGTCATCGCTTAATATATGCCTTGAATGATATCGCTTGTCATGAATACGTGTACGCTTCATATTACATATCCACCTTCCTATATATTATCTGTATAAATATGCGTAACCTACATATTATATTGAAAATTCTTATGTATAATAGTTACGATTCTACACGCAAAACTTCTTAATCTAAGTAAAGCTATCAAGAACTACAAATAAAACCACCGATTGTTATTTTACCTCAATTTATTCGATACAACAAAACTGGAATTTGGTAACCTTATTATACACGTGAAATTTGATATCTTATATTAATTCTCTCTAACCTTTAACCTTATACAACCTCCAACCTTATCGACAAAATGGGCACAAATATACCCATCGAATAACGAATGAAAAAATACTTATAAATCATAGAAATCCTTACAAAGCTTTTTCCACAATAATATATCTCATACAAAACTATCTCCAGTCGATATTGAAGGACGTGGAACTGACACGAGGTTATTTTCCTCACAAAACATAGTTCTAGACATTATTCAGCAATAAATTAAGCAAAGAAAATATTGGAATGTAGCCAGATGGGAAAATCGATGGCAGTTTGACGCAGGGATCCGCTCTGCTACACAAAGGAGTACAATAAGAAAATCACATTTATACGTACATCTGACAATAATTTTATGCGAGAATATTTTCGACTTGGCTTTCTTTGAACGATAAATAATGGCTTTTTAATTTGGTTTTATATGTTTGTAATGTATGAAGCTATCGCTATTATTATTTTATACTTTGTTAGACGAGCGTAGGTAGACTTTAGTGAGGCTATATGAAAATAATACGACAAAATCATATAAAATAAACCGTATATTAAGAAGAAACATTTGACATTAATAAAATAAAATTGATACAGAAATCTCCAGCATGGAATCGTGGGAGTCCATTATCGAGTAGGGGAACAGCATAGGCTAAATTAATACAAAAAATAATAGAGGCCGCTTTGAATATTATTATCTTCAAATTTTTCGGGGTTTGGTGCCAAGTTAATTTTATCCCTCACAATACCAATTGCAATGCTGCATATAAGGGATGACAAGTATTGTAAATAATTAAAGTTGAAATCAAACTACTTCCAACTAATCAAAGCCGTGGGCAGTGTTAGAACTTAATAATTTATTATCTGTAACCACGAACAGGATCAATACATTTCATAATATACCTACTCTGAATATGTGAAAATGTTGCCTTATGTTAAAACAAATATTTATAAACCCTCACAAATCACCAGAAAAAATAGCTTAAGGGCGCTTGTGCACTACAAGGAATTTTACTGTCCGGCATTCCGATTTTTTACGGTCCGGTGTGGCATGAAAAAACCGATGAATTGCTTGTGCACCTGTCCGTCTTTATTCGGATCAGTGCGGTACAGTTCAAGGAAGTATGGCGGTATAATGCTATCATAAATGATTGTTTTTGCATTTTACAAGAAACGAGTAAAAATATAGAAGGTGAAATATTATATTACTTCGTTATAATAAAAAGTAAAGTTCCGTAAGAGATTTAAAATGCGTGTTTCACTTATTTATTTTAATCGGTGACGAGGAGCTAAAGCTATTCCCACTTGAACTTTAACTTACCAACACTTACTTAGATAATAATTATAGGTCAATGCTTGGTCAATGTATATAAAATAACAATACCGACTTCCCTAATCTCATTGCCAGCTAAAAGAAAGTAAAACAAGAGCTTGCTTTCAATTGGCATATGCAATAAAAAGAGTAAAATCCAAGCAAGTGGGCACTCGAAAACAATTATACCTACAGCGACTCGTAAACTCAAAAAACCATCCGGAATAGGGAAAAGTAAAATGTCGGACAGTAAAATTACGTATAGTGCACAAGCTAGTATTTAGATTAATTGCGTGCCATACCGGACCGTAAAAAATCGGAATGCCGGACCGTAAAATTCCTTGTAGTGGACAAATAAGGGCGTTTGTCCAATTGACCAAGCATTGACCTATAATTATTATCTAAGTAAGTGTTGGTAAGTTAAAGTTCAAGTGGGAATAGCTTTAGCTCCTCGTCACCGATTAAAATAAATAAGTGAAACACGCATTTTAAATCTCTTACGGAACTTTACTTTTTATTATAACGAAATAATATAATATTTCACCTTCTATATTTTTTACTCGTTTCTTGTAAAATGCAAAAACAATCATTTATGATAGCATTATACCGCCAAACTTCCTTGAACTGTACCGCACTGATCCGAGTAAAGACGGACAGGTGCACAAGCAATTCATCGGTTTTTTCATGCCACACCGGACCGTAAAAAATCGGAATGCCGGACAGTAAAATTCCTTGTAGTGCACAAGCGCCCTTACTGTTTGCAAATACTACTTTTTCATAATGTAAATTACCGGAACAGGTCTCTTAATTACTAATATCTGACGATGACACTGACATCCAGAATGTAAACATATTACATATATTTATTTTTATCTATGGCAATGTGGTTATGGCGCGAACTTCATTCGTACAATGAACTTCACGTAGTACATAAATGCATGGAGTTATAATTGGAGTTTTCAGTTAATAAAAAGCTTAATTAAAATAACATGGACGTACTGTAAAGGTTGTGTCCAAATAAAAGGTTCGTTTTAAATGCCAGATACGACATGATTGAGAATTAAGGAAAGGATTCATTAATAAACGTTTAGTAATTAAAATGGTTGCGGTCTGCGGATAGAATTCCAAGAGGCTACAATGGATTTATTACTTTATTTAACCCGAAACTTATGAGAAAATACGCAATTTTATTAACAAATTCATCTCTCTTTATTTCCGTAATGTAAACTTTTCCTAATAGAAATTAAAAATATAGTAACTCGTTGTTCGTAAAATAAATGAGTAAGTAAATGCAAAATACATAAGCAAAGGTGAAAATAATACTTATGGACGCAAGGGATCTGCGTCGAGTCACTTCAACATATCTATGGTACTCTGTAGAGTACAGACTACACAACAAATAGAGGCCGCGAGAACGGTGGCCTGCACGTGCTAAGATGATATTGATTACCGTGAATAATCTATGTGTTCATTAGTCTACAGCATCACGAAATATTAGCCGTTCAAAGGTCAATGCGGTAGTTAAGTCTGCATTAATCTCTCCGGCCGTGTGAGAAATTGTTAATTCACTTAGAGCGTTTCCCTCGTTCTAATGGTTCGGAAAATTCGCGTTGATTGAGTTTGTGTGCTGTTAACGAAATATGAATAGGTAATTAGGCAATTTAAACCCTTGTTTTTACTCGAAATGTAAATGAAATAGATTCATAATTCAAATATGCGAGAAAAATCTTACTAAAAGCTTCTCAATGAAAGCATTTTTACTTTTTTAATACTTAGTACTTGTCTACTAAGTATATGTATATGTAGGTAGAGTATATGTATATGTAGGTAGAGTATATGTATATGTAGGTAGATATTAATAATTAAACATCTTGCATTAAACCCTATACATATGTCATACACATTAATAAAATCACAATTCCCTAAAACTCACAAATTACGCAATAATATTGTCACCTTTCCCGCGTTAATTAAGCTTAAATTAAGAACACAATAGAACAAGGAACCACTTTCCAGTATAATAGGATGAATTTTAATCACACCCGTCAGATATATGAACCTCTGATATGGGTCACACTACATCACCATGAATGTGGGGCTACTACAGAATTAATTTACTCTGAGAGCTTTTAAAGAGCCCCACACATCCGAATATTAAGCACTATCTTGTAATTACATCTTATTAATTTGCCTTGTTATGTACGGTAATTTCACTGAAGTGTTTTTTAGTTTCTTTTGTAGTCTCAAATATGATATGTATTTTTATTTTATTGTATTGTAAAAAACAAATATGTATAAAACAAAATAACACCATTTATGAAACAGCAACGGTTGGATGGAGCTTTATAATTGTATATATTTGTTTTAATATCATAGCTCTTGAGACATTGACAAAATTTTCATGAGATACAATAAACTGAAAATAAATTAATATTAAACAATTTGTGTGATTTGACACCTTATAAAATATAACATACCTAATAGAGTTGAGAGCTAAGTTTTGTCATCAAAAATGTATGAAAATAATTCAAAACCGCGACAAACTAATACAAAATATTGAACTAAACATATTTTACCCACTCCATTCTGGCACACCACCAAAACAAGCACTACAAAATATTGTGACGTAACAAAAAAATTAATAAGACAAGCAGTCGACCTGGGATTGTACGAACGTGTCAACGGCATGCTGGTGGAATGCAAGAATTGTACAAAGAAAAAGTCCGATGCTCACGTACTATGCAGAGAAATGCAAATATTTAAAAGCCCGGGGATGTCCGAGACTACGTCTTGCATACAAAAACTTTCTCCCTTCAAGAAAAATGCTGACACTCCTTTTAAGGCAACCCGCCGGGTCCGACTCTGAACTGTGAACCGCGGAGATTTTATTTTCAAGAGAGTAATTTACTTAATGCGCTTCCAATAAAGGCGTTAACAAATTGAACTTTCCAAGTGACGGCACCGCTGAATAGCAGTTAATTTTAAAACTATTGCCCGTAGACAAAAGCCGGTGTAATAATAACGCAAACTTAAACTTTGATTGCAAATTCGTCATAGCCGTCTGTGAAGTTTGCTCCTCAAAGGCATTACTTGCGAAGTCGTCACAACTTCACCCGGCGTGAACTGAAACAAAATGTTTCTCGTTTCTTGCTCGAACATTTGTTCCGAGCCCCGCTAAGTGCGAAAGAGTTTGTCGTCGACGCGTTGATATATTACCTTGTATCCCTTCAACTGCATACGATTTGTCAGTTTGACACACACGACAAATTATGATAAACGGCCCTAGAGGTAATGGTAATTGTTACTATGTACCATATGTGTTACGGGTCACAGGTTGTAATATTCCCATAACTCTTTATGATAAACATTTTCAGACTTTGCTCGCTTTGTCTCACTTCCTTGATAGTAAGAATTAGAGAAATATCTTCTTAGTGAACATTAACATACTTGAAATATATTCTCAGATTTTTATGTACCTCCAGCATTTTATTATTATCAGCCATGGCTGTCCCACTGCTCTCTTCCCTCCGTCCAGCATAAAATACTAAAATTATCAATCTGATGTTATCCATGTTTATCCATACTAATATTATAAATGCGAAAGTAACTCTGTCTGTCTGTTACTCAATCACGCCTAAACTACTGAACCAATTTGCATGAAATTTGGTATGGAGATATTTTGATACCCGAGAAAGGACATAGGCTACCTTTTATTGCGAAATATGTACCACGGGCGAAGCCGGGGCGGACCTCTAGTTCTCTATATAAACGAAAAATTGTAACTTCAAGGAGATTTAGTTGCTCTACAACCTTCAAATGCTTAAATTTGCATATATATGCGACATTGGTGCAATATTGCTGATCATGTGTTAAGTAATAAGATGCAAAATTGAATTATTTCAAAGGGCGTCCATCAGGCTAGGGTCGATGACTCATCGGTAAACTCAATAAAGAAACGCTCCGAAAAATTTATGTTATTGGCCGGATTATAGCAACGGACGTGTGAGCGCTCTTAGCTCCGTCGGCCCAGTTTAACCTGATCCCTATTTTAGTAAGAACCCCATAAATTCATCTTTGTAGAGTATTCTAGAAAGGCGGCGTTATTGATATTGGCATCACCGTTTTCCGTGAATTCGAAACGATTTTGAAGCTTTGCATTCAATTTTATCAACCATATTAAAGCAAGAATGTTAGATTTCATCTGAAACAAAATTAATACTACGCGTTATAACGTAAAAGTATGTACACAATACAAATATCTCGAAGTACTTTCCAAGAAATGAAAAACACAATATTAAAGCTGAGCACATTGTTGCTTTAATATCGCGGGATTATTAAGAATGCAAACACTTTTAAAGTACGCCAAACCTAGATTACTTTTCAAATCGATTATATATAAAAAGGCCGTTACTTTACCTATTATATTAAATTGTACTTTATACTTTAACTTCTTTTCCTCTTTATGAATTTGTTCGCCAGTTTTCAAGATATACGGTCTCTTCTAGAAGGCTAAATTGTAACCGTTTGGAATCCCCACAGAAGGAACTTGGTTCTCGTTTTTTGTATGCGGGAAAATACTTTTAAAGCCTACTTACTGCATTTCCTCTAATACAACAATCCTCCCAATTATCCACATATTTCGATACAGCTTCCAACTCTCCATAAACTAGAGCTGTCCGTTTGATATCTGAACTGTCAGTTGCCCTCAGGATCGTTTACTTTCCAAACCGTGGCAGGCACTCGCGATACGTTATCTTAATTATCGGAGCGATAAACTCACTAAAACTAACGGATCTTGCTAGATCGAAACCGTAATATGCCTAGTTTATCATACACTTGGTAAAATATCGCGGTATCAATATAATACACGTATAAACCTTTAAGTGGGCGTGCTATGAAATTATCTAGTTAGCAAGTTGCTTTATGTGTCCACAGAATAAGCTTATCAGAACTCGGTTCCCGGTTTAGACTTAAAGAAAAAATGGCAGAGCAGGGTCTGTTTATCAGTAAAAAATATGCAACAGCTGTAGAATACGTCGCTCGTGGTAAGGATCTCAATTTTAAGGCTTTATGTCGTCACGCTAGTACTTTTTTGTATACAGTTTATAATGAAACCCAATAATAATGTACATCTGTTATCCTCAACAGGCAGTGGGCAGTCTGCAGTGTTTCTTTGCTCTATCGATTTAACAAATTTCCCTACACCTCCACACCGACAGACCAGACAACTACAAGCATACGCTATAAATCTCACATCACTTTGATCACAACTTACCGCCGTCCCCCGGGACGGTCCCAACCATTTGAAGTTGCGTAAAGGTGTTCCGATCTGATTTGCTTTTGTTCACGCGATTGCGGCAGGAATGGAGAAACGATAAACTAGTAGGTATTAGGTACATTATGTGTTGTATATTTTACTGTTTTAACAGAAGATAAGTTTTTGTAGACATGTCGTGGCCATATTGATTTGCTCACTTCGTAAAATGCTCGAGTAGTTTATGAAAGTATTTATCATTATATTTTAACTGAAATGAAACATGTTTATTTACATAAGATGTAGAGAAAATACAAATAAATAACAAATATACATCTAAAATCTCTAAAATAAAAGAGCGATGAACTAAAAGAAAGCTGGGAATAAATCCTTTTCTTCACAGAAAAGTCTAGTCAAAGTTAATACGGGAATTTAATCCTAGAGAACAAGAAGCAAGTTCATAAACTTGCTTCTTATTTTCTTCTATTGCAGAAGCATGAAAGAAACGGATGTTTTTCTATGTACTCTTTATAAATGAAAGCAAACAAGGTATTTAATGAAAGTAAACTAATATGGCTTTTTGAGACAGGAAAACTCAACAAGCTATTCTTCAAAATAGATTTTCATATCGCCGGTAAACATTATTGATTGTATTATTGATCTTCTGCATTGGTATGATTTCTACCACCGCTATTTCATGATAGATACGAATTTTTTTACGAATTTTTCAAACGTAATTTACTCTTAATTACCCTATTTTTGTGCTGGTAGGTACCTAAGTTAGTCGCACAGTTACTCTATTTTATATCATTACTTGTCATTGTTTCCATAATATTCTATCCTTAATTACCCGATTTACCAAACATTTCGTACCGTGACATAACAGTCACGCCACAATGTTATAGGATTAGGTGATTGGCATTCAGTCACCACTACGGTTCGCTAACCAGAGATGATTATATTGCAATGTCGATAGATTGGCCATATTACCCGCAGTGACGTCACACGCTCTATCACGATTTATTTGTTGATCTTTGACGGATAGTTAGATGTGGCATTTTATTTGACGAGTACACTCCCTTATAAATAACTCTAACGGCTTCACTTGTTTCGAATAATTTAGATTATAATGCAAATTACTAAATAGAATCGGATATGTAAATTCATGTTATAAAATCGATAGTGTTCGTGATGCAGACATTTCGATTAATGAATTGTTATTTGTTGATCTTTGAAGGATAGTTAGATGTGGCATTTTATTTGACGAGTACACTCCCTTATAACTAAATCACACCGCCTGTGTCGAATAATTTAAATCACAGGGTAATTACAATTAGATGTGAAAACTCGTAATGCCTTTATCACGATCGCTATAAGGAATTGTTATTTATTGAACTCTGATAGAAACCTAGATGTGGCATTTTATTTGACAAGTACAGTAAACTCTACGTCTAGTTAAATAATTAATAACTCAGGCCCCGGAACCACAGACACAATAGAAAATCTATTGTGTCGTGGACCGATCGGGCCGTTCGGGGCTCAATGGGCTCAATACGTTTGTGTGGGTCGGACGTGAAAACCTAAGATATTTTTTCAATAGTTTGTTGCAAAATACATTCATTATAGATACGAACGTTATGACATACTTTTATTTAAATGTAACGTTAAATGTTTGATAAATGTTTTAATCTCAATAAAAATGAAGAAAGTCACTTGATAGACTTGTAAAATAAAACAGAGCATAAATTGAAGCGGTGTCGAATTAATTGCATAAAATACTATAAAATAATATTACAATATTTGTCATAAACCACATAAATGTGTCGAAGTGACACAATTTTATCTATAAACACTGCATTATTAATACTTAGACAATTAATTATAAGGTTTTCCTTTCGCCAGACCACGGGGTAGGTTCCATGCTGTTTTATTACTCTTCTCATATTTTATAGATTATTCTTTAATTTGTTACGTATAAGACATTAAGTAAGCGTTAAATCTTAAGCTTATATTTTATTAATACTTAGTGTTTATGAAGTAATTTCCACGGTTAGCTAAATCTATTAAGTTTTATAATCTAGCCTGTTCGATTTCTAGAAGTTTCACGCGATAATTTTAATATTCTTTCCTAAATTGACATTTCATTTATACAATCTTTCACACAAAGGTATGAAGAATGGATTTATTATTGGTTACACATAAAAATATTAAATCAAGGTAAACCTAAATTAATCTTTCCTTCAATGTCTCTATTAATAAACATACATAGGTAGATAATTGTATTTTACACACGACTTACTTTACGCACGTGTACCTACATGTTCAATCATAAGGAGTTCAATTGAACGTTAATTAATCATATAAATTTTCATGCTCTCCATATTTTCCTGAACATAAAAGGAACCTTGGCCCTTCCCTATACTAGCTAGCTACTAGTTATTATTCTGTGCCTGTACCAAAAATTCATCAAATTAATTAGGTGTTGATAACGATTTTGGGAGGTGGTACTGGCTATGGTACTGGTAACCACTTACATTTACTTTACTCTAGGTACTCCATTTACTTTACTCCATTACATTTACTTAAAAAAGAGCGTGCGTGCCGAGTACACATGTCATAAGTGAAACTTCTTTGGCAAGATTCAAATATACTAAAATTGTCACCTTATCTCATGACGTGACGGTATTGCCATGACGCGACCTTGAAATTTTCCTCTCAACGCGCTTAAAGAAGTTTCACTTCAAAACATAATATGTAATGTGATCATTGAATTTACCACTAGTGTGATCTAGTTTCAAATAATTTGCCTACGTGATAATAGCCATGTGCGCATCCCCCGATATCCGCCAGCAGCACTTTAAATGACGAATTGAGATCAATACATCGCCACTCCCCTTGATAAGGCTCTGATAAACGCGATAGCCGAATTGTTTTTTATATCAGATCTCTTATCGTATAGTATTTTTAAATTTCGCACTTAACCTTGATTAAGTTAATCAGTTTTACGCAAAATGAATCAGCGATAACCATGTATCTATTTACTACATTAGCTGGTTAGGTCATGATCAATTGTGTTATCTACGTAATTACTTACATATTTAGTTATAATTTTTCAATATGAAAATTATATACTTAAGATCATTGCGTTGCTTATACACCATCATTATCAAGTCCTAAGCTAGCGTTGCCAAGATTCCTACTACAATATCAAATTAAATAGAGTACTTACTCTGTGTAGCATTTGTCAGTCCACTCACTATCAAAGACTTTGCAAACGTACCTCAAATTGTAATAATTCATTTGAGAGCTTGTACAAGAAAGCATCGTTATGGATTAAAACGAGTACCGCTTCATGCCCCGGCGGTCGAATGTTAATTATCGCAATGCATTACCACTGACCCGGGGTCGCACATAAACGGTACATAATGTTTGTAAACAGTTTTATTAAGACTTATCTTCTGTACAGCTGATCTGTAGCCCTAACAAATTATATGTTACGCCGCCTTTCTCGTTTTGTACTACCTAGTTGGTTCAACAAGATGAGTACAATCTTGTTTTATTAAGAATGATGAGAATGATAATACCTTTTATGATCACTCTCTCTCCCTAAATTACTTTAACTTAGAACGTCTTGTTTAGAAGATATTATCAGAGTGTGAAAAACGATTTGAGGAGACAGAGAGAGCTTTATGATAGGTATAAGAAATTCAGTATTATATAAAAAATGTTTCAATTCATTTTTTATGATATGGTGATAACTGATAGAATCAACAGCTGTCAGTCCAGTCTATTGTTCGCGAAGTTATTGTATAGTACGATGATATTCCTCTTCATCGATCATAAAATTAATCATCGAAAGCTTTACTAACTGTTGTAATATACATATTAGGTACTTGTGACATATCTTGCAATCAACTGCCGCGTTTCTGAGGTATAATTTTTACCATTCCTTTTCTAAAGACCACGCAACCTAAACTGCCTATAACCCTAGGCCACTCACACAGTACATTACACTCATGTACGATGTTCAGCTTCTTGTCAGGGCCTGACATAATAACCACTTATCAGCGTCTGCCGTTTGACATCATAATTTATCCACAAGTACCAACGTTGCGATGGAGATTGAACATCTCATTGCGTGGAACGTTTAATTTGCTTTACACTTGCTCTTTTATTTACCTACATCCGCTGTTCTACTTGTTCTTACTTTTTTATCTTGCTTACGAGCTGCAAGGTAATATTTTAATATTTTAAATCATTTTTCGCTCCGTTTTTAACGTCTTAAGTTCCTTATGCAACCACTCCATTTAAAGAGAAATGTTGTAGTTTGCCTTTTTTTAGTTTGGACTAATCTGACAACCCGGTACCTCGAGCTAGTACAATTAGCTCAAAATGTTATTCTAAACCTCACCTTCATGTATACTTAATCTTTAAAAACCACCTACACCCAGTTCAATTAAATCGAAGAAAACATCAAAGTACACAGCGAACTGCACGTAATAAATTTTCATTGAAAGATTCCTTGCATAGCATTCAGATCTGCGATAATGTTACAAATCACGATTTCTAGACGATCAGATGTCAGCTGCAGTGAAAGTAACGTGACGTGCTATGCGAAGCAAATTGCAAATTATCCTTACTTTTCCAGATCAATCTGGCTCTTGGTGCAAGTTATGGGCTAGAATTAATCGGCGAGAAAATGTACGAGAAACGGATATCATATTTTCTATTGCATTGTTTATTAATACTAGGTTCGACCGGTGGGCGAATACGAAATTTCTAGGGAATGTCCACTGAGTTCCACCACATGAATGGAGGAATCTGTTCAATGATTTGATTTGTACTACAAAAGTTTACCTATTAAACAATAACAATTTACGAAAAAAAAAGAACTTAAATAAAGAAATTATTAAAAACACAACCTGATGAAGAATTTTGTTAGTGATTTACTTGTTCGTTTAACATTAATAGCCAATACGGTAATTACTACATGTACTGACTAATATTATCGTAAATAAGTTATGGTCCGGGAGCCAGCAGCAGATTTTATGACCAAGTTCCTCTCAAGCGGTAATTAGTAAAATGCATCAAAGTATAGTATTATGAAGCCTCGTGAACGTCAGCTGGAGCTCGGTTGGGGGGAAGAGCGGTTGTAGCCTCCCGTATCAGCTGACGGTTTTTCCACCAAGATACAGCCAGCTGACATATATATTTATCCACAGTTACATATAAGCCATCATCAGGTAAATTTTTGTTTGAGAGGAAATAACGGAAAATAAATTTTTCTTTAAATTTAACTTTCATGTTCGAGACACCAGCTGACGTATAATACACCATGTTGTAACCAGCTGACTATTTTTTTTCGTTGAGATATTGGGTTAGCTACAATTTGACAAATTTTTAGCTGAGAGGAAATGAATGAATGAATGTATTTTTTTTCCTATGTGCGTGGGAGGCTACAACCGCTCACCCCCCCAACCGAGCGCCAGCTGACGTTCACGAGGCTTTATAATATGTACTATACTCTCATGCGTCTGACGAATTATCTCTTGAGAGGAAATAGTTAACCAAATTTGCACCTGGCTCCCTAACCATTACTTTTCCAGATCAATCTGGCTCTTGGTGCAAGTTATGGGCTAGAATTAATCGGCAGGAAAATGTACGAGAAACGGATATCATTTCTATTGCCTTGTTTATTAATACTAGGTTCGTCCGGTGGGCGAATACGAAATTTCTAGGGAATGTCCACTGAGTTCCACCACATGAATGGAGGAATCTGTTCAATGATTTGATTTGTACTACAAATAAGTTTACCTATTTAACAATAACAATTTACGAAAAAAAAATGAACTGAAATAAAGAAATTATTAAAAACACAACCTGATGAAGAATTTTGTTAGTGATTTACTTGCTCGTTTAACATTGATAGCCAATACGGTAATTACTATATGTACTGACTAATATTATCGTAAATAAGTTAACAATGGTATTACGCTGTCGATCAATGTCATTATTACTTTAATAGGCATTTAAAGCAATTTTATAGACACTTTGTAATTGCTTCGTGTTTATTTACTAAATCGCTAATAAAGTTAATATGTACTTAATATTATTTATACATCGTTTAAACTTAATCGATTTGCGCTTGTAATTAAAATTAAATTCATTGATTTAAATAGCATTTAATGAATTAATAAACATGTCGTATCGAAAACTTTACATCGACTGCGATCGGACATTAGACAAGGAGCGACGACAAGTAATCCATAAGGACTTTGATATATGTATCTCAAAATCTTAAAAGAAATCTAAAAACAAAATTGTAACTAACTGCAGTATCTATAACTTCCAAACATCCGAACGCATCTGTCACAGTTGTCATTTATAATCTATATTTTTCGGAATCATTTTAAAAAGTTTTCCACAGACAATCTATCAAAACTAGTAAAAGCATACCGTTCTTCCCGCTTGTGTAACAGTGCAAGTGTCAGGTGGTGTGGCAGTTTGCCAGAATCGTAATAAATGGTCACCAACTTTCTGATACTTAAGAGAAGGAATGGGGTATTTATTCATTTCAACACTTTTTTGTATGTTTTATATGACGTAACTATCCTGCAACATTCGGGTTAGATTTTAGAACCAAACCTTGTTTACCTTAAAACGGTAGCCAATAGATTGGTTCGTTCGCAAGATTCCTAACTATTTTAAACATTAGTTAATACTTATTTCATTTATTTTGTGTACATTAGCAGTTTGTTTACATAATATTATGCAGTAATCATTTGAAACAAAGTTGTAGGAACTATATTTTGGAAGCATCCAAACACGGGGTGGAAATTTTCTACACGAATAAATATTTCTTGGGTTGTAAGACACAGATAATACTTAACTGATTTTAGAGTTCGGTATAGGTAGATATCGTCACAGATTTTCATCGGGATGAACCAATGTTTGATGTTTGTCTTTAAATCAAGGAGATTGTTATTATATCCGTCACAGAAAGTTATTGTAATAAAATTCAATATTTTCTTAGAGATGGTATTCATATGTTAGTGAACTTAGCAGATCATTTTTAGCAGATCAAAAAAAAAAATGTGAGTTCTTATCGCGTGCAGTTGAGTTCTACAGTTCCTGATACTTTTTAGAAATAGTTCTGGCGTTTTTACCTTAAAAAACGACATTTGAAGAAATGATCTGCCAACTTCCCGTAGCTGCTACGACGTGATGCTACGGCGTGATGCTACGGCGTGATGCTACGGCGTGATGCTACGCTGTGATGCTACGGCGTGATGCTACGGCGTAATGCTACGGCATGTGTTACGGCGTGATGCTACGCTGTGATGCTACGGCGTGATGCTACGGTGTGATGCTACGATGTGATGCTACGGCGTGATGCTACGGCATGATGCTACGGCATGATGCTACGGCGTGATGCTACGGCGTAATGCTACGGCATGATGCTACGGCATGATGCTACGGCATCATGCTACGGCATGATTCTACGGCATGATGCTACGGCATGATACTACGGCGTGATGCTACGGCGTGATGCTACGGCATGATGCTACGGCATGCTGCTACGGCATGGTGCTACGGCGTGATGAAATATGACATAAATAAATTTTCTAGTGTTTCATTTTACGCAAGTATTTCTAAAAAGTATCAGGAACTGTAGAACTCAACTGCACGCGATAAGAACTCACATTTTTTTTTGATCTGCTAAAAATGATCTGCTAAGTTCACTAACATGGTATGCATTCGGTCATTGTATAATATGCATTCGATTCAAAGCATATTGCTATCTCAATTTTATCTCCTTAACAAAACGAGATGGAGAGATATATAGAACAAAGTAGTCACTTAGTAACTGATATTCCACTTTATGTAAGCAATACACGTACGTTAACAAACGGAATAATTTAATTTTGCAATGATAAATTATATTTATCAGTTAGTAGTAGTAACTTATTGTTTGTTTAGTGTTCGAAGGAGATATAATATAATATCTAAACGATCGATATTAACTACTATTTAAACATTGTACACAGGGGTAAAATTTTTATATTGTTCCTTGCAATCAGTTATAGTGTAAGCTTTCAATATTGGTATCAAATAGCAAAATACCCTGCTCTAGAATAAAAAAACATAGACGTCTATCTACACCACAGGTAATATATGCGACTAATTTATTACATTTCAGACGGCGTCACATAAAAAATATATTATTACCACAGATAAAACAATGCTATAGTTATTACAGTTCAAAAAAGCCGCTTATAAAAATATAATAGATTAACTAAAATATAGAGTCGTCTACAATGTTGACAAGAATATTCAATAATTCAACAGAAATTTTTTCCCGCCAAAGTATAGCTATTCTATAGACATCATCATTTTATTGCGTCTTTTTGTTCGCAACGACGTATTTATAGGCTTTGTTCAATACAACGTGTTAAGGGTGCTATAACAGTTTTTTAACAAAAACCGCTATTTTACGGTACAATTTTAACTCAAAGCACTTACACGTGAGAACAAAGTAATATCTTAATTTAAAGATAATATATTCAGTTCTACGATCTTCTTATAAAAATTGTACGACGTCATACAAAATTGTCACTGAAATACGATTTTCCCAGCACAATGATCGCATAAAATGCAAAAAAATGGGGTCTAAACCGGTACACTTTTAAGAAAATTAAAAGCCTAATCTATCTTCTTACCTATAAATTATTGAGGGATATATAGTCCTTTATAGATTAAGATAATTTTTTTGTATCTAAATCAAAATTTTATTTCAATTATAAGCTAAATTAAAAATACTTGTCGATTTCTTCATACATTTTGCTCTCGCGGGTCGTCAGACCGCGCTCAGAAGCGCTCTTGGAAGGACGGGTGTATCGCTCCTCGTCCCAAAAATAAAAACGAATTAGAAAAAGATTATTGTGCGTATACTGTCGTTTTCGTGATTTGAAATATTTGATACTTTATAAGAGTAAACTGTATAAGTTTCATATTCCAGTTATTTGTAATTTAAAATTATGTTTTAAAAATTATATTGACTGAGATCCTCTTTTTTTATGGGTTGTTGAACGGATTGGTGGGGTAAAGCAATTTGACAAAACTTAAATCCAAAATGGCGCCGACGAAAATTTGCCATCTTTTCGTCATGGGTGTCATTTTCATGGTTTTTGAGGTAGCTATTAACCAATATGAGGTCAAAAATAAAATCCAAGATGGCGCCGACGAAAATTTTACATCTTTTCATCATGGGTGTCATTTTCATGGTTTTTGGGGTAGCTATTAACTAATATGAGGTCAAAACTAAAATCCAAGATGGCGCCGACGAAAACTTTACATCTTACCGTGATGGGTGTCATTTTCATGGTTTTTGGGGTGGATATTACGCAATATGAGGTCAAAAATAAAATCCAAGATGGCGCCGACGAAAATTTTACATCTTTTCGTCATGGGTGTCATTTCCATGGTTTTTGGGGTAGCTATTAACCAATATGAGGTCAAAAATAAAATCCAAGATGGCGCCGACGAAAATTTTACATCTTTTCGTCATGGGTGTCATTTTCATGGTTTTTGGGGTAGCTATTAACCAATATGAGGTCAAAAATAAAATCCAAGATGGCGCCGACGAAAATCTGTTATTTTATTTTAGTTTACTTCTTTATTATTAAGAAAATTACACCTATGACGACAAGATGTCAAATTTTCGTCGGCGCCATCTTGGATTTTGGTTTTAACCTCATATTCGTTAATAGCTACCCCAAAAACCATGAAAATGACACCCATCACGAAAAAAGTCAAATTTTCGTCGGCGCCATCTTGGATTTTGGTTTTAACCTCATATTCGTTAGTAGCTACCCCAAAAACCATGAAAATGACACCCATCACGAAAAAAGTCAAATTTTCGTCGGCGCCATCTTGGATTTTAGTTTTGACCTCATATTTGTTAAGAGCTACTCCAAAACCTTGAAAATGACACCCATGACGAAAAGATGTAAAATTTTCGTCGGCGCCATCTTGGATTTTAGTTTTGACCTCATATTGGTTAATAGCTACCCCAAAAACTACCCACACTTGCAAATGTGTTTGCTACGTAGGAAAAGTTCAGATTTAAGAGTATCCTAGGTAATGTGTTATGTGACGAATACCTATAATTTATTTCATTCCGACTATTTTTCGGAATAACATACATTTACTAAGAATTGTATACAATGCCGGATTTAATACAGTGCCGGTAACATCATATGTATGATAATAATTCTACATTTCTTAAAAAGCTTTGATATTGTATACAATTCATAGATTATTATTCAATGAAATAATGATGTAAAATAGTCACACTTTTTTAAGTTGTTTGAATATACTAACATACTTATTAGGATCGTACCTACTAATAAAAGTAACAAAATGAATTTTTAAAGTTCCTAGTAATCTTCTGGAATCAATTTCAATAAAAATACATAATATCAAAAATTAAAAATAATATCAAGTATGAAGATGGTCTATAAAATGGAATGCGCTATGTTTACGTGAGCGTGATATTGCCGCGAACAAAGTTACGTCGTTAGATACCTAAATTTGAGTAACGCAGATTTGTGACAGCGTCCTTAATGGGGTTTTATTCAAATTGAAACCGTTAACTGTAAAACTGTATAGCTATTTCGTAGGTTTACGATTACTATAATTGAGGAAATGTTTAATATACCTTATATAATTTATGTACCTATGAAATTGAAACCTTGTGTTTTTGTGTCACTTACTAAGTTTTATTCTTCTTAGCGACAAGTACCAATTGTTGAATATTTATGTAACTAAATATGGAATACGTTTGTCTCTTTAAAAAAAAATGTATACAAGCTCTAACTTCATTCTTATTTAAATCGATCAAAATAGAATAGTAGGTATTAGTAGAACATTATTAATATTAATTTACAATACCTTACATTTCGATATAAATATCATTACATGAAATAACTCTCTGTAGCGGTATAAGATAAAAATTGTCCAATATTAATTATGCACAATTACCAACTGCATATGTTGTGCAACCGGCCTTTAAAACTAATTAACTGAGACCATTAAAATTAGTACATGAACACAAGAATGTGGTAGGTACGTAGGTCACAAGATCTTTAAAAATGCGAATGCAACTCGCAAACTAAACTATTCCTTATTACCAAATGCATTAAGTATTTGTATTCCTTGCATCGTTTGTGTCATGCGACGATTGACTATTGAGGCTTGCAAGAGGAATGATATAAACTATAAAGGGATCAATTACACACAAGCCTGTTGAATGATACGGGTCTGTTTATGTGGGCTCAATAGATCGTAATGCATTGCGTCTTAAGTACAGCGTTGAATGCATCTACGCTTTGAAATGAAGACCGTGCGTATTCAGTTACAAATGGACACATAGTGTGAGGTGTAGGACGTAGGTGTAGAAGCGACATAACATATTTAGTCCTTATCTTGACCTTTCAATAACTAGTCTAAACTGACTGAAGTTATATTTAATTATTTATTTCTAAATTAATAAACATTCTCGCTTTGCATACATTAAAATAAATAACAGTATTGATAGTTCCTACTTATTTTATAGATCTAGATCTTATAACTAAAGTTTCACATTGTTATGCATTGTAAAGTTTGCCGTTTTAGAAATAAATACCACCGTTACTCCCTATAATTGTAGTGTGTGTAAAATCCCCAACTTTACTACTAATTATTTCTCATGTGTTGCACTAAAAGTCTAGACCACTTGAGACACGAAGTACGATTTCGTAGCATATAAATTGCAATGCTTTACGGCGCCATTTAAATTTCGCCCAATATAATAAACCTACCTTACCTACCTACTAAGAAATTTCCTGCATAAACATTTATAAATAGCCAGTGAAAAGTTCACGATAAAAGCGAAGCTTATTTACTACTTATTTATTAATATTTACTGAATCAAACATAAATAAATGCAAATAGCCGTTATGAACCAAAAATATTTTATCTGTGAAGCTAATAGACGCGGTATTTTTTATCATCCATAGACCATAATTATTTATTCATCAGTGAAGACGAAACCAGATGAATACCAGCGACTCAATGAATAGGAGTTAACGCGATAAAAACATGATCTTCCGAGATAATCTAAAATATGAGGTATAAAAAGGGAACACAAAAAGGCAGATTGGCTCGTAATCGTGGGACCAGACCCTACATTTTTGACACATCCGTAACTTGATAAAAGCGAGAGCAAAGCTGTAGTTATGGATGATAGAATTTGGGTTGATCTTACGTGGCATTATTACTAGAAAGACGTTACAAGAAAATTTATAGTGGTTAATTTTTTTAGATATTCATTGAACAAAGATATTATTTTACTAGAAATTAAAAACACCTAACTAGTAATTTGTCCGTACATCGAATTAATTTAAAAAATACGTGGATATACTTTATTAAAGATCTTCTTTCTACACCAGAGAGGAAAAGACGAAGCGCATAAATATTAATTTTATAAACTTTTATAGGATAACACTTTTTCACGTCCGGTTTGCAGGAAATTAAAAAAAGAAGTAAGTATAATACTTTTAATTAGATTTTAAAAATTTACTACGTACGCCCGAGCGTCGAATATCAGGATAGAAAAAACAATTGGCCCGTTTTACGCAATATTTCATATTTTCATCATAATATTACTAAAAAAAATTAAATCACTTGAAATAAATAATTCAATATATACATTTTAGCGTTTACCCTACTCTACAAGACTAAAAAAACACCATATTTTATTTCACCCCTTAAAACCCATAGCAACAAATCATCGCGATCATCTTTCGATTCCATCTCAGAAGCAATTCGGATGCGCCATAAATTCTCAGGAAGTGACGTCACGGGCAAGGGTTGTGACACGATTTGTCCGCGCCCGATCAAGCTTTACAATTGACATAATATTTGTCACTGTGTTGCCGACATCACGCCCGAAATGTATTTTTATAGGGACTACAATGTGCTGTCAAGCGCATTCTATTTACTATAACATATTTTATTGTTAGCTTCGATTTTTACGGTGTTATTGAACGCTTTGTAAGTTGAGCTGATAATTTTATTTTCATAATATCAACAACTTTTACTTGCATTTAGAAAACCACTTACCGATAAACTCAAATTCAAAACTATTATTTATATAATCTCAAAACTTTATTTGAAATCAGGAAAACGTTAAATTTCAGTCATTTTCAGTGGTCATAAAAAGCTGAACTAGATCAAATTTTGTAAGAAAACGCGATTCTAACAAAAACACAAAGCGCCTGAAGTCAATTGTCAGTTTTTACTGATCGTCTGGGTGTCCCAATCGACGATCGAAGAAACCAACAGTAAAAACTGCTTTACGCTTCACTACCCAAATCTTGTATTATTCGATTACACAATATCTGGCCTCGGATAACTTTTTACCATTGAAATAACGGCGAAATTTCGTTTTAATCTTGGATAAGCTGACCTGCCGATGTACAAACCTGTAACAAATGAAAACATTTATTAATAAAAATGGTCAAATATTTTACAAGTTCTTGTAACATATTATAATAGCATAGACGAGAAATTAGAAAACAGCGGTATAATAACAATCTTTTATGTCTAAGTGGATTGTGTATCGTTTGACGTAACAAAATTTCAGCTCAATATACGCAGAAAATTTTCTTAACCTAATACTACCTATAACCTATCTACTTAATTTGAATATAGATTAGGTATAATTAATTTCCTGTATAATCACGTGTAATAAAAAATAATATTCACAGCTGTGAAGCGGTATCCAATGATATCAATTTACATACCACATTAACGTGTAATCGAAAATGATTTTTTGAACACACTACATGTGAAACCGCATTCAGTTATATGAGAACCTTGTCACTTAATTATTATATTATTATATTTAGATGATAAACAAGTGTGATTTGAATATGTAGTTAGCTATTAGAATTCTTAATTGATCATAATTGTATTTAAATTATATGAAATGATTACAATTTTAATATCGTGGACATTCTTAATATATAAGACATGCTTTTCAATTATTTAGGCGAGATTGTTTTTTTGACATATTTTATTACAAATATGTTAAGTTTTACAATACCTGTGGAGCGTTTAATCTCCTTCTTTAATTACATTTTTGATATTAAAAAAATAATTACAACTCTAAGTATATAAAAACTTTCCTATTTTTCTTGCTTCGCTTTTAATATTTTAATTAAAGCCACTTTAAAATAGTTAATTGCTGTTCTATGTTCAACTTGGTTCACATTTATCCTCAAAACATGATCTCGCACTACTAAATTTCAATGTTACGGCCGTCCGTCCACTGAACGTTTGCTCGCCTGTCGCATTACACGGACGCTCCGCCAGACCTTGTACAGCGAAAAGGTCGAATTAATTTACTAGTATCAACATAAACTGTTACTACAGATAACATTTTTTTAATTATAGTCTGTATTTTTTACGGAACAGTGCGCGGGAGCGGGAAAAAAAGAAATTAAAACGAACGAACGACAAAATTAAAAAATGGAACTCTTATCGAAATTGCCTTCGATATTATTAATTTCAAAAAACCCAAAAAACACATAAAACGAATTTTAAACTATGTCACCAGTCAGTTAACAGATACAATTTTATCAAACCTTTTCCTGTTTATGTTTTTATAATGATAATTAAACTTTCCATTTTTTTATAAGAATATTTTTTAACAAAATTGTGTAAAGGAACGGTACAAAAGTAGCCCCAAAAATCGTCCGTTATGAACAAACTCCATACAATAATAAAAAAAGTATAAAATAATTTTTCTTTGTAGAAGCATGTTTAGAAAAACTAAAGAGTTCGAGTTTGTACGGATTCACGTTTGAATTGCGAAATAATATCTGAAGAAAAGAATCTATACCTACCACAGTAGATAGATATATCTTACACCTACCTCTGTATTTTACATTTCTTAGTAGAAATTTCTTAAACATTAGCATAAGAATCAAAAAGGAACAGATCAATAAAGAAAAACATTGATATCGTTATTTATGTTGATTGCTCTCTCTTTTTCGTAGAGCCCCAGGATGAGCAAAAACAACTTGTTTCTTGTAAGATATCGAGTTGTAATAATAACTTTTTGATAATCCCACACCTCATCTTAGTTTGCGTCTAGAATCTTATTAAGTCCAGAACTTTTTCTGTTACACAAATTGACTCTTGCCAGCGCCTATGTTTCTTTTTATACTGACTACACAGCAAATGATATTTTCTCGCGCCTCATCGTAATATACTTTTTATAGTAGTGAAGTTACAATGAAGCAATGAAAAAGTTTTCGTTCTCATCAAACAAACAAAATTCCTTGCGTTGTTCGTAACGTTAACCTAAAAACTATTCTCTAGACTTAATAGCGTAGAAAACTAGGCGAAAATAGGTTTTCACGCATTTCTGACGTAAAAGTGTGTTTGTGAAGAGAATAAAGGAGAGAAAGAAACTTCGTATTTAAAATATAATCACGAAAATTATAAACAGTACGTTAAATAAAACAAAGTTAATTCTTAGTTATGTACGAATCATGAAGTTATCGCAGTCGTTTTAAATTAAGCCACGAATCGGAGCTTCATTTTCCGAGAGCGTTCCTCACTAAATTGAATTCAGCAAAAAATCGGTTGGAGTGTAAACGTTTTTGCGCCAAAGTAAAATTGAATGTGGTTCAGGAATCACGTTTATGGATTGTTACGCCGAGTGAAAAAATTGTAGGCCTTGTGTCGACACCAATTGTTGTTCCACTGTTTCAGCGCTTGCTTTCAGCGATTTAAGGCTTTTACACCCTCGACGAAAACATTATTACGTGCTTTGAAACAGAGACGTTCTTTCAGTCGTGTTCTAGAAATGTCGATTGTAGATGGAGAAATATGTTAGTGGCCTATATGGAAAAAGGACGAGAAAATTATGTTTTGCTCATACTGTAAGAAATTTTAATAATTAAATTCAACATACAACTTATAACAAATTTCTCTTCCGCGAAAAATGTTATTAAGGGAGAAATTTAACAAGATTCTATCCCAAAATATTCATAATAACAACGTACAACAATTAACAACATTCTTTCTAGAAATTTCTTAATACTATTTATTTTGTGATACATTCTCATGGCCGAATATAAATGTGAGTATTTAGTTTCGCAAATTCCAATCTGCGATAATTTAATTAGTACGCACTGTTATGACGGAGATGTAACGATTTTATGATTCGGCGAATCGCATGATAACAAGGTTATCTATTCAAGTTTTATGAGGAACGATGATTAAATGTTTCAAATACAAGCTATCGGCTTTTATTGGCTGCTAATTGGTGAATGCGGGCCGTGGAAATGTGTCATGGTTGATAGACAATAAACCTCTGTTAGATCCACAGATTATAAACCGGCTGTGATGTAAGAAGCGAATTCAATGTTACCAGATAAAAAAACTGATATAATATCTAATGTTTGCGCTTCACTGGTTTATTCATTATTTATAACGCGTTATTGCCATGTTAGTCAGTTTAATAATTTATAGCTGTATCAAATTTAATAAACATCGTTCGATATACGTTCGTGTAGATTTGGTTCGAAATTCATGTCCAGAAATAATAGAATGTTTGTACGTGTGTCCAGTGTAGCACATGAATGTGGTACAGATTTGCATCCCGAACAAATTGAACTATTGTAAATGCTATGAATTAGTATTGATTGACGGCAGATGATATCATAGTAGATATCATTACTCGTTCGATCTGAATCACTTGCATATCATGTTCGATTTACAAGTGAGTTGATACAAAGCTTTTGTTGTAAATTAAAAATAATAAAGCAGTGATTTTTTTTAAGAAGAAATAAATTTCTGTTGTTTTTTAGTCGGTAGGCTTTGAAAAATGAGATGAAAAATATTCTTGAGTGAATATAACCCAAACTAATAAAAAGGTGCATATTTAATTTTAAGTTTTACAACCAACTGAAATAATAAGACATAGAATAATTTATTTATTTAAATCAAGATTTATAAATCCACCAAAGTCACCTTTATATTTTGTTTTACGTCTACGCCATTTTAGGAAGTATTATCGGAATAGAAACTTTCATGTGATGCCTAGGCCATAGTTGCATCTAGATTCTAGGATATTTTTCTTGTCTCATTACTTCTAAGTAATCCTATTAAACTCCATTACTACCAATATAAGTCGAGATGGTCAGGCACATCAGCATAATAATACAATATAAAATAACAACCTCCTTCCCTGCCGTACTAGAGGAGCATAAGAAGCGCGGAAGTTATATCACGTACTATCGTCTATCACTAATACGACAAATACCATATTGGTCAAGTGCACGCTAACTAGCATCGGCTTTACCATACTTATCTGATCTGCCATTCGTATGCCGACTGTTTACCTGTTCGCTGTGCTTTAGGAAAACAAATGATCACACAGTTCACAGAAAAAGGCTGTAAACCTCAATCCTGTATACCCTCATAATGTTGTGTCACAGATATTTATACCTAATACGATACTAGGTTGTGTTTTAGAATATAATGTGGTTAAACAGTAGGTAATAAGTTGACATTAAAAATTACGAGATAGGTAAAGAAAATACTATAAATCAAATAAAAACATTTAGGGAGAGACGACGACTCTTATCTTAATAAAAAAAATAACTGTTAGAAAATATAGGAACCCACATGTGCAACTCATACTTTGCAACAAAATCTATTTACTTCACAAAGAAGCAATGACTGAACTTAGCTATAATAACTAGCAATAACATTAATCTTTCATGATACTAAGCTACGCGTTAAAGCAATGTATATAAATTAAACTTGAATAATAATATACTTAATAAATAAAGCAGAATTTCAAGATTATTATCAGCTTCTAGCTATGTAGCTTAACGTTATTAGAATTCTGTAAGTCATCAGTTCTACAACAACTGGTTAAACACATCTACAAATTACAATGTATTTAGAAATATCTGATTATTATATAATTTTACACACTGCTGCAGGTATATCATTCAAATAAGTATTAAAGAACGGTGTATGATTATATATTAACATAATATCAAATCCTCCTTTATATTAGCGTTGGTAAATGGTAGGTATACTTCAAGACGCTTTCGCTTCGTTTCGGTTTCGCGAATGAACTCTACTTTGTACAATGTCTCGGTTTCAGTCAATTCACCCCAATATTTAATTACTTACAGCCCTACATTATCAATGGATAATTCATATCCGAAAAGTTGCTGAACAGATTCATGGCCTTAATAGATGATTACCACCATTCTCTTCAGAACTCCACTATACCCAAGGGAGTTAAAATTCAGACCGCCGCTTGGCGCTCAGACGCGGCACTTATATCGCGTCTTGAATTATACATAGCGCTACACCTCACAAGCTAATACCGTGTGGGAACTAAGCTTTACAAAAAGTACAGCTATTAACATCGCATCGCATTGTAAAAATACTTGTACGTACGCTTTTTACCTAGTTCGATAATAGAGTGTCATTAGGAAACTCTTTACTGCAGTATGCATGGAGCGTCCATAGCTGTTCGGATTTTACTATTAGTTATTCATGTGTGTGACCCACTCGTTAATAAAACTGTTTGCTCGATAAACACCTGTCTATTATTGTTTACATCGATAAATCGGCTATCGTAATAGCTTTTAAAGCTTCCATGTACGTTTATTAAATTATCCATGTTGTCATTATATGATTTGTTTGTACTTACTTGTTTTAATAATGTCTACGTACATTTAAATCGAGTTCACAACTAGTTCAAACTATAAAAAGCATAACCTGGTGTTTATGTTCATTAACATTGTTTTCCCTTTAGCTATTAAAAACTACTGAACATTCGAATTAGTAACAAGATATTATTGGAAATGGTATTGAACAGCTATAGTTAGTTCGTTAACACTGCTTTTAAAATAAACAAACGGATAAAATTGATTCGAGGGTACTTCATAAGAAAATCATGTGATTGTAATGGAAAAACCAGGATAAGAAAACAGCTAAATTATGATAGCCTTAAACTAGAACTGCTTTACTTTATATATTTCATAAACCTACAAGTTTACTCACTAAATAACCAATAATAAAACATTAAAACA
Organism: Colias eurytheme; assembly: GCF_061535395.1. Lineage (NCBI taxonomy): Eukaryota > Metazoa > Arthropoda > Insecta > Lepidoptera > Pieridae > Colias > Colias eurytheme. Next base: position 8,576,062 of record NC_142987.1, on the reverse strand, counting down.
AAAAGAAGCCTCTATAATTTTTCACAAAAAACCCTGTACATAAATTGAACAATAACGTCGGCATGTACTTTAAAACTTTCGATTGTCAAATAACAACGCAATTCATACACCCCGGTAATAAAAGAAAAATTCAGAGGCACGAATTTTTGGCGGTAAAACATTGCGTGACATTCACGTGACTTATCATACAAAGAACACGTTGTTTTGCTGTTGTTTTGGCAGAACGACACGCACGATTTGAATTATTCTTTCCCCTGACATCAAATAACACGTAAACAAGTGAACAATTCCAAAAGTTTCCGAGCTTATTCTTGTTTTCTGAACAAATCAAGTTGCAAGATTGATATCTCCTTTATAACTGAAACACCTGCACCGCCTGCTAATGAATAATTTACCTATTTCGAACAAGTTGAAGAGAAGAGCGTTTGCCGAGGAATTTAATTAATTAGGACGTCTGCTCGGAGACTGATATTATTCATCTCTTTTGAGATATTGGTGTATTGTTTTTATTGTGAAACTATGGCTTCGTGCGGTTTTATTACTTAATTATAATTGTCATTTTAATTTATAACAAGATTGTAACTGTTTTATGAATAGAATCAGAAAAGATACAAACTATAGATAATAATCATTGAATGTCTGATTTAAAGTTTGAGGCAAATCTATACGTTTGCCTTGAAAAATAATATTTTCTATATATTCTTATAATCAGTAATAGATTTTTTAATTCAAACCTTTTGCTATTCCAAATTACAAACTAAGTAAAATATTAATAGCTATCTACACATCTATCTTGTACTCCTCGAATAAAAATTCATCCATGCCGCTAAATCAATGTTCATTCAATGTCATTACCAATCAAAAGTTGCACATTGAAACCAAGCTGTAATTTATTCACCTCGATTAATTTCCGTGAGAGAACAGTTGCCAGACAACAATAAAAACATATGCCCGTTTACATGCTGTCACAGCAAGTGGCGACAGCGCTCCAAGCCACAGAATATTGACATTCGACAAACGTTGAATTGAACTGCGCTCCCTTGTTAGGGATTAAACATCCATTTGATGGACTGTAATTTGTATTTATTTGGAATAGGTCAGTTGATGTCCGCTGATAGATAGCTTCTGATTTACAAGCTATTTTGTTTAGTGTATACCGTAAATGTATGTAAGTACAGATATATTTAGATACCAATTTAAATATTAACTTCTATTTTATTTGAATAAAGAAAAACTATCAATAAATTTGATAATGAAATTCTATTCTAAATTATCATGGCAAACTTAGCTATTTTACACTAGGGCATGCACCCGGGTTTACCCGGTTCCGAAAAACCCGGGTAAACCCGGGTTTTTTGATGATCTTGAGAACCGGGTCTGAATAGTATGAAACCCGGTTCTCCCGGTTCCGACCAAAATATTAAAATATAAAGTATTATTTATATTTTGCTGCATTATTTTAACAAATTTATTCTATCTGGCAACGTCAGACTCACGTGCATCGCGACTTTTCGTGCCACGCCTCAAGCGTGGCTCTGATTGGTTGATTGGAACCTTAGATGCTATGAGTTTCCTACGGTTGTATTACCAAAAACAAATAAGGCTTCGAAAATGACAAAAATTAGGCTAAAGAAATATTTTTATTAGATTTGTCGTGAATTTGAAAAGCTGTTGATTTTACTGTTTTATATAATGATCCAGTCATGTTTGTTTTTGGTATCAGGCTAAAATTTATATCGAATACTCAAGTCTTCGGTCCCTTGATGCTCAAAGATGCTCAAAGTCAAACTCACAAGCCAACGCATCAAAAGATACAGCCGTAAATGCTGAAAATTTTCGCAAATTTCGACATTCGCATGGGACTCAAAACCTACAGGGTACTTCTTATGAACACAGAGCCTTTAAATTTGGTAAAAGTAACGTCTTATAACACAGATAAAGAAAAAATTGCTAAAAACATAAATTTTAAAGTTACAACATTATATAAAATAGGTTTGTTCGGAGCCCTCGGAGCGCGAATCCGACTCGCACTTGGCCGGTTTTTTGCTTTACAGTTCGCAGTTAATGAATAAGGTTTAAGTTTATATGTGATATTATGATAATAAGGTACTTTTATAAAACTGATAAATAAAGAGAAGTATTGAAATTTTGTTTCTTTATTAATGTAATAAAATAAGACACAAGCCGCGTAAAATAAAAGGCCCATCAGGTACTTTTACAGTTACTTTTGTTTAATTTCGTATTTTTTTCCGAGGTATTATAAAAGAACCGGGTAACCCGGTTCTACCCGGTTCTGAGCTCGATTTGGAACCGGGTTTCAGAAACTTGGAACCGGACTCGGTTCTGCATGCCCTATTTTACACTGAGCTTCTTGTAGAGCAAATCCAGTTGGAAGTAAAAAAGATAACATTACCTAAATGTGTCACAGGAGACCGACAGCAAAATGGTTGTCACAAAGTTTACTTTTAAATTGTTAGTATCATGATATCCGTCGAATCGTGCTATTCCACAATTTTCCTCAATACCTTTAAAGGTCTTGAGAGCATTATTTTCTTATTAGGCACTGATTCTACTCGCTTTTTTGCCTCTCAGAAAAATCATTACTATTACAAGATTAACATGGTTAAAGTAACGGATCTGCAATCTTTTATATCAGAATTGCACTATAATAGCTAGAGCGAGAACTTTCCTGTTATATTAAAATAAAAACATTCATATCAAGCATCCCAACTTGGTAGCTATACTGCAAAAGACGGATGATCATTCCACGCTATTTATACAATGAACTGAATATCCATAATTTTATTGGAGATAGGGTAGCATGTAATAAAACTGCCATCGTGCAAAAAACCATGGCAGATTGACACAAAATGGACTATTGGCCGCTACCTCGTCCGCTGCTCGTAGTTGTATCGCCATTTTTGGAAGGCGATTCTATGAAGAATCCCGTGAGGTAGGAAGACATAGTCCGTTTTTATTGCTTTGCCTGTTGTAAAGTATGTATTCCATGACTTTCAAGCATTTCCTTCAATAAATTCCAAATAATAGCAGATTTTATGAATAGTTAAAAATTTACTTTATCTTTAAATAGCCTAACACAACATACTTAATTGTTTGAATAAGATCAATATATATGATAATCTGAGTAAGCGACTCAAATAACCCTGAAATTCCATCAGAGATATAGATAATACCTATTGTAAAATATAAATTAGAAAGAGAAAGCGTTAGGTATAACAGTAGCTTCAGCCTTCAAGCTAATACAAGCAAAGCACCGGATTTTGCATTTTTAACGTATGCTTTTATTTTACACTGTACCTATTTAACCAATGCGCGTGTCCAGCAAAAAATTGCCTACGCAGTAACCTCATTTTCGTGCGTATTTTAAAAGATACGTTGATTGTTTGTCTATTCTATACAATATACATTTTAAGAAGGCGTATAAAGCCAGATAATTCTACGATTAAGCCCCGCACATTACGCGCCATGCCGCGCGCCCTCACAATACCCTCATACACCCGGCTCATCCAACGTACGTAAAGTTCATCGCACGCTAAATTATACACAATATTCTTCGCTCGTTCAACGCGTATTTTCGGTAGTTAGTAGGTATGTTGTCTAAAATAATTGTATAAAACAGTGAAGTTGAAATCATCACAAATTATGTAATATGTCTTTTTATTATTATTTGTTTATAATTATTAATGATAATCTATACATATTATAAAACAATAAAAAAAGTAAAAACTGTCTGTATGTAATATATAAAAAAAAACAATATTAGGGAAACAGTATAGAGCACGAATCCGTAAAAAAAGTCTGTCGAAATAGCGAGTATAGATACTATTTTTAAATAAACATACGCAGTCGACGACACACATTCCTCCAGAACTTTATTTTGATTAATTTGGTTATAGTCCATTGAATGAGTCCCTCCAAGGGGGGTCTAGAGTGCGTGAGTTAGTAACGTAAGATGTTTCTTCGGAAACATGTCAAGAGTCCCTAGGTAATAAACATACTAAAACCCCGGGCCACTAGGAGGAGCCCCGGAGTGGGGGGAGGGGGGAAATGGGTCCATTTTTTTCATTTTTCGCTTAAATCTCAAAAACGGTACATGTTAGAGAAAAACTTTCAAGGAAAAATTGAAAGGCCATAAAATTATCTACAAGTTGTACCTGAATCATTTTTTCCTATATCCTACCGTTTCTGAGTTATACGCAGTAAAACATGATTTTGGCTCAAACAATTTCAACATCAATCGATCAAAAAATATTTCTTTCTTCCAAAAAACTCAAATGTGCAACTTGTGACCAGTACTGATAGATTGCTCTTAATTAGGTCTATAATTGGTAAAATAAACACATTCCTCCATGGAAGCCTTTAGGAGGAATCGATTGTCAAAATATTATATTAGGGCAGTTTGAGTTACTGAACTTGAACTTTTTATTTTTTTCTTCTAAAAAACTCAAAAGTGCAACTTGTGACCGGTACAGATAGATTGCTCATAATTAGGTCTATCATTGCTAAAAATACCAGATTCCACCACGGAGGCGTTTACGGGGAATTGAATTTTATCAGGGTAGTTACGATACATGAACTTTTTATTTTTTTTCTTCCAAAAAGCTCAAAAGTGCAACTTGTGACCGGTACAGATAGATTGCTCATAATTAGGTCTATCATTGATAAAAATACCAGATTCCACCATGGAGGCGTTTACGGGGAATTGAATTTTATTAGGGTAGTTAGTTAAAAAGTTCATGTATCGTAACTACCCTAATAAAATTCAATACCTCCTAAAGGCCTCCATGGTGGAATCTGGTATTTTTATCAATGATAGACCCAATTATGAGCAATCTATCTGTACCGGTCACAAGTTGCACTTATGAGTTTTTTGGAAGAAAAAAATAAAAAGATCAAGTTCAGTAACTCAAACTACCATAATATAATATTTTGACAATCGATTCCTCCTAAAGGCTTCCATGGAGGAATGTGTTTATTTTACCAATTATAGACCTAATTAAGAGCAATCTATCAGTACCGGTCACAAGTAGCACTTTTGAGTTTTTTGGAAGAAAGAAATATTTTTTGATCGATTGATGTGGAAATTGTTTGAGCCAAAATCATGTTTTACTGCGTATAACTCAGAAACGGTAGGATATAGGAAAAAATGATTCAGGTACAACTTGTAGATAATTTTATGGCCTTTCAACTTTTCCTTGAAAGTTTTTCTCTAACATGTACCGTTTTTGAGATTTAAGCGAAAAATGAAAAAATGGACCCATTTTCCCCCTCCCCCCACTCCGGGGCTCCTCCTAGTGGCCCGGGGTTTTAGTATGTTTATTACCTAGGGACTCTTGACATGTTTCCGAAGAAACATCTTACGTTACTAACTCACGCACTCTAGAACTTTTTATTCAATGGACTATTAGATTGTACGACATTTTTCGACTCAGCAATTATTCTAAAAATAAAAATAAAAATTATCCTTTATAAAATATTACAAAGTTCTTCGAAATTTACGTATTATTTTATCGACAGCTGGTAACTTTAGCAGGTACCTTTCTGGAGTATTTTTTTCTGCGTGGCAATAGTCAGTAGACACAGGTTGAGAGTGAGGGTCCACATTTTCCAAATTTAAAATTGTTCTGTGAAATTAGTAAATTACTTTCAAACAGGGTCAATTTGATTGATTGCATTTGCAAGGCGACCGTAGGAATTAGGTACCTACATAACTAAGTATAAAAAGTGTCTTTGTAAATTGTAGGCAAGGCAGTGTGTTGCACTATGAATGTAGGTATCTATAAATATCGTCGCATGAATACTCAACTCGCGGAAACGAATTTACAGAATTTACACAAATAATAATATCCAAACTCGCCTGGATAAACTTTCTCAAATTAATCTATAGTTTAGGTGGTCTGTTGCGGTTCTGCATCAGGTGTTTCAGTTTTCAAAATAAATTATTATTTTATATTTCCCGGATAATATAATAGTACCTACACAACAAAATAACTTTCATTCAAATCCGTCCAGTAGTTCCGGAGATTAGCGTGTACAAACAAACAGACAAACACAGACAGTTTTTTTTATTTACGGGATAAAACTCATCCTATGACCTTTCTCAGGTCTCAAGCTATATCTGCACCAAAATTAGAGCCCAGACATACCTACATACAGACACACATACAAAAATTCTAAAAACTATATTTATGTATAGATATGTACTACATATTACTATGTAATACAGATTATGAATATATTATATATATACATATACATATGTATATTATAAAAAAAATACCTATTCAATGTAAGTACAATTTTGACTTTCGTACGAATTTGTTATACCTATGTATAGACTATAGATGTTATGTATGATTATCTAATACAGATTGTAAATATAATATATATGTACTATTCACAACCGGTTTACATATTATTGATATTATTATTTACTGGAGCGAACATAGGATCTGCCTATAGTAATAATAATAATATAAATCTTTCTTGACTTGATTGATTGCACCGCGACTGTAAGAATTAGGTACCACTATGAATTTTATTTACCTAACTAAACTTTCTCAAATAGGTAAATCAAGACTTATCTTTTTATATTATAATTATTATTTATTAATATTATAACAATACTATTATATTATACATTATATACATTATTACCTTCGACATTTAGTTATCTTTTCAATTTGAATCTTCTTTAGTTCTCGTTTCTTAAGTCTTTTCATTTTGTTGTTTACCATTTTCAACAAATCAATATTCGGCGTAATTATAAAACACGGCGCAGCAATTTTAGCGTGGTCTACTCGTCTCAACGGAGCGATAGCGTCTGATGTATGAAATAGAATTATGTTTTTAGCTCCCGGAACGTGCGATGGAAGATGATTTCTTGCGTAATTAAAAATATAGTAAGCGCCAAAAGTGTTTTATCGTGATTAAACCAAAACTAAAAGTAATTACACAAAATGCTCTGACAAATATATTGCAAATGTTTTAATATAATTGTTTATGAAAAAAAAATCATAATAAGTATTACCATGTCCAGTAAAAAACGTAAAAGTGTGAAATTTAGAGGTAACTTCGTGAATTTTTTCTATCGAGTCAATTTCAATATTTTATGTTTTTGATCTGACAATATAATCGAAAATATCATCAAGTTTTACATATATTTTATTTTTTATATTTGGTCTTGAATATTACACGTATCAACTAAAAGTTGATTGGTGATTTGACTTTATACGCGCCCTTAAGAAGGTGTAACATAAATCGTCACCTAAAAAGTAAATATCATTCAGCGTAAATCCTCCCTTTTCTTATTATTTTGTTAATATAAGCTATCTAATACATCTCGTCGCTACCCGAAACATGTTCAAATTTGCGAATTTTAATTGCATTTTCCACTTATGAGAAAAGCTATGAATAACATTACTTTTAATTGACCTTCTTTTCAACGTCACTTTACAAGCTTGGTGAAACAAAGGCCAACGACACGTCATCGTTAGCGCTTGGGAAACTCAAATATGCTAATCCAAAACCAACATTGCCGGCAATTGTTTATCGACGTATGTACGCAATTCCACCCTTTTTTTCAAAGAGCAGTTTTATCCTAGGCTATAAATTGGTCTGCTTTTTAAACCAGCAGTAACAAAGACACGTTTTTCTTTTTTTGTCATTTGAAAATATTTTGTTCACATGCTCACATCGCTCGATAATATAACGTCCATTTGTATCCTAGCTTATCTGAAGTAAAAATTTGAATATTTATTTAGAATATCCACCTTTGGTTATGCGAGTTTCGTGTACGAAAATGTCATTAGCATTACAGAGTCAAGTAATTTTATTTAAAAGCAATTTCCTTATGAATAAATAATTCGAAGCATTCTATGAAAACGTAACACCTGTTTTCAACGAAATTTCGCAGAAAACACGCGTGTTGATGATGAGGTTAAATTCATGAAACACCTGCGACATCAACTTATTTGTCGTGTCTTTTGGACTGAGTTTACTTTAAATTATTCAACGACTCAAACTCCTTTTCAAAACAACAAAAGTATCCATTTTCACGAAGTACAATTATTCATATGTTTCATTTATTTAGTGAAACATTTCATTAATAAACATCAGAACTCACAGACAACGCAAAACAAATTATATTCCTTCAAACAATTTATCGCATGGATGTGAACAATAAATACAAAGCCAATATGTTTAATAAAGTAAACACAATTTATAATACGGCGTAAACAAAGTCGTACGTTACATTTCTTTGGACGGTCTTGAGCAAACAATCTCAATTCGCCTGTGTACAGTTTATTTTGCTTTCCACTTAGCAGCTTACTGTCCGAGTAGTAACTGATCACACGTATTTAGCGTCTACTTAGCTTAAAATCCGTGTGTTTGGAGATGTTCAGTTTGTTGTTGGAAAGTAACTAGACGTGTTTTGATTTGTAGATAAGGTTTTAAAAGGTTGAAAGTATTGAGTAGTTACTAAACGGAACTTCTGAACTTAGATTTCAATTTTTGTTTTACTTACTTGATACTTGTAAATTTCTATTTATAGTAATTTCACGCTGATTGCGCTGAGCTTCACAGGCATTCGCATTCTTTGTACCCACCGAAATGCATTGATATTGCTAAAGTAGGCTATCTATTTTCATAACTGTTTAATTAAAGAATCTACGTAACGGTCATGAGAAAATAATATTATTGTAGACATTTATTAACAAAGCACGTTTCTTATTAATGAGTTCCCGAAATAAGTTATTTTTTTTAATAACACACGAATTGCTTTTTATTTTGAAAAAGAGACTGTTCACAGAATGTCTTTTTATATTCAACAAAATTTTAATTACGATAGCTTGCTATCACATGTTTGACAATGACCAAAATTTAATTAACATAATAGCAAAATCAAGTAAAACTTAATTAAGCCAATATCATAAATAATCCAAATCCATTGCACCTGTAGCGTTAAATTTCGTCCCGAAATCGTAAATTAGGGGGATTGGGAAAAATCGATAAGCGGGTGCGTTCAACACTAGACAGCATGGCGCCGGCATCCAATCCGGTCAAGAAGGGACGATGATTATTGCCATTCCTTTACCTACATTACACCTACCATTCATTTCGTCCGGGTTGGCCATGACTTGGGCGTGACGAGCGAGCTCCCACATAAATTCTTCTTTCACAAATGAACCGGCCCTAATTAAGTTGAGTTACTTCAGAAATATACTGAATAATTCAACCGTGCCTCTGGGACTCTCAATTTCTGACAACGGGCACTCTACCTCAGGTATGAACTGTAGGATTTTGCAGCGTAATATTTCAGAACTGAAGTATATTGTGGATGTTAAAGTTGATAAATGAAAGAAAAATTTTGTAGACTTCAGCCTCTTCAACATTTTCAATAGCTTTTTGAATGTACCTACACGATACAATATTTTACCTTATTGGTAAAGATAAGATGAGAACTTGATGTTATAGGCTTTTGAATGGATACATTTTAAGCTTATAATATAAGTAGGTATAGTGTTATGACCTCGTTGGTATATGACTATTGAGTAATGAACTCAACTAAAACAATTGAATAGATATCTATTACTTTTCAATGCAACTACAAAATTAAAACTTAATATAATACCTACAACAAACATTAGCGAACCAAGCTTACACGGTCATTCAGAAAGGCTTTACATTTCCGGTTCGGCCAATCGATAACAATATTTTCCGCTCGCGACAGCCTGAGCGGGCAAGTGACAGCCAACTGCGGGCGAGATATTTCATTACGATAAACTTTCAACTCTCTTCTCCCCGTAGCTACAGCCGATGTATCAATTGGGTATGGTGAATGTAAATAACGTAATCTAGAGAATACTATCATTTGTTTATTTGATAAATACAATATCCCTTAAACCAACAAAAATATTTCTGCCAAGTCTACTAGGTATCATAATTGATAAGGGGCTGTCCGTTAATCACGTGAGGCTCAAAAGGGGGGGAGGGGGTGCATCAAAAAATCACGAAATATCACCAGGGGGAGGGGGGGTAAAGTAATATATCACGTGTATTTATTTTTTCGGCAAGCGCGCGATACTCAACCGAAAAGCGACGTTACATATTATTATGTATTTATTTTTAGTCAAACGCGTACAACTTTTTCGCATTTATTTCATTATTTTATGTCATTCAAAAACAAACTGCAATCTTTCTGTCTACCTCTGAACGTTTATCATAGTAGCCTTTAATTTTCTATAATAAAATTAGATGATACTTATACCAGTATTTTTTTATAAATAAAAAATAGATTCTTTGCAGGTACGAAAAAATACACGTGATATAGGGGGGAGGGGGGAGGGGTAGTCTTAAACCTCACCACGTATCACCAATGGGGAGGGGGGGTCAAAAAATGCCAAAAAAAAACATCACGTGATTAATGGACGGCCCCTAACCTACCTCTAAAGAATGCCCTCAAATTTCTTATAATAAAAGTATTTTATGCAATACTGGTTTAACCGTTTTTATGTTGTCCATTAAAATCCACTTAAATTAAGAAAGCATGCAATTCTACGTATTAATTAACGCAATAAAATATTTATCAGGTAACAGAAAAAAAATTGGGCTAAATTTTTAGCTTTGCATTTTAAGTGCAGGAATTTATGAATAATCTATCGAATATTTCTCCACTACATGCGCGTAAGCGTAGCTTACACAGTTATAAAATAAACGTATCTTCAATATACCTAGGAAAATAGCATTCGTCACACGTTTTCATTTAAGTTTTCAGTTGGAATATGTAAATGTTTTTCATCACCGAGTCCTCATTCATTACAGTGACAATTTAAAAACAAAAATCGGTAATATCGTCGACACATTTTAATCAGCAATGTTTGAACAGCTTAACGAATGCTGTCCTCGCTGTAATGATTCATTACCCAAAAGATATGCGAAACAAAACTGAGGAATTACGCATTTTATGGAAGTATTCAGGTAAACTTCGTCTTTAACAATAAACATTTTAAACTTCCGCAAGTTTGTAATTATATTGGCAATTAGCAAAATATGATATAAGAGAATACTTATATTTACTTTTACGAAACCTATTAACAACAAGTATCGAATTTAATGTAATCAATGAGGCCAAAAGCTGTACCATTTTTTTATTTGTGACATAAAATTGAACGCACCTAAAAAGCCAACTAAAAAAAATTGGTCATGGGGGCTCTTATTATAAAAATAACAGCAAATAAAAGTTTATCTGCTTTGGTTTAGAGTTGTTGAATTTTTGTATAGTTTAGATTAAATTAAAATATAATTGCCATATAATCTCACATGACATAGGTATAGACCTTTAAAATCCAATCGTATTAAAACATAACGTTAGAAAAACGTTATAAACAAACGCCACCTGAACTATTTACCGTCCACGGTGTGAATATAACCTCAGCTAGCCATCTGTTTTCCATAAATGTGCGATTTAAATTCAACTATTGAAACTCAAAACTCATTAAGCAGAGTAAGTTCATTAACCGCATGTTAGCAGATAGAGAACAAACGAAAATAAATTAATCAAGAAACAGACCACGTGCCTACCCACTTACACGAAATGGATCGTTTTCTATGTAACCTTTTCAAATAAGCTTAGGAATAAGATATTTCTTGTGGAATTCATAGAAATAGAACATAAGTAATCCTATTAGAATACAACAAATGAATACATACCTGCATTGTGAATAGTTAGTAGGATACATATCATGCTCCCAATTTTGTAAGCATAGATGAAGTTCTCATTATTTTGTCTCCACACGTGAGTACATGTATAACGTAACAAAAAAATAACGAAGAAAGCTTTTAAATAATCAAACTTACATGCTTGGGTACGACATGGGCCGTTACGCGTATTTTTGCCCCTAATGTTTATCTGTTCTCCCACTAGTTATACCATAAATAAACAACCCAAAAAATGTTCTGCCAATGCGAGCAATTATAGCAACATTTCAAGCAACCCTTGCATTACGGCAACCCTCGCCAAACGTCGAGTAGGTGATGGCAAAAGATTTTCAACATCTGCTCCCTCATTCAATATACGAAGATATAATATTCTATGTCGTGGGAGGTGCACGTCTATAAACTTCGTAAAGACCTGCCAACTTGTAAATATATTTTTTTGGTTTAAATATTCCTACTTCTCAATAAAATCGTGACTCACCTTATAATTTGAATTCTACGTTGACCCAAAAAAAAAACTTACACGAATATTGACATTGCATTTAATTATGGTGTGGCATTCAGTTGTGTAACAAAAGAGGTAAGATTTGCTTAAATTAAAAGAAAACATTTAACTTAGTAGTAAATCATTGCGGTGATGGTAAAAAATTCACCCCGAAAGCTGGCAACTCACAATCCAATTACCGAAGCGGAACTCTGGAAATTCTAAACCGATTATAGAGAATTGAAAACATTAAGTACTTTACGGACTCTGGGCCCATTACAGGACATCGAGCCTTATTCCTGATATCATTAGAAGGTTTATAGTGTAGCACAAAATGTGATTACAAAGTCATAGAATTTAGATCGAAATTATTTACGCAAAACTCTTATTTTCGGCGACTCGCAAAAGTGCTGATTAAGAAAGTTTGATAAGTCGTTTCAGCAAACACCATTTCAGCAAATTATTTAGTTAGATTGCGTAGGTATTATTGGATTCTTTACATTTTGCAAATATTATCGAGGTAAAACTCTGTTAGGAGTGTTAGGGGCCATCATTTATTTCCGGCGCGCCGTGAAGGCCGTGAAGAATTATTACTAACGTTACTTGGTCATAGGCTTGAAAATAAGAAGCTTTTGTCTTCGTACCCGTACATCATGTGTGTATAATAACCCCAAAATAAGTACAAAAGCAATCAAGTATTGTTTTGTTATTTAATACGCAAGAACCAAGATGCGGAGGGTCCTTCGCGAATCGGAACACGACACTAAGATATTTCTCAGAAACCCTGCTTTAGTCTTCCACCTTGCATTAATTAAAGAATGCGTCGATGCGATCATTCGGTATCATATATTACACGGTGAAATCGAAGAAAGCTTTACAATTTACATGTAATTAAAATATAAATCATTTAATGAAACTACACCGTGGAAATAAACATTTTGCTTTATCGACATTTGTGTCCACAATTATATTATTATAAAATAAATGTAAGTAGTGCGAATTTAAAATTATTAAAGTACATACATATACATATAATAAACTTGTAGCAGCTCGATTCCAATGGTTCAAACGACTACCTATGTAACAAATGCTTTTATGACGATGATTTTTCATACATTTTGAAACGTTATCATCAAACAAAACGTTGTCACTTTCAAATTCGTGACTCACGAATAGTTACACTATGTACCTATCACTGGGGTCATTTTACTGTCATAAATTGTCAGTACGCATTTATTGGCCTTAAATCTTAGCTATTAAGATCTAAAATAGCGTAAATATGATCAAAACGCGAACTGTTATCATATTAAATAGACAATTGTTACTCTGTAAAGTTAACGATCTCGGTTATGCAAACAATACTTACGTTAAGTAATAGTAAAATGTTATAACTTGATGTGTTTTAAATCTGTTATAAGATATTTTTATGTTTAAATTTTTAAGAGGAATCATTGAATACCAATAGGTCCACAATTATATTTTCTAAAAAGGATTTACGATCATATTAATAAAAGTCTTATCTTTCACTGCCGTAAAAATTATACTTTACATAGCAGGTACATACCGAAAATGGGCATCATTTTTATTGAAGGCAACACTGAAAATATCCACGCTACCTCATCACCATAAACGCGCGTATCGTCGTAATGGCGGGCAGACTTCTCGTTTGTTGTTTTTATTTTATTAAGACAAATGCTATGTTATCATCATTGTACGGGTTCCTATTGTCTGATATTTTTGTGTAACCCATTATTTCCTTTTTATCCGCCCCTGTGTTATTTTATGCATACTAAATGTACCGATATTTGGACGGCGAACCTTTTCAGTCTTTAAAAAACAAATCTGCTCCTGCGAATACAATAAACTTAACTTAAACATAGACTTCAGATAAATCTGTTGGTACTCCTACATGTACGGAATTTTGTATGAATTGAATTATACATATTTGTAAGTAAGTGGTAAGTACTCTCTACATCTTTAAAACTCAAAAGGTAATTATTTTAGTAACAACTTTTGCCTACCTATAGGGATTAGACATAAATTCGAATATTAAGGTTGTATCCGACTATGTCGTACGTATTAACGTACTTAGATACGTATATCAAGATATTATTAATACTGAAAGTTCTACACGGGTTGTACTTGTACAAAGCGGTCGGTCTTCGGTCGTGATCTTGAACCGAGGGCAGCCTATTGTCTCCTTGTACTCTATGAAACCCAACTTGATATTACTCGGAAATATGGTAAACATTAATATTTTCTTTACCGCTACCTATAATCATTAATCATAATAAATAAAAGTCATCAGATATTTTCTTGAAAGAAAGCAACGATGGCGATATTATTCATTTAATACAAACTACACAAAGGTTTGACATGAATAATAGCAACTGATTATCTGAATCTTTAGAACAATGTGTAAAGTTATATTTAACAATGAAAATGTACCTAAGTCTATTATTCTACTTCCCGATATATTAACTTAGAATACTTCTAACTTCTAAGCCTACATTCGGTTAGCAACATAACACAAATACATTCGCTATTAAATAATAAGGTAAAGGCAATTAACAATGGCACGATGACATAAAGAGATAATCGCATAACAAACATTTCAATGGAACGCAGTATAGAAAATAATGGTTATTCACATCATTGTGAGACCTATCTCTGAATTTAAAATGGCTAAGCTGTCCAGGCTTTCAAACACATATTGTTAACGGCGGCCAAACAAAACATTGCATTGTTACACAGTAGCGGGATGGCCGAAGAGTTGGACAACCTCGTGACTCACGAACCGAGTTTAATCAGCCAGGAAAGACGCAAACGCCTATTTATTTGTCCAACATGACCTCCTGCTGCAATATCGAAACTATGCAGTTGAGATATCGAATACTTTCTCTATCAAAGTCTTTAGTAATTTCTGATGTAGTCATTGCAGTAAGTTCCACGTTTGAGAAATGAGATAAACTTGTCTTCCATTTTGCTGTCTATAATGGGTAAAAGAATGTAGAGCTGCATTTTATTTGTTATACTTACTACACAGCATTAATAGAAACCACGATGTGATAATATCATTATGTAAAATATATGGAATAATAAAATTTTTGAATGCAACATCAAATAATTCTTAATGTCATCAAAAATTGTTTGGGTGAAGGTCACAAAGACAGGTAGGAATCGTGTAAGGCCGGAGCAGATGACGTCACTTCCTGGACCGTGGCACGACGCATTACGTTACACCGAAGAATTCTAGGCGATAAGTAGTAAAGCAAAGTGTGCTTTATTCTTCAATTTATATCGCATTGAGCAATGGAATTTGGATTAACGACTGTTAGAGATTCCATTGTTCGATATGGGTTAAATTTTTTAGACAAACATTGATTAAACTTAAGTCAATATTAGCAGATATAAGCAAAATGATCCAATGCACTTTATCCAATACTCTTTCCACAACGTTACACGAATTGGTACAACATTAAGTACTTTTCTTCTTTTTACGAATTCAAATTCTATAGTTAATTTCATCGTTTCAGTACCCATTAAATTTAGTATAATTCCAATAAGTAATTTCATACTCGTTTCCAACAACAAAGCAACACCTGTTCCTCTACATTCCTGGTTTCATATTCATACATAAACACATAAATAGATCGAATGCAGTAAAACGCAAAATGCGCCACCAGCTACACCACTTGGCTCCTATTTTACTGCATCGCGATCGATCTAATTCCTGGAGCCAACTATAAGAAACCAAAGTTCATTGAAAATTCATCACAAATAATGGCTAGCTTTAAAAAAATGATATGCCTCTTCAATTAATACTCGAGTTGCGAATATATAATTTTACCGCAATGCAGAAAGTTGACGAGCAATGAGATTTTTCACATTATTTTTTGTATGCACGCTGCTGTATTCTTCATTTATATTTCAGCTTAAATGATTTTTTAATTAAATAACGACAGATATTTTTAAGTAGGACGAGATATGTTCATATTTATTCAATTAAACTAGCTCCCATAAGGTTCCCTATATTTTACTTCTAGATCCTAGGTCGAGGTTAGAAGTTTTGAATCCATGAGGAAACATTTACAAAATTACGTTTTCATTGTATATCTTGTTATTTGCATTATTGCCAAATATACTGAGATACTCTCGGTTATAGAATACATTATTTCTATTACATATTCACTAGTTTCCGACTATTTAGATGGTGATAATCGTGTGTAATCACAGGAGATATTTTATTAGAAAAAAATTCTAAGCTGTAGTTTAAACCAAAATTTTATCCTCAATTTTAAAAAGCATAACTAGGCAAGCCTTAAATCACCTTTAGTATAATAAATTTTCAAAATCTATTACCCTTTATTTGAAAGAAGAATCCGGATAATTTTGCAGTAAGTCCATACTTATAACCATTTATATTTAAAGCCTCCATAACATATAGTACGACATAAAAGAGATGAAATTAATTATTTTGGAACTAATTCGTTTTTCATTACCTGGCAACCCTGAATTGGCAATGTAGCTGTCAAGTTGAATAAAAATTTGTTGTTTTTTCGTGAAGTGGAGAATTATTGAGATAAAATTGTTATTTAGAACAAGAAATTTAAATAAAAAAGGAGACATCATGAAAAAGGTTAAACGTAGCGGTGTCCGTGATGTGGTGTATAAAGTTTTTATTCGGTGTTTGTCCGAATTTCAAGCTGGAAATTTATTGACTGATTTGGAAAACGTTTACAAACGTACAGCAGAATATACCGGTGAGATTCCATTTATTTTTGCTCAATACTACGTAAAATAGAATATTCCATTAGTGACGAGTGTTTAATGTATGTATGTATGGCGATTATTACGTTTTCGCAATTTAATTTGAGGTTATTTGTATGTAAACAAAAACTAGTTTTTTAGGGTTCCGTAGCCAAAATGGCAAAAACGGAACCCTTATAGTTTCGTCATGTCCGTCTGTCCGTCTGTCCGTCTGTCCGTCTGTCACAGCCGATTTACTCGGAAACTATAAGTACTACAGTGATGAAATTTGATGGGAATATGTGTTGTATGAACCGCTACAAAAATATGACACTAAATAGTAAAAAAAAGAATTGGGGGTGGGGCCCCCCATACATGTAACTGAGGGATGAAATTTTTTTTTTCGATGTACATACCCGTGTGGGGTATCAATGGAAAGGTCTTTTAAAATGATATAAAGTTTTCTAAAAAACATTTTTCTTAAAGTGAACGGTTTTTGAGATATCAGCTCTCAAAGTCGTAAAAAGTATGTCCCCCCCCCTCTATTTTTATAACTACGGGGTATAAAATTCTAAAAAAAATAGAGGTGATGCATGCTAATTAACTCTTTCAACGATTTTTGGTTTGATCAAAGTATCTCTTATAGTTTTTGAGATAGGTTGATTTAACTGTAATTTATTATATTTGCTGCTACGGAACCCTTTGTGCGCGAGCCCGACTCGCACTTGGCCGGTTTTTTTTTATAGTGCGACCAGCACAATTTGAGTCAAGAAGTTATATCCAATCCAACCAGCCTCAAATAAAGTACCTAGTTTAGATTTTACTACAAAGTATAGTGATAACTGTTTTCATACAGCTATCTATCTATTAATCAATCAAAACATAAGAAAAAAATCATATTTACTGTATCATATTTACAGATACTGAAGATGCCCAGTACCCTCTTGCCAGTACTTCGAAACAGAGTGATGATCAGTCCTTTGAAGGAGTAGAATATTTAGATTTTGATGAATTATATTAATGTACAAAATTTATCTACAAAAAAAATAAAAATATGTGGTTTTCAAATCGCCTTGTTTTTTTCTACCCGACGGACCCAGAAAGAGGGTAATGTGTTTGAGCTGCATGTATGCTTGTTTGTTTGTATGTTTGATTCTATGTGCGCCTCTGCAGTCTAAACACTTGACCGATTTTTATAAAATAACTAATTCCAAATACATTAATAAGTAAAATTTGACCTAGGTAGGTCAATTAAAATACTAATGTATTTTTGTCTTAAATTTACACTATTGCTACAATGAAACAATTATAACGGTTTAAATCGCGGTATTTATTTTAGATTATATTATATAGATTTTTGGATTTTTATTCTATAGTATCAAGATCGCTTGCGTCGCAGTATCAGTGTTGCTATATGAGCGACGGTGGCGCCCTCATTTATTTTCATCTCTTTTGTGTCGCACTGTATTTACCGTGCAAACGTCTATAACGTGGATATACGGACTTTACTTACAAACCAGGCACTTAAACTTATAAGTAAACTTGTTAGGTACTTCTGGACAACTTTTTATCATATAATTAATGACTACAAGTTAGAGATCTTGACAAATACCTATCCACTTTTTATTTTCCTGCGAGCGCTCATTCAAGGTTTAGATACTGTGACGGAAACTATTCATGTGGAACCAGGTTTTAATACTCCTATAAGTTACGTTGTTAATAATAATCCTTAATAATTTATTTAATCAAGATGTGCTACATTGTATACCTACAAATTGGTTGCAGCTCTCAAATAACGGTGCTTTACGTAAGCAGCAAATGACGCGACCGCTAAATATCTCCTTTGTCGCTTCCAATCTGAGCCCCAAACGAGCACACAATATTCTCAAGCTCAAGCCATATCAAGTGCGCTCCAGATAAATGGATCACGTTACTTGATTAACCGGCACGCATCCCTTCCCCTCATCACCCCTGGGAATATTTAAATGGGCCCTGAATATATCACACCACCCTCAGGAGGCAAACGAGCGAATAACCCTGTAGATTTGCTTACCTGCGATGTAGATCGCGAGTTAAATGACTTTATCTTAATTAAGTCCCAAAACAACTGCGAATAAGGGTGATTAACAGAAACCAATTATACCTATATCGATTCCTGTGTAGCAAGTGTGGGAACGCGAGTTTGTAGCGGCTATTGTGTGTAAAATACTACAGATTTCTGTGCCAATTCTGTTTTCTATTCCTGCAGGTTATAAGAATTTTATAGATACCTACCTATGGATTTGCAAGTAGCAAACGCATATAAAATACATCAACGTGTGACCAAGAAGAATAGACGTTTCGAAATAAACAGCACACAATTGGATAATTCCTTGCCAAAATCAAGGAACAACTCTTTACACGCAAATTGGGAGGATGGAATATATTGCTGTCACGTGCAATTTAGAGCAACAATTTGTAGCAGACGTGCTATCTAAATCAACATGGCAATCACGCGCGGCGCCACATACAGATAATGTATATTGAATATCAGCATTCAGAACATCGTCGGCACCTTCACGCGCATTGTTACACTCATTGATTTCTCACGGAACTTCGTAACATCAAAGAAATGTCTTTATCAAATTCGCGAATCACTCGAATTAATTAAATTACAAAGCGACCGCACTGTATTCATTCTATACTCAAAATCGATCCCAATATGAGTTTGATGGGTACTTCAGTATCCACTATCTTCATCCTATCCTTTCCATCACTTGCAAAATCTTTTGATTTTCGCGTAAATTATGAGTAGCGGACAAACTAGGTACGTAAAGCTGGCGATGAAAAATTAGCGAAATTAAAAAAAAACAACACCAGAATTTGTTGCTTATTTGTTGCTAATTAGTTGCTATAATGACGATTTTGTTGCTCAACCCGTTCGCTGAAAATCAGCAACAGTTCTAGCTTAACGTTAAGGTAGCGTGAAGAAATCGGAAAAAGGGATGGATCGTTGCAAAAATGCAGGTGAATTTGTTGCTAATTTGTTGCTGCATAAAAACAGTGAAAATTTTGAATTTTTTCATTGGCGCCAAAAATAACACTGGCCACGTCAACTTAATGGTCGATTTTCGGTAGTGAAACATAAAAAAAAATTTGTTGCTCTTCACATCGTTCACTGGCACAGTGTACAGAGCCAGCAACAAAATAGAAACCGGAAGTAGAGTTAATTTTGAAACCGGTTTGCTAGAAATTCGTCCACGCCAGCTTAACTGTCGATTTTCGGTAGTGAAACATAAAAAAAAAATTTGTTGCTCCTCACATCGTTCACTGGCACAGTGTACAGAGCCAGCAACAAAATAGAAACCGGAAGTAGAGTTAATTTTGAAACCGGTTTGCTAGAAAATCGTCCACGCCAGCTTAACTGTCGATTTTCGGTAGTGAAACATAAAAAAAAAATTGTTGCTCCTCACATCGTTCACTGGCACAGTGTACAGAGCCAGCAACAAAATAGAAACCGAAGGTAGAGTTAATTTTGAAACCGGTTTGCGTGAACGATGTGAGGAGCAACAAATTTTTTTTTATGTTTCACTACCGAAAATCGACAGTTAAGCTGTCGTGGACGAATTTCTAGCAAACCGGTTTCAAAATTAACTCTACTTCCGGTTTCTATTTTGTTGCTGGCTCTGTACACTGTGCCAGTGAACGATGTGAGGAGCAACAATTTTTTTTTTTATGTTTCACTACCGAAAATCGACAGTTCAGCTGGCGTGGACGAATTTCTAGCAAACCGGTTTCAAAATTAACTCTACCTTCGGTATCTATTTTGTTGTTGGCTCTGTACACTGTGCCAGTGAACGATGTGAGGAGCAACAAATTTTTTTTATGTTTCACTACCAAAAATTGACAGTTAAGCTGGCGTGAACGAATTTCTAGCAAACCGGTTTCAAAATTAACTCTACTTCCGGTTTCTATTTTGTTGCTGGCTCTGTACACTGTGCCAGTGAACGATGTGAGGAGCAACAAATTTTTTTTTTTATGTTTAACTACCGAAAATTGACAGTTAAGCTGGCGTGGACGATTTTCTAGCAAACCGGTTTCAAAATTAACTCTACTTCCGGTTTCTATTTTGTTGCTGGCTCTGTACACTGTGCCAGTGAACGATGTGAGGAGCAACAAATTTTTTTTTTTATGTTTCACTACCGAAAATCGACAGTTAAGCTGGCGTGGACGAATTTCTAGTAAACCGGTTTCAAAATTAACTCTACTTCCGGTTTCTATTTTGTTGCTGGCTTTGTACACTGTGCCAGTGAACGATGTGAGGAGCAACAAATTTTTTTTTATGTTTCACTACCGAAAATCGACAATTAAGTTGACGTGGCCAGTGTTATTTTTGGCGCCAATGAAAAAAATTCAAAATTTTCACTGTTTTTATGCAGCAACAAATTAGCAACAAATTCACCTGCATTTTTGCAACGATCCATCCCTTTTTCCGATTTCTTCACGCTACCTTAACGTTAAGCTAGAACTGTTGCTGATTTTCAGCAAACGGGTTGAGCAACAAAATCGTCATTATAGCAACTAATTAGCAACAAATAAGCAACAAATTCTGGTGTTGTTTTTTTTTAATTTCGCTAATTTTTCATCGCCAGCTTTACGTACCTGACAAACTTACTGAATATGAAATAATGTACAGAAGTTTAGAGTAGTCAATTTGTATTTTTTTTCTTATATTTTACTATATTATTAAGGCAAGCAAGTAATGAAGATGTTTCTTTAGGCTCTTAGGTTATAAGTCCTTGGTTTTGAATCGCAATAAAAATAAATTCTCAATTCTGTCAATTTTCATTCAGAACATTTTAAGTTAAAGTCGATAAATGTTTTTTTTTCTCTTCGGTGTTACTGATTCCATGGAGTAATGATATTTAATATCAAAAGGAATCCTAATAAATAATAAGTCTTTCAATGTTCAACATTGGATTTAACAAAAACTGGTTTGGATCATGACGAACCTATTTGTGATTAATTATGTAAAATCTATGATATATTGATATAACCGTACATTTAATTTAGTCCATTCTCCTTAAAGCTACTAAAATAAAAACCTTTTAAAATTCATTCCAACATCTTCGAGCACTTTGTTAAACTAACACATCAAAACAGTTTATTTTGTTACCATGGAATCTTATTCGCACATTAAAATTCATGGTACCGTAAAGAGAATTAATAAATCCATCCGCTAAAAACATCTCAGGACCACAAGCTCATTCAAAAGATCAAGTGGCAAAAAAACTAGAGCAATGAACTGAAGTCACGTAGTATCCTCATCCATTCCCCGAGCACGTAGGAGCATCTAAACTACCGCTCATTGTCAATATTGGAGTATTCTGAACCACTGGCAAAATCAATAGACATTATCTGATATATATTTATTATCCTTTCTATGTAATAAAGTTAAAAAGAATTAGTGCACAATTTAAACACGAGTTACTTGATGACTATTGTTCAGTATCCCGAATTGAAGAGGTAGGCTTTGTACAATGAACATATTTCAGGATCAAAATTTAAACATTGCATTGATATAATTGAATAATTTGCATCAATAGCTAAATGATTAATGCATTTTATTTTAAATTCAGTTGCATTTACGTGGGAAAATGGTAATTAATAATTATGAAAATTGACGATCTTCATAAATTTTTAAAACTACTTGATTTAAATTCAATTTAAATTGGAGAAGCTAATTAATACGTCGAGCGTACTTTGTATCCGCTGACATTTTTTATCAAAGGCGAAATCGATATTAACTGCATAATGCTTGCGAATGAACACTTGTGTAGAACATACACGGTAAAGTGCAAGGATACGAAGTGCATCGCCGATAAACCGGAGATGAAAGCGACTGTTTATTTGATTTTCTGCCGCTACGTACTGGCATATTAACTAAGCTCGACCATTGAACTTTGCAGCCTGAACATTTCCACAACTTGTTAAATTCCTGCCTCTACGTTGTTACACGCAAGAATGGCATCGCATTATGTTGCTACACCGTACTTAAACTCCTAAGTAATTAGGATGCAGATACATTGTTATAACATAGACATTGAAAGCTCAACTTTACGTTTGACTCTTCGATCGTTCTCGTTCGCACATCATATTATATTTTAAAAACAAAACAGAGATCCAACTACCAGTAATTCTTAAGTTTCTAAGCTTCCTTATGTCGTAATCGTTTAAGGTTAAATCAACTGTTTTTATCGTTGACGACCTCCCAACGTGTTCTACCACAAGAAAAATATGGGAAGATCTCATCAGCTACTGCAAGAGTACTTCACATAATTATTCGCGTACGAGCGTCGTACTTGCATAGTGAATGCATGTTGACCGTGAGTTATAATTGCGCAGATAATATCAAGGGACTCTGTGAATTCCTTATCAAAGCTTTTATGACAGTTAGCGTATATTCTTGTTATGTTGTTGTGTTACATTATTAACGTAACAGGGAAGGCTATTGTCATTAACATTGCCTCAGTCGTCGACCTGGAATCGGGCTGTTGGTTTCGTAACAAGTCATTTCAGCTCGTCCCATCGAACATTGTCGGATTTCGTTTATAGACCATTTGTATGTGATCTGCTACGGTTAATGATTTCGGCCGCTTCTCGCTCAGGCAACTCTATTTCGAGACGAAGATAATAACTTTTTATTGGAGCTCATTGCTATTGTGCGTATAAATGTTCGAAAGTTCGTTACGACGGTGGCGAGTTCCGATTAAGTTTTTTGTTCAGTATAGTAATTTTCATTTGTTTTATGTTTAACGCTAAAAACTTCAAATCTGTTCCTCGAGTTCTTATTTTTTACATTCGTTCGTTAATTCAAATTAGATTTTACTAAGACTTATTTTTCAAGAAGTTTTATTTTAATCTTAAGTATTTGTTAATTATGTTATCAGAATGCCAATTAAATAAATTATGAAGACAATATCAATAATTATTACTCGAGTATGCAATATGATTTTATTTTCCTTGGACCTCGACCTTCTAATACGATTGTGCATGAATTATATTCACATAGCATAACCTATGTAGATTGTAGAGTCATATTATTGTGTTTGTTCCAACAAAAACAAGTTTGCAATATGTGCGACCAACGAGATATCAACCACTTAACATAATATTATAATCATTAATCAATATAAATTTTATTCACATCTACATACGATCGATCTTTGCACGAGCATTCTTGAATTTCTTATCTAAAAACCACGACCCGGTCAGTTTTTCACACGAATTCTTATCAAAAAGTAAACAAGTTGAAACTGCTTCATTTATTTAAATGTTATAAATTAAATAATATAAAGGACATGCTGCTACACGTAAGTGCATACAGACCGTTTATTTTTCTCATGCCGGTACTAGACCTCTACTGCACCGCCAAAATCCTGTCCTCGGTGGGTCGCGTCAACAACAAAACACACATAGACTCAGCACTTATACCACTTTACACTCAGTTTTAACCTCATAAAATAATTTTCCATACACAGCGCATTTGTTTATAAGTTAAAACGACGTTTCCATTGTGTTTATAGTGAAGAAAACACTAGGATAGTTTATCACGCTACGATCTACACCCACGCAACCATGTTGCGACGCGCGTCAACGCCGCGTGACTGCAGGCGTGTCGCCGGCTGACACTTTGGCGCTGTATAGTGCGGCGCTTGTAACAAACAATTGTTACAACCATAACCGGCCTACAGATGGCGTTATTCACAATATGCATTTTCTTGTTTACATGCCGCATTACAATATATCGTATCTTCTATATTTATTTATATATCAGAAAAGCTATAAATGCAAAACTCACTGTTTTAATTTAAACGACCATATTCATTGAAAGTTTCGATAAACAATAATTGCCTCTGACATGAAATAATATATTTATCGTACTTACCTGAGAAGCTTACAATTAATGCGATCGAGTTTTCCTCAATTTTCCAGCATTTGTAGCACACAGTTTCAGCTTGAATATCACTTCACTTCATAATAAAATTAGAACGGACAGATAAATCAAACACAGTAAATTTGTATTTTACATGAAACAGTCTGAAACGCCGGCTGATTGCAATACTTAGCATTAAGTTCATCTATAGCGCATCATTTACAGTGTTAATGGGTTTTCCACACCGTACTGCAACAATATAAAGCGTTTGGGACACAGTTCACGGTGAATAGCGACCGATAACACTATCCATCACCCCATTATCTACACGCCTTGAAGTTAGCAACGAGTGCGCACGTCAAAATATACCATAAATAAAACCGTACAACGGGGTGTTCCACCCCATCCCCCGTTTTCGATCCATGTCGGCGTCAACAGAAATGATACTTTGAATCGAAATTTGAAATTTCAAGAGTCCCCAACGATTAAATCGATGCCGGCCGGCTTTAGCGTGCGTTAACGGACGACTATCGTATTCTTTGAGCTATCGTTGGCGGCACTGAGCAGAGGGGGCGGCGCCTCTTATAAAACCCGTATTACAATACGCTAAATCGTCTCCAGTCCTCTTATACTACAGTCGGAGCGCAAAACTTATTCAAACTGGAACAAGGAGTAGGTACCTAGTTACTAACCCATCAATACGTTTTAAACTTCTTTGCAATTAAGTCCGAATAATTGCGCATGTAAGAATCTCCTATTTATAATAATTATTGGATATATTTGAAAGGCTACTAAAGGCTAAATTATAGCCAAAAAAAATACGAGATGTATTATTTACAAAAGTAACTTTATGATTAATGATTACGTATAATTCATTTTATCATACCAGTAAGCCAACCAAACGTAGGAAGCCTTTTTAGACGTTAAGACGTGACGCGAAGAAAAAGGAAAGCGACAATTTTTCCGCTTCATATCTTTCTGTGCATTTCATTACTTCCGCTATTTGTGGACGTGAATCGACCTCGGGTACGGTCGTACAGCGTCGCGCCCTCTCGGATTAGACCGCGCGACTAATCGATAGTCAGGCATGCTTCCAACTTGCTACGCTACGTTATACCTACTACGAATTCACAAACGTAGCTTACTACAATTACTACACGTCGAAATCGAAAAGCCAATTTCAACTGGCGTAGCAGTCTCTCTATTTGGTATAACATGTTTAATTGTTTCATTGTATTGAAGTTGTTGCAAGAACACACTGAAATAAACCCTGGTTAGTCGAATTATAAGTTACAGTATTGTTCTTCTATATTATTTATAACTGCAGCAGCTACCTAATGAGTTTGTTCTGTATGCAATTAACAAAACATATACCTAGGTAAACTTTTTATGTAGAATATATTCTACAGGTTTCAGGTAGCTGCTGCAGTTATAAATAATATCACTACTCACTACATAGTATAAAACAAAGTCGCTTTCTCTGTCCCTATGTCCCTATGTCCCTTTGTACGCTTAAATCTTTGAAACTTCGCAACGGATTTTGATGCGGTTTTTTTTAATAGATAGAGTGATTCAAGAGGAAGGTTTATATGTGTAATAACATCAATTAAATAGTGGAGAAGTACTGTTATTTTTGAGGTTTCTAATGTGATGTCGTAAATAATTACATTTTTTCCGCTTACATTGCAAACGCAGGCTGAACCCTACGAGATTTATCAAAATAATGTACTAAGTATTATACACATTGAAGAGGTCTACAGAAAAGTCCGCGATGGTCTATCTCTTATGGATAACCCACATTAACTTTTTTTGGTCATTTACTTTTTACGACAAATAATGGTTTAAGCTTCAAATATAGGTAAGTATTTAATATGTGTTTTATTTTCAGGTAAAACACAGCTATTTTCGAAGCGATTTTAACCAATACAGCATTAATCCTTAAAGAATTAAATACCTTGAATACATTGTTTATTTAATATAGATCTATATGGCCCTTTACATCGTATGATTTAAATGAATATTTTCGAAGATATTACAGATTTAAAAATTGCGGGACGTAGCGTTTGCGGCGGAACCGGCCGGCCGCCATTGCACCCGTGCGAAGCCGGGGCGGGTCGCTAGTGAATATATAAATTATTGTTTTAATTTACTCGAGACTTGGCAAACGTATGCAGGTTATATAAAATAACAGATAACTAATGATCCTTATAAAACGTACATCATTCTCAAATTATATAGTATACATACTTAGGTACATATAATATTATATAAATAGTTTATTATATAAAAATAAATACTTACAACATAGACAGAATTTTATATTGAAAAAAAAAATACCGCATTTCTGTATAAAAATACATTTCAAAATTATCTAAGGACTAAGAGATATTCTCATGACCATCATTTTTTATCTCTGAATTAAGCCCATTGTCCACTACTTTTGTCTCGCCAAGAACTTCGAACTAAAATGTATCAGCTGCGCCAGCCCTCGCTCGCATTGAAAGTTAAATCCAAACTTCTAATGGTACCCTTTCGCCTTTAAATGACCGATCAAAAATAACATTTATTGCTAGTGATCTCAATTTCATAACTGTGTGTGTACCTTGTTCAATCAAAAGACTAGGTGTACTTATATATTTTCGCGTTATGCTGAAGCCCGTGTGCATTTTTGCGCCTCTAACCAAACGACCCGGAGTGAAACGTCTAGATTCTAGAATAACCACTAGTCCACGACACTGGCTAGAGAACTGGCTCTACCCGCGAACGTAGGAATGTCATAATATTCAAACAATTGGACCGTTGTGAACCCAGGGCCGTATTTTATTTATAAAAATTAACCTTCATGATTTAAGCAAGTAAGTATGAACTTGTTTGTTTTAACTTTACCATTCTGAAACATTTTTTAATTGATAATATTTACTTGGTTAACTACCTAAGTACCTACATATATTTTTTTTTTCTAAAAAGTAGACCGTAGGTAGGTACCGTAAGCATATATTATAATAGTTTCATAAACACGGAAAGAATATTCACAAAAATGTTAGGTAGAAAATTTTAAAAGTAATCTCAGAAAATTAAAACGAATCATTTAATTTTCACTCATTTGCTGGTGCGCATGAGACTAATGCCATGAGTTTTACTAACTATTTGTTGTCACTCAGAAATCTGAATACAAAATTCCTACATTAGGCGCGTTCCGATTCTCATTTAGATTATTAGAAAATGTTAGGTATGTGTAAGCAGTACTTACATAATATTATAACTTATGTATAGTAATTAGAAGGTATATAGGATTTCCCTACCTACCCGTTTTGATTCGTATAGAACTTCTTTTTATTGGTCTTATGTGAGTACTATGCATAAAAAAATAATATAGAATGGAAAAATAGTCAGTTTTCAATACATAAAAACTTTAATTCTATATGACAAAACCTATGGACAAAACATTACAAAATTATTACATTTGCCATAATAGTAGGTACATATTAGGTATCTAAGTAGTATTACGTAATTCTTATAAAAAAAGTACATACCTCTTTTAAATAATGCCAAATCGGGTGAATCTCTTAATTTCACACCTTTTAAACATTTGCATATTTGATCTGAGTTAAAACTTATTAGTTATTGATAAAATAAAAATTAAAAATCTATGAACGTCGATCCCCATCATTGATCCCCATCCCGCCAAAGCACAAAGTTTTTTTAATTAGATATCAATGTTGCCATTTGTTGCCTGCAATTTTTTTACTAATTAAAAAGTTAAAAAATTCATTTCATAAATTCATATTACAGAAAACTTTGTAAAAAAATACCTACTTATTTACCTACGTCATATTATTACACATTACTATATTTGTCATTTTTAAATTAGAATGAATACGCATATTACTTCCAAACGTCTTTTCTATGTGTTCGTTGTATAAATAAGTTTTAATGAAAAAATATAATAGGAAATTTCACAAAAAAGCAAGTTGGAGAATATAAGCCTTTGCGCAAACGAGGTGAACAGAAAATTGTAATTTAATATTGTAATAAGTACATATTCTGGTACAAACAAAACTTACAAAGTAGTTTTATGGAGTGTAGATAAAAGAGTATAATCTCTTGTCATATCTTAAGAGATATTTCCTAAAACTTTAATCATCGTTTTGTGTGTGGAAATAAATGTATATATCTTCGAGGTTTACCAACTTTATATACCTAATCATTAGCAAATACCGACGAATGAGTTTGGCGTTTGCTCATGGGTCATGAATATAACTTAAAACCTATGACCTATCCCAGAGCATTTTAAACCAACGTGTTGGTTTATGAAGACCTAAGCCTACCACTCAGTTTTTATTTATTTATAATAGCAATACAATGGCCTAGTGGCGCTGTCATCTTGGACGACATTGACACTTGACACTTGACAGTTTATAATTTTAATTTTCGTGACTACTGACTATAGTGGACTATAGTTTCACGTTCACACTTCACTTTTTTATTATTTAATAAAAAGATATGGTAAAAACGGTCCTTAATTGTATCAAAAGTTGATATATAATTCAACTTATTACCATCAATTCCAATTAATGCGTTTGAATACAATCATGAACAATATAAAGATATTACCGTAAGAATTCTTTCTTGCCTCTGTAAATTGTGTTATTTTTTATAGTGTTTCAAAAATGTTTATTATATTTTAGCGGTGATGAGATTGTGAAAAAAGGTGTAACCAGACTCGAGGCTAATTTACCTGAATTAGGATTGAAAGATGTAGTCCCCAATGGTTCTTGGTTAGAACAAAAACAAATTCAAGCATCACTGGAAGCCAAGAAGTGTCTCATAGAAGTTGAACGTATCGAAAAAAGGTAATTTATTTTAAATTGTAAAGTACCTGTATAAACAATTCACAAACTAGTTTTATCTACATTTTTAAACATTTTAAACAACTTTAATTTAAGTATTTCTTATATGCAGGTATGCAACCACAGTATTTCATGTAAAATCTACATAATTTTATAATATCTATTACAGAGGTCAACTCAGTCATGCAGAATGGAAAGATGAGCTCATGTTAGCTGAAGTAACGCAGAAGTGTGGCGGTTACTGGCAATACTTAGGTCACAATGTCGGGAGAATTCTTTATTTGAGACCTGAGGAAGCGCTGCTGTTGATGGAACTGGTTTGTTCATTTGTTTCGCTCTATTGTTGCTAAATTAGTATAAATTTCTGAAAGTTGTTTAATTGTAGTCCATTAGACTTTTTTATTTTAAGATTCAAATGTCAGATTTTAATATTTTTGAAACATTTGTTTACAATTGTTTAGAATTTTAATATTTCATACATTTGAGTACAGTATAAAATATTATTAACTTGATTCCAGAATTGTCTGCTACTTAAATATAGTGGAGTAACAGTATCACTACAACAAGCCTACACCTTACTACTGCAAGGGGATATAAACTTATTAAAATACAAAGTATATGCTTCATTAAGTAGGATAGGTTACAAAGTTTATAAACACAGAGCTCTTGTTAATAACAGATTAAAATCAGAACAGAAAATTGAGAAACTTGATGAAAATACAAGCATACCTTTGAGTGAATCCCAACTCAATGAAAATGTTACAAATAATGAAGATAAAACAAATGAAAGTACACTAGAAGGAGCTCTTGTTATTAATAGATTGAAAACAGAACAGAAACATGAAAACCTTGATGAAAATACAAGCATACCTTTGAGTGAATCCCAACTCAATGAAAATGTTACAAATAATGAAGATAAAACAAATGAAAGTACACTAGAAGGAGCTCTTGTTATTAATAGATTGAAAACAGAACAGAAACATGAAAACCTTGATGAAAATACAAGCATACCTTTGAGTGAATCCCAACTCAATGAAATTGTTACAAATAATGAAGATAAAACAAATGAAAGTACACTAGAAGGTGATACAGCCTGTACTTCTAATGGCACTAAAGAAACAAAAGTTCCCAGTAGTGAAAATGATAATAATGAGCATATAGAGCCAGAAAAAGATCACACAAGTGAAACAATCAGTGTACAATCATATAACTCTGTTTATAAAAGTTACCACAACAAGTTATCGAGATTAAAGAATAGGAAACTAAAAAAATGCTCTGCAACTACAACAAATGATATCTTCAGTACTATTCCAGATCTTTTAGAAAAGCGTACTGTGACTTTAAAGGTTCCGGAAGCCAAATATGTTCCAAATGACATGGTTCTTGAAGAATTATATACAATTAACTTAAGGAATGTGCCCAAAAAGTGTACAAGATCGTCTAGTTTATCTTATAGTTCTAGTGATGAAGCAAGTGGAAGTCACATAAAAAGATTAAGGACTGCATCCACCAGTGGCCCATCAAATTCAAATAGACCACATTCAACACAAATGTACCACAATAATCATTTTAGGCAGTTCTCCTATTTAAGACCCCAATCTAACTTCAATTACTTTAATATTAACATGCTATTCCACAGACCCTTTATTCAACAAATATTCTTTCCATCACCTTTCCAATCCCGAGGTTCCCTGTTCTTTCAAAGGCCTCAGTTTTATCAGAGATCACAGATATTTCAAAGGCTACCTCTTAACAACTTTAATTACTTTAACAGCAGAGGGAATAATTATGTAGCACAGAATAATGTAAGCAATCAAGAAGCTTACTTACAGAGGATAAAAACTTTGGCCCAAAAGTTGAAGCAACTTGTAGCAAGGGGTAATGTTAATCAAGATAACACTCAGTCCTTACAAAGACTCCTCAATACCTACAATTCAAGATACAAAACAAATCTAAGGCTTGGCCCATATTTCGATATTGTCACTGCTGATGCAATAGAAACTATTGACTTAGACATGGATGATGAAGAACCACAAAATAAAAAGCGAAAAACGGATGACGATTCTCTCGAGGATAACCTTAAATCAATTAAAATAATGGCTCTAGAATTGAAAAATCTTGAAATTAATGGCAAAGCAACACCAAGGCATAGACGAACATTCTCGAAATTACTAAAAACATTCAATAGATGTTACAATTGTGATTATTATTTAAATTCTGTACATGATGTAATTAATCGGAGACAAATTATTCTCGATTCCTCATCCGATACAGACTGTGTAATACAAGAAGAAACAACTAAAGCACCTGCACAGAAATGTAAAAAGAGTAAAAAATTAAGGAATCCCTTTAATATTCTCAAACGGTTGTCGGAAAAGCAAGATATTGCTAACGAAGCTAATATCTCAACGCATGACGAATGTGTAGAAATAAAAGATAAAAAATATACTGATGCTATCAAAGAAACTATAAAAGGCAAGTGGCTTCCTAGTGAGAACGATTTTGGTCGAGTAGAACTATGTGATGAATATGGCATAGATCCATTGTTATCAAAGACAAAACTCCTATATGATTTTGCCAAATTTAAATCAAATGCGTTTGAAAACTGGTTAGGATTGAAAATAGCTTTCTTGGAAAGTCTCAAAGAAAGTATTACTGAGATCCAGGATATTTCTATGTTCCAAACTCATTTTGATGTAGATTGCTTAGTTAAGCCTGAAGATTGTAGCGATACACAATCTGTACTTCAGAAATTAAGAATTATAAAATCGAACAAAGAAATTACTAGTAATTCAACACTGAATATTGATTTTGATGTATACAATAGAGATGTGGAGAATTTTAAGAAAACTGACCCTCCGACACCTCATTTCCGAATTATTTGCCTAGAGTGAGTATATTTAACCACTTATGGTTAGGGAGCCAGGTGCAAATTGGGTTCATTATTTCCTCTCAAGAGATAATTCGTCAGAAGCATCAGAGTATAGTATTATAAAGCCTCGTGAACGTCAGCTGGCGCTCGGTTGGGGGGGTGAGCGGCTGTAGCCTCACACGCACGTAGGAAAAAAAAAATACATTCATTCATTTCCTCTCAGCTAAAAATTTGTCAAATTGTAGCTACCCCAATATCTCAACGAAAAAAAAATAATCAGCTGGTTACAACATGGTGAATTAAACGTCAGCTGGTGTCTCGAACATGAAAAAAAATAATATATTTTCCGTGATTTCCTCTCAAACAAAAATTTACCTGATGATAGCTTATATGTAACTGTGGATAAATATATAAGTCAGCTGGCTGTATCTTGGTGGAAAAACCGTCAGCTGATACTTTGAAAGTTATTACATAGGAGTTAGACAAAAGCATCTATTGCCAATTTATATGCATCAGCTGACTAGGTTTTCCTCAACTTATTGCTAGCTGATTTTTTTTATTTATCGCATCAGTATATTAACAATCAGCTCACAAATTTTCATCTGAGAGGAAATGACGTATCTTTAATTATTCGACATTGCGCTTCAATATAAGAGTTGAGTTGAAATAAACATTCAGTATCAATATTTTTGAAACGAATAAGTATGTAATCAAATAATTTTATATATTTAAATAATTAAATAATCAATAAGAAATAAATGAACTAGTTACTCGATAAATAATATTTATCGAGTATCATCAGGTAAATTTTTGTTTGAGAGGAAATCACGGAAAATATATTATTTTTTTTCATGTTCGAGACACCAGCTGACGTTTAATACACCATGTTGTAACCAGCTGATTATTTTTTTTCGTTGAGATATTGGGTTAGCTACAATTTGACAAATTTTTAGCTGAGAGGAAATGAATGAATGTATTTTTTTTTTCCTACGTGCGTGGGAGGCTACAACCGCTCTTCCCCCCAACCGAGCTCCAGCTGACGTTCACGAGGCTTCATAATACTATACTTTGATGCATTTTACTAATTACCGCTTGAGAGGAACTTGGTCATAAAATCGGCTGCTGGCTCCCGGACCATTATAATTATAATTTAAAATTGTTTCTAAAATTACACTGAAACCAGAATAATTGTATTATGTAAAAGTCATAGCATATTATCATAGTCTGGTTCAATTTATTATAAACACTTGGTTGTTGTCATGTTCATGTATTTTTTTTTATCTTAATATATATAAATCTCGTGTCACAATGTTTGTCCTCAATGGAATCCTAAACCACTTAACCGATTATAATAAAATTCGCACACCATGTGCAGTTCGATCCAACTTGAGACTCTCAAGTTGGATTGAGAGATAGAATATGTTTTATCCCGGAAATCCCACGGGAAAGGGAACTATGCGGGGTTTTCTCTTAAAACGCGGGCGAAGCCGCGGGCGGATAGCTAGTAAATTATATAAATAAATTAGCTATCTTTTAATTAGATAAATATACTTGTAACTCTCATAAAAAGTTGTATTCTGTTTCTGTTATTTCTGTCGGAAAACTGCATTTAATAATAAAAATGGATATATATTAATATTGTATGAGTTGATAATATTAATAAACTTAATTTTCAGGGAATCATCATCACTACCAGCAGCGTCAGAAATCAAAGCACTCCACTCAAAATACACAGACAATGTCCCAATAGTGTTCGCTCTAGTCAGTATGAGCTCAGTATCATACTTACAAGTTAAACCTATGGAAATACCTGTACATACTCCGAGTGATAACTATCGATAACATGTTTATGTTATGGGTGAATTTAATAAGACAACTATTATAATATATTATACAGTATATCATGTACAAATACATACATTTTTAATTTCATACATTTTTACGAAATAAAAGGATAGATGAAACTGCTCTTCAATATATTATATTCACAACAATATTATATATTTTCAAATGTATTATCATATCTGAAAGTATTGAAAGCAAAATTGTTGCAAAAAATAATTTTCTAGGTAAGAACATGGAATATACAAAATTTGTAGATATTATATTATACAGTATCCTATAATATTAAATACCATTTTACTACTAATACACATAAAAAGACTACAAATATTATACACGAGTACTACACACGTACAAAAATATTGATGTAACATATATATGTCGGCGCAACGACGATAAACGACTACCCTCAAACTACTAAATAATTATAACTAGCTAAAGTTTACTTTGATCTTTTTAAATAAGTGGTTGATTCATTAATCAACCACTAATGAAACAATTAAATTAACGAAATAATTAATGTTTGTTAAAACTGATGAAAATTCATTGTAAAAATTCGAGTGGCAACACTCAAACTAATTCTTGTGAGTCATGGTTCGCTTTAAATACGAGCGCCCGACGGCACAGAGCACATTCACTCGCCGGCCGTCGGAGCGTTCGGAGCTCTCTCTAAAATTAGTAATTTCGACGTGAATTAAAAAGGCAGTAAAAATACCTACGGGCGTTCTACTTCGAGTATGAGCGTCTGCTCTGATGATGGTGACGTCAGAATTGCTGACGTCACTCTTTTAAAAATAGCCTTTGGGCCCCTTCTTCCGTCATCAGAAGTTGGATAGAATTCAAGCTCTCTCTTTTTAAATGTTAAACGTTTACGTAGTTTTGTAACGGCATACTGGCGTTTGTGTTTTTTCGTGCGTTGTGTAAAGTAAAAGTTTGTTACGTGGATTATTGTAACGGGAGTGTAGTTCATCGAAGGAATTGTGTGTGTTATCTGAGCTGCGCCTCTCTTTGTGATAAGCATAAATTTACGAGAACCTCCGAGAAATCTACGAGAACCTCCGAGAAATCTACGAGAACCTTCGAGAATCTGCCTATATCACAAATGAGTAGGTGTTGATCACATGATACGCGAATGGACTGTCTCTGTCATGTGGAGTGTTCAGTATTCTGAAAGGTCAGTGTGGCCGAGGCAGTGTGTTTTTGAAATCCCGAGATGAACTACCGTAGTGTTGTAATACGAGAAAAGGCGTACGAGGACGTACGATTGTCAATATGGCCGTGTTAGACTTAAAATCTACGAGAACCTTCGAGAACCTCCGAGAAATCTACGAGAACCTTCGAGACTCTCCGAGAACCTGTTACTAGACTGTCTGGTGCAGTCTGATACACAAATTCCTATAGCAGATTTCACTTGGTCGGTCCAGCGCATTGGTGACCTGCTTGGCATTGTTACAGACATTTACTACGAGGCTGGTGCAGAGCGCGCACCGCCTGTCAGTATGGCCGTGTCGGCGCAACGACGATAAACGACTACCCTCAAACTACTAAATAATTATAACTAGCTAAAGTTTACTTTGATCTTTTTAAATAAGTGGTTGATTCATTAATCAACCACTAATGAAACAATTAAATTAACGAAATAATTAATGTTTGTTAAAACTGATGAAAATTCATTGTAAAAATTCGAGTGGCAACACTCAAACTAATTCTTGTGAGTCATGGTTCGCTTTAAATACGAGCGCCCGACGGCACAGAGCACATTCACTCGCCGGCCGTCGGAGCGTTCGGAGCTCTCTCTAAAATTAGTAATTTCGACGTGAATTAAAAAGGCAGTAAAAATACCTACGGGCGTTCTACTTCGAGTATGAGCGTCTGCTCTGATGATGGTGACGTCAGAATTGCTGACGTCACTCTTTTAAAAATAGCCTTTGGGCCCCTTCTTCCGTCATATACAATAGGTAACCAATCTAAGTATTTATTTAAAATTCCCCGAGTTTTTATTTTTAAATACATAATATATGTATATAAACTCACAAAGTCCTGATACAATATAAAAAATAAGAAGATGTTTCAAAGTTATTATTGTACATCATCCAGAATGGCAATAGAAAGGTCAGTTAATTGCCTGACTTATGTAAGTGAGATGTAAATGTAGTACATGATACATAATTATAATGCTTCATGCGTAAAAGATTATGCGCGACTTACAATTTTTAAAGGGCCGTTGCCTTTTTAAAATACTAATGATGTCTAAAAAAGATATACATTGTATTGTATATCTTTGTTATACATCATTGATTTAAGGATAATTCAAATTTTATTTTCGTTTTGTTTGTTTTTTTTATATATATTTTCTTAGCTTCTATCGCGGGCCTTGAGCGCGGGGACGGAATCGAGAAATTCCGTAACGAAAAAACCTCACGCTCCCCACTCCAACCGGCTCGAAGGTGTGGCTTGAAGGCATAGCATGCAATAGCTTTACCGCGGCAGTCCCCGAGTTCCACACGACACACTTCTTTTTTATACTTAGCATTGTATCAACGACGTCAGGGATTGTTTTCATGCAACTTCCTTCTTGAACTACAAAAATGTTATATTAAGTTGTTTTGTTAATAAATAAAAACATATATTTACTTACCTCTTTTATTTCATACCTTTATCTGGGGGCAGGCTGTGTGTATACTATGATAATATTATTATTTATTATGTTTACTATGTATTTTACATAAAATAAAAAGGCTACTAGCGGGTTTCAGTACTGTTTTAATAAGTACTAGATTTCCGCCCGCGGCTTCGCCCGCGTTTCCAAAGGAAAACCCGCATAGTTCCCGTGGGATTTCCGGGATAAAAACTATCCTATGTGTTAATCCAAGTTACCCTCTATATGTGTGCTAAATTTCATTGTAATCGGTTCAGTAGTTTTTACGTGAAAGAGTAACAAACATCCATACATCCTTACAAACTTTCGCCTTTATAATAGTATTAAGATATCTAGTCTTTTTCACATAAAAGGTAAATAAAAAAAGTCAGTAACTAGGTACTCGGGAATTTCAATAATATTTTTATCTGTCGACTTTCAAGCATTCAGAATTTAATTTTAAAATAGTTACATAAAACTACATAAAGATATCCCGAATATATTTTTTATGATTTATGGATTTTGGTATAGAGATAGCTTGAGATTTGAGAAAGGACATAGGATAGGTTTTATCCCGAAAATCCCACAAGAATAGGAATTAAGCGGCTTTTTCTTTGACTACGCTGGCCACAGAGGCGGGCGAATCCGCTGGCGGAAAGCTGGTAATTAAATAAAAGAAAAACAATTTTATATTAAACATTTTATTCGTCTATTTAAATCCAATAGTTACAATACACAATACTCGTACTCGTATATTCGTTTACATACACAACCATTGTTTTTTTAATAAAGCTATCGCTAATTTAATTTAAGGCGTAGGTAACTTATAGCAGCTAGTTAATTATTGCTATATTAAATTAAAAATTATCCACCGATTTTTCCACTTACGTACTAAGTAGGTATTTATGTGATATAAAATTTGGCAAAATTATAATATCTAGAATTGGCATAGGAATGTACAGTGAAGTGCATTAGGAACTTTCGATGATAGAATTAGGTGATAATTTATTTAGGAACTAGAAGGTTGGATTGTGAAAAAAGTTTAGGAAAATCAATGAAGACATGCACACAAACAAAAATGTCTATGATCTTTATTTTTTACTTTTAATTACCTATTTTTGTTTTATTTACTAATGAAAATTATGAAATCAGGTCGAATTTGTTACGTTTACCCTATTAAAAATGTAATTTTAATTGTTGTTGGCAACTAAGTCTAATACTGTGAAGTTTTTCGCTTACGGCTTATCACAGATAAACTATTTTTTAATGAATAACATCGAGTTAATATGTACTATGAATAATAGGTTTTTCCCTAATTCACAACGTAAGCTTACTTTAATGATTTTTAGAACAATAATTAATAATACAATAGTAAACTACAGCGGGTATCATATTGTTTTGTAAATATTTATATAATTTCCTAAATAAATCACAACGTAATAGATATGTTACAAGCGTAGTTATTTTAGTACTAATTAATAGATATTTTTTTAAAGTCCGCGCCAAACTTTATGTAGAACGATACCTACGGTATTCGAAGAGAACCTTCATATTCTGTTAATTACCTATATTAATTAAAGTAATTTTTAACTGTAGAATCGAATATCAAGGGTTCAATTTGTATAAAGTTTGGCAAGGACTTTAACTTACCCACAGACTAGGCTCATTAATGATATTATCTACTAATATATTATTTTAAATTTTAATGACTAAAGGTACACCTATAATACTTGGATCACAGTCAAAAGCAAATAAGGACGTCTAAACATGTTTTATACTATATACAGCCTTAGTATACATTCTACTTACAAACACAAAAGACTTTTCAGATCTTAGGTATATTATTACAGGAAGTACGGAGTACCGAGTTAACTAAATCATAAAAAAAAACCTAAAAGGAAGTTATAAAAAAGCCAAGAGTTCCATAGATACCTAATGTTTGAAGCATATTTTACAGTTTTTAATATTCCATGAAATCCTTCTTCCGCGAAAAGCTTAGAGTTTAACAAAAAGGAGTAGGTGGGCATATCTCATGGCCATTTAAAATTAATGCCAGATAGTTCGTAAAACTTTTCATTGTGCGGTTTATAAAATTCTTTCAGACGATCTAATACAGCTTGCTCTATATGGGGATGATTTCTGCCCTTGGTTTTACCCAAACAGTGTGGTATCGACTTTGTTTCAGATTTAAGAAGACATGGGAAGCCCTTCGTTGAGTTGAAATAAAAATGCTTGTCCGTGATAACTCGTTTGAGACCGAGGAAATCCTGAAAATTATGTAATATTAAATTCACTGGCGATAAGAAAACTAACTTAAAATTATTAATAAAAAAGTTTCGTATTAGAAACGTCACGTACAGCTATATGGAGAAAACTTTATACACATTAAAATCTACGGCTAGACACAATAAAATGCATTGTTCATCATACCTATATCATCATCATACCTACATATTCACCCCATGGAAATCGAACCCACATACTTTGAAGGCAGGTTTACTTCTGTGCCAAATTTAGGTATTCGGTTACTGTGTAGCGACTATCTTTCTCTTATAATACAAGTGAAATAAAGATTAAGTTAGGACCCACCTGAACTCTAGCCATTTCAGCAGCTGGATCAGCAACTAGTCTCTCACCATTTATCAATAAAAGTCTAGATTTAGGAAACCTACGCAGCCATCTACGATATGGTCGCGCATATATCCCCAATCTTACTGGTGGCCATGATGCATCTATGGCCCAAGCCCCGCCCCATTGTAAAGTGCTGTTTATGAGGGCGAAGTCTTCGAAACGAGGTAATCCTGGTCGTTTGCTGTATGAAAATAAATATTTAGCAACTACTCAATATACAATTAACTTTGCAATAAAAAAGACAGCTCTGCACGAAAAAACGAATAGGTATATTATGTAAAAGTAAACGACATAAGAGAAGAACAAAGTTACACCGTCCTCCGCTAATTAAAAACACAAACACAATATGTCTATTGCGTACTATATTTTAAAATTTGAACATTTTCTAACACCCTGTATTTGGTACATTTACCTTACCTAGCAGACTGAGTATAATCGCTTATTGCTCGCGTCACGGGATCTCTAACAACAGCCAGCAGTTTTACAAGAGGGTTCATAGCAAATACTCGTTTAGGGGCGGATTTCGTCACCCAATACGAAGGTGTCTTTTCCATTGTAATCTGCCCTTCTAGCGTTGGCGGCATTTTATCTCTGCAAAAAAATATTGTATTGATCATTATAGATAATGAAAAGAAATGATAAAAAAATATAAAAATATTATTAAAATAATAATGCGTAAGTAGTTACGTACCTGTACCATTCGAAACCTTTGTGATAGTACTTGTCAAAGAAATGAACTTCTGATCCTGCGGCTCGCACGTCTGGATGCAGCCTATATTTAAAATAATTACTGAATATTTTTATATTTAAACTTTTATTCAATATTTGGAAACCTATAAGATTATAAACATAATTATTTACAAGAATAAGAATAATCATTACCTTAAAAATTCTAATAACGCCCGTGTACCACATTTCTTTACGCCTATAATGAGAGCATCTGGAAGTTTTTTAATGGGTATTTGGTTGGATTTATGTAATCGGCGATACTCGTAACTTCCATCTAAGCTTAATCCCAAAAACGTAGCAAATTTAAATGCTGCGTCTTTATATTTTGAAATGTGGTTCCAAGAAAGCCTGACTGAGACCTGAAATTTGAATAAAGTTTTACAGTTTCATTAATTCAATACAATATTAATGGTAGTATTATAGATAATAATTGATACTTACCTTACGTTCATCAACTAAGGAAGTATTCAACACATATAATAAATATAATAGAAATAATAATGTGAAATATATAAACGTAGTTCGTTTGGAAGAAAGTGGTGTCCATCTCATTGCTGCTTTTGGAAGGCATTTGTAACACTTTATTTAATCTACAATAATTGAAACCGACTATCTAGTAATATAAATAAACATCATCATTCGATTTAACGCTACTCTTTATTTCTTTTTTACAAAACACGCTATAATTAAACAACCCGCACCCCGCAATGCGATACATTTGTATTATTAGCAGTGCGCAGTCGCGAAATGTTTATTTTATGAATGAACAAGATATTCATGAATTCATGTATGGCTCCTTGCCAAAAATAAATAAATTGATAATGGAAACATCGCTGAAAATATTTTAAATTCGTACAAGTTTACGTAGAGGCATTAAATTTTCCCGCTCCTAACCCTAAAGTGCCTTATGCCTAAACTTTAGCTTACTGAATAAAAAAA
The DNA here is from genome assembly GCF_061535395.1 of Colias eurytheme. Taxonomy (NCBI): domain Eukaryota; kingdom Metazoa; phylum Arthropoda; class Insecta; order Lepidoptera; family Pieridae; genus Colias; species Colias eurytheme. The sequence continues at coordinate 8,534,674 of NC_142987.1, read as the reverse complement.
AATGGTATCTAATTATCTATGGTACGATTTTTTTATAATGTTAGCTGCGTTTAATATTACTATTCTAATATACATTTTATCACTTAATGAAATATTAACTTTAGCTACCTTTTTTTAAAGAATCAGAAAAATTTAAATTATCAAGAGCTCACAAATGAATATGCTCTAAGTAAGTCCGATTATCCAAATTGACGGGCACACCAACATGAGCAACGACCACTGACAACTGACAAGCGACAAAGAAAGGAATTTGTTTGTGTTGAACTTTGAAGCCGAGAAATAATTTAAAATGACAGTCCAGCAACTAAACTCGAATATTTCTGACGACTCAGATGATATGGTTAGTTTACCATCCGAGGAAGAAATTTATAGGCGAAAATATCAATTGTTACTTGAAAGATGTGAAGTGTTGCAACAGGATAATGAACGAATAGTGAATAGGTTTGCATTTTCTTATGAATTCCGTTGTATGAAGCTTATTTACAATTTGTATAAATTGACCTATCTTTTTAGGATACACGAGGTAAAGAAAATAACAAAACGCTATAAAAAGGACATAAAGTTATTAGTGGAAAGACTAGATAAACATGGCGATGCATTCAGGAACATACCCATTGAAACCGAAGTCAAACCAGAAGTATTCACGAAGACTGTTAAAGGCAATAAACCACAAACACCCTTACGGCAGATAGATAAACAAAATGCGACAGGTGGAAAGAAACCTGCGCCTAAAAGAAAAAGCAAAGCAGACAAGGTGCTACTTATTTACTATTCATATACTGTTTATGCTTTATTGTGTTTATTATATTGAATGATTGTTGTTGTGAATTAACAGTATAAGCCCTTGTTAATCTTCAAATTATATGTATTAATTAAATAATCTTATTAACAGCCAGAGAAAGACCCCAACGCTCCGAAGAAACCTTGTAATGCCTTCTTCCAATTTTGCCAAGAACAAAGACCAGTGGTAGTAGCAGAAACAGCAACAGAAATGGGCTCAGAGCCCACGAAACAAGAAGTCACACGGCAATTAGCATCACGGTGGAGAGCCCTCACAAATGAAGAGAAAAGGGTAAATAAAATATTATAAAGGCGAAAGTTTGTATGGATGTTTGTTACTCTATCATGTAAAAACTACTGAATGGATTTGAATGAAACTTTACCACAATATAGCTTATACATCAGAATAACACATAGGATAGGTTTTATCCCGGAAATCCCATGGGAACGGGAACTATGCGGGTTTTCCTTTGAAAACGCGGGCGGAAATCTAGTAAAATATTATTTTTATGTCTTTCAGATTACAATAACTTACACGAGAATCAGATTTAGTTTATCCAATAGTATTGATCTAGGAAAATGTTTCGTATAATAATTTTTCTTTGTTCATATGTGTAGCAGTTTTTTATAGGTTTGAAATGATAACAATTCACTATTAAGTCTTTGTCTTCTTCACATATTATAATTTTTTTCAAATCTATTTTACAGGTATATGTAGCAATGTTTGAGAGATCAAAGGAAAAATATGCAGAGGAAATGTCAGCATACATTAAAAAGGAGCAATAGTATTCAGCAGTTAAACCACTTAGCAGTTAATCCCCTTGTGATCTTAAGCTTTAAGTTATTATTTAAATACAATTTTAATTTACAAACATTTATTTTTATTTAAGCACAAACTAGTTAATCATATTGCAATATTGCCTTAGCTATCAGTTTATCCATAAATATTATAAATGCGAAAATAACTCTGTCTGTCTATTACGCTTTCTCGCTTAAACCTCTCAACTGATTTTGATGAAATTTGGCACAGACAATCTTTAGACCCTGAGAAAGAACATAAGCTACCTTTTATCAAAACACCAAGCGGGCGAATCCGCAGGTGGAAGCCAGTTTTAAATATAAAAACATAATTAAAAATAACCTACTGATTCTGAAACATAGGTTGAAATAAGACAGCAAGTATAAAATACAAAAGTGTATTCATCGATAAAAAATTACAAATTAAAAACAACTATAAATAATGGAAAACAACATATTGACGGAAATCTACTATTCAGGATTTAAAATTGTCTTTTTCCAGACGGATAGCTTTCATAGTTTCGATTGGATCTGCTTTGTTGACGTGTTTCATCACTGGTCCTTGTGTTACCCTCATAAAGGGATTGTAGAGTTTTTCTTCCAATATTGTTGATGGTACCTAGAATTCGTATTGTTATTGTTACTTATATTATGTAATGCTATCAACACTTCAATATACTTATATAAATATTGTGATAAACTAGTCTTATCTTTTAAGACTACTACTATATCTGTGTTCAGCATAATAAATATCTTATTTGAGTTCAGTTCAAATAATTCAGAAAATTCTCTCAAAAGTTTAAAAAAATTGTTACTAATTGGACACAAACAATTCACAAGAAGTAATTGTAACAATAAATATATAACAGAACTCACAGTAGGCTTTCCCTCTTGTCGCTTTTGGAGAGACCATGTGATTTTATTCTTAACATCTTCATTTTCTGGTTCAACATGAGCAGCGAATTTCAGGTTTTGTATAGAATACTCATGGCCGCAAAACACTTTAGTCTGTTCTGGTAGATTGCCCAGTATATCTATCAGAGCTTTGTGCATTTGTTCTGCTGTACCTTCGAAGAATCTTCCACAACCACCTAGGAAGAGTGTGTCACCTGTTGAAAAACACAACCAAATATAATAACATATAGGTTTATTAAAAAAATAATGTAAAGATAAAAAAAAAAATACAGATTACAAAACTAAAAGTTATTTGCATGTTATTTTAATTTCTAAATATTATGTTTTGTGATCAATTTAATGTAAACTTTGCATTTTAAATGTATATTATGCATAGCAATAATATTTTTATCCATATAGCTACAAACCTGTGAAAACAGCTTGTTCTCCACCTTCCTCAGGGGAAGTTACAAAATAACAAATGTGACCAGATGTGTGGCAAGGAGTGAAAAGGCAGAGCACATTCAAATTTCCAATGTTAAATTTGGAGTTATGTACAACCTTGTTGGTCAATGCACCAATACGATCATCACCCCCATATACTTCTAAACCAGGGTGCATTTTCACTAGGTCCTCATTGCCTCCTGCATGATCCCTTTAAATCATAACTATATATGGTTATTTCTAAATTTAAAATTACAGTAAATATAACAAGAAATACCAAAATAAACATTAGCAAATGTTAGTTACGAGAAATGTTAATTACGAAAGGTTAATTTAAAGCAGTCAGTAGTTTATTTAACAATATTAATATACCAATGGTGATGAGTAGTGAGTACTTTTGTTAAGGTGACACCCTGCTCCTCTACAGCTTTCAAAACAGTATTTGGTTCCACTGGATCCACTATAGCCGCTTCTTTCGTTGCTTTATCCACAATTAAGTACATGTAATTGTCTTTCAAAGCCGGCAGAATTTTAATATCCATGTTTTTAAATTGATGGAATTCCGGTTTACTGTGACTTGTGCGTTGATTCCAGACCAAAGCTAAACATTTAAAATTAAGTTGTTTATTGTGAAAAACACTGATATACATATTTGAAAATTATAATAACTTACCCTGAAAGTAAAGTCTAGTTATTCGTTGAGAAAGCCCGAATGGCAACGAATTAACGACCCTAGCAAGCATTGAACAAAAAATAAAAAATCAGTCTCACAGTTAACAGGTTAAAACTATGCTTTATTATTAAATTGAATAAATATTGTACCTATTGTGCTGTTAAATTTGCGCATTAAACAGAAGAATAAAGATTTGTGAAGTAGTGTGAAATCTTATCAACATTTGTTTTTCTTCTATGACATTTGAATGACAACACAGAGCAAGTAATTGAATGACAAATCACAAAACCAGCAAAACTCAAGTGTTCAGACTTCAGAGAGTCACGAAAAAAGTCCCGCAGATGTGGCGCTGTCGGCGGCTGACATAATATTGCCATATTATTATATTCAAATACCCGTAGAATTGGGAAAAATAAATGAGAAGGGCGCTATAAATGTTATTCATATTCATTGCTTGCGTTGAGTATAGATGTTTATATGATTTATTTAATGCAAGATTCTATAACATAAATTATGAAGGTTTTCTATCAATAATAAATAAAAATAAATAAAATAATATTTATTAGCAAATTTTACATAGTTCACAATTTTGCTCTGCCTTCTGAACTAGTCTCAGAAAACAGTGCCTTCCCTTATGAGTTCATACAAGTATTATAAAATACGTAAACAGAATATTCTAGTTACAGATAAATAACAATTAAAGAATAAAAATTACTAGTTAATTATATATTTATATATATACTATAGTTATATATATATATATATATATATACGTACTAGTATTTATATATATATATATATATATATATATATATATATATATATATGTATATATATACGACGATACATGAATAATGGTAATTGGTAGTATATGAAGTAATCTGCACACATCTACTTAATTATTTCGAAGCAATCCTTCCTTTCATCGTAAATTATAGTCCATATTATTAAATTTTCAATAAGGTGAACCTTTTAGTTTTAGTGGCAACTCGTAACTTTTTTTCTACAAAATGGCCGACATGTCAAATTTAGTTCATTGCTTCGCCGTAGGACTTCTTTCTTGGCGCATACTCTTTGTAGGTAATGGTCCGGGAGCCAGCAGCAGATTTTATGACCAAGTTCCTCTCAAGCGGTAATTAGTAAAATGCATCAAAGTATAGTATTATGAAGCCTCGTGAACGTCAGCTGGAGCTCGGTTGGGGGGAAGAGCGGTTGTAGCCTCCCGTATCAGCTGACGGTTTTTCCACCAAGATACAGCCAGCTGACATATATATTTATCCACAGTTACATATAAGCTATCATCAGGTAAGTTTTTGTTTGAGAGGAAATAACGGAAAATAAATTTTTCTTTAAATTTAACTTTCATGTTCGAGACACCAGCTGACGTATAATACACCATGTTGTAACCAGCTGACTATTTTTTTTCGTTGAGATATTGGGTTAGCTACAATTTGACAAATTTTTAGCTGAGAGGAAATGAATGAATGAATGTATTTTTTTTCCTATGTGCGTGGGAGGCTACAACCGCTCACCCCCCCAACCGAGCGCCAGCTGACGTTCACGAGGCTTTATAATACTATACTCTCATGCGTCTGACGAATTATCTCTTGAGAGGAAATAGTTAACCAAATTTGCACCTGGCTCCCTAACCATAATGATTACACGATTTACACCCCCAATTCTGTACACATTAATATTAATTTACGACAGGTACCTGAATATTATTTAAAAATATTTTAAATAGTTGCGTGAAGGTTACGTACAGTGTGGTACAGTATGAATCCAAAAATATTTTTATAGCGACAATTCTGAGATCTGTCTTCGGCTGTCAATTTCTGATATGAACTGTCAAACACATGTGCTGACTGCTGTGCTCAAAAACGTAAACAAGCCCTGTACGACAGGCCGTGATGTTTTTGATATTCACAATTATAAACTCATATAATTCACAATGAAGAGCAAACCAGTAAAACATAAAACTACGAATACATTTCGGGTACGTATAATTATTAAATAATATGCTATGAGCTTTATAATAATTGTTTTGAGGTTACCTACTCACGATCGTAAAATGTATTATATTAGAGACATAATAATCAATTACTATTTTAAATTCAACTTGAATTGTATGTATACTAACATTACCTAGTATGTATATGTATTTTGAAATACGTATACAATTAGAAATATCGAAGAATTTTGACGTTATAAAAATCTTCTAAAGTTCTAATCATCCACTCAATATTGCAGTTTGTGCCATTTGCGGAGCGAATAAATGGCATCGACATTCGGCATGCTGCTCTCTACCACATTGAGCATTCATACTCCAGTCAACCAGGAGAGAATGATACACATTTCCATGTAGCTATCCAGAAATGGCATGCGCTTAATTTGACGGAAAATTTCAAGAAATTTAAGAAAGAAGTCTTTGGCGTTGTGACTGTGGCACAGTTGATTCATAAAAAGGAGGAAGTACTTGATTTGTTGGAAAAGTTTTTGAAATTGGAAGACCAGTTGTGCCTCCAACCCTTATTAGAGTAAGTAACATGATGTGAATGGTACTTAAATCAATAGTCTTCATATTGTAGCGACTAGTGATTAGCAGGAGAAATATTATATTTGTGAGGCATTTCTTACCATTGCCCATAAACACTATGTGTAAACTGAAATTACTCTGCAATCACAAATACAATCATTCTATGTTTTTGAATTATACAGTTTACCATTTATTATTTCTTATTTTTTTCATACATCAATCTGTTTTACAGAATACTGGTGTCAGTAGCGAAGGATTTACGAAATGATTTCTACCCACACTTTCCTAAATTCCTGGATATACTAATAAAGTTATTGGACACAAAAGACGCAGAGAGACTGGAATGGACACTTATATGTTTGGCTTTTCTATTCAAGATATTAAAGCCATATTTAAAGAAGGATCTTGGGGTTGTACTACCGAGAATAATACCTCTTTTGAGTGAAAATAAACCACAGTACATAAATAATTTTGCTGCTGAAAGTTTTGCCTTTGTGGCCAGGGATATAAGAGATAAGAAAAAGTTTGTGGAATCTCTTCTTACTTATTTAAAGGATAATGATGATGTAAGTACTTGTTTATTATAAATGAAGAATAAATAAATATTACCAACTAAATAATTCCATTATTTTATAATACTATAAATTATAATAAATTATTAAAAATTTTGAAATTTACAATGAGTTTAATGATGGTGAACAAAATTTAAATCTTTCACTAAATTGGAATATAATCTATTATTGTTTACAGGCTATCACAGGATGTGGTCATTTGCTCTTTGAGATATTAAGAGGTGTGAGCAATAAATTCCACAGCTGTATTGACACCTTCCTGCCTCTGTTATTTGAACAACTCAAAGAGAACAAGACGCACCAAGAAATTCTATTCAAAGTACTCACTCAGACAGTTGAAGACAGCTTACAAGGAATATCACATAAAGAGTTCACATTCTTTTGGGATAACATCGTTAAATATACAGAAGAAATAGCTAAAGAAGACGGAAATAAAGGACTGGAGTATATACTCAGATTATCAGGACAAGTCATTGAACATCAACATGGAAAATATCTGTCCAATCCACAGCAATATACTGTTTTGTTGGTGAAGGTTATCTGTGAACAATCATCGGAGACTGTTCTAGAAGTTTGCGCTCAAATTGGAGCATTATTACTTCTATCATCAAATATTACACTGTCACAAGAACATGCTGGCATCCTTGTTAAAGTACTACTGCCTTTACCGTTTCCAAATATTCTAATTGATTTCGTACAAAATGTCATCAGTTATTCACAATTTGATATGCACATATTGCCCCATTTTCTGAACTTCGTAATTCAATCCGATTGTGACAATGAAGCTATGTCAACATTAACTAAGATATGTTTGAGAAAATCACCTTTATCCAAGAATGGATTGAAACTTTTCGAATGGGTAAAATATCCTCTAGATTTCGGAAAAGGGTTGCCATTAATAATGGAACACTTCAAAAATGTTTTAAATGAAGATTTGGAGGAAATAGTTGAAAATCCATCTAAGTTAATGAATGTGTTATTTTGCATGCCTCATATAGAGCGACTTGATGTAGACATGTGTATTGAATTACTTCGAGAATTAACTAAGAAACTTCTGAACACACTATCCATATACAATCTGGAACATCAAAATGAAAATAAATATATCAGTGATACAACTGCATTATCAATATGTGCAAGAAAAATAATGTTCATACTAGCTACTACATTGGAATGTGCGATACATATATCAAGCTGTAAACGATTGAAGGAAATATGTGATATAGATGTTCTATTACCAGTTATAGTACCTTGTGCAGCAGACCCAAACTATTTAGTAGCGTTACAATTACTTGACTTGTATCTAACAGCTTATGAATATGAGAACAGCCTGACATATCCATTTTTGTCATTGATTGATTCTTATTTGAGATCTAATGTGTCTTCTCCATTTCATATTGTAAGTATTTTTCACAATTATTTTGTATTTTCGATTTTTACATCCTAATAAGTAAAAATAATCGAAAGTAATAATTCATTAAATTATTTATTTTCAATAAAATGTTAAAATATATTTTTTGTTGTTTCAGGTGAGATTATTAACAACGCACATATATAAATTATTTGAAAATGTTGAAGAATTAAATAAAACATTACAAGTTGGTGGGGAAGTTGAAAGATTTTCAATTTTCACTAAATGTTATGCAGTGGAATCCATTACTCCTTCTATACAAGAATATAGGGCTCAAATAAGCACATTGCAAAAAATGGCGTTCAACACAACACAGTATGAATTGGCGAAAGACACAGATTTTCATCTCTATGCTCTGCATTATATGTTAGGTATTCTATATGCCAATTTCAAACTACTCTGGGAACCAGTTGTAGAATTTATTGCAGGTTATGGCAATGGTCTCGTAATTGACGTCTTTTGGCCAACCTTCTATAAGGCTCTAGAAAATTCTTTCACAAACGCCAAGTGCAACATCAAAAATTTCAAATATGATAACGAAATTGAAGGAAATAGTGCACTCCTTAAAGATTTATATGCTGAATATAATAATATACCAGAAAGGCCTGATCTTTTCAATTACAGAAATTTGATCTTAAAAACAATGACATTCTGTGTTCATGTTTGTGAGGCTAAAAATAGGGATGTCGTTACTCTTTTCCTGAAATTCATAGACGAAGAGTATCGGCAAAATAGTAATATGAATGCACTAACAATAGATGTCGAAAAACATGATAACGAAGCTAATAGTGCAATGGAAGTTGATAATCCAGAACAGAATGTTGATAATCTTGAAATTCCTGAAGAACAAGAAAAAGACACTGTGTCAGGTAAAATAATATTTAAAACCCTTATAAATATTATGCAAGTTCTCTCGCAGTTTAAAAATCCTAGAGCACTCCATAAGGAACCAGTTTTTTGGGAACTCTACATGGAGTTTTTAAAACATAAAAATCCTGGTCTCCAGAAATATGCATTGGATTGTGTTTTGAATTATAAAAATAAAAGTGTGGTTGCATACAAAACAAATCTACACAATCTAGTTGATGAAAACAAGTTTAAGGATGAACTTGCACAATTTAAAATAACTGAAGATTCAGAGGCTATTCACGTTGAAGATAGAGAACATGTTGTTCCTATAATATTAAGAATTTTATATGGAAAAATGACTTCAAAACTTGGAGCAGACAAAAAAGGAGGAGGTCAAACTAGACGATCTTTAGTGATGAGATATTTGAGTGGTTGTAAAGAAAATGAATTGAAAATATTCATTGAAATGGCATTCACATACTTCAAGGACAATATGAAGTTAGAACCAAAGGAAATATTGCATAATATAACTAATAATATAGACTTAAAAGCAGTTACGAGCCCTGGAAAAATTCACAGTGTATTAAACTTATTTGATGTAGTAAGAGAGTATTTTGGCGGATGTATGAAAGATAGCTTACTATCTCACTTTATGAAAATATTTTATGCTGTCTGTTCACACGTAGCCGCCATTCTATCTCGTGTTGAAAAAGTGCACGTGAGTTATGTGAAAGTAATGAAAAATCTTAGGACCATTGCACTGTCAATACTGGGAAAAGTTTTTGATCAGTTTGACAAATATGCGTGGAGTAAGGATGAATTATATGTCATATATGAAACTTTAATATGGCCTGTACTTCCTAGATTGCACATTGAGGGTATTTACAGTCCAACAGTTCTTCTAAAGCTTTTCAATACATGGTGCCTCAATCCAAGATACTATATTCTACTAATAACATGCTCCGAAAATGATACTTCCCTAAGTCCTTTACCTGAAATATTTAAACTTTTGCTAGCACCAAAAACTACGCCCGGTGTTGTTAACATGATACTTGATATGGTCGAAAAATTATTGACTTTAACTGAAGATGAAGAAAAGGAAGTTCCAGATTTAGAATCGTTTAATGTTTTAGAAGTAAAATCTGATAGAACTGATATCAATTTTGGCAGTAAAATTTTAATACCTCACTTGCCCAGTATTTTGGAAGTCATGAAGAGAAGAGTTGCAAATTCAGCAAAATCTAATACTGTGAATAAACGAGATCTCTTAATACTTTCACGCGTAACGGAAATGGTTACGACACCCGAGATGTGCGACGATTTATTGAATCTCCTACTTCCTATAATTGTGAAAAAAGTTTGCATGAGTATGGCTGAAGAAAATATGGAGCATGCAGTAAATACTATAATAAACCTTCTTGGACATAGTTCTAATCCACAGCTATACATGAAGAATATTGCTGTTCTCTTTAATAAGATTACTTTAGTTGAAGTAAGAAAGTTATTGATTAAACTGTTATTTTCTATGTGCAAAAATGAATCTGCTAATAAAGAAGCCTTAACGAAAATAGCTAATGTTGTTAGTGAAATGAATGCTTTCAATAAAAGATGGATAGACCAACCTGATTTCGACAAAAGAATAGATGCATATAAGACGATTTATCAAATGTTGGATAATAATGAGATAGATATTGATCTGGCTATTTTAATCGTTAACAATTGTTTCTTCTTCATCCGCACTGAGAAGGACATCGGTTTACGCGATAGTGCAGGATTATGCTTAAAGAAAATACTCCCGAAATTGTTAATGAAGTACAGATCAACTAATGAAGGACAATTTTTCGTTCGAGACACCGTGCTCTCACTTATATCGACTGGTATTCGCGATAAGAAAAATGATATTTTGCGAAATGAGAGTCTCACAATATTGGGAGAATTAGTACGGGAATGTCCTGATGCAGATGTAGTACTTTCCGATTTAGCTCCGCTAGCTAGCAAAGAAGACATGGAAGTTGACTTCTTTGAAAACTCTTGCCATCTTCAGTTGCATAGACGTGTGCGTGCGCTTCTAAAGTTCTGTAAAGTAGCAAGAAAAATAACAAAATGTCCAACACCCAGGACTCTCACTAATTTCATATTACCTTTGGCATCTATGTACATATGTGACGACAATTATTCGGATAAGAACACGTTAATAGATGCTTGTATTGAAGTCATATCCACATGCTGTAGGTTACTGCCGTGGTATCATTACGAAGTGATCTTGAAGTTGTATTTGAATAAAATGAGACACTCAACAGAGCATCAAAAACAACTAACGCGTATTATAGTCGGAGTGATTGATGCGTTCCATTTCGATTTCTCTAAAGTTAAAAATATCGAATTACCAAAATCATTAATGAATAGTATTAAAATTGATAAAAATAAGAAGGTAGATAAAGTCGAAGAGGAAAAAGATCAAGAGTCTGAAGACGAACAAGAAGGTAAAGAAAAGGAATCGTTAGAGGATGATTTAATCGCTGAAGTCGGTGATGAGAAAGATGAGGAAGAATCGAAAGAAGTGTCTAGTTCACCAGCCTTTGAGAGAATTACTAGTGTTTCGCCTTCTGTGGCTAATAGGATAATCAAATCATTAACAGCTGGGTTATTACCACAATTAAATAGGTACGTTATAATTTAATCTAAACTGAATATCGATCTGTTTATTTATACAAAAGTATATTTTCGTCTCTATTTTGATCTTTTTGTTCACGGAGACTAGTTTTTCGTGATTAAAAGCTCGATAATAATATTGATATTCACCATTTACAAACTTTTCAGAGCAATAGGAAAACTGACGGAACACGAAGAGTCGCACAAAGTGAACCGTCGTCGTACCGGACTGGTCCGTCAAGAGGAGGACATGTTAAGAGTACCCATAGCATTGGCTTTGGTCAAGTTGTTGCAACGCTTGCCCGGTGACTTCTTGAAATATCAGCTTCCTGGGTATAAAGCTATTTTTATAGGTCAAACTGACAACTCAAACAATTGTTTATTAAATTGTTATTTTTATTTTAGTCAACTAGACTCTAATTTAAACTATAAGCGTTTTTGAATTGTCAAAACATTTAATATTTACTAAGAAAACAAGGAAAAACGCATAATATTTACCAGCACAGTAAAATAGTTAAATATAAATTTGGTACTTATGCTATTTTTTTTCTGTATGTATATGTAAATATAATTTCGTGTATTATTTTCAGGATTATAATAAAGTTATGTTCGTTCCTAAAATCACCACTAAAACAAGTGAGGATAGCAGCGCGCGATATCGTTAAGAAAGTGATGATAACAGTCGGTACTCCATATCTTGGCGTATTCCTTGAACATTTAACTCTACTACTGACCAGGGGTTTCCAAGTCCACGTACTTGTATCCACAATCCACACCGTGCTAGATGCTCTAAAATCTGACTTCAAACCAAACGATATTGATCAAAATCTCGAATATATTCTTGATGTATGCATTAATGACTTATTTGGTCAATTATCCGAAGAAAAGGAAGTGGAGAAATTACACTACAAGACTCCAGAAGCAAAACCAAGCAAGAAAAGCTATGTGACACTCATGATCGTGTCTCAGAATATTACAGAAAAATGCTTGATCAACCTCCTCTTACCGTTTAAAGAGGTCTTACAGAATCACCACTCGAAGAAAGTAGTTCTGAAAGTACAAGATGCCTTAATGCATATATCAAGTGGTTTAGTTACGAATAAATTTATCGATATCGAATCTCTTTTTATATTCCTTCACGGAATCGCATCAGAGAGCATTCCAGAATTTGTTTTGAGCGCTCCCAAACGCGTGCTAACTGAAGACCAGAAAGAAAAGATGCTAAGAGCGAAGCCAGATTGTTTCATTATACCAGAAACACCAAAAAGGAATAAGGAGTCACAAGCGAGACACGTTAAAACGTCTGCTAAAGCGAACGCTCATGTTCTAGTGGAATTCAGTTTAAACATACTTTACATTATTTTGAAGAGGGAAAAAGTGCCTAGAATGGATTGTAAGGCATTCGTGGATCCTCTTATACCGTTGCTAGTGGATGCGATACAAAGTGACCATATTAAAGTTATAACTGTAGCGCTAAAATGTATAGCGGCGTTGTGGACGATCAGAATTAGCACGCCGACGTTAGAAGAAATGGTCGAAAGTATTGTAAAGACGATATTCTCGATATTACATAAATACGCGACGTTTGAGATCAGCAAACAGAATGATAATTATCATCTGGTTAGGACAGCTTTTAAGGTAAATCTTTTTGTTTAAATTGTTAAAATTAACGTATGTAGGTAAAGTAACATTTCTTCTGTAAATTATTATTTTCATTAACTTTTTACATAATAGTGTTTGAAATTTAATTCCTTTTAATCTCTTAATTTCAGGCTGTAACAGTACTTGTAAGAAATGTTAAATATTATACTTTAGAAGCAGATCAACTTAAAACATTGCTTTTATATGCTGAAGAAGATTGTCAAAATGATGAAAGACAAGCGAACTCATTTTCATTGTTAAAAGCTATATTGGATGCGAAATTAGTTTCAACTGAATTACACGAAGTTATGCAAAAGATATCGAAAATTTGTATTTTGAGTGAATCTGCAAGATCCAGGTATTAATATGGTTGATTTTTTAAATATTTATGTTACCAAAGAATTTTCAAAACTGCGTAAAATTTTATTTGAAATTAGTTAAAATATGAGCTTATTTTAAAATTATTGATTCTTCAATTATACTTCAGTAGAATAGTTATTTTACAAATTTATAAAATAATACTTTTTCCAGTTTTTATAGATCATTTCATCTTCATTTTTCTATCTGCATTGGAAAATGCTTTAAAAACTTAGTTTGTGACGTATACAGTCTTTATAAATAACGTTATTAAATTTTCCAGAGACGAAGCTCGAGGTATTTTCGTCACATATCTAACGAATTATTCACCGGGAAGGCGAATGGAGAAATTCATTCAGTTCTTCATGTCTCAACTGAACTATGAGCTGCAGCATGGGCGGGAATCGTCGCTTAAGTTCATTGAAATGATCGTGAGGAAATTTGAACCGGTTAGTGTTTTTACTTTATTTGATCATGATGCTTTATCAGAAATCAATTGCGTTCTAATTATTGCAAAATTTGATCTTCAGGTTAAGTCATTTACACTCTATTTGGTTTAGAAAACAGCGCGGTTATTTTATCAGTATAGCAATAAATTGACACTGACCGTGTCTCAGTAAACTATTAATTGTTTATTGCAAACAAACATATAATGTTCAACATGTTAAAATTTGTAAAGTAGGTTTACGATCGAGATGTTTACGTGATAACATAATGCAGTGGCAGCGCTCGAGATGAGACGGGAGATCGGTCCGTCTCTCTCTCGTTATACCTGCGATCGCGCTCGTGAGGTTTTGGTGTGACACAAGTTTCTGGACATGTCACCCGACTAAAACGATTTTAAAAACGTTATCACGTCAAAAATAATTGTTTATTCCGTTCCAGGCATTCCTCTCGAAGCACAGTGACTACATGTTACTAGCGCTGGGAGCCAGCATGCTGAATGACAGCGCGGCGGAGTGTCGCAGCGCTGCGGCGGCTTGTATAGAGGTGATGCTGACCAGACTCTCAGCCGCTGATAGGAACAAGCTGTTCGATATGCTGCTCAAGTTCTTTGAAGATACAAAGGTTTGTAAAGTTTATCTAAAAGTGACTGATATAGTGATCTATCAACGCACAGCCCAAACCACTGGACGTATCGGGCTGAAATTTGGCATGCAGATAGATATCATAACGTAGGCGTCCCCTCAGAAAGGATTTTAGAAAATTCATCCCCTAAAGGGGTAAAATAGGGGATGAAAACTTATACCATGAAAATTTATATTTTCCACGCAAGCGAAGCTGCGGGCAACAGCTTGTTTACTAAATAAAGACTCAAGTGAGGTGATTAGCAAAGAAACATTAATAAGAATTCCAAAGTTGTGTGTAACAGATCGATGAAAACAATTTAATCATAGTCAAAAGACTTTCTCTCAGTTTCTTTAATCAAAAGTCATAATATTTTTATTTATTAAATATTTATTTTAAAGCTGTTATATTGCCACATACAAGTATATTATATGAAAATTGTTTATAGTAAAATATCATATTGAATTGTATGTAACTTAATTATAATGTAATAAAAATGGTTTTTCAATTATAGTATCACTGTGTATGCTAAATTATTTCTTGTATTGCAGCCTGTACACTTCGAATTAGCAGCACAGTTAGCAATTCGGTTTGTTAACGTTGAGCAAGAAAACTTTAAAACCCGTATTGAATCCCTCCTTCCCGTACTCAGCGGAAAAATATTACTTCTCAGTAACGATATAACTGAAGGCCGCTTTGTTAAAATACGCCTCGACGACACTGAAAAATCGGACGAAGATAAACAGAAAGAAAAAGATCACAGCCTAATACAAATTCTGAATTTAATAGATGCTATTGCGACGCACTGTGTTGCCACTTTGAAAAATAAGAATTATAATTCCGATTACGATGATATAGGGCAACACTGTCAAGCGTTATTGGCGTATCCTCATGCGTGGGTTAGATTACGATCGGCCAAAATTTTGGGGCATATTCTGAATAGTGTAAATGTTGAAGACTTAGAGAATAATGGTGAAACTGATAGAGGGTTTATTTATTATGACACGGAGGATGCTTTGCGTAGTTTAGTCTTGGATCTGTGCGCGCAGTATACACCTAATGTGGGCAAGGATATGGCTGATCAGGTAATTTTGTACGCATATTTTTGATTAGAAATAAAGATGGACATTATTTTTGCAATAAACATTAGGAAGGAAAGATAAAATATAATAACATATTTGAAATCTTAGCGTATGTTGATTTACAGTCGCATTGCAGTGCTGATTTTCAGTCCTCCGCTGAAATTATTGGCGAGGTTACCATTTTAGTAAATTACACAATAACTAATGATGTCTGCCAAAATTAATCTTGTCTCGTAATTTATTATACTTTTTTCTAGTTTCATAATAAGTTTTAACTCGGTTTATAAACTCTTTCAGGTGACCGAAGTATTATTCCTCATACTAAAATTAGTGCATTCAATGCCTAGCTTCAAACTGACAAATAAAGCGGAAAGTGGCGAAGTCGACACGGAAAAAGCTAAAGTGAATATAAGATGGATCCTTTTTAAACTACGGAAAGGAGTCAATGCTGAGGTGGCTAGAGCGCCTACTTGTATGAATATTGTAAGTTATTATCATATATTTTTTTTGTTTAGTTATTATAAAAAGTGTATAAGAAACTATTTTTTTACTGTTACTTTTAAAGTTAGCAATTCGGCGTTCTTCTTTAGGCGTGTTGACAGTAAAATTACAAGGTCGCATCATGGCAATACCGTCACGTTATGGAGTAAAGTGACGATTTTGGTATCTTTGAATCTTGCCAAAGAAGTTTCACCTCTGACTCGTGTGCTCGGCACACACGCTCTTTTTATAGTACAACTAATGCCTAATAATTACACAAAAAATTTGCAACAATCATCAAACAAAGCAAAAATAATTATTTATCAATCAATTAATTTAATAACAGCAAAATGCAAGTGTACTTTTATCAAATTACCTTTATATTTTGATTTACGAATATAGCTAGGTTATATAAAAAGCTCATTATTAAAAACAAATTTAAATTATGTCTATTTTCCTGGGTATATTTAATTTTTTTTTTCACAGAGGTCCGCCATTTTTACAATGTGGATCCACTTCATAAGTATCCTCGAACCAGAGGATATAAACAGAATAATAGATGTAATGTTACCGCCGGTTGTTCGAGAACTTTCCACCGGTGACGCGATGTCACCGTCTAGCGTTGCTAAGCAACTCGCGGGCAGAATTGGGAAAAAATTGAGAAGGAAAATTGGAGATATTGAATATAGCAAGCTAGCTGCGGAAGTACAAACTAAGCTGAATATTAAGAGGGCTGAGAGGAAGAAGGTTAGTGTAACTTATAATTATTAATAACTTTTTAACGCTTTATGTTTTCGCAATGTATTTAATAATTAATAAATTTGTAGGGCTTTACATTATAGCGATATAGAAAATGTTGCTTATCTGTTTTCACTACTATCAAATTTTGTTTTAAATATAGGAAAAAAATTCAAAGTCCAAATCTATTATTAAATTTAAATTAATCAATGTCCGTAAAGCCGTGTTTACGGGAGAATTGAATATAGTAAAATTTAATGACTTTTTTTAAACATGTATTCTATCTATTTTAATTACTCTTTTTAACATCTATTCTGTCTATTTAAATTAGGGATGTAACGATACATGATTTTGCCGATACGATACAGATACCGATATTTGTAGTAATGTATCGGCGATACCGATACCGATACCGATATCGATGGCTTGGTAGAAAAATAAATAGTGAATTATGCATAAAAAGTTACCAACATTTAACAGAGACTCAACTGTTAATCGTATTCTTTTAAATAAAAATGCCAAATCAAAAAACAACAAAACCATTTTTTTAGTATTATTATTTTACAAAGTCAGTTAAACTTTAAGTAATACACATACAATCAGTACCTAATAAAAGTTTACTATTGGTAGAGTTTTTTCAGAAAACAAAGTGCGCACGCGCGGGCGGCCTCCCGCATCGTTCATTGGGCGCGGTTTTTTGAATTGTTTGATATCGGTATCGGTTGTTTTACTATCGGCGATACCGATATATCGGCTTGCCGATTATATCGGCCGATATATCGGTATCGGTATCGTTACATACCTAATTTAAATGCTCTAATTAAATTATCAAAGATCTGCTTAATTTATCTATATTAAGATATAGAAAAAATTAAACTTAAATTATATTTTAAGAAATATCTTAATTTCTTTCGTATCTACTTTCAGATCTTATTACAAGAGAAAGTCAGTAATCCAGAGAAGGCAGCAAAACGTAAACTTCAATTACGCGAAAAGAAGAAGCAAGCTAAGAAAATTAAACTAGAAATGTTACACGGAAAGAGGCCGAAAACGAGGAAAAGGAAAGCCGAAGATATTGATATTGAGGACCAATTACTGCAGGACGATTAGTTTTTTTTAACTAAATATCTATTTTTAATTTAATCTCTTTATTTCAATTCGTCCAAGCTTAAAGTGTTCGTGAATACATATGTTTTATCGACAAACTATTTAAGTTGTATTCATCGCTAAAATTTGAAAATATCGAAATTCCTCAGATCCAATGTTTAGGCTCTTAGTTCTGTGAACTATTTTGTATATTATCTTGTAAATATTGTTATAGTTGAAAATAAATAAATTTCACATAAAGAACTGTGTTGTTTTACGAATGTACCTCTTTTTGATTAAATATAAACAAATAAGGTAACGCTTAATTCAATGCAAATAAAATAACCATAAACAAAATATAGCTTTAATAACAAAATCACTTAACAGAACTATTAATTATCACAAATAATATTTTACAAATATTTCGCCCTTCTAGTGCGTTTAAGCTATTGCAATTATTATCAAGCTAACAATATTCTTAATTTTTATCATTAACCACTAACATTATTTTGTAAAAGTATGTACCTACTTATGTTCATAACAAAGCTGAATAAATTAAAATTGCGAGGTTATACGATTAGCTAGGTGTGGGAACAATAAATAAATAAAAATGCATTGAAATTTAAACAGTTATTACTATATTTTAATTATTATCGACACAATCATACAGGTAACACACACTGCTTCGCAAAAATGTTGTGCATAGTTTTTCTTCATGCAAAATATTGTTTCAATAATTGCTAATTGTACATTAAAATTTAACATCGTTTCAGCACCATTTTCAACATTCAGCTTTATACACTAATGATGAAAAATTTTAAGTTTCTGTTAAAAACAAAGAAATTTCATAAAATAGTGTCACATTATTTGCATTTATTTTTACTCATAGGTTTTTTTAAAATTCGTTGTATGCATATTAAATTTAAAGGACAAGCTAAAAGAATGCTGAAGCCAATTGAAATAAATTATTATTTATCGCATAGATTATTTTTACGATATTTACTTAATAGACAATTATTTTTAAACTATGTACATTGTAAACGTAGGTACGATTGAATACTAGATCCATAATGGTAGAACTACAACCGTTATCAACTGTAATAATCTGAATAAACCTCATAATTGTAACATAAAACCATTTTGTATACATTAAGCAGAATTTTATGATAAAAACTCAATTTTTGTTAACTTTTAATATTTTCATATCACTTTATTTACACAACACCAGGCACACTTGTACATAAAATATTCCTTAAAATTACATCACACGCTTGCAATTAAAGCACAACCAATAGGATTTTAAATCAATGTGAAAATCTTCTCAACTGTGTTCCAACTTCCACTGCACGTATCGCGATGAAAAATAGTTCAGCAAATTGCCGTTGAAATACTATGACGTTATGTTCCCTAGCATTAATAATAATAATTATTATTGTTCTTTTTGGCTAGGTTATATACGCGATACGTATGTATGAATCGAACCTTCGTAAATTGTAAGAGAAAACGACACACAGCGTACTATCATTATTAAGTACTTACATCTATAGCTAGATAGATTTTAAACAAATGTATTTTCGAAAAAGCGTAACGTGGTTATAAAATTCAAGGGCATAATATTCATGAAACAAAGGAAAACATTTTCCCTTCAAAAATATATTTATAGCCATAAATAATAACAATAGCAATGGACGGCAACAAAGCTCGGCGATTGAAATTTTTTAAACAATTGTGTAAGACGAAAAGAAGTTGCCGTTTTTATTACAAACTTTTTCATGTTTATAAAGCGAGTTGAAATGAGTGGATTTTCATGGGTTGGATTATTTTACATATTTTTATATTAGATACTGTTTGAACAATCAGAGTACAATTTCAATGCTTTGCATTCTCAACAATGTTACCTATACTACTATATTTCTTATTTTCTAGATCATATTGTAACCACAGATAACATTATAACTTCTAATATTGTATTACACTTCTACCGAGATCCCTTGATTAATTATTCTCTTAAATGGCGGTATAAGCCAATATTAGAATAATTAATCAAAGCATAGACAATATCCTAATAAACGGTACTATTTGAATGGAATAACCAGCTATAATTGACTTAATTACGAGGCCATGATGGATCGGGAAAGAAACAATTTGTATGTACCGTGTACGCTTTGTGATAAAACACAAAATACTATGTGACAAAACGAAATCGGTAGATATAATTTTTGTATATATAGGAATAAATAGTGGACAACAAAATTCACTATTTTACTATAGCACGTTCATAGTAATAAGAGCGTATACGCACTATGCGGGTAGCCGCATTGCGGGTAGCCGTCCGGCTGACCGCAAGCACAATTATGTACGTAATATTCATTTCTATGCGCACTGTGCGGTCTGCGGTAGCCGCATCGCAGTGCGCATAGAAATGAATATTACGTACATAATTGCTGCTTGCGGTCAGCCGGACGGCTACCCGCATAGTGCGTATACGCTCTAAGTGGACAGGTTATTTGTCATAGAAACCACAGACTTAATAGGAATCGGTAAGCTTTTTAATTCCGCTATTACTTTTTTAATAATGTCTAAAATAATAATAACGTAAAGCTTCACATTGTATTGTAAAATAATTTGGAAAATCCAAAAGTGCACGCCTCATAATTTCTATTTTAATAAATATTTATTAATTATTATTTTTGTTTATTTAAAAACAATTAAACCACATCGAATCAGACCCTGAAAAATGAAAGGGTTCTATTCCTGAGCATACTCAAGCGTAAGAGAAAAAAAAAGACTCGATTAGTAAAGTATTTCGGTCGCTATCGTGTTAACAAGAAAATCCTCCGCACATACAGACACACGGACGTCCAAGACAGAACTTTTTTAAACTGTTTTTTAACTAGTTTAAATAACAAAAATGACATCAAAAATATCATGAATGTTAAAAATAGTGTTTTTTCTTAATATGTGTGTGTATGTATTATCTTACAAGTGCAATGTATGATACATAAAGACAATATTTTAAGTTTGAAAAATCAGATGTTTTGCGCGAAGTGACAGTAGTACCCACCTCAACGCTTCGCTTATGAGGCGTGCAATAGTGGACGAAGGGTTAAGTTTCTGATTTTGATAAGCAGGATTCATTACTCTAAAGCTGTATAAGTTCAGGATTATTTATTTTGAGAACAAATAACGGATACTGCCAAGTTCCAAAGACCAAGACGTAGTGAATTCTCTAGCAGATAGCAGCACTCGAGGAAACGCATGGGATGTGTAGCGGACAATTCATAGTAACATAGTGGACAGCGGATTGTATCGCATGATCTTCGACAACAAAATCCACAATAGTGACGTAGTAGTGGCCAGTACAACCCCGCCCCAGCCAAGTTCCAAAGACCAAGACGTAGTGAATTCTCTAGCAGATAGCAATGGTATAGCTGGTCCATGTGGTCCAACAACTCCGTCCGCGGTATCGTCCACTGCGCGGGCTGATACTCGCTGGACACGCTTGAAGTGGATTATCATTAGCGTGAACATTGCGAATAGACCTGGGAACAATGAGTTTTATTAATAAAAATTGCAGCATTTTAGCTGTTTTGTATAAATTCAATACCTTTATAAATTCTTTTGCCAATAAACAATAATATCATTTTTATCATTCTGGAAAAACAAACAAACTGATTTATGACTTATTCCTTTATTTTTCTCTTACTTTTACAAACAGTTAATTATAAAACAAAAGATCGGTAGGATTGGAAGCTAGGTCTTCTGTGTTACCATATGCACATGAATAAAAAAAGTAATTTCAATATCTATATAGCTATTAGCTAAGTAGGCTCTTTTAAATCGTTTGTTATAAATAAAAGTTTAAATGTTTTTTTATTTGAATAATCTTCCACTTACCAGCCAACAAATACATAACGCCAGTAACAAGAACAGCGCTGATCTGGTGCTTACAAACCCCGAAAGCGCCGACCAGCGCCGCGCTGCCCAGCACTATGAGGCACACTAGCGCACACGATATGGACAGATTCTGCATGCCTGGTGTACGAAATTTAAACAAAACAATTCACAATTTAAACAAAACAATTTATTTATTTGTTAACATGGCGGTGTGGTCACAAACATTTGGAACTTCCCTTTTAAGTTATATAACCCTGTAGTAGGGAAGTTCCCTCTTCCTCAATTAAATATAGCTACATGCTAACAATATAACACTACAAAATTTAGAAATATATTTATAAGGATTATATTAAGATGTTTTATTTTAAAAGGGTACAATTCATGTGTTATGGAACATTAAAAAGAATATAAAAGTTCTTATCTTTAAATTTGACAAATAAAAAGATCGATAGATGATTAGCTTGTGGAAAGGGTTATTCAATAAGGTTTGAAGTTAAGAAAAAGTAAGTGTTCTTAAAAAAAACACAATGTTATATTTGTTGTAGGTTTTCTTTTAAAAGAGACATTTATATGGGCTAGAGTTTAGATTAGGTCAGAATTTATTACGTTTCGCACGCACAGATGTGACTCAGAATCTATAAAATAAATTGTATTGGTTGATTCGATCCGAGCTAGCGGATAGCAATCAAATAATATTATACCTAAACACACTTTTATCACATTTTTTTAATTATAATCATCAGGAAAGTCTTCTTTGTACAATTACATTTTCGTACATTTTGACGTGACAACGTCTTATTCGATAGAGCCGGCTGCATGCACGAAAAAACATGACTCATGCGGCGTTACCTCGCTCTGAGGCGTTCCATGTAAGGCTTGAAGTGCGAGCGAGAGCGCGGAACGAGCGACAAAGAAGCACAATCGGACGTTGTCACGTTCAACGTGGTCCAACTATCGTCAGTAAACCGACATTACAGACAACCAATTTTTAACTTTTAATGTGCTACCCAAAAATATGCTAATACAGATTAATATATTTATTACTTACGATGTTGCACATCAGCTCTGGGTTCCTCATTCTCATCATCAGCTAAATAATTTGTGCACAGCGGCTCTGTAGGGAAGCCAGCCCTTGATAATATTGATACTTCTTCCGCTAAACAATTATTGAAAATATTTGAAAAATCAGTATAAGGTCAGCTACATATAACCATACAGGACAAAGCATAGTTTGTATTTTGCATAGTGATGAGCGTCTCTACCCTGGATCAAGGAAAGTTTTAATAACTTTTTCAAAGTTTGAATTGTATTCGAGTATTTAGGTACTGATTTTTTGGATATATAATCGAAATGTTGGTCATTTATAGATCGACACATCGATACTGACTTTCACAAATAAAGAGCCCATATTATAGATACATTATTTTATGTTAAGCTGCGCTTTATAAAAACAACTGCATAGTTTTTCTATAGAACCATTGTATAAGTTTTGAAATGCCAAATATTCTACAAAATAACAACAGCTATAAATATTAGTAATGAAACTCTTTGTGTTTCTCTTTTAAATTTGGCTTTGTTACAACGGGTACACTGCAGCAAACACTGCAAAATAAATAATGTTGGCTCAGTTGATAAAAAGCTACGAACTTAATTCGGATGAAAAAGCCTTTTAACATTAATTGTCTTTAGAGTTTAGGTTCCCAACAATATACGAGAAACTACCTTAAACACATAATACTTGAGAAACTTTACAGTATAATTTTAAAAGTGTTTACACTCGACTCAAAGTCAATTAAAATTTTATTTTTGAATAAAACTTACCTTCTAAAGAAACGCACATCTTCCATATGCCACCATTCATCGGTACTAAAAATGTGCTTCCTCCTCCCCCTTTTTTCTTGCTTGTATCTTCCACCTGTAATGGATTATTATCAAACAATTTGCATTTTGCAATATATGTATAACAGCTCATGTATCGATCTCATGTTTAAAGAAGCATAATGAATACAAGCTCATAACGCTCTACGATAAAGTAAGTAGCGTGGTTATGTCCCTTGATCGAACATTAATTGTGCGAAGTTTTTTACATACTTTAAGAAATAATTGCACCCTGAAATTTCAATTAAACTTTAAAAATAAATTCAGTATTCTAAATAAGACGATTCTACGACACTCGAAAACCTACACTTAGTGTAGATATATTCAAAAACATTGCGACAACAAATTTTCTTTAAAATATTCAAAGAGGTCTTCAATATTATACATCTGCAACATTCGAGAAGGTTCCAGATTTCTCGTGAAATCTTTTAGAAAAGTCGAGTGGTGAGGAACGCTTTATTATTCACCGCTTGAAAGAGCCTCGGTTGAATTAACGAACGGTAAATGAGACAGACGTGCAATCAGTGAATCGCATTTGTAAGCAGCTTCTCCAGAAGTAATGACCTATGGTTTTTCTTTGTATTTTAGAAGGTGGTTTATGTTTATGTCTGAATACGTAGCACCTCAATATGTTATTGCCTTTTATACATGGAAGATTAATGGTATAAGGCCAATTGCTAGCTTTGCACTTATTTATGCACATAAAGCACTGAAAAAAGCTTTGCAAATTTTCTTTATAATTTTTTCTTAATAATAGGTACTTAACTACCTAGGTAATTAAAATCTGCTTGCTGAATTTATTATTGCGAAGAAAAGGTAGGTAAACTATACTAGACTAAAACTAAACGAATAAACTTTCAAAGATTGATGCAAGTTACAAAAATGGGTAACTGCCTACCTAATCAATGCGTACAAAATTCCAAGTATTTCTACAAACTGAAAAGTCATTAACAAAATACGTAATTTATTGCGAACCAAAGTCGAAGAATACATTAAGTAGAAAGAAAGTTTAAAAGTAATATAAATAATGATATCGCGTGTTAGCTGCAATTTCAAGGTTAGCTAGTGATTACAAGTTACAACGCATGGCGCTCATATTATTACGTCACCTTGACCTCCGGCTATTGAAGTATCGGCATGGGAAACCTAGGGGCTTATAGTAATTTATGACTTGCACCTGACCGTTTACACGTTTGAAGTTAGTATTTTGTTATTATAATTAAAATGTATCTATTTAACACTAGGTTAATAACTATCTATCTATTATGCTCCATAGCTACACAGATCTACACTAATATAACCATTAATCACTACATAGTATAAAAAAAAGTCGCTTTCTCTGTTCCTATGTCCCTATGTAGATATGCGGTTTTTTTTAATAGATAGAGTGATTCAAGAGGAAGGTTTTAGTATATATAATTTATTATGTTTTAGACAAAGCGGGCGAAGCCGCGGGCGAATAGCTAGTTATCTTATAAAGAAGAATTAATTAATATTTGTCACATGTCAGTGAATGTACGTAGGATTGAAAGAAATTCTTCATTTCATTTAAAATTCGTTTGATCTTTTTTATATCCGTTCTCCGTATTGAATTATCGCTGTAAATTGTGATAATATTAATTAACTGAGCTTTCAATAAAAGCTCATAGTAATTGTTGATTAAATTACGTCGTTAATCTTTCCATCATAATACATATATATAGAGAAAGCGTTTTTTAAACAGTCTTTGTCTTGAATTTGATATTTTAGGTTTTATGGAAATCAAATGATTTATAAATATAAAGTCCAGTCTCGTGATCGATTTTTTTCTATTCTTTATAAATTTATAAGTCTTTTTCTTCTATTCTTTGTTCTGTAAAAAATCGAATCGTAACACAAGTCATACCAACTCAGTACTTCAAATGTTTCCTCACTGATGGAGGGGTTGGTGAACTTTCACGCGTGACCCGAATTTTATTAAGGGTTAAAATTCATGGCAGGGCTGAAACGTACTTATTTCATTCATATAGATTAAGCTCATATTTTAACGGATTAAATTTTAGTATTCAAGAGAGATAATCCAATATAATCATAATAAAATATTGTTGAACAAAGAATACACATTACAGAATCAGAATAAATCATTTAATATTGAAATGGATTGCAAATTACTGTTCATTGTAAGTGCAATTTCTTAAAATAAAGCAACGTTTTGCAAAGCTTCACGGCTCGTGTTATTATTCTAACCACGGTAAGTGCTGAAAAACAGAATGAAATTTATAAGGCAAAAAATATTCCAGCATTTTCATTATAATTACGTCGTAACTTCGCGTGCTAGCGAAAAACATCAAGGTGACTGGCTTAATGTTAATATGCAAAAACATTGGGGTTCCGAAATGATATTTTGCTATATAGGGCTTGCAAAGAATAAAATACGCCCAAGGCCCAAGGTCTTAAGGTATTACAATTATTACAACAGATAAAATATAGAGTCAAAAAAGTATCTAATTCTATTTATTTTCAACATTGATGCTAAAAAATGTATAATGAGTATCGAGCTATATGGTAATTTATGATGAAGCTTATAAATGCACCCATAGATTTTACCCGAATTCACCTGTTCCAGAAGGAATGTTTTTTTTACAAGTGCTTATGTTTGTGTGTGTTTATTTATTATTACTCGTAACTCGTACTTAAACACGTAAACGTCATTTGGCCTTCAAAGATTGACACTACGAATAATTCGTACTTTCTATTAAAAAAATCATCAAAATCCGTTGCTATGCTTTGATACTGTGTAGTGATACACGCTCAAATTTATACACATACATAATTACACAGTAAACAGCAGTTGGCAATGTCATTTGGGTAATTTAACTAATCGTCTAGCGAGGTCGTAATAGGTACATATCCAACTAGCAAAAGCACTAATGGTTATAGCTATCATGAATAGTTGAGATAATTAGTTTTGTGGACTATTGTTATAGTACAATTAGGTATTGTGGTTAAACTTCTATCAAAAAGTTGCGTCCCATATTATTTCGATCCCCGGCTCCACTTGGATGACCCACGATAAAGGATAATGAAAGACACTCAAAACACTTTCTACTGGAGAAAAGGCTTTATTTGTCTACATCCTGAACATGAAAATTGAATCTGCAACTTTTATGATATTGGAATTTATATTTTAATACCCACGTTTTTTACACGTAATTACAATATCATAAATAGGTATATTATGTACATAGTAGGTGTGTGTGCATATATGCGATTTGAACATACCTAATAAATATCTACTCTATTAACAATTAAATGATAAACAAAAAAATACGATTTCATACACAGATAATATACATGTACCTACTAGGTATTCGTATAATAATTTCCTTGCTTAAGAAGAAAATTGCTCTATAAATTAAACTTGAATCTCCGTTTGTGGCTTGTAAATAAATTGCCTTTGGTCCTTTGGGCACAAAATATAATAAAATAATATATTATAAGAAAAAATGGATATAGTGGAAACTGGAAATATAAGGATTGAAAATACCATTTATAATTTGCATTATGTACCTATATATGTACCTGCCTTCTTTGCAGGTACACTTTGCCTTTTTATTGATTATTGATTTTGATAATATAAGATGAAAGACTAGTCTTACAATATTGCAAGTAAAATGGCTTCTGACTTAGCATTATATCTAGGGATTATAGCACAACGCACTGTTGGATTGTTTAGATCGTGTTTGCCTATAGAATCTAAACTCTATAGACACTTGGTTATTGGCGATTTTTAAAACTACGAAGTACGAACTACGAATTACATATAATAAATTAATTGTATTTATTTTTGACTTGAAAATTGTCAATGTTAGGTTAGGTAAGTCTTAGTATTTCTTAGTTAGAAAACAATGTTATTGTTTAAGCAGGTACTTTTTTAGGGATGAATAAAATTCGTTAGCACTTAGTTTAATTTAATTGATACTCCGATACGTTTGTATTCATCCATTAGAGTACCTGGTTACCAATTAGTTAACCTTCAATTTCAATTAGACCCGTCGCGTGCAAATTAATATAATTTCGTCATTAAATTTTATTATCATTCGCAATTGCAAAGTTAATTAATATATTATTTTATTAATTTCCCTGTTAATATTATTTTATGAAGTTGACGTCATCGTATGTACGCGTTTTATTTTCTTTCTCTCATTCGTGGCCTGAGAGGCTCTTAGCTGTGTGTGACGTACAATTAATAGGCTCTATATCTCTTTTCATTAAAGTGTAGTCTCATTTTCCATTATGTGGTATGGTACAAATAAATATATAGCTATTGTATTATTCTAGTAGACACGCTACATCACTGCCAAGTAACATCAAAATCCGTTCAAGGGTTTTCGTGTGAAAGAGTAACAAATATTCATAATAAAAGTACTTAAGAATAACGTTTTCATTGATTGATATTATGTTTAATGCTTTGCCAAATAAACTATCGACAACAAAAACCTTACTAAAGCGTGTTGTAAGAAGCCTAATAACATAGTATAACTTCGTACAATTCCAATATTCGAGCAATTTACGTTACTTATAAAAGGAAACTCCACTTTTCCGACACCTCATATATTTTTCCCAAGTGAAATCTACGCTAGTGATAAATTGGAATTGTAACAAAATATAGGGTTAGTCTCGTAAACATTGTTGGCTCTTGGGAGTTAATGTAATAAGTAATAACGAAAATTGCAAAGTGCAATGTTACACATACGAGCAAATAATAATCTTAATCTTATCTTAATCTTAATACTATTATAAAGGCGAAAGTTTGTATGGATGTATGGATGTATGGATGTATAGATGTATGGATGTATGGATGTTTGTTACTCTTTCACGTAAAAACTACTGAACCGATTACAATGAAATTTAGCACACATATAGAGGGTAACTTTGATTAACACATAGGATAGGTTTTATCCCGGAAATCCCACGGGAACGGGAACTATGCGGGTTTTCCTTTGAAAACGCGGGCGAAGCCGCGGGCGGAAATCTAGTACCACATAATACTTTACACATTTAATTTTAATATGGGTACCTACAACAATGAGAAAGTATGTTTTGCGAATATTCAGAATATTGGCTGAATAATATCAATTAGAAGTGGTAGCCTCGATATGTAGCGATCGGTATAATCAGTAGGTAATATTTCATTTAAACTCTATATCTATACTGAAGAGTTTGTTAATTTGTTTGTTTGGTTAAACGCGCTAAACTCAGGAATTCAGGAACTGTTGGTTCGAATGGAAAAATTATTTTTGTGTTCTATGTATAAGCCAGTTATAGAGGAAGGCTACGCAAATCACACAAATCAAATCACACAAATCAAATCACACATCACAATAATCACAGCTAATCCTTCCAAATATTGTAAGTACATACGCGTTGTTTGTTTATTTATATTTCTTTCACGTTTCACGATAGTTATACCTAAATATATGTAGCTAGGAGTGATATAGATTACTTTTCAAAAAATCTCATTCTGGGACCTTCGACCTTAGGTAGTTAACACGTTCACTGCGCCATCATTTTCAAAGAACTTTCCGCTGGTGCTTTGGAGACCTAAAAGATCTCGAAACTTACCCACCCTTTGGTGCGTTTGAGACCTAATCAGTCTCCTAAAGATACAGTTTTGAAAATAATTTATATCTTCCGGAAAATAATGACATATACTTTGAAGTTTTTGTGGATGAAAGATAGTCTATTGTTTTATATATTGCTAGGTTCGCACGCAGTTATGACATTTGAATAAACTACAAATACCAAAAAAAAATTAGATATCGATTGTATCTCGTACCGCAACCGAAGATAGTTCAATATGTGTAGTAAGTAGTGATGGGAATGTCAGTTGTCGATTGAAATAGTTTTATTAATTATGCAAAGTGTTTTTCATTAAAACATGGTAAGCAAATTGATTGCTTGCATTGCACGCATATGGTAACAATTCGTTTTCCAAACATTTTCCAAAATTTTTATTATACTGGACGATGCAGCATTATAATCCGGCTTTGATTTTTTGTTCTTCTCCGTAGATACTGCTTTCCGAATCGGTGGTAAATGTTAAAAATATGGAATGTCGTTTCAAAAGTGCTTGTAGAAGTCTAATTGAATAAATAAATGTTTGAGTTTGAGTTTGTTAGAAATCTCACCAAAATAAATAGATTTTTTACACTTTTTTCTTTTAAAAGAACTCATTGTTTATAAAAAATAATCAACACCTAGATACGCGAGTATTATTTCCAAAACGAGCGAGCTCCCACATCGATGCTAGGACAACACTAAACCGAATCAAGCAGCGCCCGCGCCGCCTACCCTCCCTCTCTTGCGTCTACGAGGCCTACGTTTCCACGAGTACCGACATATCTCCTAACGCAAGGAATGAATATAATTACAGTACTGTGCGTTAGGGACCTAATCCATCTCTAATTTATTTTTTAATGTTATTGAACTCAGCTTTAAGTAGGAAGCAAATATGTATATTTGTCCTACTCATACTTAACAACTTAACTGTCCCCATACAATACAAAATAACACTACCCCACGTCCATCAGTTTTTTTTTTCTATTAGGGTAAAAAACATTCACATTGTCTTTATAAATTATATTTTATAAAAATAGTTATTGTTTTTATTTATTTTATTCAATTTATATTTATCGACGATGAAGTGTCAATATATGCTAACTACAAAAACTACATTTTTCAGTAGATAAAAAAAACGTTTTATTTCTTTTTCGTTACCGTTTTTAATTATTATTTTAGCTTACGTTCATTATCAAAGGATATTAGATATCATGGAATCATTTAAGAAATGTAACTTCACAGCTTTTTAAAAAAAACATGCAGATATTAGATATTGCTTGTAATTGTATTTAAACAGGAAGCCGTATTTTTTAGATACAATTTATTGCCAATATACTTAGAAGAAATTGTTCTAAAGATTACAACATTTTTTTATTTTAATATTAGGTTTTTGTATCAATACTATAGTAAAATGTTGATTTAAAATCCTGTCACTACACGTGATTATGCTCGAAGATAGTGGTTTTAATATAAAACATTATTTCAATTTGTTCAACTTCATATGGACGAGATTTTTTTGCTGCTTTGGTTATAGTGGCATAATCACTTCGAACGTAAATTTCTTTGTTCGTAAGTTGGCGTTCAAGTCAAGAAATATAAGATACTACGTGAACACACGTCAGAGCACAACAGCGTCGAAGATTTACTCATCTTCACGGACGGGTCCAAGACTGAAAATGGCACGGGTGCTGGGGTCTTCTCTGAGGACCTAAACATTAACATCTCGCATCCCTTGGGACCCCGTAATTCAGGCTGAGTGCCTAGGACTTCTACTTGCAGCTTTAGCCATAATCAAAAGGAATGTAAAAACTTTTCGATTCGGATCCTATCATATTATGCAAAGTATAGGATAGCAAAGCAGCACTCATGGCAATCAAAAGCCATGAAATCACTTCAGGGTTAATTCTAATAGTGTCACCTAGCCCTAACTAGGGTAGGTATGTGATCTGGGAAAGTCCCTAGTACTACAATGAATAAAAGGACACAGTAACTCATGAGGAAACGATGCTGCTGACATATTAGCCAGAAGGGCATCTGAAACACCGGTCATGGGACCTTTTCCAATTATACCGCTACCTGCAAGCTGGATCCGGCTGATGATTACCCAGCTCACTAACACTGCACAAAAAGCAGAATGTTCAAGCAGATCTGACTGCAAGCATGCCAGAGAAGACCTACCAAACATTGACTCTAGACTTGCACGTCCGATTCTCAACCTACGCAGAGTGCAACTACGTGTAATAACAGGGACCCTCACAGGGTACGGCCCCTTCAACAAATATCTCTTTAATTTAGGGATCACAGACAGTCCGCTATGCAGAGCATGCATGGCGTCCGAGGAAACGGCAGCCCACGTCATCATGGAATGTACGGGGGTTGCGGAGTACAGGGCAAGACACCTGGGGTCTCCCTGAAGCCTTCGGCAGCCCTCACAAGCTGCTTGGCTTCATGTGCTCGGGTGATTTCAGTTGTAGCTGGTTTCCCCCACCTCCCTCTCTCACGCAAAATAGGCGCTTGACCTCGAGTTGCGGAGAAATGCCCGTATATTATTATAAGTTGGCGTTCAATGGTGCTATGAACTGAATCGCATTCCATTTGCGTGTGACTGGGTTTTAAAAACTTTTGAGTTATAGTAATATTATACTTTTTACTAAAATATAATAGTGCGTTCGACATAACTGCGTTGCGATTTTGGTAAGAGCATCCGTCAGAAAATATAATAATAGGCAGCTGTTGGCTAACACAATGCTTTTCCAGGTAATTAATTACAAACGAAACAAAAGTGCTAGACGTCAGGTCAGCAGCTGTTTCGTCAAACCAGTAACATGTACAATGCTTAGTAATTTAATTGACTCTACGAACAATTTGTTGGTATCTTTACGCGCATAATGCGATGGTAGTTTTGGAAAAGCACCAAGAAACTCATCAAGAATGGCAATTTTTCGATGGTTTGTTGAGTTTGATGGAGAAGCACGTGTTAGGATACTTTCTTCTTGGTTTGAAAGCATGCCAAACTCTTAACACAGGAATAAACTGTAAATGAGCCCAAGGAAAGCGTGCTTAAAAATATAGAGCGGACGCTTCAGGGTGTAGTTAGAATATATTGCCAGCAA
This sequence comes from Colias eurytheme, assembly GCF_061535395.1. Lineage (NCBI taxonomy): Eukaryota > Metazoa > Arthropoda > Insecta > Lepidoptera > Pieridae > Colias > Colias eurytheme. The sequence continues at coordinate 8,502,124 of NC_142987.1, read as the reverse complement.
AAATGACGCAACTTTTGTTATAAGGTATTGCTACACTTTAATATTTGCTCAAATTGACTGTTTACAGAGAAATGACCTTTATGGGCCTATGTATTACTCTATTTTAAGTACGAAAATGCTATAAAACGAAAATCGCTAAAATGTTAGTTAGGAGGTATTGATACTTCATCGTCGTTATGCCTCATATATGAGCATGAGCGTGGGATAAAAGATTTTTTTTTCCAAGTTCAATGAGTCATATGTGTACACATCAAGAATAGACAATAAAACTTGATTGATGACCCGACGAACCGAATTTGATGAACCCAACGTTATAATAGACTATAATGAAGCAAAAGGTATAGATATTTCGGACCAACTAGCATCCTTTCACTCTCCTTTACGCAAAAGCCTAACTTGGTACAAAAAAATGGCTGTTGATATTTTATTTCAAGTTTCTGTAATAAATGCTAGGTGCATTTACAATGATTTGGCTTCAGGATGTCCTAAATTGTCTGTTTTGCAAGTACAAGAACATTTAGTTCGACATTTTCTAGGGCCAGCAGCGAGAACTACAGAAAATAACGTGCCTCAAAGACTTTCGCTTTCTCTGACTCCAAGATCTCCAGTTTCTAGTTCATCTCCTGGCCATAGTCTTCAAGAAATTCCGCGTAATACTACAAACAATAAGTTAGTTCGAAAGAGATGTACCGGTTGCTATGAAAAATTAAAAATTCAAGGGCAGTTGGCTCGAAAAGCTAAACAAGTGCACACAGAGTGCAAAATATGTAAAAAAGCATTTTGTTTATATTGCTACAACGAAAAACATAATATTATGTGTTGATTGGTTCTCCTAATAATACTTACAAACATATTTTTCATAATAAAACGTTTTCCTTTTCACTGTATTTTTTGTTTTATTTAGAACAAATAGGATACACACACCTACCTACCTTAGTACCTACCACAGATAATGTATAAAACTTTTGCGAAAATTTATTTCAATTTCTTGAAGGTTAGGGTTTTCGCCACACGTTCACGTAATTATATTTAGAATATCACTCCACGTTCATAACAAAAATATACCCCAAAGATTCTTGAAAAAAAGAGTCACCTGTGACTCACGAACTTATTCCAAAAGTTCACCATGAGTCATATGTGACTCATTGGACAGTTAAGTTGTTAAAGAACTTTACAAGTTAGATCCTCCCGCAAGGAGTGAAAAAACACGATTATATTCAACGCACAAAACAAAAGTCCTGCAAGGTATCTGATAGATCTCGTAATGCAGCGAACGTGTTAACTGTTTATATGGTTTATAGTACCTATGTGTGAAAAATTAAAAAATTCAGGCCGTGTCCCTGGAAGAAACATCATCTCAATATCATAATCAACACGTGCTCCACGTGCTATGTCATGATCGCCGCGTATAGCATAGCCGTTGAACATCGGGACACATAAGGGCCGGCGCCCAGTGCCGGCACGGCACGGCATGGCACGGCATAGCATCCCGCGGCGTGCAATGGCATCCCGCGGCATGCCGTGGCATCCTGCTAAAAGCCCCACTAATGCTGCATAAGTTTCAACCTTATTTCAACTAGCTAGCAATCATAATTCCTCGACCCCAAAGCAAGACACGTCATGCCGCCGCATCCTGCGGCGTGCCGCGTCATGCTGCAGCATCCTGCGATACGTCGCGGCATCGTGGCATCGAAATAAAGTAACTTGAATTCTAAACTGATTGAAATAAGATTCAAAATAACTTAATTAGTAATAAAATCCTCTGCCCTGGCCCCTGCCATGCCACGCCTTGCCGGCAGTGGGCGCCGGCCCTTATTATACTAACCTTGACGACCTTCTCATCTAGCAGCCACTGTATCGCGGTGTTGGACGCGTTCGCGAGCGCCGTGAGCGCGGACCGCTCCCACGACATGTGCTCCCAGTGCTCTGTCATGATCGCCGCGCATAGCATGGCCGTTGAACAACTGTCACAAAAAAGGCAATTTTTGAATGAAGAAATATGTCCTATAAATTCTTATTTTTATCTACAAATCCAAGAAATTGGTAGTAGTATATTATTTTAAACACATCACTAATTATTTAGAAAAGAAGAGCTTTTTCAACAGTAAAATGCTCTATGATTATTTATAATATTAAATAAACCACTTATATTTTGTGAACAAGTTTTTAAACCATAAACCAAAAATTCTATTATACTTACTTCAAGATCTATTACGTAATGGATGATCTTAAATCTATACCCTTGAGAAGCTTGAGACAACGCTGCCGGGGATATAAAGCGTTTTATGATGACCATCATTTTTATACTACCTATTACACGTTTTTATATTTAACTAGCGGTCCGCCCCGGCTTCGCCCGTGGTACATGTTTATTGTTTACGTTTTCTCTACATAAGAACCATCCTCGTACTTCAAGGAATATAATAAAAAAAGAAGTATCGAAATCGGTTCAGCCGTTCTCGAGTTATGCGCTTACCAACACATTTTGCGATTCATTTTTATATATTTAACTAGCGGTCCGCCCCAGCTTCGCCCGTGGTACATAATATTTTCGTTTTCTCTATGTAAGAATCATCCTCGTACTTACTTCAAGGAATATAATAAAAAAAGAATTATCGAAATCGGTTCAGCCGTTCTCGAGTTATGCGCTTACCAACACATTTTGCGATTCATTTTTATATATTTAATAAACCTTTCCTTTATAAAGCAATGGAAATAAAGTACCTACTATATCAATTTTTTACAATAAAAATCTTTAACAATGAAAAGAAACGTTTCATTTTATTAAACCTAACTACAAAGTTTGTGCTTTTTATATTGAACTAACTATTGATATGAAGAAAACCTCATGTTTTTTCTCTTCACAAAGTTTAAACTCTCGAAACATAACAAGCCACTTTTCACCACAAAGACGGTTCTGAAGAATACCTACTAGAGAGTATAAAACTTTTATGAGAAGTGTCACTAACTTTTACTATAAAACGAATATTTTAGTTTGCTTGTTGGCAAAATATGTGCAATGAAATAAGTAGATTAAAAATTCAGTTTTAATAAATTATTATTAAAGCACATGACACGCTAATATTATCTATAATATCAAAATTCACGCATTTATAACCCTGGATTAAAACTTTTGTAATTTGTATTTAAAATGTAGATAGGTAGGTACATAAGTACGTTTGAATTATACTATTTATTTAAATTAATTCATGTAGTAAGCACGGATTTAATCCATCTACAAAGGTTAAATCCTGGAAAATTCATTCCATGTGACATTTTCATCTGACTCTAGAATAGCAGTGTTAAATTAATTATTCCCATCATGTTACTTATTCAAAAGTAATAAATGTAGAGACTAACAAATGTGAAAATAATAATCAATATGTTATCTACACTAATAATTAATATTATAAAGATCAAAGATTTTATGTTTGTTTCTTTGAATTAAATAGGCTCCGAAACTACTGGACCGAATTTAAAAAAACCTTTAGAACTTTATGAAGTTAAAGTTTAAGATATGTACACGCATTTCAGTAGAAAAGCAAGGTTCCTACAAATCTTAGAAGTGTCGATCTAAACAGGTAATTTAATGCCACGTAAAAACAAATCCTACCCTTTATCCAATACAAACTCTTTTCTTAGGGGATTTACGGATTCCGCAATACAGACGAAATGTAGAATCGTTTTCTTTGTAACAAAGTTTTATTCGATTGTTCAAATAAGAAAATCTAGATAGATCTTGTTAGGCTTTTTTGTAATGCGCAAGTGGCAAGTGCTATTTGCAACAAATTACGAAGAATGTCATGTCTATAATGAGACAAAGGGAACTTTTAGACAGAAAAACAGACAAAGACTTTCGCTTTTAAAGTTATTGGCAAATCTATGATAATTACATATATATCAAAACAAATTCATGACAAATAAGTAAAGCCTATTGTTGTATGCAATATTCTTACTTATGTATTGTATTTTATGGGTCTATAACTCTATAGGTACCTACTAGTTAGAGACAGACTATAGCAGTTTATTTTCAAAGAAAGCGATGCCATGATCAATTATGTAATCCAATTCCAATCCGAAATTTAATCGAGAAATTCTGAAAAGTTTTTCCTTAAACCGACCTACATTATACGTTATATAATCGATAGCGGGGAGACGCCAAGATGTCTCGACGGAAGGGATCCCTGCAATATTTTACTAAGATTTATCCTCTAAAATATTTCGTTTAAAACTGATTTTCGCAAGTGCTTGTTATCCTCTTAACACATTTCGCTGTCTCGCGTTACGGAAAATGTTAAAATATTCTGCAAAATTTGGCTATAAATACAGAATAATTGGTACAGACGTTCAAGTCAGACGACGGTAACAATATCTTTTAGTTATTAGGTGTACCACATCAAAATATTAAATTTATAGTAGGAACTAACTTAACATATCCATTATAATATTTTTGTTTATATAATTTTCCAATACCTAAATATAAATGAGGCTTAATCGTGGTTATTAAAATCACGTAGTATATGTGTACAATTAAATTATTGTACAATATGATATATGAGGATGATTGAAAGTGTTACGAGTACCTAAGTTGTGCAGAAGCCAGAAACGGCGCAAATAGAATAATGGTCCATGACCATCAAATTGTAGAGCCGTTTTTTCATTTCATTTGCTTATTCATAAAGTACCTACATTTTCACAAAAACCGTCTAAAAACTATTATAAAAATATGTAGCATAAAAAACTAGAACCGCAAACTCATTACAAACATGAAGGACGGAAGGTTATACATAGTTATAAACTAGTGTAGTGTACTTGTATCGTTAATTAACATACAAGCTAAGGTTCACTCTAGTGACATGACTGTTTCTGTAAAGCTGTGCTGCAGAAGTTTTTCATCAACATAGTTACATAGCTAAGTAGCTCTTAATTAACTGTTGTTTGTTTAGGACCCATACCATTATACTTCATTCTACGGTACCAGACATCTGATAATATTTTGGGTTGATTATAGTCGAGCCAATTTAATAGGCAACATTTGACGTCTATCAATTTTATCTTCGAAGAGAGGTAACCTGCTTAAAAACATCGATTAAAGTGAATTAATCGATACGGATTTTAAACATTTGTCAATCGAATTTATTAATTTATGATGATTTTTATTCACAAGTAATCAATGCATTCGATTCTAGATGTCAGATTTCGATTTTTAGAGTAACGTCTCTGGTATTTAAAAAGAAAAAAGGTTTATTGACACAAAATTGTAGCGACGTCAGTTCTTCAATTCAGAAATTGTTTATTATGTTTAGAATGGTTTATCAGTAAAATGAAATCTTAAAATTACTTGTATCGGTCATTATTATTATAAATATGTGATCGTAATTGAAAAAAGTTAAGCAAATGTGCAGTTCTAACAAAACGAAATATCATGTTATTCCAATGTTATTCTATGTTGTCGTTACTAGGTTACGTTATTGAAGTTTGTTGAACTGTCAAATGTTGCCTATTAATGGCTCTACTATAGTAGTTCTAAATTTAAAACTCATATAAAAAATGTACTTGTCCAGAGAGCCTATTACAGTATTAAGGAATATATGGAAGATAAAAACCCATGGAGGGTTGTCGCGTAAAAACCACAGGACAGTTCTTTGGCATATTATGATAATATATTATGATATTACATATGTAATTTGTGAAATTGTAAATCTGACATGATTAAAAAGAGCAACTATGGAGTTTCTTGCCGATTCTTCTCCGTAGATACTGCTTTCCGAATCGGTGGTAAATGTTAAAAATATGTACTTAAACCCTCGTCTGTCGGAACACAGATCTGAGCCAAAAATTTTGTACCCGTTGTCTGTCGTGGCACAGATCTGTGCCAAATCATCGCCGGTTGGAAATTAGCTCATTGTAACGCAAATATAGTTCAAATCTGCATAAACGACTATTTAGTTGATAGCTTATGAATTACTGAATATTTAAAGTCCATCACTTAATAATTTGACCGATAAATATTCGAAATATAACAGTAATTATGTCATACTTTAGTCGAGTAACTTTTAAATTTTAAAGTTTTAAAAAATGTAAAATTTTGCGGAAAGTTGATAAACGGTAAGTATTTATTGTTCTTTTTATTATTATTCACTATATATCCTAATGTTTATGTGCCGAAATAATGAAAATTACCAATAATTATACCACAAATAATGGCTCCAAATATGTATCTACCATTTCACTGTACGTTGCTTAGTTTTTGACCCCTGGTTAATCGTATTTTATTTTTAATATTTTATTTGTTTTTTACATCATTTTACAAGAAATTTTATGAAGATTTTTATAATATAATTCAAAATTTGATACTGTGTTCCATTTTAAAGATATTTCGTTTTCAATTCAGAACCGACAATAATTTCCCCGTAAAATTCGCGTACAGCATGTTCGCATATTGTATGAAATTGAAAAATTTAATTGTTCATCTTCATACATATGTTTTGTTTATATTGATGGGTATCGTTTTTGTGGTATTTATTGTCCTCAGGTTTAATACGATATAATCAACTATACAAATTATAGTCCGTAACCTCTATGGAATTCCTTTAATTTTAGTATATTATGGTTAAAAGTGTATATTATATGCTGGAAAAATAGTAAAAAAAACCTACATCGGGAACAATGGTTTTCACTATGACCTATATATAGGACAAAGTGACTATGTTACTATGTAATTTGTGTAGGACAAACTGGAAAAGAAATTTAACACATTAATTGTACAACATATTCTTACCTTAATACAAATGCAACATATTATTTTTTATTGGGGAACCATATGTTTCTGAAAAAATAAAAAACCGGCCAAGTGCGAGTCGGACTCGCGCACCGAGGGCTTCGTACAAACTTATTTTTTTAATTATGCTGTAGGTATCTTTTAATTTATATTTTAGAATTCTTTATCTGTGCTATAAGACGTTGCTATTGTAAGTTTTTCTAACCTTGCAAATGTCGAAAATTACGAAAATTTGCAGCATAGACGGTTGTATCTTTTGATTGCGTAGGCATATATTATGTTTGATTCTGTTTTTATTTTGTTTTTCTGTCGTCTCACAATTTCAAAATGAACGACAACACGGGAGTTGTCATTTTTGAAACCCAGATAGTCCAAAGATGTTTTTACACATATTTTGGGGTTATTTCTTTAAAACTGGAAGAATGTTTTTTTATAGTTTTGAACCTCAATACGATTTGCGCTTCAAGGACTCCGAACAAACCTACTTTTTATTATGTTTTAACTTCTTGTGTTTTTAGTGAATTTTTCTTTATCTGTGCTGTAAAACCTTGCTTTTAACCAAGTCCACTTAACTTTTGACCCGTAGGTTTTGATTCCCTTGCTAGTAGTTGCGGTTTTCAGAATATGCCGCATATGAATATTATTTCTTCTGATTGCGTCTTAAATCTTATATCTCCATACCAATTTGCATGAAATTTGGTATGGAGATATTTTGATACCCGAGAAAGGACATAGGCTACCTTTTATTGCGAAATATGTACCACGGGCGAAGCCGGGGCGGACCTCTAGTCTATAATATAAAAATGAATCCCAAAATGTGTTGGTAAGCGCATAACTTGAGAACGGCTGAACCGATTTCGTTAATTCTTTTTTTATTATATTCCTTGAAGTACGAGGATGGTTCTTATGTAGAGAAAACGTAAATATGTACCACGGGCGAAGCCGGGGCGGACTGCTAGTGTATTATAAATCTGAGTTTTTAATGTGAATATCAAGTTAATACATGTAGCCGTTCAAGAGTTGTAAGTTGAAATTATTTTTTTTTTTTATATAAAGTGTAATTAAAAAAATCATGTTATTTGCGATTATTCTTATATCTGTTTTATAAAACATTGCTTTTTACCAAATTTAAAGATTTTATGTACTTGGGAAGTACCCTGTCGGTTTTGATTCCATTGCAAAAGTCAAAATTTGCTAAAAATTGTAGCATTAATGGTTTTTAAGGGTCCAGAACCCTAAAGGATCACGTCTGTCCATCCCATCTGCCCATCTGTCTGTCAAGACCCATTTTCACAGGAACGCGTGATGTGACATAAAACTGAAATTTATATTGATTACTTGAGTCGATTGAAGCTGTGAAAAAATCAAACTAATAAACCAACGCAATCAAAAGATAAAGCCGTTTATTAACTCAGGCCCCGGAATCACAGACACAATAGAAAATCTATTGTATCGTGGACCGATCGGGCCGTTCGGGGCTCAATGGGTTATGCTGCAAATTTCGACATTCGCAAGGGAATCGACACCTACAGGGTACTTTCCGTGTACGTAGAGTTTTGAAATTGGGGTAAAATAAGGTCTTATAGCGCAGATTGAAGAATAATTTCGAAAAACATAAAATTTCGGAGTTACAACATAATAAAAATGTTGTGTGGTTTTATGAAACCACGGTAAAAGTGAAACTGTTCGAACGGTTCCGAACACTGCCTTATACCTACTCGGCAGCCGACCGTCACGCGACATGCGCTACACAGACCAAAAAGTTTGAGACGATGTAATAAAAGTTTCACTTTAAAAATTGGTTTGTTCGGAGCCCACGGTGTGCCAGTCCGACTCTCACTTGGCCGGTTTTTTATTCTTATGTACTATATGTAGTACATTCGTAGGCCGAATGTTAAAGCTGATGTAGATCGCTGTCTGAAGATTATTTTTATTTGCATTCATGACTTTAAATAGCCTTGGAACATTACTTATTTAATAAAACGAATTAAATGCATCATTTGCAGTACGCCTGCAAATATAAATCTACCCTCTCATTTTGTAAATGACTAGCGATAACAATTATTGTATTTTTGCCTTTTGGTGTCAAAACTGCTTCTATTACCCAGAAGAAGAATGCAATTTTTCTATTTGAAGATATCACATTGCTGTTTAAACTACATAATCAATAATAAATTATTTGTTAGGTAACCCTAAAATAAACTTCCGTCTTGATATTTTAATTTTCTTTCGAAAATAAAAATTTGTATTTGATAGAATAACCTTTTCTGATTCGTAAGCATTTGAGTATCAATAAAAGAGAATTCAAATGGATCCAAACAACGATTCTTATGGCAATGGAAGACAAGACACTCCAAGGCTTACTTTAACAATAGGACGTAACAGTATTTGAAATCAAGAAATATAACTCTGTATATTTTGTCAAATGAACAGATAATAATACTAACACGATTAGTGTTTGGGAATTTACAGCTTTTAATTCCTGATACCAGGATTCTTCATGAAATTCTACACATAACACGTCTTACTTTATTCCAATCAAAATATTTTTTAAGTTTCATGCTGTTTGTGTACTATGGACTCCCTAAACTACTGAACCGATTTTAATACAATTTTACCGATTAGTTTATATCTTAATTACAATATGCTTGGAAATACTGCATGTATTGAAGTACAACTAGATTGGATAGCGTTCATCACTTTCCTGATCACATTCAAGTGGAACCTCGTGGTAATAAATCGTCGTCTCGAGGCGGTCGTTGTGTCCGAACTCCGATGTATAAGAAAAAATGAACAGAAGTTAACGTTATTTATGCTAAGTTGCAAATATTCCTATTTATTGGCCAATGTTGGCGTCAACACCACACATTACAACCACATGAGTATATAAATAGTACAGACACAAAGCTTCATAAGAATTTATTTTTCTGTCAGTTAAGTAAAATTTATTTAAGTAAATAAAACATTTAGATGTATAATAATTGTTTATTTATTTTGAATCTTTAAGTTTATTGATTTTTATCCTTAACATAAGCTGTATTTTATAAAAAATATTTAAAACTCGAATTTCCGAAATTTTTGATTTATATGTTAAATGTAACGGTTTATAATTAAGTTATGGTATAATTAAATGTAGATTTCACTTTTGTACAGCTTAGACATTTTTCTGTATGGATACAGTGCCTTTCGATTTGTAGTTGGACAACATTTCATTTTATAGGTACTATATTATAATAATTAAGAGCATGAAAGAAAAAAAAGCATTTCTTCATAATGCTATTGTTACCACAAAAAATATTATTTTCTTAATCGCTAATTTTAAGAAAAAATAAATTAAAATTAAAATTGATGTGGAGACGTTATACATACAGACGTTAGAACAAAGTCCACCATAAGAATGAAGTCATTTAGGAATAAGACGATTTTTAAACATTAATAAAAACCTAAATATTTTAAAAAAGTAAAAATTACTGTTAGTTTTTATCTAGTTTTGATTAAAATAAAAATAAAAAAAAAGTAGCAAAAATTTTTGAAATGTTCTAATTTTGGAGCAGACTGTAATGTCTGTATTTGTATGAACATATGTGGAGATCGCGTCCACTTATTTTCATGCGTAAACGATGATATTCATACTCAACTTTCTCGAATTTTTATAAAATAAACCTATGTTTTTGTTATATTCACTCAAAAGATTGTCTATTCTAGTGTGAAAATACAAAAATAAAAATCTAAAATACCTTGATATTATTTTATTATGAGTATTTTTCTTAACAATGTCGTATTTTTTCAAAATGTGTGGGAAAAAATGGTTCTAATAAATAAAATAAACATGCCAGGGAGTAAGTAAGGTAACTAATATAAAGTTTGGTTATCTAGTTAGCATCAAAATTTACAAGAGTGTCACAGGTTAAAGTTTATATCACAAATTTTAATATAGAAAAAAAACGGCAAATCAGCGCCGACCGCTCGAATTTCTCCGACAGACAGCACCTTTTTGACGCGGCGCGCCGCGACAGCTGAGGGGTTAATGAAGTTTCAAAAGTGCTTCTAGAAGAAGTCTAATTGAATAAATAAATGTTTGAGCTGGAACTGGATCTGAACTGGATCAAAGTTGTATAAATGTATGTCAAATGATTTTTTAAATAAGAAAAGTAAATATGACTATTTTGTCATTCATATAGTAAATAATGAGTAAATAGGTACTAAAATACCTACATCATTAGCAGTCGTCATAAATTTGTTAGATATATAAGGTATTTTCAATCAATCATACATAAACATACTTAAATTACAATCAGTCATCGGTAAAAATGATATTGGTGATAGATTAAAAGCCATTTATATCAAAATCAATCACTTCATACCAAGTATTTACATATGTACTTATACATCATCAAGGGAAATATTTAGAGCAAGGACTCCACAGGCTAAAGAGTCTTTAGTGGGAAACACCTCACGTTTGACCTCAATCACACTGATTTACATACTGAAGAGCTCTATCAAGTACTAGGAACGCGACTCTGGTGTACCTATTATAAATACCATATTATATATACCATATTATAAATACTGATTCTAGGAATTCATCTTAGTTATTATGTGTTCAAAAAATATGCCCGACTGCTTTGGAGCTATCATCGAAAAGTTCTTCTTCCTTTCATGAAGCTCTAGTTGTTTAGGTTTTATTACCCCTTCAATAAGCATTTTTTGACTTGGAACGACCGAAATAATAAAAAAATGTAGCTCATCGCTGTACAGTTTAAATTATTACAAATTATTTATATAGTTAAGTGAAGCAAATTTGCACGAAATATTTTTGCTCACAAAATGTTGTCATCCAAGTGTTATAAGATGGTTATAACACAAAAGCAATATAGTTTACCATCTCACCAAAAACAGCTCTTTACGTAATACAATTATATCGCAAAGAGGAGCGAAAGCTTTGACAGCTGCTTTTCAAGATCAAATTACTTTTTTTTCTCATTTTATATGAACGAAAAATGATAGATATAAGATAACACATATTGTAATTTTATCATAATATTATTTTCATCATTTTATTTTGCACGCCTCATAAGCGAAGCGTTGAGGTGGGTACTACTGTCACTTCGCGCAAAACATCTGATTTTTCAAACTTAAAATGTCTTTATGTATCATACATTGCACTTGTAAGATAATACATACACACACATATTAAGAAAAAACACTATTTTTAACGTTCATGATATTTTTGATGTCATTTTTGTTATTTAAACTAGTTAAAAAACAGTTAAAAAAGTTCTGTCTTGGACGTCCGTGTGTCTGTATGTGCGGATCCTTTTTCTTGTTAACACGATAGCGACCGAAATACTTTACTAATCGAGTCTTTTTTTTTCTCTTACGCTTGAGTATGCTCAGGAATAGAACCCTTTCATTTTTCAGGGTCTGATTCGATGTGGTTTAATTGTTATTAAATAAACAAAAATAATAATTAATAAATATTTATTGAAAAAAAAATTATGAGGCGTGCACTTTTGGATTTTCCAAATTATTTTTATTATTACTGTTAGTTTGGTATAGATAAAATCCTATCACTGCTTATTGTGAATGTGATGTGTATACCCAATGTTTACCTTTATATATATTTTAATTCTGTACGTGCTCTTTTTCATGGCTAAAAGCAGTCTTGCAGAGCTGGCTATACCATGATATCGTAAAATCCGTGCATGCGATGCCGAGGACAGAAATCTGCGCGATTAATGCAGCAAATATACTTGATTCGTGAGAAATAATAATTTATGTTTAAATCTTTTCACAAAATATCGAGTCATACCCACAGTCGTTATACTTAAAATTAAGTAGTTAAGATTCCGTTCTTGATGCACACAATAGCACAAAGTTTAAACAGTACATTCTATATCAGTATAATATACGTATAGACAACCTATATGTACAAACGCAAAGTTGCTGCACTCATCTCTGTTTCATCTTCATCATTTCGACATAAAACTCCATTTAAAGCGAAACTTTGGTATATCATACCCATACCCTAGCTCTATTTAATTGCAGTGTTTACATATTTTGTTTTCCAAAAAGTTTCTTAATCTATGATTTTACATAATGCTCTCAGGTCACGTTAAAATATAATATGTACATATCAATGTACATTCTATGCTCTTAGTGCATAGGTAATCTAGTATCACAAATATCTGAGGTGATGGATAAATAATCGACTATTTCCTATTAGGTGCCACCAAGGGTGCCACAGTATTACAATATTATTTATACATTAGTCGAAACTTGTAAAATATATTCATTTACCGTAATTACTGCGTACTGTAGGCACAGACAATATGACTAATGTGTTATTTTTACTTCACCTTAACGAGAATTTAATTACTCAGTGACCTTTCATCGCCTTTATGGCTATCCAAGTAAACAATACCCTCCCTTTTATAACAACAAAGTTTTGCTTAATTATTGGGTGAATATCTGATGTTTATCTATAGTCCATTTTTAATTTTATGGTGCTTTGTTAGATGTTATTTATATGTGAAATTAATACATATAAATATTTAATGTGAATGCACAGTGTGAATGTTACAATGTGGTTACTATATTCTCTTCAAAGAGGTTGACCTATGTTCATATAACTTTTTTTTTCTTTTGGCTATTGCAAAAATGACAATTGTGCCATTTCAATAGTTCAAAATGGCTAAATGAATAAAAATAATATAAAAATTTTAAAGTGTTAAAAATCTAATAAAAATATAACGAGCCAATGGTAAGTTGAGAGTATTTTATTTTTGGTGTAAAACGGATATTGTGAAGGAACCAGGAACAAACAGGATTTTGTTGTACTTCTGTCAAAGATACTGACTGTCGATGCAAGTGTGACTTCAAGAGTGCATAATATTATTTCAATATTTCCCTCACACGTTATAAACATTGAATATCATCGATTTATCTTTGTAGGTTTTAGTGTAAAATGCACAAGCTGCCACAAGATATCGTCGATTGTGTAGTTGGCATAATGGACGATGGACCTGAGCCTATGAAGAATTTTAAACCCGTACAGGTAATACCTTAATGTTATGTAACGTTACAAATCAGAAATATCATGGAAGAAAACATAATATTCTGTTAGAGAAGAGAATTAATAAATCTCTCTAATCGAATACAGAATCGTTTTTACAATCTGAAATATTTTAATTTCTGTCAAAGTTTGAATATACCTTTTATTTGCCTTAGTAAGCCGATATTAAATGTGGGTGCTCTATGTGATTTTCTGAATACGTAATACCCTATATATATAAAAATGAATCGCAAAATGTGTTGGTAAGCGCATAACTCGAGAACGGCTGAACCGATTTCGATAATTTTTTTTTATTATATTCCTTGAAGTACGAGGATGGTTCTTATGTAGAGAAAACGTAAACATGTACCACGGGCGAAGCCGGTCTGACCGCTAGTACCCTATAAAAACTGCTACCAATTATTTATTAGCAAATTATAAAAGCCCTAAAGAAAGCACACGGTAATTCTTCAATTAGCTATATTTATAAAACTCTACCTATTTTGCACTGACTTAGTTAACGGTTTTATCCATAAGAAAATAAAAAATGGCCTGGAGAAATTCTGGGCGAACCACCAAGCGCAATACGAGGAACGAGGCAGAAGCAGTGGGAGTCGTGTGAACCGTGTGCACCGACACAATGCTGCTTATCCCAAGCTGATTGATGAACTGGACAGGCGTCGGTCGATGACGAAGGTAATAAAAAATAAACTCTAATTTTATGCAGACAAGATAGTTTTAACTTTTAAGGGTACAAAGTGTTTGCAATAACGTTCGGCTTGTTTCTTTGGAGTTCTTTTAAAGCTAAGAGAATTAATGTGTCTAGGATAATAATTAATGAATACTAGCTTTCCACCCGCAGCTTCGCCCGTGCAGTCAAAGAGAAACCCGCATAGTTCCCGTTCCCGTGGGATTTCCGGGATAAAACCTATCCTATTTCCCGGGATAAAAAATAGCCTATGTCCTTTTTCGGATATCAAAATATCTCTATACCAAATTTCATTCAAATTGGTTCAGTAGTTAAGGCGTGATTGAGTAATAGACAGACAGACAGAGTTACTTTCGCATTTATAATATTAGTATGGATTTAAATGGCTTATGTAAATTCGAGGTTTTAGTACCGTTTTAAGACCGTTTCAAAGCTATATCATTTAATAGTATATTATGTATGTTTTTATAGTTATCTGCGTTTAGTAGTCGAAAATTATAAAAATATCATATAATGACAATCTTAAAGAACTACTATGTTAAACTTTATAAGTATATAGATTTTTTGAAGGTTTTCAATAATTGTTAATTTGATCCAGATAACTGCTCTAAAGAAAAAAGATAAGTTCCGAAGAGATCCAACTTTCAATGGTTGCGCAAAATTTAAAAGGAACAAGTACAGGCGCCGTGGCCGCGCTAAGTCCAAAGCAAAACCGAAGTCACGCACACACCGCGTCTCGTCAAGAACAAAAATAAGTAAACCACATTCCAAAGGGAATTATCGCAATAGGTTTGCATCGCATTTTGTGACAACGGGATGTCAGTGCGCGTACGTATTGGTGAAAGATAAAAAATTGGGCACAGATTACGCGGGAATTTTCAATATGGAATCCAAATTGAATGTCAATATGTCAAAAGTAATAACTGATGCGAATATCATTTCGAAGGCGGCAAAAGCACCGAGTTCTAATGCGTCGAAGACACAGGCTAAATCTGTTAATTCGTCGAAATATCCTGATACCAGTGTAGCGTCTATGAGTACATATCATAGTTACGCTACACTGGATCAAGAGCCAATGGTTTAAAAGTTTATGTTTTGTAATGGTAACGTCTTTGTTTCTAAATTATGTGGCATATAAGTAAATTATTTGCAATTGATTTTATTTTTTTATTATTATTCCTAAACCTCTATCTCTTCTGAAAGATATGTATAAATTTTTAAAGAGTATAATATCATGGACAACCTAACTACCTAAATAACCACAGAATCTGTAATGTTAATCTGTGGCACAGTTTAACATTACATACCTCATATTCATGTACCAATAACCTAGCTCCTGAAGATAGTACGGGCAAAATAATTTATATAATTTCTAAATGTGTGCTGGAGGAATGATATGATTGTGCGTTTTTTATGTTTGAAACGAACCCTTAATATGTATATTATGTACAGTAGAAACTGTATAAAAGTCGATTTACTTTATCATATAAGTTAAGCAAAGTTTTACCTTATAAAACTTTGTTCTTCGGGTTATGCTCAAGTTGATATTATCAAGAAAGTTTTAACTTTTGACGTTAATCTTTTATTTTACTACATGATGAAATTATTATGTTCATTTTGAATAATATATAGGTACTGCTATTTATGCTATGCTGATTTAAAATTCACGACTTTAAAAAAAAATGTGTGCTTGTACTAGTGTACACACGTAAGAAGTGAAACTTATTTATGACCTTATTTTTTACTATATGCAACTTTACAGAAATACGTCGAATCACGCGTGGTAGGGATAAGAAAAAGATGGCACGTAACGGAAAAATGTCACGCGTAAGGAAAAAATGTTACAATAATTTGTTTTCCAACCCCGATAAAGAAGTTTCACTTCAAAAAATATTAAAAAAAATACATGCTTATCATCTTTAAAAAAATGTAGGTAGCTATCTTGTTCAATAAAACAACCATCTTTCGCGACATCTTACCTATATCTTTTGCGTTTTGCATTCGCCATAGTCCTTTATGTATTCTGTAACACTACTTTATCATGTTCTGATTTGGAAGAAGTGTGTTTGTCTACAAAATAATTATCTACGTTGTAAATAACTCATTACCCACGCTATATTATGTAATACCCCGGTGTGTGTACTAAAGAATTAACTCACTATCGAGCAGGGTTGCCACCGTTTTATAGATCGAATAAGGCAATAGAAAACACATACAAGACATAAAAAAGGTAAACATACAACATAAGGTATGTTTACCTTTTTTATGCCTACCTTTTTTCACACAGAAAGAGCATGCATGTTGTGATGCATGACTCGGTACTTAGCCCACGTAATCAATTTAACATAACTTACATTAAGAAACAAACAATGTAGATTTTATATTACGAATGTTTTTAATTATTTTTAAGATTTAGAAAGTAGGTAATTTAATTCATAAACTAAGTATACCTATAGAAACGTACGCAACAACTACCACGTACCTACGCAACTTATGCATAAAGCTTATCAACTCAAAAGTTTTTCTCAACATCTTATAAATGTTTTTCTCTCTATTCAATTTATAAAGCTTGTCAAAGATTAATTAAATTTCAAAGAATTATTAATCATTTCAATACCGCCCACATTCTCTGTATAGATGAGAGAGATTTATAACGCGTACTCAGATTTTCTTTAAATAACTTTTCTTGCCGAAATGTTACTATAGTTGTAAGAATATCAGGATTGCTGGAGTAGTCGATTGTATAAATGAATTTAAATATTCTTTCATGTCTCTATCACTATAAAATAATATTACGATTGACAGCCCTATCATGAAGCCGTCTGACACGAAGAATTACTTCGCTGAGCACTTAGAAACAGCCCGCACTGGGTTAATACTGCTATAGTGGCAATAGCGTAACTAGCATAAACTAGTAAATGTTTCATATTCTTTCTGAAAAGCCTTTGAGACTGTCATGTACCCACAGAACAATAAAAACAAATAGAAGTGCGATAATGTCATAATTAGTATGAAAACCAGTGTCGCCAAACCCACACATTTAAACCGATAGTTATACAGTACACTACAAGTAAACTATGCCTTTGATTGGACAGCTTAATTTGAGTAAAAACTGACTTAGGTTATAAATTCAGCATTTCAATATGTACCCTAACGCACCATGTTACGGTTTATTTTAGTATAACATCTCTAGGTATATTAGCTGTTTTGTTTCTCATTGCACAGAAATTCCAAATTCGAAAAACATTCAGCTACTCCACAACAGAGGGCGTTAGTTTTCGATAGATATAACTTTGAACCTCAACACATAGAGATAAGGTTGAAATTTGTGTCACTCAACATTAATGACATTAACTTGATATTTATCTGATGCTATGCCCTGAGGGATGTCAGCCTTGTTATCGATATCGAGATATCGATAATTCACAAATAAATATTTTTTGTGTATTTTTTTTATTTCTATTATACGAGTATAGTATAATGTGTCACATTTTGGAGTATGTTTATTACTACTAAGTACGTCTTTTTATATTATAATTATTAAATAAAAAACGGAATAGAATAGTATTAATCTATATTTACAAAATACAAACAGAAAATATGCATTATTTTAAATCTTGGAACTGCCGTAGGTTTGCTGTATCGATGGCCTTTGTTAGACTGCTTAGTGCTGTTCGGCATTCAGTTAACTCGTCACGTTGCATTTATCCATTTCTCTTTTAAATTAGCCTCTTTGGGAAATCTGTAAATAAATTGGACTAATGAAAGCTAAGGAAAAATAAAATAAAATTTAATATTTATAATGTTTGTCTTTTCTAAAGTATCGATACTGTCGATATGCGCCACAAGCATCACTAAAGCGACATTCGTTTGTTTATTGCAATAATATTCCAGAAATTCTTGTTTGTTGTTCAATCTATAATAGTACTAATTTCTTACGGATTAAGGTTCATTTTGACTAGATATTTGTATACAATTTTGACAAATTACAAGCGAAGATATAACATAAAATATTATATGTAAAATAAATAAAAATAAGACTTACCTACCGATGGTATGAAATGCCTCCATTGCTGATATTATTTCGTCTGCTATCATTTTTGCACTCTTATACCGAACAACACGTCCTAATTAATGAATAAATACGGAAAAAAGGTTTGACAGCTGACAACCGACTCGAATATTTTTCTGCGCACAAATGAGAGCAAGTTAGGTGATCTTACCTTACAAGTGACACGTGGGCCACGCCCACATCACACTTCTATCTACTTTACTGTTCTGTGCATGTACCTATAGCTTGAACAGATAATGTAAGCGCTACATAAAGTTATGGTTTGTACAATAGTATTAAATTATCAGTGGTATGTACAGCTAAAGGTGAGAAAGCATTTTGTTTAATACAAATACCCTGTGCAAATACCCATCAATCCATACCTACTTATATATTATGTTCCTACTTCAGGGACAGGCCTTCTATGAGGGTTCAGGCCACGTTGTATTTATTACATTTTTTAAAATAAAAAACATAGTCTTATCCAAAACTCAATAGTGTTATCATAATAATTGTAGGTAATGACAGAAGTTATGCTCGACAATAAAATACAAAGCTAATGGTACACGCATTACGCGCGTATGCGTGCTAATAATCTCACGGCTTTCGAGTTTAATGCGTGGTTGTTAATAAAACTAGACTACCATGAATACAATGTAATTGTATAATGCTAAAATAGATTGATGTATAGCGATTTAGAAAAGCCACAATACTGTAATTGAGTACAATCTTTGCTAAAAATGACGATTTTCTTGTTAACTTAGACTGTAAAAAAAAGTGTGTGCCGAGCACACGTGTCAGAAGTGAAAGTTTTTGACAAGATTCAAAGATGCCAAAATCGTCGCATTACTCCATGACGTGACGGTATAGCCATGACGCAACCTTGAAATTTTATTCTCAACGTGCCTAAAGAGGTTTCACTTCAATAAGTATTATGACTTACTTATTGAAGTGAAACTTCGTAACGTTACAGTAGTCAGTACTCAGTAGACACGACTAATCTGATCGGTTTGAATTGAAATAGCTGCAAAATATCTTCACTGTACTTTTCTCAACCCACGTTATTTTACAAAACAATCACTTATGAAACCCTTTTCATAGTTACTTAAATGTATGAATAGTCTCCAACGTTGTTTATTGTTCTGTGTTTGGCCTAAATAAAGGCAGTTTAGAGGGTGAATGGTTGATATTGTTTAATGAGTCACCCCAATTGTTAAGGTGTTTTCTTTTCATTCGTGGGCGGTACTGCAGGTAAAATGGCGGTATGAGTTTTCAGATTTTTCAATCTCTGCCTATTTCATTTGATGTAATTTTCTTGAGGTGCATTAAATAATTGTAAAATTTGTTGCTTTTATTGCGTTCATTCAATTATTTGATAAGCATGAAATGTTATTACTAATAGTATATTAAGTGGAATGTACGTACATCTATAACAGCTAATCATGGAAGAAATATGAAGAAAGAAATGTATGCACCGAAGGCATCCATGTTTCTGTGTGTAATAAACCTATTTAGGTAAATAATATGAAACAAATACGCGTTCATAATTTGGCTGAGTTCCAACAATATATTATAAACAGTTTCATTTGAATAAATTTCTATCATGAAAGAATTATTTAGAAGTGAATTAAAATGGAAATTCAGTTTACAACAGTTCAGACGTTACCTTTGACATTTCAGAGTTCTCAACACTTTGTAAACTACCTTTCACTCAATTCTGTTCCTGACGTAGCCTCTGGGAATTTACACGTTCTGGTTTTACTGGAATAATCCTATTAAGCATATTCTTATAATATATTTGAATACAATTTTTGTCACTTAAAATGGTAAGCTAAGAAATATTCAAATTGAGTAAGAATAAAAGCGGGCATCATTTATCTTACTTAAGATGTTATCAAGAACGGTTCAACGATTTTATTACTTTTTGAGACATACTCCTAAAGACCTAATGTGAGATTTATTAGATGTTTTAACGACATAATATAAGAAGAAATGTAATTTTCATAAGTCTGATTAAAGCAAGTAAAATAAATTAGAAATTCTTTAACAAAAATAAACGAATGCCTGCACATAAAATAACTAATTTAAACTCTCGTTACATTTCGAAGCGATGGCTATAAAACTATCTGCAATTAACACACGAGAGTAACCCATTCCTAAACTCAAATATTTTAACGAGTGTAGTATGTAAAATTTTACGTTTCTCCCGTAGTAGAAATTTCGTAGCCTCGTAGCTTCGTAGCATACGTAGTACGTGTCTACACTGTCTATGTTTGCTAACGAAACCTTTGTTTATTTTCATGTACGCCGCTTTGTGTATTCAACTTATTCTTTTGTTAGCATTGATGCTAACGTACTTACATAATATATTATACTTTCATAAATATTGTGTTTAAAATTAAGTACATTGAAACACTCGATTAAGTTTATAAGTAATAAGTCAATATTCAAGACATGCTTATAAAATTGAATATGTAATGATTTCATTTTATTATTTTTTAAAATTTTGTAACCGCAAGGCGCAATAAATTGTCTTTTAAATAAAAATAAATTTGTCATAATATTATGAACTCATTATGATCTATACAGCAATTTTCTGTTGTCTTTCTAAAAAAATATACAACGATCAACGATACTATTGATATTCGATAACGCCGGAATTGACATTGAGGAAATACTGTGCGAGTGAGTCCTAAACATGTCTTTACAAGGGATTAGTAGTACTAATAGGTAACATAGATATAGTAACTATTCGTATAGAGGCAGTGAATTTTAAGTAGTTAGTAGAAATTTACTTTACAAGCTGTATTTTGATATTGACACAAGTACATTATCTTTGTTCACGGAATGTTCATTATTTCCATAACGCACTTAAAAATATTACTATGAAAGAAATCAAATTGTGAGAACTACACCAAATTTAATTGGTACCTCACTGAAGGCACCAGCTTACAAATAAAAATAATAATAAGAATCAGATCAACCAATCAGAGGTGGTATTTCTCTAACTCCTCCTCTTTTTAAATCGATTTAAAAGAAGAATTAGGGGTGCAAAGAGCGTGAATATTGTACAAGTTCAATCGTCTTCATTTCTTCGAAACTATAAAAGTCTACTGCGCACTGCAGATACCAATATGTGACATGAATATTATAATCAGAATTTCAGGCTCAAGCAAGCAAGCTCTTGCTTTATATTTTATTCGTGAATTTTCGAGCTATAAATGCAATACGAAATGTTCAATGAAAATATCTTAAAACTGACATATCTTTGGTTTAGTTCCGAATTGCATATCTAGTTTTGCGGCTTATTACTGAGCGTATTCGAGTAAGTTTTGGGTTAGTGCTTGTTAGAGAATATTTAAATAAAATATGTACTGCAGATATATGGTATTCAGTATCCACTCGAATTTCTAAAAGAAACATTTCTATAGACTTTGATATTAACGAAATTGCTTTGAGGTTGTTTATCATATAGTTTTATACATTATCTAAAAACAAAATAATCTAGGTATGTATGTTGTTTTTTAGTTAAAATGAGAAGATTTTTTTAGGCATGCCGGCTTATGTAAAATATATACGGTAATTTAAGTTTATAAACAACATGTATCTATTTATTGTAGTATTGTTATCATATACGGCACGGTGTAGCTTGAATCATCCTTTAAACTTAACGTCAATGTAACGTGTCGAGATCGTTATGGATTGGTCCAAGCAACTCCTCCCCCTTTACCTAGAGAGCAGTGAACTTGCCAAATATCAGACACGTGGATGCATGCAGATTACGTAATCGTATATTCACCTCGTGGTTTTCCCTGACACTAATCTCCCAAATTGTTCAATTCAAAAGCCATTATTTAGTACATTAGTACATTTAAGCTAAACCATATATATATTAATGGCCAATGGGCATCTGTAGTGGTAAATTAGGAATGAGTCATCTACGCTCGAGCTACGCTTTCTGCTACGAACTGCGGTTTTTCACCATGTTGGATCGTATATGCACAGTGTGTGTATGTGTGTTAATGTTGTTACCTAGTGAGCAGCAGCGTGGCCAGTAGATAGAAGACGGATGGATGCACGCCGCACTCGCAGTCGCCCTGCGGCGTGGCGGTCTGGGCCTCCATATCGGCTCCCAGCTTGTGGTAGGCGATGTAGGCGCGCGCCGGACTGCCGTGGGAAGCAATTTTCGTAGTCTTATGTCGACCCCGGCAATACTAAATCCGTTCATCTGGTCGCTGGGACCATGCCTCTCTTCCTGTGTATAATCATACAGCTGTAGTGGGAATATACATTTATGATCTTTATAATATAATCTATATAAATAAAAAGAAATAAAGATGGGTCGCCAAACGTATTGCGAAGCGTAAAACTCGAGAACGGTGCAATTAATGCGGCTATTTTTTTTGTTAAGGCTCATGAGGCAATTGGCCAATTTAATGGTCAGTCAAAATGAAACTTAAATAATATTATATATCTTTGGGACATATATGAATATTAAGTGAAAGAAATAATAAATTATAGGTATCTATGAAATTAACGTTTCAAGGTGTTCATAATTTGTAGTTATCGCGACTATATTACCTTATACGGACGTTATACCGTTTTGTGTAGTTATTACACGTTAAAGATACAATATTATCCGTTACACTTTATTTAAATAATAAACTTTGTATAAAACTAATTGAATATTTAAATAAATAAGGATGCATAAATTAAGGTATCGATGAATTCTAAGGGACAATAATTATTATTAGATGAAATAAAAAAATCGTAGATGCATCATCGAGATAGAATGTACTACGTACTAGAGAGGCGATCGCTACTATACTCTCTTTAACACGAGCTAGAGGTAAGAATCACAAGTCTCTTTAGTCTGTGTCGGACTGTGCCCCCCGCTTGCCGCGTCAACACGTGTTATTGCTCTGTTCAAAATGCCTTCGTGTTTGCTTAGATATTGTTTTAACAGTTCCCATAATACAAACAAAGCCCGAGGAGTGACTTTTCACCAGTAAGTTTCCTTATTATGAGTAAGTCATGCATTTTACTAATATTGTTATCATTTTGCGAAAAATCACCACGCGTTCTGCGTTTCGTGCCATTTTTCATAGACTAACAGCACAGACGTGACACTATCGATGAGTCTGTTAAAAAAATGTAACTGGATTTTTTTAACTATGTATATACAATATCAACTAGGAAAGATTACCGTGGTGTAGTACCTAAATATTTATACTTTTACCCGACTACGCAAAGTAAAACGGTAGGTTATATTAAGTAATATTTATTTATTAACCTATTTTTATTTATTAAAAAATTTGTTCCAATTTTCCAAGTTGTTCCAATAGGATTTATAAATTACTAGCGACCCGCCCCGGCTTCGCACGGGTGCAATGCTGATACTAAATACACTACAGAATATAAAAACATAGCGGCCCGGCCGGCCGGTACCGCCGCAAACGGTACGCCCCGCAATTTTTAAATCTGTAATATCTTCGAAAATATTCACTTAAATCATACGGTGTAAAGGGCCATATAGATCTATATTAAATGAACAATGTATTCAAGGTATTTAATTGGTTAAGGATTAATGCTGTATTGGTTAAAATCGCTTCGAAAATTAGCCATTATTTGTAGTAAAAAGTAAATGACAAAAAAAAGTTATTGTGGGTTATCCATAAGAGATAGACATACCTATGCCATCGCGGACTTTTCTGTAGACCTTTTCAATGTGTTCAATACTTATTACATTATTTTGATAAAACTCGTAGGCTTCAGCCTACGTTTGCAATGTAAGCGGATAAAATGTAATTATTTACGACATCATATTAGAAACCTCAAAAATAACAGTACTTCTCCACTATTTAATGGATGTTATTATACATATAAACCTTCCTCTTGAATCACTCTATCTATTAAAAAAAACCGCATCAAAATCCGTTGCGTAGTTTCAAAGATTTAAGCGTACAAAGGGACATAGGGACATAGGGAAATAGGGACAGAGAATGCGACTTTGTTTTATACTATGTAGTGATTATGCACAACAATTACAAATAAACACAACATTCACAGAAACTAATACAGTAAAAGTTCCTTAATCGCGCTTCCTTTATTCGTGTTTTCACTATTCGCGGATTAAAAAAATGCGACCCAATTTCTATATTCACGACTAAAATTTTTTTTTATTCGCGGATTTAATAAGTACATACATAATAATAAAATTATTCCAATAGGTATCTTACCCAATATCCTTGTCAAATGGACTAATAAGAAAGTAAAATAGATCTTATAACAAGTTTGCCTAAAGTACATAATATTATGTTCTTAAATGATATCGCCGAGGCCTTTGACACAAGCCGCCTTTGTCGCAAGCCACCTCTGCAGCGATTGATGTTTTTGAGAATGTAAATAAACAGAATGGAAGCAACCTTATAACTCAATAAATAAAGTATATTTTTAAATGTAGTTCCGTTTATAGTAAAGTTACAAAAATTGTGATCGAGTAAGGGGGCGTCCATAAATTACGTGAGGTGTTTTTTAAAATTTTCTGCACCTCCCTCCCCCCCTGGTGAGATGTCGTGAGAATTTATTCAACCCCTCCCCCATCCTCGAATCTCGCGTGAGATTTTTCAAAATGTGAGTTTCTTATACGTAAACGCCATCAACATTGAATCATCGTATCCATTTAAATTACATCATGAAGCAAAAACTGATAAAACTATTGATTACTACACAAAACGACAAAAGCTTAATAAATTGATATTATTTAAAGGAAATTAAAATACATAGTTTAATATAAAATCCTCGTTTTATTAATTCCCTAGTATCAGTACCACCAGATAGTACCGAGTAAACAGATTGCACAATGTGTCGCATCTGCACGCATTGCTTAATCTTTGAACTTGAAGCCACGCCTCGCTCGTTCCACACGTACCCCACCACATCGGCCGCGCGCAATGTTTTTGTTTGGAATAACCCCTCTAGTAATATATCTCGATGAGATGCATAGCTCATAAATAACTTTGGTAAATATTTTCTCACCCCAAATAATTCTTTGAGGGAAAACCCCGTTTGTTTTGAACACAAAATACCCTCCCTACGGTTGTAATTAGGTCGCCTTGTGTGCAGAAGGTAGTTTTAATTGCCTAATTAAAGTAATCGTTATTTATAAAAATATAAAGCACCCTCCTACAAAATGTTGTATAGGGTCCTTATGCAGATACATTATTTAGATTTGTTGGCATTCTAAGTAGATACTTTGCTTTGCCAAAGCCTGTGAAAATAATTTACCGTTTACTTGTACACAGCTAGATAATTTAGGACTTCCAACTGCCAGACAAAATACAAATCTCCGTGATAATAAGGTGATGATCAAATAAAATCAGATGTGATAAAACATATTTCATAAAAACAAAGATAAGAGTTTGCCGTAACTTTAATCTCATTAGAGTTCAATGTCTCCTACATAAAACAAAATTACAGTCGGATTTATATTGTGCGTTCCAGATATATATATAGCCAACTACTACCTCAAACCATTAATTTTCTTTCTAATCAAAATGATACATTTTATCTCATTATATCGTATCATATCGTGACGAATATCGGATAATAGCTACAAATCGTACTTACCCCTTTCACGCGATTCCACTCCTTATTATTTGGGATAATGCGCGAATTTCCGTCACATTTTCCTGTAAAAAGTTTTTCTGGTTCTTTCAATACCCGTGATTGCGTGTGGAGGGTTTGTTGATTGTTCACTCGCGATGTCACCGGACGCAGAGAGCGAACCTCTCCAGCGGAGAATTACAAACAGACTGACGGGGTTGGAAAAACGAGAAAATAAAACGGCACGTAGTGTTGGGCGGGGGAAACTCAAACGTCGATTCTTTTTTTATTTCTTCTCTTTTTAGACTAGTGAAAGCGTTCACACGTGTGGGAGTTATAATGCAACTGTTATTGGTGTCGGTACTTAACAATTTTTATACGATCGGTATGAACATTTGTTCTTTACATTTATTTATTATCCGTAATAGATAAACTATATAAGGACCTAAATAATAATGAAGTAGTCGTATTGAAAAATAAAATATTGATAAGAGGCGATAATATCTGCGCTCGGTGTAAGCTTATATTAGTTACTAGATTTCCACCCGCGGCTTCGCCCGCGTTTTCAAAGGAAAACCCGCATAGTTCCCGTTCCCGTGGGATTTCCGGGATAAAACCTATCCTATGTGTTAATCCAAGTTACCTTCTATATGTGTGCTAAATTTCATTGTAATCGGTTCAGTAGTTTTTACGTGAAAGAGTAACAAACATCCATACATCCATACATCCATACTTACAAACTTTCGCCTTTATAATAGTATTAAGATTGTTAGTATTGGATGTTAAAATTTACATGCCCCACGTACAAATCTTAATATTACGTACCTATAATACCTATCGATATTCGATACTAGTATGTCCTAATGGAGCAACTCTACGGCAATATTGGGCGGACAATCGCTACAGCTAGGGCGGGGGAAAAGTCGATAGCTACTTCATGCCATTATACGATGCACGATGCACGGTGCACCATAATTAATTACAAATAGAATTTTATCGAAAATCCAATTCAATTCCAGCAATTGTCAACGCTGAATCGAATTCCAATATCGAAGTTTGTACACGTTTTTAGGTACCAATGATGTTCTCTTTTTGTACGATAGTCGAATACATAATTAGACACTATAGACATTCGAATAGAGATCGGGTTCCCGCGCTTACGTATAAATTTTATCGAATGTAAATAATTCGTTCTTTGTTTCATTACATTCACTAATATCCCTTTAAAAATTGATTTTATTTAAGTTTTATCGCTAGTATGCAATATACTTAGATGAAAATATAATAGTTGGTTTTTAGGGTTCCGTACCTCAAAAGGAAAAAACGGAACCCTTATAGGATCACTTTGTTGTCCGTCTGTCCGTCCGTCCGTCCGTCCGTCTGTCAAGACCCTTTTTCTCAGGAACGCGTGGAGGTATGAAGCTGAAATTTATATCAATTACTCAGGTCTACTGTCCCTTAAAGCTGTGAAAAAATCAAACTTCTAAGACAACGCAATCAAAAGATACAGCCGTTTATGCCGCAAATTTTCGACACTTGCAAGGGAATCAAAACCTACAGGGTGCTTCCCGTGAACTCAGAATCTTGAAATTTGGAACGAAGCAACGTCTTATAGCATAGATAAAGGAAAAATTACGAAAACCATAAATTTTTAGTTACATCACATAATATATTTTTTTTTAATAATTTTAAACTTACTACCCATTTCCTCATAAACGCTTAGAGGTATTAAATTGAAATTCATACTAAATACTCGGGTCTATAATACCTTTAAGCTGTAACAAAATCAAACTTCTATGTCAACGCAATCAAAAGAAACAGCAATTTTAGCTGCATATTTTGAAACTCGCAAGTACTCGCAAGGGAATCAAAACCTAAAGGGTACTTCCAGTCGACCTAGAATCTTGAAATTTGGCATGAAGCAACGTTTTATAGCACACATAAAGGAAAAATTCCGAAAACCTTAAATTTTTAGTTACATTACAAAATATATATTTATTTTTTAATAAATATAAACTTATTACTTTTTTCCTCATGAACGCTATCAAGTTGAAATTCATATCAAATACTTAGATCTAATTGCCATTAACCCGTGAAAAAAAACATTGCAGGTTTGTACGGAACCCTCGGTGCGCGAGTCCGACTCGCACTTGGCCGGTTTTTTTTCTGTTTGTCTATTTTGTCTGTTTGAATGTGCGTCGCAGGTAAAATTCATTTTGCCGATAGTGACAAAATTCTTAGGTACAGTGATAGACAAAATATTAAGGTTCAACTTAGATACTACGTACATTTAATATCTTTATGTAAATTGTTTAGGGGCATTTTAGGGGTGGTTATCCTTACAATGTTCATGTAACCGGAAAAAAAAATTCGCCAATATGCATTAAATAAATGACACGTCATATGGATAGATCTTTAAAAATGAAACAGAGGTAGGTATTAAGAATTTAAGGCTCTAAATAAGTTTTTTTTAATAAGTTGTACGTACGCGTTTTTTTAGTTTTCTATTTCACGGAATTCGAATACACGCAGCCATAAATGCCCAAACTGCCATTTCTTCGAAAATCCTCAAAATAAAACACTTTGAAGTCCACGCGAGTGAAACCGTGGTCGAAATGCTAGTTACTTAATAATAATAATAACTTAATAAAATTGCTTCTTACCTGGTTAAATTAGTTTATAAAATGAAATTATCAAATACTTAATCAATGAAAATGAGGATTATTATAGATATGTACATTGTACATAGTTACTTATTAGTTAGTTATTACCTAAATTGTTAATTTTATATCATTCATTGGTAAAACTGTCATTCGTGGAACTCTAAGTACCTAATTGACGACACTACTTGATGCTGCAAGTACTTG
Organism: Colias eurytheme; assembly: GCF_061535395.1. Classification (NCBI taxonomy): domain Eukaryota; kingdom Metazoa; phylum Arthropoda; class Insecta; order Lepidoptera; family Pieridae; genus Colias; species Colias eurytheme. Next base: position 8,473,057 of record NC_142987.1, on the reverse strand, counting down.
CAACTATAAGCTGTAGGTATTCATTTAGGTATATTTATAATAATTTATAGTACTTATGTATTATACATATGAATACACATACCAACATTATGCAAACATTTGATTTTAGGTGGTTAAACATTTTCTCAGGATGTTTTTCTTAAATCCAAATCTTCGGACGCGGACTGTGAGTGAGAGACACGTCGACACGATATAATGCGGCCCTCAGATGCGGCCCAAGGCAAGCAAGGCCCAAGGCAAGCAAGGCATAAGCCTAAATAAACAACTGCTTAGTAACAAATTAAAATCAATCTCACAATGCAAACACACTAGATAAAAGTAAAAACTAAAAAAAAAAAAACACATTGTTCATCGTAGTAAAAAGCGCGGGAATCTGTGGCGGGAATAACGAAGACATCGAAAGCATAGACTATAGGTATAGAACTAGGCTGTATAGAGTAAACAAGTGAAATTACTGCGAAGGTCATAAACAAAAAGAAAAAGTTGTGTAAGTACTGCACCAGCGCACGCAGATGGCGTTACATAATTTCGATTTTTGTTTTAGAATATATGCATAAACATAGATCTGGATTAAAATATATCCAATTATGGAAGAATGCATCGATTTTATTTTGGGGGGGCAAGTATCTCGCCTCGCGGCGGTGTGAAGAAAAACTCCGGCTGAGTGGCCAGACGGCCGGAGTCTAGGGCGACTGAGTGAGGAACCTTCGGACTATCCGAGCGTTATCCAGAAGGACTGCCCGCTGTATCCCCACTGTCATGGGCTTTACCGGTAAATCCAACCTCCTTAAATATTGTTTTAAGGAGGCAGGAACCAGCCCATTGGTGGACACAACTATAGGGATTATCTCGGCAGACACACCGTCCCACATCTCGACAACCTCGTGCGCCAGATCCAGATATTTGAGCCGTTTATCTGACTCGGCCTTAACAAGATTGTCGTCATGTGGAATAGTGATGTCTACCAAGAAAATCCTAGAAGTTGCTCGGTCCATCACCACAATATCAGGTCTATTCGCTAGAATAGTCCTGTCTGTGATGATGGGCCGATCCCAGTACAACTTGGCACGGTTATTTTCCAGGACTGGCTCCGGCGCGTACTTGTAGTAAGGCACTTTTCCTTCAAGAAGGCCATACTTCAGAGCGAGCTCTTGGTGGATAATCCTGGCTGCTAGGTTTATTTAACAAATAAAATTATTATTATGGCAACAAAATGTTATGATTGACACATGACATGTGACAGATGATTCAACTTTCAGTTTTCACCCCTCAACGGTGTCGCCGTGTCGGCCATTATTTACGAGAGATCACGTTCATCGGCTACACGACGCTGCTTTTAGTGAATTTAATTTATATTTTCCACATTAACTCGGCGAACATTTCAGTGGAAAAAGGAAAAGATAATTGGAGATACGAGCAAAACCTAATATTAAATTATTCCTGGCTTAATTGTTTGAAAGGTGAGTTGATAGGACAAACAGGTATAACGTACAATTTCTCGCATTTTAATTGTGTTGAATTTACTGTATAAAAACGATTTTATTGCATATAAGTTGTTAAAATCCACAATCAATAGCAAACAAGTTTAAATTAGAAAGTTTCACATTATTGTTGTCCACGTGGTACGTGTAAAAGTTCTATTGTAATAATTGTAAATGTCAAAAGTAACCGTTACAGTTTGCCGGCAAAATAGTTTTTGTTTTTTTTACCAAACTTGTTTGTGGGTCAAATACGTTCGGCCATTGTTTGATTGTTTGTTTTATAATTTAAATAGATGGCTGAAGTATCCGAAGTGCCTACCACTCCGACGGAATTATTGGCAGTGGGTCGCCGACATCTTGCCGTGAGGGACTATGGAGCGGCTGTCGAGAGCTTGGCTAAGGCTTGCGAGGAACTAGCCAAGGAACATGGTGACACTGCAGACCAATGTGCTGAGGCGTATTTATGGTAATGTCTTATTTTATTACACACAATGATTTTCAGCCAGTATTTAGTAATAATTGTGTAATTTATGGTTGTTATGGGTGGAGGTCTTTGTGTAGCAGAATTATAGACTTGCTTGTAATAAACTAGCTTACCGCCCGCGGCTTCGCCCGCTTTGTCTAAAACCTAATAAATTATATACTAAAACCTTCCTCTTGAATCCCTCTATCTATTTTAAAAAACCGCATCAAAATCCGTTGCATAGTTTTAAAGATTTAAGCATACAAATTACAAAGGGATATGGGACAGAGAAAGCGACTTTGTTTTATACTATGTAGTGATAACATAAAGCTCAGTTAACTTTCTGTAAAGCGAATTTAATAATATGAACATTAAATTAAATTTTTTAATAACATTTAAAATCATTTTTGGTTGTTTTGTATATTATGAATGTTTTTTATTAGGTATGGCAAAGCTCTTCTTGGTTTGTCGAGGGAAGAAAATGGTGTCCTTGGAGATGGTATGCCAGGAACAAATAATGCTGAAGATGATGATGATGAAAATGATGGTATGTTTGATTTTATTATTAACTATTTTAAAGCATTGAGTAGAAACATGCTGGGTAACTTACAATTTATTTATTGTTATTCTTGTGTCTTTTCTGTTAATAACTCACGCCCTGGAATCACGACACAATAGAAAATCTATTGTGTTGTGGACCGATCGGCGGGCTCAATGGGTTAATAACTAAAGGAAAATTTCTATGTCTTGCATTACCACTTTTTTGAGAAACTACAAGGTTGTGAATCCGTTCTCCTCAATACCATTTTATTCAAGCTTTTTTTACTATATTATATTATCTCACATGAATTTAAATATAAACAGAACAAGAAGAAAACGGAGATGACGATGCTATGGAAGGACAGAGTGAAGCGAATGGAGATGTCACAGAGAAAGAAGTGGAACAGGGCGAAGCAGAGTCCACCACGAAAGATGAAGCGGAGGCAGAGGCTCCAGAACCAGAGAGTAGCACACAGGATGAACAGCCTGTAAGTTAATCCATACTAATCTTAATCTTAATACTATTATAAAGGCGAAAGTTTGTAAGTATGGATGTATGGATGTTTGTTACTCTTTCACGTAAAAACAACTGAACCGATTACAATGAAATTTAGCACACATATAGAGGGTAACTTGGATAAACACATAGAATAGGTTTTATCCCGGAAATCCCACGGGAACGGGAACTATGCGGGTTTTCCTTTGAAAACGCGGCCGAAGCCGCGGGTGGAAATCAAGTTATACTAATATTATCTTAATATATATAAATCTCGTGTCACAATGTTTGTCCTCAATGGACTCCTAAACCACTTAACCGATTATAATAAAATTCGCACACCATGTGCAGTTCGATCCAACTTGAGAGATAGGATAGTATAAACATGTAGGTACCACGGGCGAAGCTGGGGCGGACCGCTAGTAATATTATAAATGCGAAAGTAACTCTATCTGTCTGTCTGTTACTCAATCACGCCTAAACTACTGAACCAATTTTCATGAAATTTGGTATGGAGATATTTTGATACTCAAGAAAGGACATAGGCTACTTTTTATCCCGGGAAAATGATGCAATCCCGGAAATCCCACGGAAACGGGAACTATGCGGGTTTTTCATTGACTGCGCAGGCGAAGCCGCGGGCGGAAACCTAGTAAAATAAAAGTACAGTAGAACACAGATTAACTGAATTAATTGGGATTAGACATAGACTGGTATTAAAGAAGAACAAAATGTTCTATGCAATCTTTTTTAGTTAACAAACAAAGTTCGACTGTAATAATCTTTTTTCTGTATGATGCGGGGTATATATTTTATACCTCCTTTAATCATTAGATATTAATAATTTAATTCCCTATTTTTGTGGTGAGAGTATCTACTGTCGTAGATATTACATAGAGAAAATCATTTATCATTGTAAGTTTAATACTTATATTTTAAAATGTTTATGGTATTTAGAATAGATTCGATCGTTTAAGCATAACTTAATTGTGTTTAAAATATAAATGAGAACAGTTTCATTTTGTTAGAAAATAATCTATAATATAAAAAATAAAAATGAATCCCAAAATGTGTTGGTAAGCGCATAACTTGAGAACGGCTGAACCGATTTCGATAATTCTTTTTTTATTATATTCCTTGAAGTACGAGGATGGTTCTTATGTAGAGAAAACTTAAACATGTACCACGGGCGAAGCCGGGGCGGACCGCTACTAATATATATTTACATCTTTCTGTAGGGTACATCAAATGGAGAAGCTAATGATGAATCAATGGTGAACCTTGACAATGAAGATGATGTTGACAATCTGCAGCTGGCTTGGGAAATGTTAGGTAAGAATCATATTGTATTTTTACACGCTTTTTATTAGCTTCACCTGTATGTTTGTTTGTAACCAACTTGTTTGGGCGCAATTTTGACCCACTTTAAACGGCCAGATTTCGTTCAAACTTTTTAGATTTATTGAGGACCGATGACAATACACTGATTTGATAAAATAAATAATGATTAAAAAAAACTAAAAAACACGGTTTTTATAGAAAACCGAACTAAATGGGTGTTTTTTAGGTTTTTTTTAAACTATTATATTATTCTATAGTTAAAGTTTTTTGTGCATCGAATTTTGTAATAAAATCTGATTACATTTTATATAGTGCACACTTGCACAAACATAATTTATACCATTCTTTAACACCATACACCATACATATATACTAACAACTTTTATATATACAGTGTTTTAAGTAAAAATATGTATTGTCAAGTAAATTATGGACTTCACATAATCTTTGTATTATTGTGGTTATTGCGTTACTTTCAGTTCAAAGAAATTTAGTTTTATGAAGTTGCATAACTTGCTGAATTGCTTACTGAATTGCTTTATATCCGTGTTAACATTCCTCACGAACACAGCCATACCGTAATAAGACGATATTATTGCACAAAATAATCTCCACTCACCCGCAAATTCTTTAATTTTTTTTTTCTCAAGGTGTACAAGTTTATGTGTTATTGTGAAACGTTAGAATAAGTGAATTGTAAGAATTCTTTGAAAATGTCTCTCTCTAAAGCTAACTCTTGTTATTTCATTACAAAAATTAATTTATCTTAAATATAATTTACATTACAATTTCAGATCTCGCCCGAAGCATACTAGAGCGTCGCGCACAATCGAAAGCGGAAGCTGCTCGTACATTATTAGCTGATGTCCATCTTGCACTCGGTGAAGTTGCTCTCGAGAGTGAAACATATGACAAGGCTGTTGTTGATATGCGTAAGTTGTGTTTTTGTTTAATTTTTGACGTGACAACGTCTTATAATTCGATAGAGCCGGCTGCACGCACGAAAAAACATGACTCATGCGGCGTTACCTCGCTCTGAGGCGTTCCATGTAAGGCTTGAAGTGCAAGCGAGAGCGCGGAACGAGCGACAAAGAAGCACAATCGGACGTTGTCACGTTCAACTATCGTCAGTAAATCGACTTTACAGACAACCAAATTTTTTATGAAGTAAGAAACCAAAAAATATGAAGTAGGCATTTATGTTAATTCATTGAGGTGTAAAAACATTTTTATTAAATATTTAAATAAAGTATGGTATGGTTAGGTGTAATTAAATGGTGATCTCCCATGTTCTCTTGTTGGTTGGTCTGTCAATTTTATAAAAACACTAGCGGTCCGCCCCGGCTTCGCCCGTCGTGCATATTTCGCCATAAAAGGTAGTCTATGTTCTTTCTCGGGGTCTAAAGATTGTCTGTGCCAAATTTCATCAATATCGGTCCAGTAGTTTATGCGTGAAAACCATACATACAAACCTTTCCTCTTTATAATATTAGTATAGATATGGTGTTTATAATTAATTGAATGGTAATAATTTGATTTACAGTAAGCTGTTTGGAAATTCAAAAGGAACTGTACCGCAGTGATGATAGGCGCATCGCTGAAACACATTATCAAATTGGTAAGTTTGGTTGTCCTGTACATAGTAGAGATTTAATTGATAAATTAATACAATTCTCAAATAATGTATATTCACTAAAGTTTAAATTTTTTAAAAATAATGAGTCATAATTATTTCTTCTAAGGGCCGATTTTTCAATGCTTGGATAAAACTTATTTGTCGAATAATGTATAAAACTAACATTTTAAAAACGTATTCTAATTGCAAGTATTTGACAGTTTACGTGACATTTTAATATTATCGTGTAATACTTTATTGGACGGATAAGTTTTATCCAAGCATTGAAAAATCGGCCCTATAAATAAACTATTCTATATAAAAAGTAAATTCCATTTTCCATGCTTGAATATTGAAAAACTTTTTGGCCAGTAATAGACATTTGACTATTAAATAACATACAGCTAATTTGTAGGAAATCTTTTTTAATTATAATATTTTGCATTACTTGCAGGTCTCGCAAATTCCCTCGCGTCAAACTTCGAAGACGCGATCACACACTTCAAGAACGCGGCGAATATTCTAGAAACTAGAATCAAATCACTGGAAAGTCCTACCGCAACTGACGATGCTACAGTCAAGAAATACTCCGCAGATCCCTTATATTCGGTTGAGGGAGAAATAAAGGAGTTGAAGGAATTATTACCGGAAATACAGGAAAAAATTCAAGACATGATGGACTATAAGGCCGAGGTAAGACCCTGTGAATGCATTGAGCAGACTAGAGACATGTTGCGGAACATGATTATAAGGGAGAAAAATATGTGCCATATTGAAGTTGAGGCTTAGTTTCGTATCAAGAAGCTTATATCTAATACACTGGACATTTAATATGAACATTAACTTGTAACAAGAAAATATGACCTTGAATGACGCCCGCATGTTTTTTTATCCCTTTCACACCCACTTGCCAAGTTAGGTGTGAAAGGGATAAAAAAACATACAGGCGTCATTCAACGTCATATTTTCTTGTTACAAGTTAATGGTCATAGTGCAATCTCCAGTGTATTAGTTATAAGCTTCTTGTTTCGTATCTAACTAGTATGGTTAGGTGTGTAGTTTTATGAAGTTGATTGTGAATAAGGTTAGATTTAATGTTTTTTAATGTTTTGGATTACAAGTTGTGTGTTTTTGACATCCCTTTTTTAATTAGTGTTAGGTGAAATTGTTCCTGTGATGTTTGCATTCCTATTTTAGTGTTAAAAATTGTTACAAGATAATTGTAGGAATAGACAAATAACTTCATAAAATTACAAACTAATTCCCTCCTTATTACTGCTTATTATGAACCGTAATAACCATAATGTAACTGCTATCTCTTAGGCTTAAATATCCCCAAGGCTGACTATTAGTTGATAAGTATTCTGCCAATCACTATGCCAAATTTGGCATAACCGATGCTCATAAAGGAAGGAATCGTAAATTGTGTTGATGTTCTGTCTCTCTCACACATAAGAACTCATGTATTGCTGTCTTGCTTCCTCACCACCATTTTCCATTCCTTTCTTTATTGGCGCGAGTAACATTTTTAAAATTCCATAGACTGATAATACTCATTAGTATAGATATATATATGTTACGGCTAAAGGTAGGTGAGAACATAAACTTAAGATTAGCCGGCTAAACTTAGGTTTATTTTCGACGAGGTGTTAATGTTAGTTTGTTCTATCTTTAGCCGGCTAAACTTAAGTGTAACCGCAGGCCCGTGGCTAAAAATGTCGGGGTGGGTAGATTTGGTTACTATAATACATGTAAGGAACAGGGCGAGTGTTTTCTGGCACTTCGCCGGCTGCTGCCGCAGCACGCTCGCTGCGCTCGCTCGGCTCGTGCGGGTCTTAAGAGTTCTAACCTAACCTAACCTAGCCACCAGCTTTCTGCCCTGAGTCGGGGTGGGTAGATTTGGTTACTATAATACATGTAAGGAACAGGGCGAGTGTTTTCTGGCACTGTGCGGGCCCCTCAAGCCCTCCACCGGCCCGGCGCTAACCAAATCTACCCACCCCGACATTTTTAGCCACGGGCCTGCGGTTACACTTAAGTTTAGCCGGCTAAAGATAGAACAAACTAACATTAACACCTCGTCGAAAATAAACCTAAGTTTAGCCGGCTAATCTTAAGTTTATGTTCTCACCTACCTTTAGCCGTGACATATATATTGACTGCCGACTCAAGACTGATCTTTGAAATCTGACATAATGCTAATTTTTGTGAAATGTTATATGTATGAGTGCCTTTTTAATAATATTACCATCTAATTGTTGAAATAATACTTTTATTTTATTATTGAATGAGTAAATTTTCGGTTTTAATAAAATATTGCCATTTTTTTTGTTCAATTTACATTTATGGTTATATATTCATTAATCTCAATAAAATTGTCAGTAGCAATGCTCTTGTAACAATAAAAATTAATTCTAAATTGTTGTCAGTATTATGTTATAGTCAGTGCCTTAATCTCGACGCTTTAGCGGTTAGTATATAAGTAACATTGTATTGTTATATACCACAAGGCCATTTTTGTATTGTGATTTTTTTTTTAAATAAACATGTTCGAAATTAACGCGTGTTGTTATTGCAGCGAACCCAATACATTGATGGCCATGTGGTTTTTGTTTGTGGTGTGTGGCCATTGATGTTTTTTTATAACCTTTATCTGTAAAAATTGATATTGATTGTTTGAGAGAGGCAGATTTTAAAGGAAATAATCTTAATATGTAATTTAATATTTACCATTGGTTCAAAAAAGTTTCTACAGAGGGTATTCAAGATACTATAAAATTGCTCTTTTAAAAATATATCATTTTTCCAAAATTTTTTTTAAAGTTATGATGCCTGAAAACAATATGGTTAACCAATTACATGCCATGGATTTTCCATCTTTCATATTATCCATCTGATCATATAAAATTAACTTTTAAATTTAGCCCCACTTAATATCTTTAATGACAAAGCATTTTGTTGAAGCATAGTAAATTAATTTATGAATTATAAATAAGGAGATTTTCTATTATAATAAATGCTTTGCTGTAAAGAAAGGTGTTGCTCCTGGCATCTTCTGGACTGGTAGATCATAATTGGATAAATATATTATTTAAATCATGAACTATGCCATAAAAAAAATTATTTGATTGCAATCAAATATGCATGAATGCATAGGAATTTCAATAATTACAATCTAAAATTCACCGATTATGTAACTGGATGTCTAATATTCAAAATGACATATACACAATAAGCAAAACTCATTCTTTATATCTAGAAACTAGCTGTGCCCTGCGGTTTTACCCGCAGTGCTTCCACTTCTGTTGGTCTTAGTGTGATGATATATAGCCTACAGCCTTCCTCGATAAATAGACTATCTAACACCGAAATAATTTTTCAAATCTGACCTGAGATTAGCGCGTTCAAACAAACAAACTCTTCAGCTATAAACTATTTGTATAGATTTATGGATAAATAAGATAGAAAAGCTCTGAAAGTATAAGTTATCATTTGTCATCCGAGTCTTTAGTTTGCTAAAGCTGCAAAGCAAAACGAATCTAAAATCAGTTTTGTCCATAAATCTGATTTAGTAAAGCTGTTCTCCGAGATATTAGATTATGAGAGAATAGATATACTATTAATATAAATTATGGAATCTAAAACATAACACTAATTTTTCCAGACCATAAAAAGAGTACGAGAAACACTCTGTCCTTCAAATGGAGAGAAATCCCAAAGCAACGGAGCCAGTTCATCATCAGAGGCTAAACCAAAGCCCGCGGCTTCAGATATTTCACATCTCATCAAGAGGAAACGCAAGCCCAGTGAAACCGAAGAACCGGCACCGAAAAAAGTCAATACGTGAAATAGTTTTAACACCTATCTATGTAAAATAATTGTGGACTACGCTCTCAGTAAAGAACCATTTTTGGTGTGAGTGCTAAATGAATAAATTGACACATACATATTATGGTGTTTGACCAATTCGTTTTTTTTAACGTGTTGATTATGAATACTGAATTGTTACTTAATTATGAGGTTATATTCATTTGAAATTTACAGGTTACTGATAAAGAAAGCTTTAGATTAAATATCTTAAGGGGTTCAACGGCCGGCCAGTCGAGTAGACTTGTTTATCAATGGAGGAATCCTACCTTCCTTCCTCCACAGTGGTAACCCCGACGTGATTTGAACACGCATTCTCCTGATACTATCTAAAAGCAAAACCGTATGTTACTATGTTTTCGTAAAAAGATTAAATATCTTAAAATAGAGTAATGTTTCAGTTTTCAGAAATTACTAGAAACTTTAACGACTTGTTAAACCATAGACAACAAATAATGGTGTATTGTATGAGAATAATAATTTTAAAAAGCGTACAACAGTAATTTGCATCTTATTTGACGAGTGCGTGTTAATTATTTTATATAGATGTAAAAGTAAAACCCTTTAAAAGCCTAAATATGTAAATAACGAGAATTAGACCTTATCCAGTATGTATCTAACCTTCACTTTATGATTGAGATCAAACCCCACAGGAGACAAATTTTATTTTCCAATGTCATATTAAGAATTTTTCATGTTTATTTTTTTATAATATGTAACTGCCAGTCTCATGCTTTTGGAAATTTTTAGTCTCCTTCAACTTGACTAATCTTTATGTACTTTTATTATCCAGAGACATAAATTTTCATCTTTTTTTTAATTCCTTAGAAATATCTTTAACTAGATCGAGAATATCCTGATGTTGCAGTTGGCAGACCAATAACTTCTTATTAAAAAGAGCAACCTTTCTCGTTCTAGTGAAGGGTTTTTCTTCGTGTTGGATAAAGATAGGGATAGTGGAAAAATAGACCTAGAAAAGCCCTATCTATAGCTCTAAAGTCTAATAAATAATAATTAATGTCCTTATATTTTTTGTGTATTTATAAGGTAAGTACATAATAGGTTTAAGTGTAACATTGCCTTAAAATTAAATAATTAAAACGGATGAATGAAAAAGAAAATCTCTTGACTGTATTTATTCTAAATTATTATTTGATAAATTGTTTTGACTGAGAATTGTATTGCTTCATTTTTTTCGCTGAAGGCTAAAAATATTTAATTTGTAAGATTAGTGATTAAGATAATATGTAATTTAAATTTATGTTGTATTTAAGGTAACTATTAAACATACACATTTATACGTTACTTTTATTTTTGTTTTCCATTTCATATATAGTTTAATATAATTTCAATGCCTCATATACCTGTTAATTTATTTTCAATGCAATTCGTATTTAAAATACAATAAATTTTATCCGTTTCAAGTTTTCAACGATCAAAATAGATTCTATAATAACATCGTCTACAAATACGATAATTTATAACGATTTGTTATACAAATACGATAACCATTCGCAAATCGTGAAAAAACTTTATCAATTTGCATGACTAGAGTTTTTTGGTGATAAAAATAAACTGTAGACGTTATTTATTTATACGATGAGTCACATGAGTTGAAGTAGTTGGGATTTTGGGTGTTACGTATCGGATCTTTTTTTAGTGAATAGTGATGTTAAACACTAATTATAATGATTTGTTGCCAGACAATATCCTGGTTATGTTTCAAACAATTTTTTACACCCAGCTTTTAAGTTTGTAGCAACATAAGAACAATTTTTTATGTACATAACTAACTTCAGTGAGACAGCATAATGAATGTACAAGATACATACCAGCAATGTATTTAAAATTATATCAAAATAACTAGTCAGGTAAAAATTTAATTGTGGGAAAAGCAAATGTGCAGATAAAAAATATTTTTACAATAATTAACCTAGGCGATATTTGTTTAATGGGCACGATTCCGCTGGTATATTACGTATATAAGTACTTGAATGATCATTATCGTGAGTAGAGTAGGTACACTGTACATGTACTTGTTACTATAGTAAGTCATAAAATTATTTAAGTCACGTTTGTATAAGAAGGTAGGTATTTGAAGTAGGGCCTTGCATCTACAACAATTATAGATAAAACATATTATGCAAAACGATGTTTGATTACAGCTTGTATATAATATTATAAAAAATTCAAATATCCGCCTCACTTCTTACTTGGCACTTTATTAGTAAAATATTCATATTAATAATTTTAGTCAATACATATCATGAAAAACAGACAAGGTTTAGGTAATTTAATTAAAATGAAGGTATTTAAATTGCGTGCGTATATTTTGTCATAATACAACAGAAATAAAATAATAGATAAGAAATAACGAACATTTATTTTGATTACATAACATGGAACACTTTGATACCTGCATACAATTTAACAGGGAGGGTTAAAATAGTATTAAACTTTAACAACAGCTTTTCCAGTGTTTTCACCAGCAAGCATACCGATAAATGCATCGTACAGTTTATCAAAACCCTCTGTTACATGACTTCTAGTTTTAATCTGTCCTTTTTTAATCCATTGCGCTAAATCAGCGAACGCCTCATGCCATCTGTCCTTTGGCTGCGACCAACGTGATACAATAAAACCTTCAATCTTCAGCTCTTTGAACACAATAAATGGTTGAACAACTGTCGCCTTTGGCATTTTTGTATGATCGTCATTATAAGAGCTTATACTCCCGCACACGGATACCCTTCCATATTTATTCATCTGTCCCATTATAGTGCTACTTAATTCTCCTCCAACATTATCAAAGTAACAATCCACTCCTTTTGGAGCAGCCTCTGCTAATGCTTTGGGTATATCAGCTGTCTTGTAGTTGATTGCTTTATCGAATCCTAATTCCTTTTCTAACCACTGCACTTTGTCATCAGAACCAGCGAATCCAATCACTCTGCAGCCCTTGATCTTAGCTATCTGACCTACGATTGATCCGACAGCGCCGGCAGCTCCCGTTACTACAACAGTCTCGCCAGCTTTAGGTTGACAGATTTCTAGGAAACCAAAGTAAGCAGTCGCTCCAGGCATTCCAACAACACCGAGGGCAAGTTCAGTGGGTAGGCCTTGTAGATTAGGTAGTTTATAAACTTTACCAAAAGGATCAGTTGTCTCACTAACTATGCTGTAATCGCACCAGCCTTTGTGCGTAACGACCTTTGTTCCTGTGGGAAACGAGTTATTCTTTGATTCTTGAACTGTGCCGATTTGGAAACTAAACTGGTCATAAGGAACAGGCATAGTAGAGTTATAGGCACGAAGATAAGGGTCAACGCTGATCCAATCCGCTTTAACGACAAACTCGCCCTGTTTTAATGGAGGAAGTTCATATTCAACGATTTCAAAATCATCACGCTTAGGGACACCTTGGAAATGTTTCTTTACGACGTACTTTCTTGCCTTCACCATCCTTAATTTTTGAAAAATGTCTGGATCTGAAATAGATGGAAGATCAATTTGAAATCTTATTCTATTCATACAATAATTAACATTTGTATCTAATATCTCTAATATATCTTACACGCACATAATAATTATTAGCCAGGAAACAGCAATCTACTGAATTAAAATAATTCTCATAATGAATGAATGGACAGTAGCAAAACTAAAAAGTAAAGTTTTTTCTAAAAACTACACATTAAGTTTATTGGCGATTCTTCTCGAATAAAAAAAAATCTATCCAAAAACATGTTAAGTAGGTATGTAAAGATTAAAAAAATTGATTTGGAGTTTTTGGTAATGACTACTTATTTGTTATTGGAATTTTACCAATAGTTAGGTAGGACTAAAGTGTTATTTTTTGTTAAAACTTGATTTCAACAATTGTATTGAGATTCTTAAGTAAGTAAGTAGGTATTAACTAGTTAATTTACAAGGTAGCTGACCCGCATAGATTATCGTATTATTAAAATGTAAATGCCTTTAAATTTAAATAAAATTACGATATGATTTTACTTTCATTACTTACATTTAAACCTATTTGCTTATAATTCACCTACTTAATAAGTTAGGTAGGTAGCTACCTACTTTCAAATTTTCCCTATTTATTCATAACTAGCTGTGCTCCGCGGTTTTACCCGCAGTGCTCCACTCCTGTTGGTCTTAGCGAGATGATAGGTATACATAGCTTATAGCCTTCCTCGATAAATGGGCTACCTAATGCCGAAAGAATTTTTCAAATCAGACTAGGTAGTGGTTCCTAAGATTAGCGCATTCAAACAAACCAACAAACAAACTCTTCAGCTTTATAATATTAAGTATAGATACCTACCTACCTAACACCCGTTAAACTGATACAGAAAATACATTAAATTTTAACGAGATAAGTAGCTCTTCTCTTCTAAGGTCATTTGTAGCCTGTAGGTACATAATATAGTAAAATTTATAATATCAAGTTCTTACTTCTTAGGTACTATTTGGTAATCTGTGATCTATTATGAATTATTATGATGAAATATACCTACTTATATATATCTACCTATTTGTATATAAAATTTACGTGTGATTAATTTATAATATCTACCGTATTGTACACAAAGTCAAGGTTTAATGTCACGGCCTCTGAAGTCTGAATTTCAAGGTCAGTGGGAAACAGAGGGCGTTCGCGTTGTAATGTTGGGTTGGCTCTGGATTGCCCTACACGATTTACTGTAATACTGTTACTGATTTACTGTAAAATTTATTAAAACTAATATAATGAAACTATTGAATAAAGATAGATATAACTCTCTACTAAAATGATAGTATAGGTAATCAAATATTTAGGTACTTACATCAAATAAGCGTTTGTTATATTGCTTGGTCACTATCACAAATAACTCAAATTTTCAATAAATATTTATTAGATGCCCAGTGCTCACCGACGCGGGCGATCTGGTTAAGTTTATTTCAACAACTTGTAGTGTTTGATGATATTCCCTGCTTTTAATGTTTAAGTAGTGATACCGGATATACGTGTATCCTATACACACAAACCACACATAAACGTTGTTATGGTCACATGCGTCGAGAATGTGTGCGTACTATATTACTTGCTCTGTGGTGTGCGTCAGTCAATGAGCTATTGAGATTTATATTCATCATAATATAATAGCCCACACTCTAGAGGACAGCGCGGTTAAAAATTAATAATTTAGAACCTTATGTCTTCGGAATATGATAGTTTTTAGCGATAATATTCGTTTATTATAGTTTGAGACTTGCTGAAATAATATTGAACCAACTTCCAGTTGCATTCATCTATGAACATTGATGAACGGAACGGAACGTTTTTATTTTGTAACGCTATTTTTATGACCGTCCCGTTTTACCTTTGGGTACGGAACCCTAAAAACAAACAATATAATATTTTCAATAGTTGTCAATACTTTATGATAACAGGGTGTATTTTTATAATCAGCTTGGTTTTATACTTGCGCATTCATATATTTAATTGCGAACAATGTTTATTGTTTATACTTAAAATTCCTTATCTAGGTATTTGTATTCACATTCATTACAGACTGAATTATATTTGTGAGATTAAGCCATAAATAGGTATTCTGTTTAATAAAAAAAATAAAAATCTGCTTGAATGATGATTATCGTGAATACACATGTAACTACTCCATTCTTATCAATAAAAATATTCTTAATTTATTTACATACAAGTCACGCTTGTATGTAAATAAATTAAGGTTAAATGGGTAATTAGGTTACTTTTATAAGCCAAACTTTTTGCACAGGTAATTGAATTACACAGCTCTTTTTTGTCATTTTCAGTGCGCCAAGTAAAAAACTCCAATACTTACTAATATCAATAAAATAAGTAACTTTACACATTACAAATAAAATACATCATTACATATTATACACTCTTACATTCATTTCATAAGTAACGCGCGAAACGGAGCTTACGGAGCGCTCTCGATTGCGCTCCTATGAAACAACATTCAGTACATTGCCTCCATACGAAATCCAATAAGAGCGAAAGAGAAATTTCGCCACAGTCCTGCGCGTGAAACAAAAGATTTACAATGGAAAAATAGCCGAATGCAAATTCGGGGATTTTCTAATTTTGCTAAAAAATAATTGAATTCGTTTTGAAATACTTTATAATTTTTAGTGTTTATATATATACATTTATAATGTGGTGTTCATTTTTTTTTGTAATAATCCTGCTAACGCTACATATTGTATTTTCGTTGTTTTATTTCAAGTGAACACCCATACAAAAAAGTGCTCAACGCCGCTAAAGAAGTTTTCACTTCAAAAAATCAAGATTTTCTCACAGGTTAATCTTATATTTCTTTTTATAAACAATAATAATTATGCAAGTATGACTTGCATTTTGTATTAATGACGATAATACATGGAAAATTATTAGGTATATACTATATATAGTAAGATGCGGGCTACCTTTTTACCTACGGTAGGTACTTAATAATTGATAGACTGATACCAGATGAAGATCTACATTCTGTATTTTTTTTATACAAATTATATTAATTTTTCATTATTTTGGTTATTTGATACAAATCAACTATTGAATAATTTATGTTTAATGCTCTAAGAATGTATCTATCTTATAACATAAACGAATCACAACTGGTAAACGCATACCTCTCGAGAACGTCTGAAGCTGAACCGATTTCGTTAATTCTTTTTTTATAATATTCCTTGCTTGTCAAAGCGGACTGCTAGCATCAAGCAAGCATAAAATAAAATTAAAAATGACTTGGCAACTGCATAAAGATGACTTTATATGATAGAAAAAGAAAAATTTCTGTCAAAATATTAAATGAACTTTATCAAATTGAATAACGTGATAAAATTGAACTCGCAAAGAACATCAACAATGGCTAGCGGAGATTCACCCGACATACCGAAACATATGAGCTATGCAAAATCTACAATACCATTTATCGGAGCTTTCTTCGATTATATAAGTACTAATATCGAATATATGAGGAGCAAAACGTTCTTTAGAGCGGAGAGATTGCAAGCTTCTAATTCAAAGCAAACATTATCAGCTACTTTCGTAGCATTTGTTTGCTTTTCCCTAGGGATGGTGAGCAATGTGAAATTCGAAGTTGTGACGTTTGATGAAGAGCCGTTGGCAAATGATTTACACTTCATGGTGATGAGCAAGGATGATAAACTGTATATCGATGATATTGATGTGTCTAGTGAGTAAAAATTCAATTTACATAGAGTTGCTAGTATTAGGATGTCGTTATTTAATTTTTAAATTAACACCATTGGCACCTAAGAAATTTTCCTTTGCAGTGAAGCATTCATAATAATAAATATAAATAAGTATACTTATAATGGCGAGGCAGAGCAAATAGATTTTTAGGTACACTTTTTTTTTAAATAATAATTGAATCTTTTTCATTTCTGTAGGAGTGATGTGGTGTATCGAGGCTTCTGACGCGCTTGTTATAATTTTTAGTACACTATTGATATGGAATTCATCAAACGTGGTAGGTAATAATTGTATTACCTAACTGATTTGTTCTACAGGAAGGAAAAAACAACTGTACAATAATAATATTATATATATCGCATAATATGATCATTCTGTGCACACATTTTGGACCGGTAGATACGTATACGTATACCTAACCTAATGTAAATAGTCAACGAGTACATGTTACAAGCGCGTACTTCAATGCAAATAATTCTGTTTATGTTTGTATAAGGCGCAAGGAAATCATATTAGGTTTTAATGATGCATTATCAATGCTTTTATCATGTAAGATTTGCTACAAAAGTGTCTAATTATTCAATCAAATTTATACCGCAGCTAGCTGTCCCGACGAACGTTTTTCTGCCTTAGATTCTTTTCATTTAGAGTTAAAAAATACACGGTCTACATTCAATAGGTAATCATTATTAAAAAACGTATCAAATTTCATAAAAATCGATCACCCCGTTTCCTAGAAGTATGACAACCAACACAATAATTTTATAAATTACAAGAAGAGACAAGAGAACGTATTTCGTATATCTATAATTAAATCCAAAAAAAAAATGTATTCTTCCAGCGATCCCCTCTAAGTGAATATCTATTTCTGCCATGGCTTGGTGCTACAATGCGTGGCCTGTGTTTGAGGCAGGCGCCCACCGCTGGTGCGTTGATTTACACCATGAGCGTGGTCAATGGATGCATCAACCCTTTGTTTTTGACGGCTTTCTCTTTTTTGTTCTGTTAGTATAGTTTTTGGTTCATATTTCTATTTTATAATACCTGTGTTTGCAACTTAAAATCATGATAGCAGACAAAGATTGGACAAGGATATAAATATTATGACAGTATTGAAAAATTGGCAGAATATAGTTCTAAACACCTATTTCCATAAAGATTTTTTTCATTTTATTGATCAGTAAAACAGATGTGATAATACCTTCGTCTGCCCCATATCTCATTCATGTCCATGATTGTAGATTTTAATAGTAGATTTGGTAAGTAATTTATTGAAATTATCTAAGTAGTTAGGTAGATAATAATAACATACATGTATATATTATGTATTTTTTTTGCTTCTCAGTGCTTGAAGCTCGTCTGTGGTTGGAAATGGCCCGGCTGGTCAGTTTACGTTGGCAGCGCCGTGACCATGTGGATATTAGCGGACCTTCGCACTATGAAGTGGAGACTCTATGGAGCAATGACGACGTGCAGAGCGTTGAAGTTGGCAACTTTGTCTATTGATTCTGTTCTTTTTTTTATTTGATATTTGTTTTTTTTTAATAAACTGCAGTAATGAAGTTGGCAACCTTGTGTGTTTTTTTGATCAAATTTTGTGTTCACTGTTTTGAATAAATTGGTTTAGTCGCAATAGCGATGAAGTTGGCTTATTTTTTTACATATTTTTTTTGTGTACCTACCTACCTGTATCCTAAATTAAGCTCTTGTACAATTTTAAAATTAATTTTAATTTTTTTTAATGTGACAACTCTAGGCACTCTTCATTGCATTTGTATCGTATAGTAAATAATTTATTACGTAATATGAGTTGCTGTTTTATTATTTTTTACGATGATCCATTGTCGTGATTATAAATAACAAGACAATAAAAATATTATTGTTGTGTAAAAAATACTGACGCATTTTATTAATGGTATAATAAATGACACCCATTTTATTTCAGATATTATTTATTTAAAAAATATTCATTTATAAATAAACTTAAAAATTGACAATAACTAACAATACAAACTTAATATTAATATACAATTAAAGCACAGTTACCAAAATGCACGATTGTAATATCTCCACAATATAAAAGTTTTATACAAAAAATATATAATAAATCAGGTACTGAAAGGATTCACACATTCAGATATTATGAGCTGAAATTAGTAGAGATACGTTTTATAAAAATGAGGGTAATTTTAAAATAAAGGACATGGACGGATTAAATATTCTGGCTAGATGTACTAATTATCGAAAATATATTTTTTAATAGGATTCTAAATCATGAAAGTTTCTGTTTACAATATCTACACTAATATTATAAAGAGGAAAACTTTGTTTGTTTGATTGTAATGATTAGACTCATAAACTACTGCACCGATTTTGATGAAATTTGGCACATATAATCTTTAGACCCTCAGAAAGAACATAGACTACGTTTTATTGCGAAATATGTACCACGGGCGAAGCCGGGGCGGACCACTAGTATAATAAATATATATATAAACTGATAAAATATTATCGCTCTATGGAAACAGAACATATTTAGAAATCAAAAATTTCTGTTTATTATATTCTCTAAACTTGTTATTTCGTTCTTTCACCATACACTACACTTCTGTACAGGATTCATAGGTGAACCTAATGGACAATTAAATTCCCTCGCGAAATCCTTAGAATTAGACAAAGTGCCAATAACTCTGAACCGTCCCGGAGAATGTACGGCCGTTTTCAGTTTGTTACGCATCGCTTCTGGACGCATTGCACCGCACCATACCTGTGATTATCGTAAAGAATTACCTTAAATAAAATAAAGTTTAAATAGAAAATATTTAGATGGATCTTTTATATAAGTTTACAAATAAAGAGACACGACATCAACTAAAATAGGTACTAGACCTGTGTTATAGGAGATCGACGCTTTCCACTCCATGAGATACAGTTTATTCGACATTTATTGGATTCTACATGCATGGGTACGGCATGATAAATAAAAGCATCAGGCATCGCTCTCTTATCCCTATGATCGATTATATAATATAGTAGTTGGCGGTTGCTAGAATAGAACTCATTTATTTATAGAGCAGTGTGTGATAGAGCCGACAGCTTCTATCTCTATCTCTTAATAACTTTAATATAATAGCCGAGTCGATCTCTACATAGAGTACGTCATATAGTTGTACATATTATTATGATAGCTCTAACCATTATCTCTACATCTCTACATAGAGTACCTGTGCAAAATTAAGGAAGAATAATTGCGTGTGTGTATGATTGAGGCCTGGTAGAGTTTCGTTACTATGCATATTATTATGATTGTTCTAGCCATTATTTCTATATTCATACATAGAGTACCTGAGCAAAGTAAGGGAAGAAGAGCTGCGTGTGTGTATGATTGAGTCCTGGTAGAGTTTCATCGCTTGACTTGTACACAATAAGATAGGTGTAGTTATCATCTCTAAATAGAGTACCTGAGCAAAGTAAGGGAAGAAGAGCTGCGTGTTACGCGTGTGATTGAGGAATGAGTCCTGGTAGAGTTTTGTCTCTAGTTGTTTATATGATTTATCTAGCCACCATCTCTACATAGAGTACCTGAGCAAAATTAAGGAAGAAGAGCTGCGTGTGTGTATGATTGAGTCCTGGTAGAGTTTCATCGCTTGCATCGTGAAGTCTCAGCCAATGTTGATACGCGTGGAACGCTTGTTTCACACCGCCGTTGTCTGCTATGTTTTCACCCTGGAATACGAAATTTCATGATCATTTTTGGTTAAATTAATAACGTAGTAATTATTGTTATATATACTACTTATCATTTTGTTACTCTTTCAACTATCTCCCAATCTTTACTATCAATTGATGCAAGGAAAAGTAGAAATTGAAATTAATTATTATCTTTTCTCATTGTTAAGGTAAACTTTCCTGCAAATATGAATTTTTAAAGAAAATGAGAGGAATTATTACGCAAGAAAAATTATTTGTATAATAGTGATGAAAATTGTGGGAAAAGACCACGAAAAGACAAAGCAAGGTTGCGAGAAAAAGTTTTAGGAAACTCAATTCGATAAATGCATCATCACTAAATATCACTACATAGTATAAAACAAAGTCGCATTCTCTGTCCCTATTTCCCTATGTCCCTATGTCCCTTTGTACGCTTAAATCTTTGAAACTACGCAACGGATTTTGATGCGGTTTTTTTTAATAGATAGAGTGATTCAAGAGGAAGGTTTATATGTATAATAACATCCATTAAATAGTGGAGAAGTACTGTTATTTTTGAGGTTTCTAATGTGATGTCGTAAATAATTACATTTTATCCGCTTACATTGCAAACGCAGGCTGAACCCTACGAGTTTTATCAAAATAATGTACTAAGTATTGTACACATTGAAAAGGTCTATAGAAAAGTCCGCGATGGCATATGTCTATCTCTTATGGATAACCCACAATAACTTTTTTTTGTCATTTACTTTTTACGACAAATAATGGCTAATTTTCGAAGCGATTTTAACCAATACAGCATTAATCCTTAACCAATTAAATACCTTGAATACATTGTTCATTTAATATAGATCTATATGGCCCTTTACACCGTATGATTTAACTGAATATTTTCGAAGATATTACAGATTTAAAAATTGCGGGGCGTACCGTTTGCGGCGGTACCGGCCGGCCGGGCCGCTATGTTTTTATATACAACGTTAAAAGTTTTTCTGTAGTGTATTTAGTATCAGCATTGCACCCGTGCGAAGCCGGGCGGGTCGCTAGTGTAGTATAAAACAAAGTCGCTTTCTCTGTCCCTATGTCCCTTTGTATGCTTAAATCTTTAAAACTACGCAACGGATTTTGATGCTGTTTTTTTAATAGATAGAGTGATTCAAGAGGAAGGTTTTAGTATATAATTTATTAGGTTTTAGACAAAGCGGGCGAAGCCGCGGGTGGTAAGCTAGTAAAATAATAATTATACAATTTTCCATACCTGTGTATTAACCCCATCCAATTTCATGTTAACCTCCGGCACTACATACTGTCCATACTGATCGATCAGACATTGCGCACGTTTGTGGAACGCCTCTATAGCGCTATCCGACCACCATCTGTGCAAATTGCCTTCGCAGTCGAACAGACGACCCTTGTCGTCGAAACCGTGGGTTATTTCGTGACCTGGAATAAGGAAATAGTAATTTAAAGTTTTTTTGTCAAAAAACTATCACGTCGGGTGTGATTAGTTTGACAAGTGTAAGTAAATAATTTTTTAAAGAATAAAAAAAAATAGACCACGGGGTGGGATCGAATTTTTGGAAAACGGGTTGGTGGAAAGACGCGGGTTCGTATCCCGCCTCTTGATCGAATTTTTTATATTCTTTAAAAAATATATTTATAAAACATTTGAATGCCATAAAACCAAATCAAATCAAATCAAATTCATCAAGTTTAAGTATCTGAAAGAAAAAAAAGGAAAGAAAAGGTTTTTTTGGTGAATCGAAAGACTATTACGTTAGTTTGGATACGTTTCATTCTATCTAATATGGGATTTAGGTCATATATTGATTCATTCATTTATTCATGGATTTACGTTATTATATTGATTTAATCGATTCCAACAATTAAAAAAAAACTCATATTATTGCGTCTGTAGTACACGTTCACAATTGCGTACTTACGTACTTGCTATATACTGTACACTGTATATAACAAGCACAACTCACCAATAACAACCCCGATGCCACCAAAGTTGAGCGATCTCGGGAAGTGCCGGTGATAGAACGGCGGTTGCAGGATGCCGGCCGGGAACATTATCTGGTTCTTGTTGCGGCTGTAGTACGCGTTCACTACTGCGGGCGCTGTGTTCCAGAGTGTTTTGTTTACCGGTTGGCCTATGCTGTGTTTTAATGGAAATTACTAGAAAATATTATTTAAATTGATCTAAAAATATTATCTATATTGTCAATTATTGTAGGGCTAACTTAAATAGATAATATCATACACCGCAAGTTCACCGTTTAATTTGACAATATAAACGCTCAGTAACTGTTTAAAAAAATGTGTGGGTTATTGTGACAATTTATAGCAGAACTAATTCCTTTATGGGAAAGTGACGGCGCTAGATGGGACGTTAAATTACGATATTTTATTCGGTCAAAAATTCATTCTTATACTTTTTTTTTGAGAAAAGAACAGACTTAACTGCATTTTATTAAATACTAGCGGTCCGCCCCGGCTTCGCCCGTGGTACATGTTTACGTTTTCTCTACATAAGAACCATCCTCATACTTCAAGGAATATAATAAAAAAATAATTATCGAAATCGGTTCAGCCGTTCTCGAGTTATGCGCTTACCAACACATTTTGCGATTCATTTTTATATTAAACTAGCGGTCCGCCCCGGCTTCGCCCGTGGTACATTTTTACGTTTTCTCTACATAAGAACCATCCTCGTACTTCAAGGAATATAATAAAAAAAGAATTATCGAAATCGGTTCAGCCGTTCTCGAGTTATGCGCTTACCAACACATTTTGCGATTCATTTTTATATATAAGAAGAAGACTAGTGGTCCGCCCCGGCTTCGCCCGTGGTACATGTTTACGTTTTCCCTCCATAAGAACCATCCTCGTACTTCAAGGAATACAATAAAAAAAGAATTATCAAAATCGGTTCAGCCGTTCTCGAGTTATGCGCTTACCAACACATTTTGCGATTCATTTTTATATATAAGACTAGCGGTCCGCCCCGGCTTCGCCCGTGGTACATGTTTACGTTTTCTCTACATAAGAACCATCCTCGTACTTCCAGGAATATAATAAAAAAAGAATTATCGAAATCGGTTCAGCCGTTCTCGAGTTATGCGCTTACCAACACATTTTGCGATTCATTTTTATATATAAGAAGATATAAAGGAAACTTTTTTTATTCAAATGCAAAAGACTAGATAATTCTTAAACTCTACATTTCAATTCGACTGAACTACGTAATCAAAATAAAACCGCACCGTGATTGTTCCATTTTCGTCAAATGCTGCAATATATTCAGTATATTCTCGAAATATTTATCCGGGTGTATCCTCACTTCCTTATACCGTTCATCCAGCTCAATTCTATCCAGGATAAAGTCCGGGTAACCTATTCTAAGCATCATAGAGTCAACTTTATGTGCCGCTAGTTTTTTCGTCTCGTTATCTATCCAATTGGTCATGTGCAGTAAATCTCTAAATGATTGCTGGATTTCCCTTGTCATGGTTAGTGTGTCGTTTTTGCTCATTTCGTCGAAGTACTTTCTAACGAACATTGAGCCAAGGGCCATACCCATGTTTGAGTTTACTTGGGATATACAATTCTTCCAGCGTGGTGGAGATTGTTCCCGCCCGAATAGTATGAAGTAGAATCTGAAAAGTTTTTGGATCGTAATAGAATGTTAACAGATTGGGTATATGAAATTTGCACTTTTCTAGGTACTATTTTAGGAATACATTAATTCATTTGTAATGACAGTTTATTTAACAGGAGCTTGTTATGCTTTAAGATACATACTGTGATTTAATTAAGTACATAGCATAAAATATTTCCAAGTATTTTATATGATAAAAGTATCTTAACTGAACCATATAGGTACTTTTGTGTAGAGAATTTTAGTTTCTGTTTTTTCTGATACTGCTTTTATTACCATTCCTTTTTACACATCTGAAATATATTTTTTCCAAAAAAATAATAAAAAATCTCACTGTTGTTTAACAGACTGAAAGCGGTCGTCCAGGTTATTAACGCGATGCCGCACAAACCGCCAGAGCAGATAATTCGCTAAAGTGTTCGGATCCGTCGCCTCTATCAATTGCACCAAGTGCTGTCGAATTGTTGACAGATTATAGACTTGCACGTGATGGGATCGTGATTTTGGTCAGGTGGAACACGTGATGTGACTTTGGTATGGGATAATTGTAATAGATTTGAAGATTTACGTCATAGTAGAACCCAGTATTCAGGGTAAACATTTATTTAACAACGGTGAATCCACATGTTGCAAATCGCTGGCAACACTGCCTGTTGTATAGTTGATTTTGAAATGTTTATGTCAGCGATATCTTTATAAAAATATACGCAAAATATATGCTAGACAAATCGTTACTATAGATACGAGATTTTAATGCAGTGATAATTTCTATAATTACAATTTAAATAGAACTCTACATTTTATTACAGACGGGTAAAACATCGGCAATAAAATTTTTTCGCATAAGTTTTAGCAGGAAATGCGATTATTCTTCAAATATAAATTCATATTACTTTCACAATTGTCACAATTATAATCTGCACAAATATGTAATAAAAAAAAATACACAATACAATTATACAGTTATAGTATTTATTGCCCCTGCTCTACATTTTACAAATAATCTCTTTATTTAAAGATAAATATTAATAATATAAAAAAAAATTACTTACCCGAACATAATTAAGCGCAAATAGAACGACAGTTTCCTCAGAATGCACAGTTCTATTCATAACAATACACAAATATCTCTTCCAATCGACTTCGGGCACTAAAGTTTGCAATTTCGCTAACGTCATTCTCCTGTACAGTTCTGATACGTTGCGTCTGTCCTCTGGCGCTGAGGTTATTTTTGCCAACCTGTTCAAAGAAATCTGTATAAAATTATTTTGTTAAAACCTCTAAAATTTACCTCTATGTTACTCTCTGGCTTTCTAATTACCTTCGGACACAAAAATCATAATACATTTAATGAAACCGCTCCGTTGCGACGTGAAAAAATATGGTGTATGTAGAATAACGTTTGCCGAGTTAGGAGTACATAATACATTAGAATTATATGAAAATAGATATAGAAAATACAACACAAATTATATTATATCTATGGAAAATTATTATATTGATATTTGCATTTGAAGTTGGATATATTATGTAAATCAAATTACATACAAGGAATGTATTTTTTATTTCTAGTTTGTTGTATACTTAATGATTGCTACAATTTATTTATACTAATATTAATAGCATAAAAAACAGGAAAATACTAAGATTTAATTAAAACTATTGTTATGGGTAAGTTTTGTCACTTACTTGATTTCAAAATCGATAAGCTTGTCTGCACTAGCTTTCACGTAACCAGGTTTTCCTCCAAGTAAATTTGCTATTTTTATCAAATATGTTTTGTATGCTTCCAAATATACCCTGTTTGATCCTTGTAGAAAATAATCTCGAGTTGGCAATCCTAGTACAAAAGAATAAAGTATAATGAAGGCATTTTTGAAAAAAAAAAGATAAGAATATTATTTTACCTAAACTAGTTTGATCAAATTGTATGACATATTCATCCGAATTCTTAATATCTGGTCCAACCCACTCAGATATCAAAATATCGTTATTAAACAATCGTAATTTGGCCATTAGTTCTAGCCAATCAAAAGCCCCAGGAGTCCAATCAGGTTTTAAAATTGGCCAACCACCGAAAAGATCTAATAAATCTAAAAGTGGTTGTTGCGCCCTCTGTTTTAATATTTCATGATTCATACACGACTTGAACAAATATCTTGCTTTTAATGTAGCATCGCCATGAGCTGGGTCGATAGAGTCAGGTTTCTGAGGCATACGTTTTATATGAGAAATGACGTCGTCAATGCCTTGCCGTCTTTTGACTCGCTTCTTTGTTAGTAATCGTCTTCCTTGCATTAAGTCCCTTTTATAAAACTTTTTTCTTTTTATTCTGTTAACTCGATTAATGTGTTCCACTAGTCTGTGATCCCTCTTTAAACGACTCCTTCCTTTTCTCTTGTTATCAAAGTAATATTCGTGAATGTTATATTTGATTCTAGGTAGAGATTTGTCAATTGTCGATATTTTGTCCAAATACCTTCTAATACGATTAATTATTTCTGATTTGTTTTTGTCATCATTTATTTCGTAATGAGCTTGTTCGTTAACATTATCGGAAACATCATCCGGTTTATTTAAAATTATATCTATACGCATGTTATTAATATTTTCAATAGGACACTCTGAGGGTCTTAATACTTTTAGAAAGCTTTCTTCAAGATCTAAATGTGGGCCCGGATAAATGGACTCGACGTATTCAGATCTTTTAAATTCAAGCAGATCTTTGAGAACTGCGTCCAAGTTTTCCCTAAGCATTTCAAATGTATCATAACTGAAAAGCAAGATAGAGTTATTATATTGAAATTTTCTTATTTTAGGTCGTTTTTATAATCTTACCCGGCTTTATCAGCTGGTATAGGATTAAGAGCAGGCCAGTTACCGCACGCGTATTGATAAAAGTCATGACAAGGATCGGCTTCAGCGTCCATGTATTGCGTCATTATTTTTGCTTGAGTGCTTCTTATTGTGTCGCGGTCACCTTGACCTTTCCAAAATGCATGAATACCTGATAAAGTAATGATGTAATTACCAAAGATGACACTATCGGGTTCTTTATTGTGGGTAATTCACCATTGTTTTAAGTTTGCTAAGCCGTAATAATTAAGAGGAACTTTAACGATTTTTAAATTAACAGTTTGTTTTATTAAGATTTTCGAATAATTAGACTCACTAGATTTATTATTTACTATATTTTAATTGAGATCAAGCTTTTATTCTATACTAATAATAATTTGTGCTATTAGCCAGATTTTCCATCATTACTAACTACATAAATCGTACATTGCTTCTTTCGCATTTTTCATAATAATGTTGACATGTAATTTCATTTGATTCGGACGTGAACTTGACTCGTTTTACACGAGTCCACAATTGGATAATGGGCGTGAGCGTAGCACGTTGTAGTATGCATAACCTATTGTCAATTCGGGACGAATGCTTACAAGTCGTACGTATAGCAACCCGCCAAAAATAGTTTGCCACTATACATAAGATAGGTAGTTAAAATACAGTACATTTTCATGAGGGTTTTTGATAAGTGACATTGATTTTAATTTGTTATGCAAAAATACGCAAAGCAAAGTTGTTCTGAGCCTTAACAATACTAGAGGAAAATCATCGTGGAAAATCTTCTGTTCCTATGGATAAGTAAGGAAATTTGAAATATTTAAACAAAACACGTACCTACTTAGATACTTAATACAATTGATAAAGATAATTAAAACCTACCAGCATACGAACGCACAGGCTTGTACACATGTGCTGCTGAACTCATTTCGCCTTCTTCTAACTCGGGCTGCCTGCGAACTTGCTCCACATCGTCCAAGGGGCCACGGTCAACGTATAGTTCAGGATGCACTACACTGATAAATACAGTCATACATACATGAAAATTCATTACTGAAACATGAGCCTAACAAAGTAAATATCCGGTGTACGAGTTTCTAATATCTTTATTGTTAACATATTATAAACCTGTAAAATTAAAAGCCCAAAAAAATAAGTAGTAGGTGTCATAGAATAAACAATCATATTGGATTTGATGCAGTTTGCTAGGACGATAGCAGAAACATTTTCTATGTAATAAATGAAATCAATTGATGTACACTATATTTTTGTATCTAGTACCTTTGCAGTTTTCCATCATCGTCGTATTGATCGTTAGGATCTTTTTCGTTACTTTCTTCTATTTCGCTGTCATCTTCATCCTCTTCGGTTTGGTCGGAGAGATAGTCTCTATAAAGTACTTGGTTTAAAATATTACATTTAGAGTTTAATACATAAAATTCACCTACAATAGTCCTTTTATCTGCAGAGTGTTTTGACAATTTTGTGTTTAAATTTACACTTTTGGTTCATTCAAGGCTTCAAGAATTTTGGCTTGAAATTTTTTTGTGTACATTTTTTACAAAACCGTTGTCTAATAAATGATCTTACAATTGACAATTTTCATCAATAATTACATTCATACTTGTTTTTATTTCTAACGAGGAGTGAAGTGGAACTGATGTTTTGTTTTATAGTCTAAACTGCAATCCATCAAGAAATAACAATGCAAAGTAAAAATTTAATTTATGTTTTGATTTATCATGAGACTTTAAATTGTTAATTTACTTGGTAGATATTCAAGGTAATGGCCCTATTATTGCATTAGGAATGTGGTAATTAAAGTTCCAACAACCTCCCAAAAAAATATCTTATAATCTTTTAGATGCATGATTATGATATTTGCATATTATTATCTATCCATTACCGGCGTTGTAGGTACCTACATATTTTGCAGTACATACATAATATGAACGTTTAAATATTAATTATCGTATTTTGCATATTGCACTTTAATTATAAAAATTTTATAATGGGGATGGTTCCATTTTTCCTTTTTTTTGAACCTGACGAAAAAGTCATGGATAACACAAAAATAGTAATGTTGGACAACGATAAATATTATTTTTACCTTCTGATGTTATTTTTTTAATTATAAGCAAACCATTAGCAACTAAATTAGTTCGTAAATTGGTGTCAATGCCATAATACCATATTGTGAGTATGTATGTAAGGATTTAATTGTCTCGTTAACATACCGAAGTGTGATTCCATGGTTAAGACAATGCAACTACAGTTCTATGATTTAAAGTAAATAAGTATATGTTTATTATGCTGCAGCTGTTAACAATCATCATATTTATATCTCATTAATTTATTACTAGATGTTTTGTTTCGTTTTCGAAAGTAGACTAATAATATTCGATCGTGTTTATAACTAATACTATTCAGACTACACTTACTCGTCTTCTTCCGACGTAAATTTAAATTGGCTTCTGCGTTTAATCCTTTTGGGTGGGATACTTTTTCTGTTTCCTGATTGAATTTGGTCATTCGCTACATTGTAATAAGTCTCAGTATTGCTGTCGGCGTACCGTCTTGCCATAAAATCATCATTTGGAGGCAAAAACGACGTGCGAAATCCTTCGAAAACATCACGTTCCTCAGGATCAACAGTCTCTAACTTTGAATAAGTTTTAGGGATATTCTGAATTACAATTTGATCGGATGGATCACCCAGTGAATCGAATGGTTTTTTGTAAATAAAGTACAAAGAAATTGCGATCGCTGTAATAGTTATTATTGATAAGAACCGGCACAGGTTTGCACTTTTCGGTTTAACTGAAATTGCTTGGGGTGGCGTGTCTACGCGCGTCATTGCAGCTTCCAACTGACAGTCGGTCAGACATCGTCGGATTTGTAACTGGAATATTGCTGTATACAATCTGCTTACATAATAGCCATTGTAAGGTCGACCCTGGGATCTTAGAGATAGGAGTAGGCGATGAAATTACCGCTAGATCTACCTAACTGTTATGTTACTTTTCTATTACAAAATATGGATAAATTAACATTAAAACAAATATGGATAACTAACATTAGGGAAAAATATTTACTGACCAAAATTATTCAGGCTATACGCAATAGAGTAAAGAAAAAATACGACATACTTATATAAAAAATATTTTTGTCATATTAAGATGTCAGTGATGAAATGAATTTTTAATTGTTGTTATTATTTAAACTTTGTATATTTGCAATTTAAAGAAATTTACATATTATAATGACTACATTTGCCGATGTATCGAAACAAGTTCATTTATTAGATGAATTGATATTGACAGAGATGATATCAGGTAATTTTCATTATTGTGAGCAAATTGTAAAAGTAGAATTAGAGCCGAAATATCAATACGAGGCACACAGAAAACAAGTTTATTCACATAAATTGTCCTTGGTCTAGAATCTAGATATATCAAATACCTAGTGGTTTATAAATGAAGTCACCTAATTTTATTAAAGGTAAAAACGACTATTACGAAGAATCTATAGAATTTAGTAAACATCTTCTTACTACAAAATATTGGTACATGCGCATATCGTGGAAGAATAAGAAGCATTTCCTAATGATATTGCTAGAAGATGTTAGAAGCGTTTGGACTCTATCGCTTCTACTGAAGTCTATTTGGAATTGCAAGCCTAAAGATGCAATATCTTCTATAAGCGAGTAAGTATTCAATAAGCAATAAGAAGGTAATAAGGTCATTACTCATCAGTAATATATTAAGTTTGTATAAACTAAAGAACAAGAGCACTATATATATTAAGTTTAAAAGAATAAAGCTAGGTACTTAGGTACTACTTATAATTTTTACGATAAATTTCCTAAATTAAAAGCTTTTACCTACTTACGTTATAGAAAGCAAATTTGGAGTAGTTATGATCAGGTTCCCTTGGATAATAACAGAACCGTACTGCCACTTTCTATGTTAAATGAAGCTATGGTTAATGATCGCAAATGGTTTTCGACTCTGAAATCTGTGAGTATTATAATTTGAATATTGATTTCAACAAAACAGAATAGACAACATATTGATAACTATGTATAGTTAATGACAATAATCTAATAATTGAAGAAGTCCCTCATCCGGACAAATTTTTATTATGATTGGAAAGTACTTGTTATACTTTCAGCTTTCATAAAAATAACGGCACACTAGTTCATATTTCTCCTCTCTATGATGTTTTAAAATTTTAGGACCAACAAGCATTAGTTCTATCTGAATTACTAACGGTATCAGGTGGTCCACTTATGTGGGATATACTAACTAGAGCTCAGCAGATATTTGAGAGACATCGCCAACAACAGTTACAAGACATGATGGACTGTGTTGTTTTGAATGAACCAGCAGCAGAGAAGTCAAAGGCTGTTCCGACTGAGGTTATTTTGATATAAAATCTATAATTATTTAGTGAACAAATCATTTATATAAATATTCTTAAGAAAATATTAGGTACCTAAATACGCTGTAATAGGTTTATTACGTTTTAATTTAGCTACGTTATAAAAGTGTCTTGTTAAATAGGAATTACGGTATTTTTGCTTATAATAAATATAAATTAATGTTCCTTAATGTATTACAATATTTAAAGGTAAAAAAAGAAACTCCGCGTCGTAAGACGTCATTAAATACGTCAAGTCAAGCACCACTGCCTGGACAAGCCCAAAGAGAGGTAAAATACGATTTTCTTATAGTTTTTTAGTAACTAGATGCATTTTTATCCAAACTTTTATTACAAATCAGCAAGAAAAAAAATATGGGTGAGTTTCATAATATATAACATTTCGATTTTTAGTTGGAAATAAATCTGGCCACTTGGAATTCAACCATAAAATCACTCCGAGATAGCTTTAAGCTGGAGGAACTACAAATGATGTATAAAGATGGCACCAAAAAGACCACCTGGAAAGTGAATAGGCCGAAGCCAGAAAGTTTGGAAACTGTTGATTTTGTATGCATTTGATTGCTATTTATTTACAAACTGGGCATTACCTACTAACTAAGAACTTAACGTTCATTTAAAAATACTAAGCTTTAAACATTAAAATTTTCGGCTTGTTATAGATTCAGCTTCTACCAGCGATCATTGCCAAACGTATTCTATTATACGTGCCTCAAACGCAGTATACGGAAATATCAAGAGTGAACAGATATTGGGCTTTTCTTCTTGATGAGATCAAAGCCGATATGCTGGCTAGACAAAAGATCAATATGGATATAGAAAAATTGCGAGTGAGTATTTTTTTTTATAATTTACTTATGTATAGGTATTTGGTACTTTAATAGTATATTTTTTACGTTACTCAATAATTATTGTTTGTCGTAGACGTGTTTACTTTAACACGTTTCGTTTTATTACTTTGAAATTACGATTGAATCGACCATAATTTTACTTGTTAAATTGCAAAGTTCGATTTTATCTAAATTGCTTAAAATAGGTAATCAAGAAAGCAATATTATCTTTCTTTCTGATATAAGGGACGATAAACTTGTCCCACAAACAATTCAAAAACTTACAATTTTATTAGGAAATTATACTACGTCACGACCAAGAACTAGGCATGGTGAGCGGGTCTGAGCTTTGCACAAATACTTCTACGCTCGATGGAGACACCTATCATATAACATCACCAATTAGTGTAGAGCCAGTCAAAAAATCGGCTAATATTGCCGATTGGAGGAAACAGGTGAAAAGGCCACCACCAACTGTAAGTGGATTTACTTTGTTTCTATCATATTTACATACAAAATCCTTCAAAGCATATAAAATTATAATTATCCGCTTACGATGGCAGACACACAATCATATTATGACGCTCAAATGTATTGCAAGGATTCTTTTTTTTACTTTGATGATAACATACCTACTTAATCTAATTTGAGAACAATTATTAGGATATGTAACTAGATAAATAAAATGTTTTCATTGATTTTGTTTCTTTCAGACCCTTAAACCAATTCGAAAAATGTTCGATTTTTACGAACGTTTGGATCGACGTGGAGCTGCTGATGAAAACATGTGGAAATGGTGTTCGAACATTTTGAAATTGCGCAAAGAAGTGGTCGGCCACTACGTTAGTAAATACTTGTATAACAATATTATGTACCTTACTGCTGGGTAGGTATATGGGCTGATAATGATTTAAATGTACACCAGTTATAAAGAAGTCAGGCATTACTTTATGGTCAAATTATTAAAGTGAAACTTTTATTAAGTACATCGTCTCAAACTTTTTGGTCTGTGTAGCGCATGTCGCGTGTATCGCGGCTGCCGAGTAGGTATATTAGTCAGTTCAATAAAGAAACGAATCTTCAATGGCGGCCAAAGCTGACTTTGACAGATGGTAGGATCAGCAAAAAAGAAAATAAAAATAACGTAAATTGATAATTATTTTATTAATTATTTCAAATTGTTTGTTGACAAACTTTTTTGTTATTGTATTTGTGTATTTATATGAATTATCATATTTACGTATACAGAATGTAATAAAATCCCCATAATACTTGTAATAAGCCCATAAAACTGAACAACTTTTCCCAAAGAACATATTTTGTCAAATTCCAATAAAACATTATTTACTTTCGCAAATGCATAATTGTCATTGTAAATTTATGATAAAAACTATTATAGGGAAAATCAAATACATTTTAGTGATTTTATTTTTCCATTTTTTTTTTGCATACCGTACGGCCGTGTGTGAGCGAGAGGGAATGATAAGCGTTGCCATTGAAGATTCGTTTCTTTAAAGAACTGACTAATACCTACTCGGCAGCCGACCGTCACACGACATGCGCTACACAAAGCAGTGTTCGGAACCGTTCGAACAGTTTCACTTTTACCGTGGTTTCATAAAACCACACAACATTTTTTATTTATTTAATTATAAATTATCATTAATTCTATCATAAACTAAATTAATTATCATTTTTTACAAAGAAGGTAGACGTTGTATTATTGTTTTCATTGTTTCAGAATAGAAAGGAATCTGAAGGAATCTTACCGTTAGGTGATTTAAACTTTCCTTGTCCTCTTTTGGTTCACAATTTGAATGTTCCTTTGGATTTTCCTCTCATTGTGGATCCAACTCTAAAGTGAGTTCCAGAATATCTCTAAGAAAATCAATTTTTTAAGTAACGTCTTATATATTTTTCGTACAACATAATTAATAGCTATTATTTGTAACAGATTGCATTTTTTTACTACTAATGTAGGCTAGTATTTAAATTAATAATATTAGGTAGCTATTAACTAAATGAGTAAACTCAAAAGCAAAACTTTTAAAATTCCTCGTCTTCTTGTTCTTGATGAAATTTCGAAATAGACAACTTGGCGGCAAGAGATGAAACAGATAACCATAGTACGTCACAGAGCAAGTAATATACTACAGATAAATAATTAAGTTTGCTTGTTTCAGACATGCCACCAAGGCCTTAGAAAATGAACGTTACAGCTGGAAAAATAAAGATCTTGCAATTCTTTATTCAGTGATAAAGATACCATCTTACCAGTTTCCTTTTTGAATTATAATTAAAGCTCTAATTACAGTATGTTCTTTATTTATTATTTAAACATAATTATGTATTGTGCATTTTTATTGATTCAGGTAAAGTGAAGATTTTTGCATATTTTGTGGGATTAAAGCGGAATTGTCTTTGAATTTAGAAAACACAGAAATGCATGTACAATTTCACTGTTTCCCACACAATCAGATTTTTCAGAATCTTAATTTTCAGATTGCTCTGATAGTATGTCCGATGTGTATTCTGGATATTATATAAATTTAAGATGGTGAACAAGAACACAAATCTTTACACACATTAATTCTATAGAGAGAACACAAACACACCCACTAAATAATTATAATCGCGTAAAAATAGATAGCGTAATAACTTTGTGATCCTGAATTTTTGAAGTGAAACTTTATCAGGTGTGGAAAAAAAAATTTAGTGTAACATTTTTTACGCGTGACATTTTTCCGTTACGCGCCATCTTTTTCTTATCCCTACCACGCGTGATTCGACGTATTTCTGTAAAATTGCATATAGTAAATTATTTTTGACGTGACAACGTCTTATAATTCGATAAAGCCGGCTGCACGCACGAAAAACATGACTCATGCGGCGTTACCTCGCTCTGAGGCGTTCCATAGGCTTGAAGTGCAAGCGAGAGCGCGGAACCGAGCGACAAAGAAGCACAATCGGACGTTGTCACGTTCAACTATCGTAAGTACTTAGACTTTACATACAACCAATTTTTGAAAAATAAGGTCATAACTCATAAGGTCATTTTTAAGATATGTGAGACTTTAACGATAGATAATGAATAATTTGAAAATATGATTATAGACAGGTATTTCATTAGTATGTGGCTGACCTTAGCCGTAAAATAAACAAAAATAAAACCATTGCCACTTCATTGAATTTTTCGATACGGAATTCTGAAAGCACGCCACACATTTTCAATTTGGAAAAATTAGAAGCTTTCTGAATTCAGACTCTAGGTTTCTATAGCGACATTGCATTACAGACAGTCGAATATATGCCATCTGTGATTTGTCACTGTCAATACTTTATGTCAAAATTGTCATGGGCTGTAAAATATGTCCGCAGTTGCCTTGCCTGTCAGTTGATAAAAATTATTTTCTGAAACAGAAAACTAGACGTGTTAGATTTATAATTCTATCGTACAAACTTGCTGAGCAAAGAGACTACAACAACATAGTATTATTTTTATAAAATATATAATGAAATCGGTGATTTAGTTTTCATATGTTTAGAAATTAACATATAAAAATGAGTAAGCATATGTATTCTACTGCTAATTTGACCGACAAGGAGCTAAAAGAACAAGGAAATAGACTTTTTAGCCTACGTCGTTTCGAGGATGCTATGAATTTTTATACGAAAGCCATAGTAAGTATTCACCTACCAATTTATACGTGTAATTGTTACGGTTGAATGGATGTTGCCTGATTTTATCCAATAAGATAAACATTGACGATGATCTTGTATAAATTTAAAATGTAAACATTTTTCTGAGAGTGTTTTGGTTTTGTAGATAAAAAACCCGTCAGTTGCGACATACTTTACAAATCGCGCATTATGCCATTTGAAAATGAAGAGATGGGAGGCCACTTGCCAGGACTGTCGACGGGCTTTAGACATAGATAGTAATCAAGTAAAGGGACACTTCTTCTTAGGACAGGCACTAGTTGAACTGGAGTGTTACGATGAGGCTATTAAACATCTCCATAGAGGTAGGTTTCAATTCAAAAATAATCATTGAAGCCAATTTGAATTTTTGTTTGTGTTTACAAATATTTTGTAGAAATTTTACAAAACTGGATTATTATCATACTTCATAAATATAATTATTTTATATACTTTGATAACTATTATTATTTATTTATATAAATAACAAACATAGACGCTAAATATTTTATTTCATAAACAACATAACTAGTTGTTTACAGTTTTACCCATTGTGTTTAATTATAAATCAACATTAATTATTTCTTCCATATTATTAACTCAGGCCCCGGAATCACAGACACAATAGAAAATCTATTGTGTCGTGGCCCGATCGGGCCATTCGGGGCTCAATGGGTTAAGCTTCCTTAAGATTATTTTAAGATAATAAACAGAATTAAACGTTATATCGATTTTCAGCCAATGACTTAGCTCGTGAACAAAAATTGAACTTTGGTGATGACATTGCTGCTCAAATAAGAATTGCGAGGAAGAAACGATGGAATGTACAAGAAGAGAAAAGAATATCACAGGAAATTGAATTACAGACATATTTGAATAGGTAAGCTAATATTTAAGAATAAATAAATAAAAACACTTTATTGTACAAATTAAGAAATACAAACAAAGAAAAGCATTACATTTATTATTTAGAGTGTTATGTACTGTGTATACACGCCTTAACTATTAGAGGATGCATGGGGCCACCCAAGAAGGACTTGCACCTGTTAGCAATTGCGACATCGCGCACACCTGCGATTCCAGAGAGTGTTGCGGCAATCATCGCCACCGCGACGCTGTAGCTGCTCCGCCGTGGACGACGAGCACTCTTTGTTCCAACATTGAACGGGAGGGACATAGTTTAAGTTAGGAATAATTTATCATGTAATTTTTTTTTACAATAAATTATTAATAAGTAAATTTCGGTTTTTTTGCGCCTTCGCGGGCCGGTCGATATAATTGGCGCAGTCTTGTGGATAATCCTTGAGAGCCGTCTCTCGGAACGCGAAACTACAAGCATCGAGTATCGCTATTCCATCGGAGGGACGACGACGGGGATCCAGAACCTACACCATTGGCCACCGCAACGCGAAGGGTATCCGAACATTGATACTGCAAGAAAGGCCGAAATGAAAATCCTGTAAGTACACTAATTCTCTTAGTGACTTGCCACTCCTAGATTGTAAGTTTTCCTAGATTACCCATTCACGGGAACCGAGGAATTGTAGTGCGTAGGCTTAAAATATATTAATTCATCGAGAATTAATTGTAGAATTTTACAAAATCAATTTGTAAAATTCAAATATATAGATATTAGGTTGATAAAAGATTAATAAATTTAAATATCAATTAATTACGAATTGATTAATTTTCGAATTTTACTAATTAATTCATTTTATAATTCAAATATATTAGGTAAAGATTATTAATTTTTT
Organism: Colias eurytheme; assembly: GCF_061535395.1. Taxonomy (NCBI): domain Eukaryota; kingdom Metazoa; phylum Arthropoda; class Insecta; order Lepidoptera; family Pieridae; genus Colias; species Colias eurytheme. Next base: position 8,435,066 of record NC_142987.1, on the reverse strand, counting down.
TATATTAGTTTAACGAAGTAAATAAATTTAATTAAATTTAATACATTTTATATAGGTAATACAGATATTTAAAATGTCAGATTTGGATAAAATTTTTAATGCGCTTAGACTTTTGCCAGAATTCGATGGTAATGTTAACGTTTTAACAAGATTTATACATTTAAGTGACCAATTAGCTGAGGAATTTATAGATAAAGATCCCGGAAATACTTTAAAAACTGCCGCGTTATGTAATGGTATTTTAAATAAAGTTACTGGGCCCGCAGCCCGAGTTATTAATGCAAATGGTATACCTACTACTTGGCACGGTATTAGAAGCGTATTAGTTAATAACTTTTCTGACCATAGAGATGAGACCGCCCTTTATAACGATTTAGCCTTATTAACGCAAGGTCGTAGCTCTCCTCAAGAGTTCTATGAAAGATGTCAGCATCTTTTTAGTACCATAATGACGTATATAGCATTACATGAAACAGTCGTTACTACTCGTGAGGCAAAAAGGGACCTGTATCAAAAATTAACACTACAGGCTTTCCTACGTGGTTTAAGAGATCCGTTAGGCTCACGCATACGTTGCATGCGCCCCGCAACCATTGAAAAGGCATTAGAATACGTTAATGAAGAACAAAGCACTTTATACCTTCAACAACGTAATGAAACTTTTGATAGGAAACCCCACGTACCTTTTAGAATGCCGTACTCGCATGAACCGTTTTATAGACATAATGATTTTAGTGAACCTATATCTTCTAAACTACAGCCTATACATTCGTTTAGACCGCAATTTAAGCCACCAAATTTTAATCGAAATTTTAATCAACCGCAAGGACCAGCACGTCCAACTCGTACTATGCAAATTTTCCGCGCTGCACCCCCTAACTATAACCCGCAGAGCAATACGTTCAGATTACAGCCTAAACATCCCGCGCAACCGAAACCGCATCCTATGAGTGGTGTTAGCCATTACGTGACAAAGACTTTACCACCGACACCTTTTGCACGCGCTCATGATTGGTCAAAATTTGGTAATCCACCCCCGAGTAATTATTTTAAGACTAGGGAGATGAATCATAATGAATATCTAGATGAAGATTATTACTGTACCGATTTATATCCTTATGAGGATGACTATTATAATAATGAATATTACTGTACGGAATATGAACCTTATGTACATTACGAACAGACAGACGCACCTGAAAATTCTGATGAAACGTGTGACGTACGTTCAGAACACGATCAGGATTTTCCGAATCCACCAAAATTAGAAAAACCAAAATAGAATTAAATCTACACACGCAACGTCAACTTCCTTATATTCAAATTCGTAATCCTCCACTTAAATTGTTAATTGATACTGGAGCTAACCAATCTTTTCTTAGCCCCGATGCAGTACAGAGATATTTTCCTGACGTTACTCTTAATTATGATCCCTTTGAAGTAAGTAATGTTCATGCTGTAACACGTAATAAGTATTCTATAACATTACCTAGTTTTCCTGAATTTAATGACCCTGACGATATCACATTTTTCGTTTATAAATTTCACAATTATTTCGACGGCTTAATAGGTTCAGATTTGTTAGATAAATGGGAAGCATCAATAAATTATAAAACTAAAACTTTAAATACTTGCAATGCAACGAATCGGTTATTAGTATATGACTCACGGAACGCTAATCTTTATGAGGACGTCATACCCGCAGGAAGTAGTAAATTAGTTAGATTACCCGTAGATGTTGAGAATGGAGACGCTATTATACCGGAACAAATTATATGTAATTGTCATATTTCTGAATGTTTAACGAAGGCGAGGAGCAATCGCGCTATCGTGGAAATTTCTAATCCAACCCGTAATGATGTAATTTTTTCAATGGATCGACCAGTATGTGCCGAGGTTTATAATAACGAGTACACGCGCACCAAACGTTCGTCCGACCGTGTGAAACAGGTATTATCTCGCTTGCGTACTGATCACTTAAATAATGAGGAACGTTTAAATTTAGAGTCATTATGTTCAGAATATGCGGATGTATTTTATATAGAAGGCGAAAACTTAACATTTACGAATAAAATTAAGCATTCTATTAGAACTAAGGATGAAATACCGGTTTATACGAAAAGTTATCGCTATCCATTTATTCATAGGCAGGAAGTACAAAATCAGATAAGTAAGATGTTAGAACAGGGTATTATTAGACCATCAGATTCAGCATGGAGCTCTCCTATTTGGGTAGTACCTAAAAAGGCAGATGCATCCGGTAAAGTTAAATGGCGTTTAGTTGTTGATTTTAGAAAGTTAAATGAGAAAACTTTGGATGAAAAATATCCGATTCCTAATATTACAGATGTCTTACGTAAATTGGGTAACTGTCAATACTTCACAACGTTAGATTTAGCAAGTGGGTTTTATCAAGTGGAAATGAACCCGGCTGACATTCCAAAAACTGCTTTTAGTGTAGAACATGGTCATTTTGAATTCTTAAGAATGCCCATGGGTCTAAAGAACAGTCCGTCTACTTTTCAAAGAATTATGGATAATGTACTGAGAGAATTGCAAAATTCTATTTGTGTAGTCTACCTGGATGAAATAATAGTGTTTAGCACTTCTTTACAGGAGCATATCGTTAATCTTGGGAAAGTGTTTCAGAGATTGCGCGAATCCAACTTTAAAATACAGATGGATAAATCGGAATTTCTTAAACTCGAAACCGCGTATCTAGGTCACATTATTAGCAAAGATGGAATAAAACCTAACCCAGATAAGATATCTGCCATCCAAAAGTATCCTCTTCCGAAAACTCCAACCGACATTAAACGATTTCTAGGTCTATTAGGTTATTATAGGAAATTCATACCAGATTTCGCTAAAATCACGAAACCCATGACACAATGCTTAAAAAAAGGTTCAAAGATAACATTTTCTAAAGATTACATTGAATGTTTCAATAGGTGTAAAACATTATTAATGAACGATCCAATTCTTCAGTATCCTGATTTCAATAAAGAATTTATTCTTACAACTGACGCGTCGAATTTAGCTATCGGTGCTGTACTCTCTCAAGGCCCCGTTGGTTCCGATAAACCAATTGCGTACGCTTCACGTACACTTAATAGAAGCGAAATTAATTATAGTACGATTGAAAAGGAGCTACTAGCAATTGTCTGGGCAACGAAATATTTCCGCCCTTATCTTTTTGGTCGAAAGTTTAAAATTATGACTGATCATAGGCCCCTTCAATGGGTCATGAATTTAAAGGAACCTAATTCCCGTCTCACACGTTGGAGGCTCAAACTTAGCGAATACGATTACACTGTAATTTATAAGCAGGGAAAGCAAAATTGTAACGCCGATGCTTTATCGCGTATTCAAATTAACAATGAGGAAACAGATTCTTTAGCGGTTAATCCAACAGAAACAACACCTTCATTAATAAGAAGAAGTTCAGATACAATTACTGTTAATTCAAATTCAAGTACGATTACTGCACATTCGAAATCAGGTACTCTTACAGCAAGTTCCGACACCGTCACAGTTCATACTGACGCGGAGAACCCAATTCTAGATATCCCTATAACAGATGTACCGGCTGATTTACCTATTCATATCTATACTAAGAAGAAATATGGCGCTGTTGCTAAATCTAGGCTTAAGAGGGTACCTAAATTGTTACAGAATCCTTCCTCTGATTCTGTGCCTGATTCAAGCGGAGGATCCCACCCTGAGTAGCTTGGATGATGGACCCGGTATACTACCATTTAATATTGGAACTGCAAGAATTGTCACTCATTATCATTCATTTTTGCAAATTATTAATTTAAAAGATATTCGCGATAGTATAACCATAGTAAAGGATCAATTAAATTCATTAACACCTAATTTGCACGATAGATTATTTTCGCTATATAATTCACATATCGAACACTTACATTATAAGATTATTAAATTATCAAATCAGTTAGAAACTTTTGAACCCAATCGCAAAAAGAGAGGTCTCATAGATGGTTTAGGTTCAGTAATAAAAAGTATTTCTGGTAACCTAGACTATACGGATGCAATTAAATATGATACCGCAATTAAATTATTACAAAATAATGAAAATAGATTGGTCACAGAAATGAATAATCATATAAGCCTCAGTAAAGATTGGATAAACCAACAATCTGACATTTTAAACAACTTAATTAAAAATCAGGAAAAAATTGAAATAGCTATAAATGATTTAAAGGAAAATAATTTAAACATTACTATATACATCGATTTAATTCAACGCGTAGCAATTTTATCAGATAACATTGATGATATATCTGAGGAATTACATAGATTAGAAAATTTATTAGGTTTTATTCGTGCGAAAAGTACGCATCATCTTATGTTCAATTCAAATTCACTAAAAGAAATGTTAAATAAGTTAAACAAATTTTATGGCAAAGATCAAATCCCTCAAGTTAATTATAGAGAATATTTTGATTTAGTTAAACTAGGCTATTATTATAGTAATAGAAATATAGTTATAGTTTTTATGTTCCCGGTTGTCCTTCCTGCTACCTTTGAATTATTTAAATTATCCATAGTTCCTAATAAAGATAGTAAAGTCCTAATTCCACCCTATCCTTTTGTGGCAATTCACGACGAGGATTTTATGTACATGGAGGCAGAATGCCCGAAGTCTGGCCTAGGGTATCTATGTGAGGACAAGCTGAACCATCATCGATCCAAAAATGACTGCGTGTATCACCTTATTACCACGCAACAAGTCGTCGCATCTTGTCTCTTCACGCCTGTGGAACTCGGAGCACCCGCACTAGAAAAATTAGACGACGCCCACTACGTCATCAGTTTCCCCAAGCCATCAAAAATTCACCTATCATGCTCGCAAGATCAATATGACGTCATTAAAGGAAGCTACTTAGCCACAATACCCAAAAACTGCATTCTTCAAACGGAGGCTTTCAAGATAGTCAATCGAGAAGACCATATCAAAGGACAGATAATGAAAATTGCAAATCTGCCAGATTCCAGCCAATATAATACAGATGAAGAAGTTCTGAAGTTGAATTCGATAAATTTGGATAAATTACACGCTAGTAACAGAGCTATATCAATGGAAATGCCTATCAGTACCAACAACGGACACGAGATTCTCTATATGCAGCCTTCCATCATACCGATATATGTTATATTAATAACGAGTGCAGTTGCCCTAGTGACATGGTACGTCGTACGGAGAGTGCGTACATCAAAGCCTATTACTACGAGTGTTCATCATGGTAATCAAAGAGAAGAAATAGAACATCAATCGGCGGAGTGTGAAATTTCAGCGATATTAACGAGCCTTGCCCGCCAATAATCGCTGAACTTCAGGAGGGAGGTGTTATGTACTGTGTATACACGCCTTAACTATTAGAGGATGCATGGGGCCACCCAAGAAGGACTTGCACCTGTTAGCAATTGCGACATCGCGCACACCTGCGATTCCAGAGAGTGTTGCGGCAATCATCGCCACCGCGACGCTGTAGCTGCTCCGCCGTGGACGACGAGCACTCTTTGTTCCAACATTGAACGGGAGGGACATAGTTTAAGTTAGGAATAATTTATCATGTAATTTTTTTTTACAATAAATTATTAATAAGTAAATTTCGGTTTTTTTGCGCCTTCGCGGGCCGGTCGATATAATTAGAGCACTTAGTTATGTTGATGAAACACATTGTTTACTCAATAAACATTTAGATATTTTATAACTAGCTGCGCTTCGCGGTTTCACCCACGTGGCTCCACTCCTGTTGGTCTTAGCGTAATGATATATAGCCTATAACCTTCCTCGATAAATGGGCTATCTAACACTGAAAGAATTTTTCAAATCAGACAAGTAGTTCCTGAGATTAGCACATTCAAACAAATAAACTCTTCAGCTTTATAATATTAGTAAAGATGTAAAAACATTACTTAAAAAGTAAATATTCTTTTTATCTTCATAACTTAAAGTCTTACTATGACCAGACAGCGGAGCCATTTCTTCAAAAGCTTAATAGATAAAAAATACAAATAAAGCAGTTGAATTCATACGAAAAACCATATTGTTTACATTCAAATAGTAGCAATAGTAGACTACAGGCCCATGTTGAAAAATTTATGGGTCATTTGAACCACCAGGTGACCTATCTAGAATGATATAAGAGTATAAACAAGAAGCTTATATCTAATACACTGGAGATTTCAGTATGAACATTTACTTGTAACAAGAAAATATGACCTTGAATGACGCCTGTATGTTTTTTATCCCTTTCACACTGCAATTCCAAGTTAGGTGTGAAAGGGATAAAAAAACATACAGGCGTCATTCAACGTCATATTTTCTTGTTACAAGTTAATGTTCATACTGAAATCACCAGTGTATTAGATATTAGCTTCTTGAGCATAAAATAATAAGATTCAGAACTATGCCGTCACTTGTAAGCTGTCCAACTGAGTGCAGATGAAAATTCGAAAGTACAAGTAGAGATTTATTCCCCTTGTCTCCACGACTTTGTACGGCTTTGCGGAATAATGGATTAAAAGCAGTATAGAAATAGACACAGATGCCGTACATCAAATGACCAAATTTACCCCGGCAATTGTCGGAAAATAAAAATAAATTCCGACTTGGTGGTCCACCATTTTTGTAGGTTTCCTATTTGTACAGCTATTAAACTGTTAAATAAATAAATAAATAAAACATCACCCATTTTGTTCCAGGTTAATAAATGAAGACTTACAGCGTAGAATAGAATCAATTAAATTAGAAAATCTAAATGAGGAAGACTCATCTACTAAAATTACAAAGGCTGAAGAGGAATGTGTGAGTATACATTTCTTTTTAAACTTTCAAAATACTTATATTCGCTGGGGACTGTATGTTTGTATTGAAACTCATTTAGACTTCCATTTGGCCCATTTTTTATAGATTAAAATTAAACTTTATACATTTGTCAAGAAACGGTGGGAATACAATAATTTCATGAGTTTATATTATTATCTTGAATAATAAGAATAATAAAAAGTTATTAAATATATTTTTTAGATGATTCTGTTGTTAAAGCATGTTTTTTTTATATAAAATATAATATAAGTTACTAGGTTTCCGCCCTCGGCTTCGCCCGCGCAGTCAAAGAAAAACCCGCATAGTTCCCGTTTCCGTGGGATTTCCGGGATTGCGTCATTTTTCCGGGATAAAAAGTAGTCTTTGTCCTTTCTCGGGTATCAAAATATCTCCATACCAAATTTCATGAAAATTGGTTCAGTAGTTTAGGCGTGATTGAGTAACAAACAGACAGAGTTACTTTCGCATTTATAATATTAGTATGGATTGAGTGCTTAGTGTATTGTAAACGTAAATGTAATAAATGTCTTTAAATATAAGTAGCTAAGAATTCCAGATACTTATATTGGACTGAAGAAGTAATAATTCCGTTGGCCTTGTAATAAAACTAAATATATTTAAGTAGTGTTCAATGTTACAAACTGAGTCATTAAAATGTAGACAATAAAATATTGGTAATATTAATAATCTATACTAATATTATAAAGCTGAAGAGTTTGTTTGTTTGTTTGAACGCACTAATCTCGGGAACTACTGATCCGATTTGAAAAATTCTTTCCGTGTTAGATAGCCCATTTATCGAGGAAGGTTATAGGCTATATTTCATCACGCTACGGGCAACAGGAGTGGAGCCACGGGGGTGAAACCGCGCGGAGCAGCTAGTTATTTATAAATAGGGAATTGTTTTATTGATTTGATTTTACATTTTTTTATAAATTTACGAATAAGAATTTGGCGGCAAATATACCGGATATTTGGCGCCAAATGATTTTAATTATTTTACAATTTATATTGAAAGTAATCCATTTAGAATAGGCGGTTAAATAAATAATTTATTCCTGCTTTTGCATTATTAGAAATTCTCTTTAAAAGAATTGATTTACTTTCTTTATCTTTTTGTGGCATATCGCTGAGGCGCTTCGACCGTGGCCTACGAGGCTTGACCTACTAGGCCCTGATTGCTATAGTTAAAAGAAAGAAGCCGATTCAAATGCCGCGTACAATAAAATGGAATCTATTCATTTCTCATAACGTCTTCACCTTGCAGATTTACTTACGCATCTTAAACTAAATCGTTGTAAACATAACAATAAATAGATTAAGATACAAACGCAACAACATTTTAATCTTGGAACGTTATGTCATAAGGTTTAAAAACAGAAGGCATAAGATGTTCCTAAGGCCATACATCAGGCCACCTCACGCACAAAAGGAATAATCCCATTATGACGTCATTGTGACGTCATAGCATTACTATAGGATGCGTGGACTTAATTCATTAGCCGGGTTTTTTGTTCTATAGGTATAATATGGTATATATGGAAAAATAAGGAGAGGCACGTATGGGATGCGACGGTAATTGGTTTAAGTTATAAATATAATACCTATGTCTATTTACAGAATAACTACAGTAGCGAGTTGAACAATCTATTCTCCAAGATCGACGAGCGGCGAAGGGTAAGATGTTATATTGATTCAGTTAGATATAGCCACGTTACGTAGATTTTGTTACGAAGGATTGAAATGTTCGTGATGTGGAATTAGATATAAAAATAAGGTTTCTGACGCAGTGTATACCTCAAATTAAATTTGCGGGGTTGTTCTGGGTTCGATTCCCGTTGTAAATGAAAAATGTGGCAGGGCTGGGATCAGACAGTTGAACAAGTGAAGACAGTAGAGATGAAAAGACCTTAAAAAATTCTTGTATGTACGTATCTTCTTAACCTACTCACTATTTTCTAATAAATGTATTGTCCATTGCAAAATGTTAATAACTTTTTAATGTATTGGGTACTTACTATAAGATGAATAATAATGTTATTTTATCACATAAAGACACAATATGTGAGGAAACACCATTGTTATGCTAAATACTGTAAAGTTCAAAGGGTTATCGCAGTATGAAATCACTTATGATACTATATTCTACCTTAACAGAAATACAATTACACATTTTGCTATCAACCTTACTAAGATGATTGTTAAAACTTGACTCGTAGAAGAAAATAGCGCCTTATTTGACTGGAGTAGTTTGAAGAATTTAATTTATTTTTCTTGCGTCCTTGGTAGTCGTAATTTTAATGGGTTTAGATATAATGCAAAAAGATACAAAATTCTATAAATACTTCAGAATGCAACTTACAAGTCAAATGAATCTCATATGCACGTATCCCCATGAGACTGCATTATAATACGAAATCAATAAATCGCAATAAAATGAGTACGAAAAGATTGTATCGACCGTTGAGAATGTTTATGCATTTACTCGTTCTCCCGGCAAGGTTCTGCCTTTGGTACTCTTATCAGATATGTAAAATAGATGTTGGCGAATCACAGATCTACCCAATAAGCACACAAAATTTCATGAGAATCGGTCCATCCGTTTCGGAGGAGTTTTGTAACTAACATTTTGACTAAATATTTTGAATTGTATAGTTATAGAAATAGATAAAAGTACTTAATATATATAAAATGTATTGTTTTCAGAAACGCGACGTCCCAGATTATCTGTGCGGTAAAATCAGCTTTGAGATCTTAAATGAGCCCGTGATCACTCCGAGCGGTATCACATATGAGAAGAAGGATATTGAAGAACATCTTGAGGTGAGTGCTTTTTTAAAAATATATGCAGGTTGGAATTTTCTATGAGCCCTGGAAGGGAAGTACTTGAAATACTGGAGATAGCAAATAAAAATTCACCGGGATCGGGGGACCGGGAATCGAATATAATATATAAAACTTATGTGTGATTCTGTACTGCACAGTATTATCAAAATCCATCGATCGATCGATTTTAGCGAGAAAAAGTAACAAATATCCATCCATCCTAACAAACTTTCACGTTTATAAGTAGAATGTCATTATATTGTTAATCAAGTTAATAAGTTATTAATAGCCTACTTAAAAATATCGAATTCAAGCCTACTTACCTTTTTTATCATTCATATTTTTGTAACTACCCTCATTTAACCTGTTTTTGTTCCAGCGTGTCGGCCATTTTGATCCCGTCACTCGCGTGAAGTTAACAGCAGATCAATTGATACCTAACTTCACTATGAAGGAAGTTGTAGATGCCTTCTTACAAGAAAATGAATGGGCGCTCGATTATTAATAATTCTTAATAATCGTAAATTAAATTAGTGTCCATGCTTGTAGATAGAAACCATTTCATATTTTCACACGTAATTTTAAAGGAATTCTAGGTGTTGCCACAGTCACATTATTTTGTTCCTAATGCCCAAGGATGGGTGAAATAATTTGATAAAACCTTACTATTTTTAATATCTAGTACATTTTGTTTCAATTTTACTTAGTCCGTTTTAATATTCCATAATAAATTTTAAGGTATTTGATGATCAGAAATTCTATTCGTTTAATGAAATATAATACTTATGTACAGCATTATTTTATTGAAAATTATAATGAGTAATTTCACAATGGTTGGCAATCTGTTCGTAACCATATTATGAAGGGACTCTTTCAGTTAAATCTTTTTTTAATCTTTTATCAAAAAATAATATAAAGATCCGAATTGAATTAAATATTTTTAAATACTTTTTAAAGTAAAGTAAAAAGCGGAAAGTTTATGTTCGATCTCTACGAATTATTGATTTCAAAATTATAATAATAAAAAGCTTTAATAATAATTATTATGTAAATTGTATTGTGTGATGAATTTGCTTAACTATGACTGATTTTTCTTGATTTTCTGTACTCTGTGTAATTATAAAAAATACAAAAAGGCTTATAAGTACATATTTAAATTTATTTCAGTATTAGAGTAACAAAATTTTTTATGTTTAAAAAATACGTATCATTTAAAATCTTGCCTCATCTAACCTTTAAGTCATGAATATTTGTGTTCTTCTATGTTAAAATTATATCTACTTTTAAAATTATACAAAAAAAATTGATCTATAGTTTTTCCTTACTTTAAAGTGTTGGTTAAAATTTTATGAGAAGTATGAAAAAAAAGGTCACAAAGTAAAATATGATTGCCTAGGTTGTTAAATAGACTTTTCTTTTCAGTAAAACAAAATATAACAAATTATGTAAAAATTACACTATAGAATACTGTTTTTTTTACATCTTTATTAGATAAACCAAAATAATAACCATAATCTTCATTAATTTATTCAATGTCAAAAATTTTTAATTTTTTTTGAACGTGATAACGTTTTTAAAATCGTTTTAGTCGGGTGACATGTTCAGAAACTTGTGTCACACCAAAACCTCACGAGCGCGATCGCAGGTATAACGAGAGAGAGACGGACCGATCTCCCGTCTCATCTCGAGCGCTGCCACCAATAAGACGTTATCACGTAAACATCTCGATCGTAAACCTACTTTACAAACAACCAATTTTTTTAATACATTTACAAGGGGTAAATACCACAAAGTAAAGTATACCACATAACTATTTACGTACCCTACAAAGCATGTTTAATAATAGAAATCTACTTTTAAGCATGTATTTTTGTAAGGTTTAATGTTTGCTTAATATAATTAAGTTACTTATTATTTGTAATGTATAAATTGTCTTATGTTTTCGAGGATACACTTAATATTAATTTAATTTACTTGACCTGGCACTTATATATTCCATGTTAATTTTCTTATTGTTTATCTTGTAAAAAGACCGTAGTAAGAATACATCTTGTTTCTTCATATTATATCGATATATTAAGAATTTTAAGTTATGAATTCATATTATTCCTGATATATCAAAATGTTGTGGAAACCCTTTTATTTCCTGTGATACATCTAGAAGTATTTTTTTTTAATGTACATACTTATAATTTTTGCCTTATTTTCCATATAAATACAGTCTTATCTATTTACTCAATTATTCGTAAAATAAATTCTGTTGCAGTTTTCTGTGTTTGTAAATAATATTTTAAACGTAAGCGTCTAAATTGTATTATTTCAAAATTTGTGTTGTACATATAAGTAAATTAAGACCTTTTCTGTTATACATTTAAGTTCAAATTGATTTGGGGTTTTAATTATTAGATGATAATAAATATTTTGTCGTAATTTGTACGGAACCAGGTCGTGACTACATTGTATCATTATATTAAGTAAATGTTGGTTTGTATATTGTGATTTTATTTTGAAACCCTTATCCCACAAGTACCTAAATGTAACTGAAATATGACTGAAATAAAAATTCTAAGGGCGTTTGTCCACTACAAGGAATTTTACGGTCCGGCATTCCGATTTTTTACGGTCCGGTATGGCACGCCATTAATCTATATACTAGCTTGTGCACTATACGTAATTTTACTGTCCGACATTTTACTTTTCCCTATTCCGGATGGTTTTTTGTGTCTACGAGTCGCTGTAGGTATAATTGTTTTCGAATGCCCACTTGCTTGGATTTTACTGTTTTTACTGCATATGCCAATTAAAAGCAAGCTCTTGTTTTACTTTCTTTTAGTTGGCAATGAGATTTGAGAAGTCGGTATTGTTATTTTATATACATTGACCAAGCATTGACCTATAGTGAGTAAGTGTTGGTAAGTTAAAGTTCAAGTGGGAATAGCTTTAGCTCCTCGTCACCGATTAAAATAAATAAGTGAAACACGCATTTTAAATCTCTTACGGAACTTTACTTTTTATTATAACGAAGTAATATAATATTTCACCTTCTATATTTTTTACTAAAATGCAAAAACAATCATTTATGATAGCATTATACCGCCAAACTTCCTTGAACTGTACCGCACTGATCCGAGTAAAGACGGACAGGTGCACAAGCAATTCATCGGTTTTTTCATGCCACACCGGACCGTAAAAAATCGGAATGCCGGACAGTAAAATTCCTTGTAGTGCACAAGCGCCCTAACACAATTGAATTCACACACATCACTACATAGTATAAAACAAAGTCGCTTTCTCTGTCCCTATGTCCCTATGTATGCTTAAATCTTTAAAACTACGCAACGGATTTTGATGCGATTTTTTTAAATAGATAGAGTGATTCAAGAGGAAAGTTTTAGTATATAATTTATTATGTTTTGGACAAAGCGGGCGAAGCCGCGGGCGGAAAGCTAGTTACTTATAAATAAAAAGGAATACCTACTCCAATAAGACGGTCAATACATAATGAAGAAGCGTGATTCCCAGTATAAAAATACATACTTCGATATTTAATTTATCAAGAAATCATTCATAGATAATAAAATAAGGGCATTAGTACAAGTTTTTATAATTAAGACGGCATTCGAACCCGCGTACTATAGTAGAGCCATTTTAATAGGCAACATTTGACAGTTCAACAAAATTCAAGAACGTAACCTAGTAACGACGACATAGAATAACATGATATTTCGTTTTGTTAGAACTGCACATTTGCTTAACTTTTTTCAATTACGACTACATATTTATAATAATAATGACCGATACAAGTAATTTTAAGATTTCATTTTACTGATAAAACCATTCTAACATAATATACAATTTCTGAATTGAAGAACTGACGTCACTACAATTTTGTGTCAATAAACCTTTTTTCTTTTTAAATACCAGAGACGTTACTCTAAAAATCGAAATTTGACATCTAGAATCGAATGCATTGATTACTTGTGAATAAAAATCATCATAAATTAATAAATTCGATTGACAAATGTTTCAAATCCGTATCGATTAATTCACTTTAATCGATGTTTTTAAGCAGGTTACCTCTCTTCGAAGATAAAATTGATAGACGTCAAATGTTGCCTATTAAATTGGCTCGACAATAAAGTGGCGATTTCTTAGATTGTCAGGCCACTCATGATAGAGCATTCGAATTTTCAATTTTTACAAGTCTTTCGATAAATTTTTCGAATATTAATATATTGAAGTTTATGTTACAATCCAATCATTACTAGATGCTGTAGTTATTATTACCAGCTGCAGCGGTTATAGATAAGTAAGTAGTAAATTTAATATTGTAGATATTATTACCAGTTGTCTCAATGCCAGTAGGTGCAACAAAACTTTTAGCTCTACCTTGACTCTAAGGGCGTATTCAGAAAGAAAGCTTGAAACTTATAAGCGCTTATAAGTTTCAAGCTTTCTTTCTGAATACGCCCTAACACTGCCAATAATTATAAGCAAGCCAAGTTTAGTACCTACCTATTAGTGTACCTACTTACGACAAGCAGGACTACTACTACTCGTCGTTCCTATCGTGTAGAATATAACAACTTTAAATTTATGTTAGTAATTTACACTATGTGAAATAGGAAAATATAATAATAAAATCATTTTTATTTAATCCTCACAATTACAGGGGTTACTAAAATTTAATAATATAGATCGTGCCTACGTCACATCTACGTGCTACGTGCGTAGTAGCGTAGTACCTGCTACAGTTATCCTTAATTTTTATTTCACATTTGTAGAGCCGTCAATAAACCAGAGAATGGACAATACAAACACCATTTCTGCTGACAAGGGAATATTCCTGAAGATAAAATAAACATTTCAAAAGGTTATTCTTCGCCCTTTACATTTGTATGAACATGCTACGAAGATTTTCTCGTCAAATATTTTCCATTTTTAAATGTCAGTGAATGTTTTCACTTAGTTTGTAGTCGATGTAGGAGTAGATTTAAAATTTCTTCTTCTTAATATTCAGGTCCTTCAGATTTTTAAGGACATCTTTGTAGTTAAGTAGGAGCTGTATCATTACTTACATTTAATTTTTTTTGAGTTTATTTATCTATTTTAAAAGTTCATAAAGAAACACTGATCTAATAAAGTAAGGAACGTGATGAAAAATTACAAAATCAACGTACACGGTACACGTTACCTACTGGGTAGTATCGTCTATTATTATTACTACTATTGCCTGCTTTTGCTTTTTCTCTTTTGAATAGAATAAGAAAAATAAAACTTTTCTGGAACTTTTTTTTTGAGTATCACATTCAACATGTAGGTATACCGACATTACTTGTGGTAAATCAGTTTGTTAGATTAACTCTCCCGTGACCAATAATGAACGAGGTTTAATCATATCAATCCAAGCAGAACAATGATAATAATCAATAGTAACTATACGTGGTTCTTGCTTGAATGCCTTAGTTAATTTGATTTAGAAGCTTATCTATATTGATCTAAGAAACCCATTCAAATGAGCTAATTTCATTATTTCATTTACTTTTGGTTCGACGTATGCTTCAGTAGACCTAGAGCCAAACGGTTATATGTTGACTACTCAGAAAATAATCTGTTCAGTTGTAATCTTGTTATAATCAAGATAATTAGAAGTGTCGAGTTTATAAGATACAGTTACCAGTTGTGCTTTAATAGTATTTTTATAAACGTTTAAAGATGTATAATGAAGAGATGAGAATAGTAGCAGACATGTATAAGCAAATATTATGACGCTTATCAAAGTTGAAATGAATAAAATATATTTTTATATTAAAATTTTAAGCGGGGCTTCGAATGCTATGCACCTACGTGAACAACCCAAAGCGGCACGGGGACCTACGCACTTTTAAATTGAAGAGGCTCCCAATAAAGTATCAAGATAACATCGTGAAGGTATAAATATTAACACTAGAGATTAAGTAGTTGGAAATACTTGAGAATTTGAGAGAAGAGATAACATTATTTAAACAACCACTGTCTTGCTACGAGTGCCATGTGATAAAGGGGAAAATAAATATAAATAATTTAGTGTAATGAGTATTTTTTACTAATGTTGTAAAATGAATGAGTTCCATAAAATAAAATGATAATTCCATGGTTGCCACAGCTTGTGAGGTTAACAGCCCGTGGCCGTCCTGTAATCGAGGACTACAGAAGTGTCATTTACCATGAACCGAGGTAACGGTAAAAGTCGCGTTTATTAATATAATTATAGAATATGAAAATGCAATTTTTTGTTACCTGCCTGCTGATGTATTTTTTATCTAAGTATGACTTATTTATAATTCAAAACAATAATAAAATTGTTTTCTGCTGTGTGTAAGCTGTCTATTTTTATCTAAATTGTTTTTGTGAAAGCCTAAAAAAAGTTAAAGACCGATCACCGATAATAATGATTATACCTAGTGGCTAGTACCTACCCAGTTCTACTGTGATAGGCCTTTACAATGCTTAACTGTTGCTTGCAATAATTTAAATTTTAACTTTTAACAGGCATTCAATTCAGTCAACGAGCTGAACACAATATTTTATTCGCATTTCTATCACGATCCCATCAAACAGAACAACAGTTACAGCAGTTTGCCAAAACGTACCACGACGCGTGTTCCAGTGCATCCAAATGTTCGCAACTGTTGCTTCTGGCGCCAATCCAGGGGAAGATATTTTGATTCAATTATATATGTAATAGAAATAAAACTCTTGTATGATGCCCGCAATGGTTTTGGCTCGCTCGTGGGTCACTGTTGCGTCTATAAAATATTTAATCAGAGCAACTGGTAAGGCGTGGGGTAAACGCGTATGAATGCGTAATGAGACTCGGGTTTATGGGTAATCATTTGTTTTTGTTGAACGGTTTGTGCGGTATTTTTTTATAATTTAATTGCTGATGACCTATATAAATTAAAATATGTGCATTTTTAATTGACGTAGGCTTAGATTACAAAATAAAAGACAGATGGAGCGTTGCCGAACTAAACCGAATGATTTACGTCATTTTCAATAAAGCTATGTGTGCTGTCATTTCACCGCTGCACTGTACGTACACGGTGCTTCTGTATGCGTGTAATGTTACCAGATATTGAAAAATTTCCCAAATTTTTCCCCGACTACGAAAAAAAGAGGGTTATGTTTTTCGAGTTTATGTATGGACTTATGTATAATATTTCTTTGACACGCCCTGCAGTATAAACCGTTAGACCGATTTTGAGTTGTGAGGTTTCATTGCAATCATCTGAATTATTATGTTAGTGGCGGTAGTGACGTAGGCTATATACATAAATTAGCAGTCAAGTTTTAATTTTTATTTTAATATAATTTCGGGTTTATGATATTTTTTTTATAATATTGTAAAAATTCTTTTATTACCTAAAGTACCTGCCTACTAAAGTTATATATGGACAAAATAATTGTATTCAATTTTTAATTAAATAAATTACATAAAAAAAGTTAAAATATTAACTATAATAATTATATTATTATTTTTTATTTTTCAAAATATGAATGCGAATAGCGGTGGTTTTTAGTCGAGAATACGAGACATTTTATTTTCATCATATCCATCATAGAGTTCACATAAATTAAATCTCTAGCGAAACGACTATTGACATTTTTAAGCTTTATAAAAGTAACAAAATAATGTATTATGCTTATTAAAATAATTTAATAATGATCATGAACCTTTAGTGCACTATAAAAATAATCACATTCACGATCGAAAAATCCAACAGCATTACCCTGAAGATCTTTTAACCATTTTACCGTTTTACCAGTAAAAATGGCAAATTCATTTTCAAAATACTGGCAACATACGTTGAAGTTTTGTATTCCTTCATATCTGTAAAATTATTATTTGTATAAAGAAATAAATCAGCCAAATAATCTACAGAAAACCTGTGAAACGATGTTTTATCTTTTTTTTTTGTTTTCGGGAACAAATTTTACAGCGTTTTATTATCACAAGACAGCATTTTTTTACTAAAATTGCAAACCCTTTTTGACGTATTGAATGACACTATATGCGCTATAGCACTGGTGCAGCGACGTATTTGCTTTTGATTTCGTATTTTCTTTGACAAGGGCGACGGGCGGTTGTCATGCTCCATCTGTATTTTATTTTGTAATCTAAGGACGTAGGTACCCTAAATCTCTTGCTGCCTAAAGCTGTCGATTGGGAAGCTTTTGTTTTATTGCACGCCTCATAAGCGAAGCGTTGAGGTGGGTACTACTGTCACTTCGCGCAAAACATCTGATTTTTCAAACTTAAAATGTCTTTATGTATCATACATTGCACTTGTAAGATAATACATACACACACATATTAAGAAAAAACACTATTTTTAACGTTCATGATATTTTTGATGTCATTTTTGTTATTTAAACTAGTTAAAAAACAGTTTAAAAAAGTTCTGTCTTGGACGTCCGTGTGTCTGTATGTGCGGATCCTTTTTCTTGTTAACACGATAGCGACCGAAATACTTTACTAATCGAGTCTTTTTTTTTCTCTTACGCTTGAGTATGCTCAGGAATAGAACCCTTTCATTTTTCAGGGTCTGATTCGATGTGGTTTAATTGTTATTAAATAAACAAAAATAATAATTAATAAATATTTATTTAAAAAAAATTATGAGGCGTGCACTTTTGGATTTTCCAAACTATTTTTAATTTATACTTGCCATTTGGTAATTAAATCATACAGAAACTGAATCTCACAAATATAGTAGTATAAGTATATGTTTTAAAGTATAAAGATCGGCTTAATAAATCACATATTCATGTGATTTATTATTATTAAAAAAATATCTATTAGAAAAGGTCTGGAATAACACATTTATTGAGATATCCTGCTAACAATTATGTACAGTATCAATTTTACTCGTACGAGTGGATGGAAAATGGAAATACACGGGTTTCCTAAGACAGAAACATTTACAAATCTTTATTATGTAACTATCGCATTACCTACTTATTGTTATTTTTTCATATTTATTAAACTAATCCATGTATCGGTTATTCGATTATAACAACAATCATTAAAAAAGTTACAACCAAACACCTACCTCATATTCACGATGCCATGTTTTTACCTACGTATCAGTAAAAAGCGCAGCATTGAAACTAGTCCGTATAATAAGTGTCCTCAGAATATAATTTAAGTGTCTCGATTCAATATTCGTAGGTTTCAATCGTATTGGCCCGAGGCAGTGTCGATTGCAGATGCTTACAAGTGGGTCAAGGCATCCATGCAAGGTTCTGCGAAAAACAAACCAGATTTATCACTTGAGAAATGGAGTGGTGAAAATGTATTTGTTTGTTGCTTGTTATTTTCTTATCTTTTAATACAAAAACAGTTTTGAATACGAGATTCGCTTGATGTGTAAGTGCGTTATTTATAGTATGGGGGTATGTAATTGTTTTTGTATTTATTTATGTTGTCATGGGCTCTGATTTTTTCTCTGTGTAGTGAAATTCATTGAAACTACCACATGCTTAATCTTTTCTTTGTTTGAGTTCTACATAATATTGTTGTTGTGTCGATGAGTGGCCAGCCCATTCGTGCACTCTCCAGGCGATTGGAGGGACCAGCGATACCAGAGTGTAACATCTTAGAGCAAAAGGAAATTATTCAAGTAGGTATATAGATGTGTTTTACAATTACCCTATAATCTTTTTTATGTAAAGGACAATGATGTCTTTTTAGGTTAAAAATTAGAGCAATTTTAATCGTATTGTAGAGCAATTTTGATTTAAAGATATTAAATTGTTAGCTACTTTATTGCATATAGGTACTTATCATGAAAATGACTATGTGCCGCTTTCTTTTTAGTTATTAGTTTTATTTAAACCTGTAGTTGTATTTATTATTCTCAATAATTGTAAAGAATCATAAAACAAGATTTGCTGTTATATTTTGTAGTCATATTTTCGCTCTAATGTTGTTATGTGTAGCGTTCACAATAAAAATACTGTCCAAAACTTCCACTTCTTGTAAAAGTATAAAGCGAACGTGAGCGTACATAAGATACTGAGATTTAAAAGTTTTATATACATACTAGCAACCCGCCCCGGCTTCGCACGGGTGCAATGCTGATACTAAACACACTACAGAAAAACTGAACATTGTAAAAACATAGCGGCCCGGCCGGCCGGTAACGCCGCAAACGCTACGTCCCGCAATTTTTAAATCTGTAATATCTTCGAAAATATTCACTTAAATCATACGGTGTAAAGGGCCATATAGATCTATATTAAATGAACAATGTATTCAAGGTATTTAATTGGTTAAGAATTAATGCTGTATTGGTTAAAATCGCTTCGAAAATTAGCCATTATTTGTCGTATAAAGTAAATGACACAAAAAAGTTATTGCGGGTTATCCATAAGAGATAGACATATACCATCGCGGACTTTTCTGTAGACCTTTTCAATGTGTATAATACTTAGTACATTATTTTGATAAAACTCGTAGGGTTCACAGCCTGCGTTTGCAATGTAAGCGGAAAAAATGTAATTTTTTACGACATCACATTAGAAACCTCAAAAAAACAGTACTTCTCCACTATTCAATGGATGTTATTATACATATAAACCTTTCTCTTGAATCACTCTATCTATTAAAAAAAACCGCATCAAAATCCGTTGCGTAGTTTCAAAGATTTAAGCGTACAAAGGGACATAGGGATATAGGGACATAGGGACAGAGATAGCGACTTTGTTTTATACTATGTAGTGATTAGCTATCATCTAAAATCCAAAATGAATAAACATATTTCACATGATCACGAGATGATATAATTATTAATTTTGAAAATTCTCTCAACGATGTTTCAAATGCTTTTCTTGAGAAGAAATAATGTAGAGTCTAGCGTAGGTACTCAATTAAAAAAGAAAAAAAAAACACTAACACAAGCACGTTTAAAATCAAAACATTAATCAAATTGAATTAAAACCTCTTTCATTGCTGATTTAATTTTTAAAATCCACACGTTCAAGAAGAAAATTGCGCCTTTTGTGTGAAATGCAGAGCTAACCGCTTTCATTTCTGCCGTGTCAGGTTGGCTCAGGTGAAGTCATTAGCATAGCATAATAATTCGAAATGCAAACATTTGAGGTCAGTTTAATTTCTAAAAAAATAGTGGAATAATATAAACTCATGAAGTTTCCGACCCGATAAGTTTATACATTTATCAAGGATCGGTAACATTGGTCTGAATTAAATCTGTCCGTTGTGTGGATCAGATGTGAAGTGGATCAAAATCGAGTCTAAAGGTCGGTTGCATCCTTATGCATCACGTTGCATACAAACGTATAAATAATATATCATTGTATGCAACCAGATCGGTGAAGATGACATATGCTGAGCCTGGACCTTTTCTGTTGTGTTATGTTGTTTTGTAAGTTATTATAATTGGTATTGTTGGTGAAAAAGACTTGTCATTCCATAATTATGTTAGAAATTATTCAAAAACTTTTAAAAAAGTTTGTTTCACTGCCAAGTGTCTATATGTCAGAGATAAAATACGCAACTCTGATAACAAAGTTAAAACTGTTTGGACAATTATTAATGGTGAAATGGGCAAAAGCCGGACAAATAGTACCATAAAACTTGTAAATGCTGGCAGGGTAATTGACAAAAGTGCTGATGTTGCGCTTGCTTTTGAAGATTTCTTTAGTAGTGTCCCTGTTAGTATTACTAAAAAATTAAATTCATCATCAGTGCTTGCGGAGTCCTATTTGAGGGACCATGTTGCGGAGTGTAATGTATTATTTGAATTGCGACATGTGACTGCAGATGAAATTGTTAAAACTTTTAAAACATTAAACTTAAAAAAAACATGTGATCTCTGGGGAATGTCTGTGAATTTAGTAAATAATATTATAGAAAACATTGCCAACCATTTAGCGTTTATATTTAATCAATGTTGTGACTGTGGTATATTCCCTGATTTATTAAAGTTTAGTAAAGTTATTCCTTTATTCAAAAGCGGTGACCAAGAAGACTGTAATAACTATAGGCCTATTTCTATTTTACCAACTTTGAGCAAAGTCTTCGAGAAATTGATTTTAAACCAATTATGTAGTCATTTTGTTTCAAATGGTTTACTGCACGCCAAACAGTTTGGTTTTACAAGGGGGCGCTCTACCACTGATGCTGGAATAGCTCTTTTGTCACATATATATAAAGCATGGGAAAATTCAAAGAATGCTTTGGGGATATTCTGCGACCTTTCTAAGGCTTTCGACTGTGTAGAACATTCCACTCTATTACGGAAACTAAATTTTTATGGTATCAAAGGTTTATCTCTGGACCTCATAGCTTCATATCTTCAGAACAGGGTACAGACCGTTGTTGTTAATGGAGAGAAATCTTGCGGTGCGCCGATTAACATTGGTGTTCCGCAGGGATCTATCTTAGGACCGTTTTTGTTCTTAGTGTATATTAATGACCTACCTTATTATTTGCAGGATATGTGTGAAATAGTACTGTTTGCAGATGATACCTCATTAATATTTAATGTGGATAGATATGACACAAATGTTGACGAAGTAAACTCTGCTCTTTTACGCATATCTAATTGGTTTAATGCTAATAATTTATTATTGAATGCAAAAAAAACAAATTGTGTAGAGTTTATCCTTCCAAATGTAAAAAAGGTCAAAAGGGATATCATTTTAAACGGGGAGGTATTATACCCTGTCGAGTCTACTGTTTTTCTTGGTTTGACACTAGATGAGAAGCTACAATGGGGGACCCATGTTGCCACCACCGCTGCTAAGCTCAGCTCAGCTGCATATGCAGTTCGAAGAATAAGGCATCTCACCGATGAAGATACGGCTAGATTGGTTTATTTTAGTTACTTTCATAGCATTATGTCCTATGGAATTCTACTATGGGGCAGGGCTGCAGATATAGAAACTATATTTATATTACAGAAAAGAGCCATACGCTCTATATATAATTTACGTGCTCGGGACTCACTAAGAGATCTCTTTAAGAATATTGGTATCCTCACTGTACCATCACAGTATATATTTAATAATGTTTTACATGTACACAAAAACGCGGACTTACACACAAAAGTAGGAGATAGACACTGTTATGGCACAAGGAATAGAAATAAAATTGAAATGCCATTTTATAGGTTAGCTAAAGTTAAAAATTCATTTATGGGCCAAGGTATACGTTTTTACAATAGAATTCCTCATAATATTAAAGAGTTTAGTAGTGTTAAATTTAAAACTTATTTAAAAAATGTATTAGTTCAGAGAGCCTACTACAGCATTAAGGAATATATGGAAGATGAAAATCCATGGAGGGTTGTCGCGTAAGAATAACAGGACAGTTCTTTGGCATATTATGATAATATATAATATTATGTAGTTAGATGTAAGTAACATGTAATGTAAAATTATATTGTATATGGACATGACTTTAAAAGAGCAACTATGGAGTTTCTTGCCGGTTCTTCTCCATAGATACTGCTTTCCGAATCGGTGGTAAATTTAAAGAATGTAATGACGATTCAAAAGTGCTTCTGGAAGAAGTCTAATTGAATAAATAAATGTTTGAGTTTGAGTTTGAGTTTGAATAAATGTTTATCTATGTATGTAAGTTAGGTATGCGGCTTCATAGAATGAAATGACATCCATGAAACTTTGCAACTGCCAGATGTATGACTGTAGAGGGAATACATTTTAGTTTGTAAGCGGATAAATGTATTATTGTGAATGGAACACTATCATTCATCGTGACAGCCTGTAGGAAGTAAACAGTTGTTTTATAATTTTAGCATAGTTTGTTTGTTGGATTGGAAATTGAAAATTTTAAGGTAGCTTAATGGATACATATCTACCTATATTCCATGCGTATAATATCATGTTACCTGTTTAAATTATCAGAGGAATGCTATGATAACTATGAGAAAACGAAGTAGAATTAAATTAATTTTACAAATTTGACAACGTAATGAAAAATTGTATTGCAATATCGTTTTATAATCAAGCTATAAAGTCCGATATTAATTAATATCGACAATTCATGTTAAATGTAATACAGTTAAAGCATAATGTACCTCATACTTACACTACATTATTAATTATTTATTGAGAAGCTCTCCAATTTACTCCTTATTACAAAATGTAATATGTGTATCGTAAGTATAACGTCATTGTTTATATTGTTGAAAAAAACCCGTTATAATTATAAAATTAACGTAAAAACGTAAAGTGGTTATGATTGTCAAAGAACGTCGAAAGCTCTTTCAGATTGCCTCGAGTGGAGACAAGGACTGGGGCTGCTAAAAATATAATGAGTTTGTTAATTACGAGCTTTATTATTAAAGAGATATGTTTGTATAAGATACGTCTAATACAAATACTTATTATGATTTGGATCGTTTTGAAATAAACCTTATTGGGTATCATAATAATTTATGTTTTTGCTTGTAAAATTGTTTAAATTACTTCGTTCATTGATTGAAAATCTCGTTTTGCGATCAGTTTTCATATCCTTTCAATACAATGTATTATATAAACTTGCACATATAAATTGTAGGAAAATAGAGTTTAGGGAGCTAGCTAGAGACGGCGTGTAATTACAGACTTAATTGCGTCTAACTTTGCTAGTTTATTCTTCGAAACTCTGCGTACAAGCCGGGTTTAGCATCCAACTGTTCACGCTTTGCTTGCTAAGAAATTTCGTCTCTATTTGTATGTCTTTATTACATGTACACTCGGTTTTGCATGGTTTAAACATTTGCTATGGAAATGCTGGATTACTATGTATTGTATCAGCATACTATACCTATTTACTAATGATTTAGGAGTATTGACTTACTTTGTTATTACGCCTTAAATCTCATGCAATTAGTGTACTATTCAACTATAAAGGGGACAGTAGAGCAATCACACAAATTATGTTGCAGCTTGCCCGGAAGAAATTTGTTTTTAGAAAAAAGGTCGCCTTCTTGTTCATGTAATTTGATATCGTTACTTGTGTTTGATTATTTATATGTGCTTGATTTATTATAAATCCGAAAGCTTTTATGTATTAGAACTGTAGCTATAATTTCTTACTACTTACTTTAATATACTACATATTACTATTAGTTCTCTTACGCAAAAATGTTGAACTGATTTGTAGGAAATTTAACACACCAAGAAGGAGACTGTCAGAAGAACATGAAAGAACATGAGTGTACTAAGCGACAAGCGTATGAAACTGGAAGCTGAAACTGGACCATAAATTCCTGACTTCGATCGCCGAGTCGAGCAGTCTATAAAGAGTTTTTTCGCTCTCCTACCCTGAATTGTAAAACGATTCATTTTCCTTATAGACGGTTGAATTGTAACATAACTTTTATAAAGTACCTACGAGTAGAGCGTCCAAAATAATACAAGTGACTTACACAGGGTTAGTTTTCAATGACCAGACAAAATTTAAAATTAAGATCTAGATATTAAACCAAAGGTACATTTGAAATATTATTGTCGAATAAAAAAAAATAAAATAATAGCATTCATTTGAAAATGTCTTAAAAATTTCCTAAATCGTAAACACGCGATAATCAATGCACTTGTGTGCGTGCGCGCATCGCCAAATTTATGTGTGTGCTAACTTCTACCTATCTAGATTGTTGAACTGAATTGTGCTTTTGTAATGTCCACACGTTCGCTTTTTAGTGGCGGACAGGAATGAAATCTAATTAAAAAAAAAACGTTTTTTTTTCATTAGATCGAAAATGTTATCGATTATGAACCATTTCTGAAAATTTGGCCGGTCATTGAAAACTAACCCTGCATAGTATAAATAGTATCACTGTAATAATTAAAGGTTCGAAATATTATATTCTTTAACCGTAAAGTATTAGGTTACACAGATATAGAGTCCTAGGTCGGGAAACTTGCGCAGTGTGGATTCTTGTAAAACCATCGCAATTTGCTTTATTATCCATAAATTTCCACGTTGTTAAAGTTTTGTTTCAAGTTGAGATATCATAATATTTAATGATATTTCTTGTAAGTGTTCAAATAAAATAGAAAATAAGTGCCCCACACTTATTTTCTATCTAGTTATATGTTAATATATTATATATTTCTATCATGAAGTTTTAAAACAACGTTCGATAATTTAAAAGAGGCATGCAAAAAAGAAATGGTTATTGGATTATTTATACCATAGAAATAAAACGATTAGAAAGTTAGAATTTTGCAATAGAACTTAACGTAAGTCTAAAAAAATGAGTGGTTACTTTTTATTAACAAATTATTATAAAAAGAGCTAGCGAGAGCGAGCGTACATTACGATACATTCTTCTTCGTCCTAACGCCGGACCGTTGGTAGAATTTCTAACTAAAATTTGATTGTGAAAAATTTCCACGCTACGTCAAATCAGTTGCTCTACACGTTACAGGAAATAAAAGATTTCAATTTAAATGCATGCCAAAGGAGATATTGTGTGTTACGTAGACCAGATGACACCTGCACAGCCCCAGAGCGGAGGATTGTCCTCCGTCCTCACGCAAGCGCCGCGCGGAGCTACGCCCACTGAGGCTCAGATGTAAAGACCGCTCTACCAATGTGGGTGCGACGTATCCTTGAGATCCTTAATGATTTACGTAAGCGCAGTTAAAATAATTATACATATTTTGTAATTATGTCTGTGTTGCTTAGCGAATATCGCTTATTAAAATAACGCTCTATAAGAATAGTGTTATTTCAAAACCGTGATTTATTTGAAAATATATTCATATTATACATTAATTATGCAAATGCATAGTTTTTCTAAGCAATTTTGAAGACAAATTCAAACAATGTGTATAATTATAAGCACATTCTCGCAACGATGTAGCTTTTTTGTAATCGTTCCCAAGACAAACTTTTTAAAGAGCACTATTACGTGTTGAGCGGCGTGTACCAATCGCGCTCGAAGCTGCGCAGAGTGGGTCAAGACGGGCGGCGCGAACTAGCGGGGTAGGCGGCGGCCGATTCATGTTTACGGGTCTCGCCCGTCAGCTGTTCGCCGCATGAATGTGCCGCTTGCGCCGCGCATCGATTGATTGATACTAGAGCACGTGCCTCCTGTGAGCCAGTCCTGCCGCGCTCGCCGGCTAGCCCGCGCGCCCTCTCGCCCGCGCTCAATGGATTGCCCGAGGTGACCGGCGCGACGCACCACTGACCGCCGTAAGTAAATTAATACCTATACGACCGATGCGGCTGCGCGCTGCATTGTTTACAATATTTCGAATTGCTATCGATAATCAAAAATTCGGTTTACGTAATCGAAGGACGCGATTGTTATTCGGCTGCCCGTGACGGTACGCACACAAATATTACATAAACCTTTCGATCAAGTTGACAACGTTTCGGCACTTGACGTGCATATAATTAAGAGATCCTTAGGTCCTTATCGACCTCTTCGGTGAGGGAACGACTTTGGCAATGTGATAAACAAAATTACGTATTACATACGAAGCTATTACACTCAACTATATATTCTGTAGCTATTTAAGCACATTCGGCTAATGAATAATTCCTTTTAGCATCAAGTAAGAGAGTTCCAATTAATACATTATTTATGTTACATACTTAACATACGAACCTATACATTTTTGTCTGAAATTTATACTAATATTTTATATCAAGTGTAGATATAAATTATCAAATGAGAACGTTTTTAATAAATTTTATATTTTGAATATCGGATTATTTTATGAACATTTTATTTTAATTTGATTTGTATTGGCAATATGACCAACAAACCATTTTTAGGTCCATACCTAAATAAAATTCCCATGTATTTTCGAATAATTCCTAACGTTTATTAAAATAAACGTAGGTAGAGTTATGAAAAGTGGATTTGCAGTTCAACTTTTTTAATTTCATTGTTTACGATAAGCGGGTGTGTCGTTTAAAGGGCACTTGCTATATTTGCTTGGGGTTTAATAATGATAATTCATTTAGTGGAAAGTTTACGTGCCATGCTATTGAGGTGAATTTTAAACGGATATACTATAAACTGATAGACTAACCGGTTGACAGTTTACTTGGTTTTTAGTGACCCTGACTTCCAAGCCAGAGGTCGTGGGTTCGAGGGTTTGATTCCCACCCAGGGCAAATATTTGTGTAATGAACGTAGATTTTTGCTTGGTGTCTGGGTGTTTATTATCTAAGTATATAATTAAAATTATTTATGTAAGTATGTTTATCTGGTTTCCACAACACAAGCGAAAGCTTAGTATGGGATCAGATCGTGCCGTGTGTGAAAAACTGTCCTGAAAATGTCCTGAAATATATATGTTAGTTTTCCTTAGTGACCATCAACTTTTAAACAATATTTTCTTGAAATGTTGGTAATTATATTAAATACAAATATTGTCTATTAATGATAAGTATAATATAACAAAATGTTAATGTTAAAACAATAACGGATATTATGATAAATGTTTATAAAATAGAATATACTAAAACACTTTGATTATATTATGATGACAAAGTAAGATCACTATATTCAGTAGACTGTAACCTAACCTTGGCTAACCTAAATTATATTGAGTATTTCCAACTTTTACTTCAAGGTCATATTTTATACGGAGTTATATATAGCTGACATTTTTGACATTCCATAATAAAAAATAAAAACAATTCAAAGGATATTTTATGTAATGATATTCAATCCACAGTTACTGGCTCTTACAAGACTTATGAATGAAAATATAAAATTACTACATTGGTACTTAATCATTACTTAATAGTTTTTGTTGTGTTTTATTTTTAATTAAATTATCAAAACCACTTTCGCCTATCTATTGTAACAAGAGATGAAATCTCTCACAGAAAAGGGTGCGACAGCTGAGGTTCACCATTGATTGTTTGCTTTTCGTAATCTTAAACGAGAAGACTGCTCCTTATTTAACAATTTTTATTGTTTAATATATTTGTAAGTAATAAGTTTATTGTGTTCATTATGCCAACAAAAATAGTAAAATGTTATTCAAAGCTATTATAAAAGGAAACATTCAAACGTTTTGTATTAAGCACACACTTCAAAATAATATAATGGACATTATAATTATATATGGATATTTTTTGTTAAAAAGTTTTAAAAACTTGTTGCATTATATTTAATTAGAATTTCTCTAATTCTTTGTTGTTATTCCATTAAAAATTCTGAATAAAATTGCTTATTTTAACAAATGGTACTTAAATTTTTAACTGCTGTAGGGAGGTATATAATATAAACTACCTATATAATTATACATACATAGTAAGAACGTATAGTCGCTGTATTTTGCAGTATGCAGATGTCAAAACCGCAGATACAATTGGCGGAGTTTCTGTTATAGCACTATTTTTTTACTGCTGCAGTGAGAATAGAATTGTAACCGAATTTTTGTTTTCACCTTTGATCTAGATTTGAATTTTTAAGTTTAATAAAATATATTGTAAAAAATGTTTTGCTAAAACTTCCAATTAATAACTTTTCCACTCATTTCACTTTAACCTAGCGTATTAAATAATAAACTCTATACCGATATAAGCCGTAAAATTTTAATACATAATATATCATGAGAATGTTAATGGTATTTACCTCCGTCTTTATGTAACTACTCATGTTAAATATTAATTATTATCAACTAGGTATGTTTTCCCTGTCTCTCCTACTGCTGGGTGTTGGCAAAAATAATATATGTTCACAGTGAAAACACCATAAGGAGACATTTTCATGTATCTTTAGTTAGTAAGATCTGTTTTGTTTTATATATCTCTGTCTTTGTCTCTGTATGTTTTCCAATAAAGAAAATAAAATAAAATATCACATACCTATACATAATACTCGTAATACATAGATTATGTTCAATGTTTATACATAGTATCGAATTCCCATCCCTCTTGTAAAATAATTAGTCAGTGTCATCATTTGACGAGGAGTAATTAACACCGTGTTTACAAGAATAGCATTTATATGTTTACATATTAATATATTCTATATTTATCAAATACATATATGTATAGCTTCGGAACCAATACTTCATCACTACATAGTATAAAACAAAGTCGCTTTCTCTGTCCCTATGTTAGGGACATAGGGACAGAGAAAGCGACTTTGTATGCTTAAATCTTTAAAACTAGGCAACGGATTTTGATGCGGTTTTCTTTAATAGTGATTCAAGAGGAAGGTTTTAGTATATAATTTATTATGTTTTAGACAAAGCCGCGGGCGGAAAGCTAGTACAAAATAAAATAAAATTCTTCTCTTTACCTATTAAATATCGGTTATAATCCAAAAATAACGGTCAGATCAAAAAGTTTCACATTATAAGAGTAAGTACATTCAGTTTAAGTATCGTCTAGATTTATAATTCTAACAACATACTATGACTGTAGAAAAATGTAGGGTTTATTACAAGACTAATTTTGAGCTCAAAGACATCCGATGGACGAGCGAACCAAGTAGAGGCCATTTTAATTCCTTTGTGAAATGCCTGACCAATATTTTTTCTTCTTTTTGAAAGTTCGTTAATAAGAAAATACGCGGTCGATTTTATATGGACGTTGAATTATTTGAAGGGTCGATTTATGGAGCTGTAGTTTGAGCTAGTAGACCGGGAGATACTGACACAAAATTTCGAGTCATTTGTAACAGGATGGCGGTTCTACAGGGGTCTTAGTACGCAATGACAAAAAGAAAAATGATGGTGTGAACGCTGGTACCGGTGGGTTAGTCGCGTGGGCGTTAGTCGAACTCGTCGGAAAAATAGCGAAAGTCAAACGATTTGTAACACAAAAATTTTAGAATTTACCGATAGCCCATAAAAAGAAGTAGGCGGTAGTGTCATGCCATACTTTTCCGGTATGACTTACAGTCCGCCATACCGACGCGAATGTGTTGATTTAAAAAAAACAATTATTCAACCATTTGTACCAAGCTAACTTTTGCACAGGTAACCATCGTCGTGCAGCCATTTACGAAAATCGCCATGCCATACTTTTCGGACGATTCCAAATGGTCGCCATACCGCCGAAAATCTGCAAATTTTTTTTATTTCGCCTATCTTTTTGTACCAGTATTGCATTTGGCTTTTTGGAGAGTATTTGATAAAATGTGACCATTATTATATTTGCCATACTTCTAGTAGGGGGAAAAAGTGCTGTCATACTTGAAAAATAAATTTATTATTAATTTATATAAGTGAAGATTTCCAACACCTAGATCTTTGAAATTTTGTATTTATATTCGTTGATCCTCAAACTTACAGGAAAAATAAGTGCCATACTGTTACAAATCGTTTGACTTTCGCTATTTTCCGACGAGTTCGACTAACGCCCACGCGTCTAAGCCGCCGGTACCAGCGTTCACACCATCATTTTTCTTTTTGTCATTGCGTACTAAGAACCCTGTAGAACCGCCATCCTGTTACAAATGACTCGAAATTTTGTGTCAGTATCTCCCGGTCTATAGTATAATATTGATTGAAATCTGAAATAATTAATTGGTTCGTATGGAAAGCTGAAATAATTAAAAGTAACTGAAATACATAATTGTTAATTATTGCAAAAAAATGTATTGGACATGGATATAACCTACTTTTGTTGCGAGAGTAAAACTTTGAAGTGTCTGAAAGAGGTGACAGAAATTTTTAAAAGGTTGTTTTTCAGTTAACGTAACGTGCACGCGAGCAAATCCACGAGCCTAAAGCTATAAATATAAATAAGATATAGTATATAGATAAGGCTATTCCCATTATTACCTTCTATGCGGATGTTTCAAATACAGTGAAACCTGGTTAAGTGAGACATCAAGGGACCTGCAATTTCGTTTCACTTATAGAGGTATTCCACTTACCCAGTGTCTCAGATATACAGGTATAAATAAATATCTGTCTCATTTACAGAGGGTTCCATTAATAGAGGTGAGAATACAGGTTATTTTAGATAAACAGGTGCGATCATTAAATAAAATAATTTGTGGGTAGAATAAGAATGAGTAAACAAACAATGTTATCTCTGTTACAGAGGTTTATGCATATAAAATTTACTCGCTGACTCAGTTATAGAGGTAACTATGATGATAAATCGAAAGAACAAATCCCAGATATAGAGGTTTACCTCGTCCCACTAACAGAGGTAATTCAGTGCCAAAGTGTTGGGACCTTACCTCCAGTTATGGAGGTTTCTCACTTATCCAGGTCCCATTTAACCAAGTTTCACTGTAACATTAAAAAACATCGCTTTTCTACAATCGTGTTCACCGCCGAGCCGAACCAATTATCAAATTGTTTTACATAATTCAATGAGCTCACTTTAAATTAATAAGTCGGTGTATAACATGCATTATGGAGGCCTATAATGTGCTATAATAATTTGTTTTCACCGCAGAACGTGGCCAAAACATTGTTACCATGTTCCCATTCAATTATTTATCGCTACATAGTTTCGTTGGAAATTCGTATAGTATATTTTTTACGGCAATGTTGCGAACGGGGTCGACATATTTGTGTGTAAATAAAAGTTAGAATTTCTAAGTAGCTGCAATGTTAGCATGTTGATTTACCGAGTAATTGTATATTCTTTCTATTCAACGATAGCAGTGTGGTAACGTTTGTTTTTTAAGTGTGTCCCAGTAAAATTGGGGTAAAATGTCATGGCCTTTCAAAGTAAGGAATTGTATTTTTTTAAATAAATTATATATCTACATTGTTGTTGAGTAGCATTATTTGCGGATCTATCAAATAGTAGGTATCTAGTGTACTAACTAGTAGTGCGCTCGTTGTTTATTAGAAATTCTTCCTACTTTTTTGATAGATTCATGCAATAAATATCTGGTGGTATTCATTAATTATTTATTTGTTGAGCTATAAATGCCTTATTACAGTATTCACAAGAAACGTGTATGTACGTGTACGATTCTACGAATCAAAAGACGACCTAACTCTACCTACGAATTATTCGTAGAACACTGACTGATTTTATTTTATGCGTCAGAAAATTACGTCTGCCCCCCTAGTCAAGTGGCTTTCTGTTAGCGTAGCGTTCAATAGAATAGACTACGAATGTATGAGATTGACGTAGGCTGTAGATAAACGTATCTACATAACAGGTTACGTCAATCTCATACATTCGTCGTCTATTCTATTGAACGCTACGCTAACAGAAAGCCACTTGACTAGGGGGGCTGTTCTGCGTTCTTTTCCTATAATGTATCGATAAGATCAGTAATGTGTCAGAAGAACTATAGAACGAGTTCAACGAACAAAAATATCGCGGATTACATTTATATGTATAGAATACGTTACGAAAGGGATAAAGATTGAACATAAAAGCTTAATAAAAACCAACATTACGTTCTTTTGTTATTATTATTGAAATAAATGTACAACAAAAAATATCTGAACGGTTTCGTAATTAAAGGCGGGTCGTTTTTACCTTTTCGTATACGTTTTTGTATTGTAAAGTAAATGAGAACGATTTTCATCACACACATGGCTACATCTCAGTCAGTAACAAGAGATTATGGAATCATCCATGTGCAAGAAAGACGAGTATTTACCTGTTATATATAGCGTAATATTTAGCACCTGGCAAGACGTGTTACATTATACGTATCTTCTTTTGACAAAACGGCTTAAAATAAATGTAAAGGAGGCTAATAATCAAACCACAAACAATTATTAATTAGCAATATATAGAGTAAAGATAATGTCTATGGTGTGGGACTGCATGCACTTTAAAAATTAACACTAAACCTCCTTTATCTCAGTTTCCACGACTTCTCAAGTTTATTTTTGTATGACCATTACTAAGTACTTACTGGAGTAAAACGGCAGTATGGTAATTGTAGAGACAATATTTATCTATATTGATAATGAAAATTCTCCTTGTTTAAATGTAATTAATTATAATTTTGATGTGATTGATTACGTTCCTACAAATAAGTATTGATAATTATAGCAGTAGAATTTGTATTTCTATTTACAAAAAGCTTATTAAAGCTCATAAAAGGATAAATAAAATAAGTAACCTTAATAGCTTTCAATATTTATCAAATTCATTGCATTTCCATAATAAAAAAAAAATGTAAGCTAGTACACAATGTATTTAGCACAACACCACTTTTAGAGAACAGGAACAAAATAAAAACAACCTTTCGTAGTGAGATTCCACGCCCTGCCGATCAAAGTAAAAATCTTTGTGCCGAAAACAAAAGCTTTAAAATCTGGGAAAGCCTACAGCGATTAATCTTTTAGTGCTAGATTAGCTTTAAAACACCGATCATAGAACCCAGTGTTTGCTTCTTTGTTGAGTAAGCGAGTCTTTTCATTCAAACTGGTGAAAATCCTTGAAATGAGTCCCATTGTTTGCCTTAAGTGCAGAAGAAGTGGGCACTTTACTGTGCTGTAGCTTTTAATCTTTGTTGCACAAAACATGTTAACTGCATCGTAATTAAACGCTTTGCATAAGCGTTTGTTGCTCAACCTGTTAAATAAGGCGTGAGATAATATTTTAGAAACATTTTAAGCTTACTTCCGTTCGCTTTAATAATTCACGCTATTTGAGAGAGCTAGGCAACAGATTATGAAAGTGTTCGAACAAAAAAGCTGTTATTGTTGGTGGAATGAAGTTGTTTATTCGAATAGAATAATAATAAGTTTTAGTTCCTACCACAAAATCCCCGAAATTTTTTAACCAATAAAATCGAAATTTGTGGTTACTTAAACGGCTACTATACTACTTAAATTCCTAGATAACCAAAATATCTATTACATTTCTGTAACAGAAAATAATTAAACTTTAATTAAAAGCGCAGTGATTATAATTTTACAATACTCGTCACATTTTAATAAACCAAACTATCTCGTAGGTTACGTTGGAAATTTATTAGTTCCCAATGCAAGCCTGCTAGGAGAATATTATGCTAATATAATATAATATTAATGGAACAATAGCTTCGAGACGGGCTCACAATGAACTATGAACAATGTAGCAGGTTGAATGTATGCTACAGAAATCGTGAATGCATTTACAATCCTTTCGTAAACCGCATACGAGACCACGTTAGTTCTCTTCATATATTGTCGTTGAAATAATGTTAAGCTTTGTATGTTGTTATGCTTTGTTAGTTTAAAATATTCTGGTACAATTAAATGAATGTTCTGAACGACAAGCGTCTAGAAGTAAAAATTTACGAAGTAGCTACGAACCGTAGCTAGGTGCTACGAACATTTTTAGCATGATTTTTTAATATTTTACGAGATACTTAGTTCTTATAAGTAGTTACCAAGAAACTTAAAAATACATAATAAAGCGTTCATAGCTTATTAAATTATCTCTCTCTCGTGTTTATCGCCAACCCGTTTCTGATTTTTAAATGTTGAAACAGTAATATTACCTAAGAATTTTTTAAAGCATGTAACGATTATAACTAAATATTAAAATTAAATTATATTATTTTTTTAAATAATGTTCATTATCGCATGCATGATTTATGTATGCAGAGAAAAATCTGGTGCGAAATAAGTAATGTTTTGTTCTGTGTAACTGGCGCTACATAGAAAACAGAGGCAACTGCCAATACGAATTTCCATAGTCAAATTAAATCTACCTTTAAAGTCTTTAGCATACAATGCATTTCCGATATAACAGAGTTAACAGAGCTGACCTACATCCCTTCGGCAGGCGTGTATCAGCCAGCATTTGGCAATCCCTCACTGCGCTCGTGAATTTTATTCTTTAAACCTGTTAGTGACGGTGCTGTGAAATAAATTGCTCCACGAATTTGGCTGCGATGTTTTTAGATTGTTAATGTTTTGTATTGTAAAAATGTAAAATTTTCAATAATTGGGAGTGTTTTTGTTGGTTGTTATGCGATACAAATTTATGTTTTAATTGTTGTAGGAGTGTTTTATGGAATAATTTAATGATAATGCACTCGAAACATAATTAGTATTGTTTGACTGGAAAACAAAAGAAAAAAAGCCAACTGCGTTTTTTACCATTTCAACGTTGTTTTAAACTAATTTTCTAATATAAATTTATAAAGAATAGAAATAATTTGAATGCAATAAAACCAAAAATATCTAATTTTCTAATACCATTGTCGTAATTTCCAGTTTATTACTACTTGGGAAAAGCCTAAACAACCCTTAAAAGCCAACAAAACGTTTGAAAAGGCCCTAATATTGTGAACGCTTATGGGTGGCGATGATCACCTGCCATCAAGTGCATCGCCTGCTCCATTGCTAATACTGTGATAAAACACTATCGATTCAATGTTGACTTTACCTACATCTTTATATACTCATCTCAAATCTATACTGGTATTATAAAGCCGAAGAGTTTGTTTGTTTATTTGAACGCGCAAATCCCAGGAGCTACTGGTCTGATTACAAAAATTTTTTCGGTGTTTGATAGCCCATTTATCAAGAAAGGCTATTTATATATAATATAATATTATCTCGCTAAGACAAACTGGACCGGAACAATGTGGGTGTAACCGCGGGGCACAGCTAGTAAGTACTATTTTTATTCATGTAAGCTTTTACAAGCATTTATAAATAGTCATATTTTAAATTCCTATGGATTTGGAATGTCACTTCTACCACATCTACTGTAATATAAAGAATCGGTAAACAACTCGATATATACTCAAAATAGACATAAGTATATAATGCAACTGAATATAAGTTATATTCTCAGTAACATATACGACAACATATGGAAGTCACAGTCCAATTACCCAAGTAAATAGATATATCTTGGCTAATTTAGCGACTGTTGGACCGCGGACAATGAATCGTTCTGTTTACCTCTTCCTAGAGTATCGACCTATCTAGTTCAAACTATGTTGAGTTCATAGTAATGTTAAATGTACCATACATTTCTATTTTATAAAAGGTTATTTCTTAAAGATTAGTTTTATTACTTTTTGAGTGCATACAATTATTTCTGCAAGGAGTAATTTGGCTACTATAAAAATATAATATATTTCTTGTACAATATGATTTGGATAAAATTATTGTGATTGTTCTAAGCCATAGTTTTATGAGTGACTTATTCAAATTCAAATTACACTTATTTGCAAGAATGCAGTTACAAATATAGGTGTTGTTATTACAATTTATAGTGTAAATACCTACATCAATTATCATTAAATTATGACTCCTGTTAATTGCTTTGACTAGGTATGACCTTCGTAGCACTTTTTCTAAGTTGTTCAAATAAATCAAAACAAAAGCAGAGTCATCGTTCAATCCCGAATATATCATTTCCTGTAGTGTGGTCGACGCCCAATAATACTTCGGCTAATGAAATGAAGAGCTTCTCCGATGAGATTGCCTTAATATCACGAGTTTCGCTGAGTTCTGAAGATAACGATATCGTTGTGATAGATGACCGTCTACAAGCACTAGTCTTACTAATATGACATACAATTTTGTTACCTATGTGCACAGGGTAAAACACATTTTCCATTGTACGACCACCGCGAATGTTATTGAGAAGTTGTTTTGATATATATTGGCGGATTTTAAGTTGATTTGCGATTAGAACGAATCATCTTTTAACATTATTTTTGTTATTCCGCCATATTGTCGTCGGTCGTTCGTAATTCTCGTTTTTCATATCATATATTTTCATACGTCGTGTGTCACGCAATTGCCGCTCCTAAATCAGTAAATCAAACAATGTTAATCATATAAAGAGACTAATGCAGGTTTTCATCGACCAGTTTTATTGAAATGGTTTTATAGTTTCTTGTGCTACGTCACACTTTATTACCAACTACCAAAAAGACATAAAACCTCTGTATAGTTATGACTGCCAATTAAACATAACGTTTTTATAAGTGTAACAAGGAATAATTAAAAAAAGCTTGCATCGGTGTAGATATATTAAACATTGTAAGAAAATAAATTGTAGTTAGTGATGTATCAGCTTAGAATATTTTAAAAATGACTTGAATAGAAGGAAAAGTTAAAATACCTATAGCATAGTTAATGTTTTGATGTAATAATAATCCTTTTAAAATAATTACGAAAGGTAAGTTTAATTTCAGCTTATTTTTAAATTACTCAGTTGAAAATGTGTGCTGTAGCATAATGTAGGATAAAGAGCATTTTCAAAAAGCTTTTCAGTCATCGATCAATAGTTCAAAAATGCATTCATCATCTATTGACAACTTGTGGGAACTTAGACTATTCCATACAATTTTTAAGTGTTCTCACTTTAGTATTAGTTCTATAGCATGTTCATTGTTATTTTCTTATTTCACGATTACGAATTCAAACGGAAGCATATAAAAACATGGAAACACATTTAGTATTGATTAACTATATATAGTAATTTTTTATTTTGACACGGTAAGCGAGTATGTCTTATAATATTATTATAATAATGTAAGTGTAACTGGACACAGTAATAATTCTTTGATCATCCATACTAATAATATTATAAATGCGAAAGTTACCTACTTTGTCTGTCTGTCTGTTACTCAATCACGCCTAAATTACTGAACCAATTTGCATGAAATTTGGTATGGAGATAATATTTTGATACCCGAGAAAGGACATAGGCTACCTTTTATTGCGAAATATGTACCATGGGCGAAGCCGGGGTTGACCACTAGTATCAAATAAATGAGATAAAGAAATGCTCTACTCAGCAGCTTTTACAGAGAATTTCTAGAAAGTTCCTATCTTTAAATCTCTTTTTGTTATTCCGGCAACGTAGAAACAATAGTTTAGGCTTGGGCTAAAAAGATAAGTATGAAAGCTGTCTTGTATTTGTTCCCAATAAAATGCACCGCGTCGAAAGATTACGAAAACATTTTGAATCCTATATCCATCTGCGGTTCTGAGCGAATTTTGATTTTCGACGCAATATCAGGCCAAGATTTATTTGCATAAAACCAAATGTATACTCGGAATGGAATTGTTTTTCCCAATATTTTATGGCACCGGGGTTGTTGAATAGCTTCCGTGGCTTAATATATCTTTTGCATTAATTAGAATGCCTGCCAAGTACATAGATTTAACTTTATTATTCTTTTATGTATTTTGTTCACTAAAACAGGTTGAAATTTTTTTATTAATAAAATTCAAGCGAAATTATGTTAAATGATAATTCCAAAATAATTTCATTTGTATTTTTATAGTACTTCAATTAATTGTAGGTATATTTTAAACAAAAGAAAGACGTAGATTTATTAAACAAGGAATTTAAAGAACAACGATTTTATTCAGGTAATTTTTTACACGATTTAACTTCTCATTTGTAGATCATTTATTTTGCAAAATGTGATATAATTTTAAAAAGCTGTATAAACTGAAATTTTGGATGCAAATGAAGGACGGAACAAATATAATACACTTTACAAATCTTTAATGATTATTACATTTTAATGACTGATATTGTTTTAATGATGATATACGATATTT
The DNA here is from genome assembly GCF_061535395.1 of Colias eurytheme. NCBI lineage: Eukaryota > Metazoa > Arthropoda > Insecta > Lepidoptera > Pieridae > Colias > Colias eurytheme. Next base: position 8,395,912 of record NC_142987.1, on the reverse strand, counting down.
TAGGGTCACGCAAGGAGAATATTTGCTATTTTATAGTTTAATAATATATTATTAGATAACGTACATACCTAATATAGGACTCTAGATATAAAGAGTTGGCGATGACATAACTTCTTTCAAGACTTTGAACAAGTCGCTCATTGTACAATGTACAAGTCTAATAGTAGAAACACTTGAAGGCCTATAGAAGTTGTATTTGATTATCCAAAAATTCAATACATTTCATGTTGGTAAAATGATAATAAATTGTAAATATTAATGAGATGTAATAATAGTTGTGAACTTGGTATTTTCCGAATTTGTTAAATTCATATAAAACAGACTGCGGTATCTTTGTTTCGGCAACAATTTTAGTGAAATTGCAACATTGTACATGAAGTGGCTCTGAAATTTTATCATCCTGTTTACCCTTACTATATACGATCACGCAACCCTTACCTGCAAGTGACGACATACTATGCGGAATAATACTAGAGACTGAAAGCTTTTGCCTGGCGTTTTTCACTATAATAATGCTCTGTTGAATTAATGTTGTAGAGAAATCACAAATCATATAAGTACACGAGGAAAGTAAACTTTGGGCTGTTCTGTAATACCACTACCTACTGCATTGGAGTATCCTTATCGAATAGTTTAGTATTCAAATCAAATTCAAATAAATAATCTCGTTTGACTGGATTTTTTTTGCGACGTGCTTAAATGCAGTTTTGTTGCACCAGTCGTAATGATTGAAAGAGCTTGACTGCGACGATTGAGTGTCTTAAATTTGATAAATCCATAAATTATTATGTATAATGTAATTGATCTGCGTCTACACTATTTTGCAGCTGCGATTGCAATTAGCGACGCAGAGTTTAGTGTAAAAAAAAATTTACGCCAGAAGGCTTAAATTTTGAACTTTAGGAGGTACATTTAGTTTTTAATATTTAAAACGTTACTAAACACTTTCATACCACATGACAGAAGTAATACTCTCATCACTTACTTTATTTAAAACAATAATAATACTCCCTTTTTTATTTCACAGCCTAATAGGCTGTGAAATAAAAAAGGGAGTAATGAAGTTTTGGGAAAACCCAAAACTGGTAGATATTCTTCCTTGTGACTCCATTAGTAGCATGCCGATGCCTATTTTTCCCTCTGTTGTTTAACATAATCACAGTCGTTACATCATTTATTCAATTTCACGGCTGCCTATTAGGTTAGCGAGCACTCGTCTCACAGGCATTAAGGTAATAGCTTTGTCGATGCAAGCGGCGCCGAGTGAACTTCATAACTAATGAGTTGGTTTGATAAAGCGATGACTAATGAGGATTTATAATCGAAATAATTTAGATTATAGAACTTAGGTTCTTCAAGAATGTTATTGTCGTACAAATGTATAAAAGATGTGAGTATTTTAAATTTTTATTTTAAAGTATTTTTTATGTCTATTATTAAAAGTTAGTGGATTGTAAGTTTTCTATTGGATAAACTTTAATCAAAATGAAAGTTTAACGGTTTGTATACCTATTAAAAATAATGAACACTTCCGTAATATAAATTGAACATTACATTAAATAATATAAAAGATAGTAAATATAAAGTACTAGCATTCCGCCTGCGGCTTCGCCCGCGTTTTCAAAAAAAAACCCGCATAGTTCCCGTTCCCGTGGGATTTCCGGGATAAAACCTAGCCTATGTCACTCAGAAATGATGTAGCTTTCCAACAGTGAAAGAATTTTTCAAATCTGCCAAGTAGTTTCGGAGCCTATTCAATTCATACAAACAAACAAACAAACAAAAAATCAAACCTTTCCTCTTTATAATATTTGTATAGACAAGATATTATGGACATTACGGAACGTGACATGTAAATTAACAAACCTTTTGGTAGGATGAATAATTATGCAACACCCATAAATTACCCTTCTTCTTACGTAAGCATTTATTATGCAATGAGTTTCAAAAAATAAATTGTTTTCATTATTATCGATGCGAAGTTGAAATATTTTTAGGGCTTCACGTGTTTATAGGTCATTGTTTTGATTGTATATATTATAAATTTAGAAATTAAAGACTTTGTAGCGGTTTGAAAACGTAATTTATTCGAGATTATTTCATGGGCCCATGAGTTCCGGCCCTCAGTGTAGTCTCCGAGTTTAATAAAATAATGAATAAATTTTGTTTTGAAATTATGAAGTAGGGGTGAATCATTTTAATAGGTTGAACTTTTGTAAATCTAATTTATTCATTTATAATTAAAACGGTATTACACCAATTATTACGGTATTATAGCACATTACCTACATAATTTATATTACATTATATGAACAAAAAATAAAATAAAATCAAATTACAATTTATAATTTGATTTTATTTTATTCATATAAGTCAAATACTGTTGTAAAGTAGAGAGTAGAGATAGAGTAATTATAATACCTATAATATATAGTTACTAAAAGCAAACCTTTTTTTCGTCTACGAAATTTAATAATATTTTTAGCCATTATTAAGTCCACCTTTAGTAGGTAAATTTTACTCTATTTTATAAGTTTTTATTTAATAATGTCTAAAAGACTACTTAAATCATTTTGTAGGCAAATAAATGAATCAATTTCAATATAAACCAAATTTATTTTCCAGTACAAGCATACGCAATTAAATGCAGTAAAGCACTATCTAAATTATCATGAAATACAGGTAATAACTTAAAAGCCTGTAATTTCCATCGATACATTGAAATGATTGAACATCGAACTGTTGATACTATTATTTATTCTGTGTATTCATTTTGCTTCTGCCACCACATTAAGCCATTAGGATACTGTAGGATTTACACAAACCAAGTTTATTTTTCATCCTATTTTTATAATGTAGGTACTAGCGGTCCACCGCGGCTTCGCCCGTGGAAGATGTTTACGTTTTCTCTCCATAAGAACATCCTCATACTTCAAGGAATATTAAAAAAATAATAATTAACGAAATCGGATCAGCTGTTCTCGAGTTTTGCGCTTACCAACACATATTGGCACATTTTTATTATATAGATTAGCTGGCATTAAGTTTTTATTTTCAACTTAAACGTTGTGTTTTAAAATAATTATATAATAAAAAAGAGACAATTTGCCTGTTCATTTAATGCAATAATGATTTTTTAACACAAAATGTACAAAATAACATATAAACTATTCAATCGATGCCATAAAGTTCGGTAGATCCGATCTTTACAAGCAATTTGATAGAGCTGTTTGTAATATCATTATATATAATGATAATGATATATTCAACGATATTATACAAACAAAATAAATCTAGTGTTACGTAAAACAATGTCACAAATGGCTTCAATAAGTAATGGTCCGTTTTCGCGGTTTTACGAGCGTGCCGAGTGCAAACAGAGGAATTCCAAGTTTTGTAACAATGTCTTAAATAAATTACCAAAGAGGGCATTGTGTGGTTTCGGTATCATAAATTGTGGGTACACATGCGCCTTCGACGAGGACAGGGGAATGAAAAATAAATTATTTTAAAAGGCTACGCTACATGTAGGGATACTATATATGGGCCTGAATTCTGATAATCTATATCAACCCACACCATATAAATTTGAAGAGTTTGATTGTTTGTCTATATGTCTATGTCTATGTTTGAATGCGTTTATCTAAGGAAATAATGGACCGATTAAAAAAATCATTCACCGTTGGATACGTAAGTGATAAGATGAGTGTTATAGAATATGTATGTACCACAATTCACGAACGACGCTAGGGCAGACCGCTTGTTTAACAATAACAAAATCATGTTATATAATAATTATTCTACTTACTTGATAGAGTTATCGTACGAGTGTGATCTTATAATCACTTGTACAAGTTGTACAATATCTTTAATTGACTGCTAATTCACCATAAAATTTAAAGCTCAATTAAAACACACATAAATTGAAATCCCGACATTTCACCATCACTATTCTCAATACCCAAAATCCCCAACCATAAATCGCGCTATATTAAAAACAGTTACAATAACGACACTTTTAAATTTTTCCTTCGCCATTGAATGAAGTCCGCAAAGTTTAACAGGCATATTGAATGGCATTCAGCTCGGCTTGGCTAACGAGTCATGTACTTTGCACCAATACGAAACAGTCCAACACCTTTTAGTGCCCTCAAAATAATTGTGCCTTTGTGAAATACTGTAGTTTTTTACAGTTTGATTGCTGTTGCATACGAGAATTTTCGATGCAATGTGAATGCATATTCTGCTATTTGGTAATTGAACTTTGATTATAAGAAAAGTATCAACTCTTGCTGCATTATAAATAATAAGGAAATTTCCTCATTTCTTGCACGTTTTGCGAGGTCTTTATAAATTAGCAGATTATGAGCGCATTCTTAGAATATTAGCTACTTAGCGAAATTCAATTGATCATGTCTGTCCGTTTATTCAAAGTGTTTTTTTTGTAAAGTGTTCTAGAACCTTGGTAGAGCAGTTGGCAGACTGACTTAAGGGCTTGGTCTAGTAGTGCAAACAAATGCATCCTGTCATCCTATATGTAAATAATACAAATGTACTAAGGGAAAGTTGCTCCACTTAATTTTTAAAAATTAAATCATTCGTATAATTTAATATTCGAAATAAGTACCAAAAATGACAATTTGAAACAATTTTCGTGAAAATTACACCGGGTGATTTTTTTTTTATCAGTACACAAAATTTGCGAATACTTTCTATTGATATCTTCAACTTCATGTTTATATAACTGATCAACTTTTACAAAGAAATTTGGACGAAATATAAAAAAAATAAGCTTTCCATACAAAATGCATAACTCTATACATTTTTTTCGACCTAAGTTTCTTAGTGAAAGTTGTTCAGTTTAACTAATAAAACGGATAAACAAATTTTGTATTTAATAAAAAAAATGTAATGTTTGTGTTAAAAAATTATAAAATAGAAAAATACGCAAATGAAAACAAAATATATTTATTTCTGACTAGCTTCCGCCCGCGACTCCGTCCGCGCGGATGTCAGTCTTCGCGTCTTCTACAGATTTATTATATTACTAGCTTCCGCCCGCGACTCCGTCCGCGCGGATGTCGGTCTTCGCGTGGATGGTTTATTTCTCCATTTTGAGTAACTCTGACAATGACATCTTATAAATATCTATTGGACCCAAATACGGCTAGGCCTATAATAATACGCAAAGTGTGTTCGCGGTTCTACAGAACAACGTCTATGGATAAAACTGAAAAATTAAGATTATTTTTTTTTACGTATTTTTCCAGGTTAAAAAGTATCCTATTTTACGCCCAGGATAATAAGGTATAATTATACCAAGTTTCATCGAAATCGAACCGTTAGTTTTTACGTGATGCCTGAACATACAGACAGACAGACAGACAGACAGACAAAAATTTTTTTAATCACATATTTGGGTTTGGTATCGATCCAGTAACACCCCCTGCTATTTATTTTTTCAATATTTTCAATGTACAGAATTGACCCTTCTACAGATTTATTATATGTATAGATGTATAATATATAGATTTATATTGATAAACCTAATAAATCTTTTGCTAGCATTCTGATGCTTTATAGGTTGCACTGGATTTATCTCTTTTTTTTCAATCGCTTGAATGATATAGGATGGGTCCTTGATGGGCATCGAATGCTGAAGTCTCGAATCAATCAATTCTGACAGTAGGCAATTTATGTAAAATCCAATAATGGTCCATCATTTTATTTTGCCTAAACGTTACATACTTTTTTATATATTATTTTTTATATATTCTATTTTTAACGAATGATTCACTCCAGTCCAAACAGCAAATAAGCAGACTTCTGCTTCTGCAACGTTTAGTTGTCCCTGAATTTGGAAAAAATAGTCAGGATTCTTATCTATGACAAAAGTGTTATTTTTTGCATTGTATTTCAAATATTAAATTTTTTTTTAACCGCATCTTCCGCATTCATGTCTTTTGCCGGAATTAGACATTTAACTTCTACTAGTCCCATTTTCCCTTTTTGATATGGGAGTGTATAAAGTAAATTTTTTAGATATTTCTCGTTATACTTTTAAAAAGTTATTATTGTCATTTTGCTCATTAGGTAAAGTTATTTCGATATCAGTTTTAAGTTTTTTGATACCTGCAATAATAACGTCATAATCGCCTGCACATACTTATCGATTACACCCTGTATACAATCCACCATCCACATTTATAATGTTTTCCTGTCCTCCTCTCCTTTACGCTGTTCACCGATACATTTTAAATGAGTAAATCTGCTACCACTGAAGGATGTTTCATTGTGATCAGCAAATTTTCACCACTGTTGTCGATTATTTGTTTTTCATTTTTAATCAGCAATTGGGAATCATCAGTTTTGTTTTTTGCAGATTGGTGATGTACCCTAACAATACGTCGAAAAGGGAAAGCATCAACGAATTATCGTTTTCGTCCTCTTTTTTTATTCTTCGCGTCTCTGTTACTTCTGTTTGTTTAGTTCTCAACCCCACTGAATTTTGATGATGTGATGATAATCCATTCGTTTTAATATTGGTACTTAGAGTTGGTAGACTAAACTAGAAATGGTGGACTAAATTTGTCAGCGCGTCTGTAAGATCAGAATATAATTCCTGTATTTAAGTTACAAAATTAATAATCAAACAACATGCCGCTACGTTGAAAATGACTAGAAGAAAAAATTAAAACACCTCGGATCAATTTTGGAGTAAACAAATCATTTTCCCCGTATGGGGATTTCCCCGGATGAACTTGGGAAGTTCAAGTTCTCAATACAAGTTTATATTATATTTCGTATTTCTCAAACGAAAAATAAACATTTTTGGAACTTCAAAAAAATTATATTATAAGAAAATTTATGAGCTTACTTTAGTTTTAAAGAAATATACATCCCTTTACTGACACCCCGTAAAATAAAGAAATTGTTGCCAATCACCTTTGCAATCTATTTGGTTTCATTAACTTTATGTTCGAAGATAATTTTTTTTCTAGTAGTTACATGCGTATTTTTTTTGTTTATTTTCCATATCGAAATCAAATGTTTAAAAATACGAATATTTGCACAAAACTAAGATAAAAATAATCAATTAACAAAAATATTAAATTTAATGAAGTAGAGCAACTTTCACTTCGGTATGAAGGAAAATCGAGCGTAGAGCACACGTCAGAACGCTCCGGCCCAAGGAGCGCGACTAAAGAAATTCGCTAGGATTTTTCCTTATTATTTTAAATATTTTTTTAATATTTAAAGAATTATCAAAATTAAAAAAAAATTTTTTTAAAGGATTAATACTCATTGGTCTTCAACCAACTCGAATAAATTAATGGAAAAAATAACTTTTAGCAGTATTTATCAATCGATTTTGTAAGGCAAAAAATGGGAAATTTAATGAATTTATAACGCTCTAATTAAGAAAATCATAAGTTTTTCGGCAATTGTATTCAGCAGTTTTTAATAACGACTATATAAGGATAATAATGCGCTGATCAGATTGTGTAAATTGTAATCGGTTGCAACGTAGTGAGTGCACAAACTTAGCTCGAAATGATTTTGGGGGAAAGAGACTTATCTTGAAGGCCTGATTAAGGTAACATAAAGTAACTTTATAAATGTGAAAAAATTTACGCGCATTGCGTATATAACACTAATTGATAAACAAGAAAAAAAAATTCAGTTTATCATTTCATTAGCCGGGAAAAAATTGTCAAATAACTTGTTGAAAACGCAATTTTGCTAGACTGCAGCCTTAATAATGAAAATAATAATATAATCTTTATCTTACACATTACAAAATTAAACAGCAATATACCCACTTAAAAACATTGTAACAGCAATAACATCTTCAGACACCTTACTGTATTTTGCACAGAAAATTTCCACACTTTATTTCACAAATTTATTATATTTTTTCAATTGCACCTTAACGTAATTGCACTTTTCTTCCCGATTTCCACTACCAGAAGACCTTACAATATAACAGACAATGCAGAAACCATTGACAATATACAAAAGCTTAGAACATCGAACCAAGGAACTTATTTATGTTATTGTTAAGGCTTTATGCAACACATTCACTATTTACTAGTGCGGTTTTTTTTGAACAACGTTCACTAGCTTTTGCGAATGCTACATGTATAGCAATGAGATCGAACAAGCTGTTTGAGATAAAACAGCTCTTTGTTCCTAGTTTTCCTTTTATTGATTCTTAGTGGTAATTTATGTTATTGGGTTTTAATTTGATGTATTTCATATTTTTAATACTGAACTGCTTTATTATCATTTGAAGAAGATTTATTAGAGTTTAAAAAGAGGAATTATAAAGTTTTTTGCCGATGCTTTTTGTAGAAGTGACGTTCTGAATCGATATAGTTTAAATAAACTGACTACTAATAAACACTTGTTAGAATCTAATAATTAGGATTTCCAATGAGAGTCAACAGTACTTTAGAAATTATTGGTTTATAAGTATGTAAATAATAATGATAAGTGTTTTTAAAAACTACGTTTAAAACCTTTTAACCTTCTTATTATTCTTATAAACTTCGCAAATTCCGATATGTCAGTTTTTCTCCGCCATAGATTTTCCTAGTCTTTTATTTTTATCTTTCTTTAAGAACGATAATGCAGCTTGAAGTCTATTTTAAGATTACGGCTTCCTTCGATGTTCACTGAGGTTTAAATATTTCTAGGCTATATTTAAAATTTCTATTTAGATATTAAGATAATGTTCTAGTTTCTTGAGTTATTTCAGTACTTGTTTCTGTAATGATAATAACACGATAATAAGAATTAGACCCTGAACAATTTTTAAGTTCTATTATTCTAATCATCATTATAATTCTTGTCGTAGGTAAAGTTGTCGTTTTCCAAAATACATAGTAAGTAATCTATACTAATTTTGTTTTAGGTACAAAAAAAGGTATCTCTGACTTACATGTCCACAATAAAGTAAAAGGGCTTACCATTCTCTTTATTGATGTTGAAAAAAGCTTTTAACTACACATTATGCAAATGCACTACAAAGAATAATTAAAATATAATGCATCTATCGTTTATTTTATTTTAAAACAAACATCTTCTATAATGCGGAATTTAAATCACATACTTATAGCTTTTTGTATATAAACAATAACATACTATCATTATATGTCATATTACTTAATACTATAATTGTAAGAATGTTAAAGTTTTCGCATCTCATGCATACGAAGCAAGGCAATAAATCATTACATTACATTACGCTTATAACTTAATTGTAAAATCCAATTAAAATTTCCCTTCTATCCTCATTTGAATTGTCACGTGTTGCTAACGACCAATATGCTAAGTGCTTCCGCGAACGCCTTAATCTATGACTCGTTCTAGTCAGCATTTTTACACCGTACTGCGTACATTGTAAGACTTTGAAAGGGTGATTTTAAGAGCATCAGTTAGATTAAAATGCTTATGAAAATGAGCATAGGAATCAAAAGTATGAAATACATTTTGAAGAAATTGTACTTGTATTAAAAAGTCAGTCGTGTACTTGTTAATAGTCTATCAGTATAGGTAAGAATAGAATGTCTTAAACAATGAGGATAGAAATCAGTCAAAACCATGAAACGTGTTTTGAAGAAAATGCATTTCTAAATAATAAAGTTGATAGATAAGTGGACTAGATTGCGTTCGGGTAAATAAAATATTCAAGCCAATATCCATTGAAATAAAGTAACGATGTATGTAATAAAAAAAAATGTGTAAGTATGGCAATAGCTTTTAATAGTGCAAAGCAAGGGTATTGCAGAAATAAATATTATAGAAGTGGAAAAGTCTTGCCAATCCATTATGACATATTTTGATGATTGCAAATAGCACAAAAACATTATAACCTATTATATCGAGACGAGCTTATTTTGAAATATTCAAAGAATTGAATAAAAGCAGTAGTAATGAACTCCAGTTGATTAACCTAATTAAATCTACGCGAAAGGAACGTTTTGTTACTGAAATGTTTCAGTTGGTATTTCTGATATTTTTTGAAAAACCTAGAGTGGCAAAATAAATTTTCTGCATTTCTCTTGCTTTTCTCTTTTTAAATAGTAAGAATATATGAAATAGGAAAACCGTAATGTACCTACAAACCGATTTGGATCACGCTTGATTGAAATGTACTGTTTTTCAATTATAAGATCAGATTAAGTCTATATAGTACGTGGATTAATCAAATTCTATTTTTGAAATGACTTCTTTATAGGCGCGTTGAGAGTAAAATTTCAAGGTGGCGTTATGGCAATACCGTCACGTCTTTGAATCTTGCCAAAGAAGTTTCACTTCTGACACATGTGCTCGGCATACACGCTCTTTTTTATTATGATTATTTCTACATTTCCTGAATATTTTGTTATAATACAAGTATGAATTATACTTCACTCTAGGTAACAACTAAAATTTTACATTTTACATTACATTAGTCTCTTCAGTATGAAAGGATGCTACACTGCTACAGTCAGTATTATAAAAATTCACAAAATCTTGCATAGAAATTGTTTCTAATAATAGCGTATAGTTTTAATAAATACAACTTCTCTATCTGTTTTACAAATGTTATTCAAACTTTTTCCTTTCTATAAGGCTTATAAAACCTACATAATAGAATGAAATATGTATGTACATTGGTACATACCTGCTATATCAGACACCATTCCTTAATGTTTTAATCTCCATATTTTTTACGATAAACTCCAAAAAATCTGTGGAATGTACCCTAAAAAAAAATGAAACTGTACTTAAAATTAATTTTACATCCACTTGCCCTTTTACGTAGCAAAAGCAACAAAAATAAACGCAAAAGTTCCCCCTTTAATTATTTACAGTCAACAGATGAAGATACTTACCTTGTTATGTCACTCAAGTGAAGAGACTTCAAGTAAAGGTGTGAGGTATCACTGGAGAGCATACGATTCCCTGATAAATTAAAATGAAGTCTATTCAATGCTAATAAGGTTTAAATTGATAAGCTCCTTGAGATATGTTTCATCACGCTCTGCCGTGCAGGCTTCATATATTTTCTTCGCTTTATTTTCAATGCAGCGTTGATTGCTCAGATAAAAGATGATGGCTTTTCAAGTACTCTTATAACATTACATGGGGTGATATTAACAATGCGATTTTCATTGCAAGCAACATTGTTATGAAGGAAATTTACTAGGTACATCTTTCAGGGACAAACTTGTTTGCATTGAAAAGCTTTTCCAACAGAAGGTTTGATGGTTATTTTTTATCATTCTGACTCTATTTGGACATGAAATCCGAAAATAATTAGATACCTAATTATAATAACATTATTTTGTAATTTTTTTTGTAAAATAAATTAATTTTACTTACATATTTCGTTTTTTATTTACGAATCCATAATCCTTATTATACCAACTGTTCAAAAATACTATAGCGCTACAGCATTAGTTTTAAATATCCTGAAAGACTTTGGTTATATCAATTTCGCCTACAATCAAACGCGACTATTGAGATCTAGAATCTTCTATAAAATTTTGGAAAGCTAGCCCGACAAAACAAAACGGGGGCACAACTTCCGTACGCGGTTACAGTTTTTAGTTTTCATTCAAGGCAAATGCAATTATGCTTTAAGGTTAACCGTCTAGAATATTCGAGCTCTCGATCTGACCTTCAGTACCGTAGACGAAAAATGTTCACTTGTGTGCGAAATTCTGCTTAAATTTTAGGGCTAGCTTATACTTTATTACTATGTTTATTGTCTATGCGATACGTATTGATTTAATTATATGGGAATCTAGCGGTCGTCCGCGGGTTCACACTGGCCTTAATTAGCCTACATCCGCTTTATTAGTGAACCTATAAATTTAAGCTATCGGTATTACGTTTCATAAATACTTCATAGTTCATACTTTCGAAGTATGAAAGTTAGAGTAATGTAATATGTATTACTATGGAACTATTCTACAAGTATTGTGTAGAAGTTTGCGTTTCATCTTAAATTGACTTACAGTCGCTTCGGGGTTGCTACTACACTCGAAGAACAACGGCGCCATATTGGTAGCATATTTACACTTTATCACGTTTCTTGATTCACAAACCTACATGAAATATATAAAATCATATTCTGCATTTCGGAGTCGCTAAAATTTTTTAATCTTAGATAATGGAATAGGATTAGAATTAGGTATCGTGTAAATAAGAAATCGTTTAAATGAAGAAATGTAGCCAATCGCTTTTTTTTATTAATGAAATAAATTTTATACCAACTTCGTACATAGGTATATTGGTTGTTACTATGTTAAATGCACAGAACTATAATATAGTTCTGTGATTACATGCAGAACAATTATCTTTATCTCACATTACTTACTTTTATACACAGAATAAACAAACATTGATTTGCGGTCACATAATGTGTGATAACTAGATTTACATGTATATAAATAAATCAGCAAATATAATACAGTAATATGACAACGTAACAAACTACCTACTGCTGAAGGCATTAAATAGGCAATTGAATGTGACTGATTATAGCATGTCTGAAGCAATGATCTTGAACTGTTTAACCAGAGACAGCTTATTACTTACTGTTTGTGTACATTCACTAGTAATTGAAATATACGAATAGCACTTAATATACAAACGTTCCTTTTCTTTATTAACCTCAATTGCTATAGATAATAAATATCAAAAAAGTAAATTAATTAACTTAGGGAATTATTCTTAAACAATAATAAAAAGTTGTAAACTTTAAAAATTTAAAGAGAGACTATGAATCCCATAAGTACAAGTATTCACGAACTATCATTTCGGTATACCAGGTATTTTCTGAAAGGAAAACTTTAAACGCAAGGGGTTCTTAATATGTATGTATGCGCATAGATACGAGCTGAGCATCGCCCAATCGATGAGGATTAAATTCTACCGATTCATATCCTACGTAATACCGCGGTAAGGGGATTATGTTCGGAATCACTATTTGCTAGATTCACCGCTGAAGGTAATTCTGCACATTAATTACTTGCACACCAGATGTTCCCCGCGACACATCAAGTGAAATCCTTAATACCACAACGCTTACGCCCAGTTCAAGACATATTATATTGTCTTGTAAAAATGCATCTTTATATTATTATTATTAGATAACCGCGCTAGGCTTCACCCGCATTTTTAAAGAAAAACCCGCATGGTTCCCGTTCCTGTGGGAGCTTTCACATTTATAATATAAGCAGAACATTATACAGTTAAGCCTTTCAAACAGTATGCTTTTTGCCGGTTCATCCTATCCATTAGTTGCCTCCAGCCCACTCCTGAAATGTTTACGTTTTGTCTTAGCTATTTACAATCCTTGTCTTGACGAGGATTCCAATAAAGTACTTACCTACGTGGATGTGGATATCCGAAGGTATTTCCTTCATATAATGTGAGTGTATCAGAACTAAAGAGAAATAAATATTTCAGGACAATTTTCACACACGGCACAATCTGATCCCATACTAAGATTTCGCTTTTGTTATGGAAACCAGATGGCTGAGTAACGAAATCAAAGATACCTACTCATACGTATAGAGACAGTTCATTTTATGCACCTAACAAATTATTTAAATATTCTTAGAAATACAATATCCTGTTTAAGCTGCTTCCGATTAAAGTATGTATGTGGTTCCATGACTACGTTAAACGTATAAAATTTATTAACATGTATTTAATTTAAAAATTTCTTAGTAAGTATATCAATTTAATATCTATAAGCACTTTAGTAAAAATTAGTTAAAGTTATGTACTAGAAAGATGTCGGTTCGTTAGCTAAATTGCGACGCGCCGTAAGAGAGAGTTACCTACTTAAAGATTGATCGTGGTTATAAAATATAAATAGGAATGTAAGTATTCATAGTTTGATTTATTTACTAGATGTATGGAATCTTCAGTCAGGTCAGTACTATAAAAATATAATGAATAAAAAAACTATACCACCTACTAAAGCATTCAATTTCGATAGAATTTTCTTAGCAAGTTTATAAAAATATTTATACCCTTAAGCCCTTTAGTTTAAACCTATATAATACTTTTGCGATAAACGTACTTTTTACAGAACTTTTATTTTTCAACGCTACTGGCGCCATCTAGTGATGGGTGGGAATGCCGCGAAAGAGTTTGTTTTCAACCCCGAGGCGTGTTAGAACTTACGTTACTTTAAAGAGGGTGCTGTTTCTACATTTTAATCTTATTTTATTTAAAGGTAGTTTTGAAATTCTTGTATCTTGTATAATTAAATATTTAAGGGAATAAATATTTTCTTGGTAGCAAATTGGAATTATATTATTTTAAAACAGTTAGTTAGGTACCTAATGAAATATTTTAGAACAAACTTGCGTATTTTGGTATAGAGTATGGATAAGGTAGATTTTGTTTCAGTTTTTCTTTTAAATATTTGCATGAGTTTGCATGGGTAAATATGTTATTAGTCTGAAGTACAATAACAAATCCTTTTTTAATTATGCATCCAGAAAATCACAATCGAACCTGGTACTTATAATTGCTAAGACCTCGGCTTATCATGAAAGATCTACCTTTTTACTTGGAAATTAAATTGAATTATAGTCCTCTTTTGAACCTAACGTTTTCAAAGGCATATTGTTTTAAAAATTCGTTTTATATCTATTCCATGGGGAACAATGTAACTCAATATCGTTCGCAAACTCATTTCACTAAACTAAATGAAAGGAAAATTAAGCTCTCTTCAGTGTGGAAGGTGCGATCATACAAACTCAAATAGGGCTGTCAAATTATAATTTTACGTGTAATTTGTAATTTATTCAATTGCAAGACACACAGTTTTTAATTTATAGAATATTTAAAATGAAAAAGTAATGAAATCCTTTACAATTTCTTGATTTCAGTAATTATTTATGCAAATCGAAACAAAAAAATGTTTTCGTATATTACTCTAACATTACTATTATTATATTGGTATATAATGAATCGTTGCCATAAGAGTAGATCGTAAACAGTTTTCAAATAACAATACGGAGTTGAATAGCATTTTTTAAACATGGGTGGAAATAAATCATGCTTTATTTTAACTCAGAAAACTGTATGAAAAATCCAAGTTTATAAGTAAAAAAAACGTTAATTGCCCCCGAAAGTAAACAATACACTTATCAATATTTAAGTGTTATTTAAAATTATATTACACAAACAAACAAAACCAAAAATGTTTATTTATATTGTTAGTACGCTGATGGATCGTTGTTTTATTCACAGCCCTAGAGTAAAGCGTCTAATTGGCACGTTATTCAGGTCCACCTAACGAGATATCTCTTGACACCTCGCACGCTTCTCGATCAGATTTCATCAGAAAAATTAATTAACTTTTTATTGCTTGATTTCGTGGTCGTCAATTTGATGATTAAAATATGTAGGTATAGTAAAAGTGATTTGACGTAATGCAATATAATCTAAGGGTCGATTTTTCAATGCTTGGATAAAACTTCAATAAAGTATTACACGATATTAAAATGTCACGTAGGTAATCTGTCAAATACGGGCAATTAGAATACGTTTTTTATTAATGGTAGTTTTATACATTATTCGACGAATACGTTTTATCCAAGCATTGAAAAATCGGCCCTAAATCAAATACATATTGTATAGAAGTCTTATTTTTACCTTATACTAGTTTTATAGTAGGTACCCAATATTAGGATAATAAAGATTTTTACAATAGTAACATTTTAATTTTTAATTAATAAAACTACCCCACTTCCACAGTTCAAACATATAGAAACATATCTTTCAGGCTTAAATCCTTCAAGTCGACATATCCAAGACGTAAGAAAAAATAAAATAAAAATCCACATTTATTGGGTAACAAGTGAAACGTATTGAAGTTTTATTTTTCCTTGAGCACTTATGGTATAACGACCTCTGCAATCATTCAACTCTACTCATGTAAACACGACAAAGTCTCACTATATTCCTGATTTTTTTTGAGACATACATAGTAGTTTTTAAAACAATATATTATGTAAAGACAAATTAAACAACATACACGTAGGCATTGACTACTTGACCACAATCGTATTACAATCAGTACGCAATCGGATAAGATTTTGTTTTTGATAATAGGTACCTACTTGAAATCAAATCATAGATAGTCTGAGTCTACAAAAGTTACCCTAAATAAAATCAATACAATATCTGTTAGCCGATCATAATACGATGGCAATGCTATTGATTATTCGTCGACCCGAATTAAATTGCTTTGGACCTATTTACTATTTTCCTATCTGAGGTACAGTGGACTTATTATTTGTTTTTGTATTGGAAAAATTTACCTGGAACTATTTGTGCAAATAGTCGGGTTGCTGGTATTTTTCGTAAAATTAAGTATTGGAGTCATTGATTCGAAGTAAATTGGATGTTTACCTTTTGGAATTTAGTCTTTCCTATTTTCTTTTAAATTGTTGAGTATTTAACAACAACGCAAGTAAATGTTTTTTTTTAGTTTGTAAGGAAAGAGTTTGTTAATAAAGACATTTTAAGGAACGATTGTGAGTATTCCAACTTTTACTTGTGCTTAAATTCAAATGTATGTACATTTGAATTTAAGCACTTTAATAAGCGGAACTTATTAAAAGTAACATTATGTAGTGTTCTGATAATATTTAAGGTATCAGTATAAAAACGGATACATATTTACCTACATATTTTGTAGAATATAAGACCAAATCATACGATATTTCAAAGTTGAAAAATAACGATAAATATGTGTGAGTCCATGGACGTCTATCGCCTCACTGATAGTGATAGTTACTGCGCAGGTCATCTTAATGAAAATAATAGGGTGCTACTACATTCTTAAGCGAAGCGTGAGAATAAGCGATTTCATTATTTGTTTGATTTATTGTTTGTTCATTAAGAATTTACAATTTAAACAAGGTTGATGTGAATATACAATAATGTAGTAAAATCTTTATATATAAAAATGAATCGCAAAATGTGTTGGTAAGCGCATAACTCGAGAACGGCGGAACCGATTTCGATAATTCTTTTTTTATTATATTCCTTGAAGTACGAGGATGGTTTTTATGTAGAGAAAACGTAAACATGTACCACGGGCGAAGCCGGGGCGGACCGCTAGTATATAAATAAATTAACAAAACGATTTCGTTTCTTCGTAAACGTATGCCAGCGCTACACGAATACATTTGTTGTAAAGAATTATACTTACTTCAAACTTCAATCTATCATAAATCATAATCTTCATGATAAATTTGGTTTTATTTCCAGTTGTTTTGTGTTCTAAGTCTTTGAAACGTTGTATTATAATTAACTGGCAATTATGAAAATAATTTTAGTAAATTTCGTAAAATACGTAAGGAGCCCGTATGAGTTCCTATAAAACGAGATGTAATTCTAATGTGTCGTAATATGGTTATTATTTTGAAGTTATATATAAATTTGTTTAAAACCTTACTAAAATAGTATTTGATATGTTGTCTACACATCTTCAATAATCACTTTTATTCATCATCAATCCACATTTTCCATTCGAACGAAACTAATGAAAAAGTGGTGAAAATGAAATGAAATATGAAAGTTACTGAAATATGAAAGTTTTGTGTACTATAATATATTATAGTAGTTAGGTATATTTCTTACTGATTCATCTGATTTTTACTCTATATACGTCACTTCTATAGTTTTGGATGCAGCTTTAATTTATTGGTTAGCATTTATAGAAAAAATTGTAAGCATTTAATGACGCGACGCTGTAAAAAACACGATATCTAATGTGCGAAACATCAAACAATTCACACATTGATTCAAATCGCTCTGCTTATCGCTCCGCTAAGTTCTTATACCCATAAGGTTTATTCGCAGGGCTGCCAACATTCCGAGAATGTAATAGGCAGTAATGGGCGGGCGGAAACAGTCGCATTTTATTAGGTTTCGCCCGGAAAGATACATTCATTTGTAAGCGGCATGTATTTACCTAGTGATTTGTTCTATTCAATAGGATAGGATTGGAATTCTGAACAAGATGTATTGTTACGTTAGATTACGTAAACATTTTTAAATAATTTGAGCTAAGTATTGAAATAATACTTATGTGGTTTTCTTGACTGAAACTTGACTTACCATTTATAAAAAAAATACGCAATATTATGTAATAGATAATATTATGTATGCAATGAAATTTAAAACATTTTAAATTTATTAAATTAGTAACTAATTATATAAAAGAACATGAAAAATAATCGTATTTCATACCTTTTTAACAGATGACGTAGGCGATGCGTCAGTTAGATAAAGCCTAAAGTAGCGTTTAGCTACTATTATGTATTCTGTGCCTAAAGGTCAATACTTCAATAGGTTACATATCCTACAGTTAATTCGTATGCCTATTTTAGTACAATGGTAGATATAAGACGATTCGTGTACCTATATCAAGAACAATTAGGTTGGAATGATTGATTATAATTATTCATTGGATTAGGATTAATAATTGTACAGGTACAGATGAATATTAATTTTAATCATATTTGAATTTATAAAACTTAGTGGTGTATTATAATATGACCTAATAAATATAATAATTTTGGAAACTTGACAAAATCGTTTTTCTATCAATAGAACTGAGATCTTTTTTCAGGAAAATCTTTTATCTTATAAGGACGATATTATTTCATCATTAAAATCAAAGCTTCATCCTATTATACTATTCACCTACATCTAATCAAACAAGGTTCACTAACAAGGTGGCTGTTGACTATCTATGAAAGTTTAATACATCCACTACGAAGTTGTATTCACATGTAATAAATAATTCAATATTCACTAGAAAGCAATCTGAATGCACACAAATATTTCCATGTAAACCTACTGCAATAAACTGCTTTAATATTCAGAGTTTTATTTGGCATTTATAAGTGCGTCGTTCAGAGTGTTTCTGCTAGTTTTAATTATTGAATGTTATTATATTACTATATGAGAAATATAAGAGAGATTTACATAATATTTCAGTACACAACATATTATTAAATGCTAGTGTAAGCAATCTAGTTTTACTTATGCGTTATATGGTATTATTTTTTATCTAAAATAAATTAAATCTTATATTGCTAGTTGTACTCTTCCATGCTTCAATGTTATACATTATAGTTGACTGAACAAGAATGAGAAGAGGAAAATAGATAAAACATTATTTGAAGCGCGCTGAATTTAAGCTCTATCGATGCAACTTTTATACACATAAAATTGAAGCGTACACAAACAAACTTAACTTGTATTTATATAAAAACTTACTCCCGTGACTCTTAAGTAACAATTTAATTCCTACATGAATATCAGTAACACTGGCATTTGAAAATACATCTTAATCGAATAGGCCTTAAGTTCTAAATCGTTCGTTATCTCAATCTATTTGCATTGCATGGCCAGGTGTTAATGAATTGCAGCCGGTCACATGTTTACATGTTCACAGTAATGAAATCAACATTCGCAAATTTGCACGTTTGTAATCAACTATGCAAAATCTAATGGCATACGTAATTATTTTGATTTAATGTCATGTGTAATCTAGTGTATTGTTTTGAAATGGCTTATGTTAAAATGATTTAAGTTTAGAAATATTAATTATACAGACGGGTTTGGTTAGTAGGTTAGTATAGAGTCATATTGGAGAATTTTTGGATATAATTTTATTGTATTATATTATTACTAGCGGTCCGCCCCGGCTTCGCCCGTGGTACATATTTTCGTTTTCTCTACATAAAAACCATCCTCGTACTTCAAGGAATATAATAAAAAAAGAATTATCGAAATCGGTTCAGCCGTTCTCGAGATATGCGCTTACCAACACATTTTGCGATTCATTTTTATATATAAGATTGTTCATTTCTATGCATATATACGTAAATTGTAAGTTAGAAATGTTTTGTATGGATACTATTTTCTTAACTATCAATTATTTTTCATATTCAAATTATTGAGACTATTTGCCTATAAAAACGAATATCTATATTACCTAATGGATAGTAATATAAGTCGTTATCACTAAAGTTTTAAGAAAAGTTTTAAACTGATTGATTGATTACCAGTACACTGGGTACTGACTATACTGGTAATGAAACTTACAACTCTTCTACGTTCTACCTATACAAAATATAACTAATGTTAAATCATTTGTTATAGATATATATCTAATGTTTGATACACATTGTATAAAATCACAGTGTAATTCAATCAAGTGAAAACTATTCAATATATTGGGGATGCGGAGTGATTGATGAGTTCAGAGATCATCTGTTGATTCTCCCCTTATCTTGACCGTGAACATTTCATCCACTTTAATCTATCAAACTCAAACATGTACATGTAACAAATATATGTATGAGATTCTTTATATTGTTAGAAACCTTAGTTCTACTTCAGCCAATAATATGCTAATTAGGTAAATTTATTTTTGTTATTATTGGTGCAAATTTAAGTGTAGTTGGATCATACGAAACAAGTTGGTTCTTGGTAACAATCTTAAACAATCTTATAATTCAGAATTGCAATTTGCAGTTTCATTAAATGTAAAACTCTACTTAAACTACTTATCTTATATTTAATTTGATTCTTAATTAAGACTCAAATGCAGTCTGTACCACAACGTATGTATTGAAATAAATCTATTCGGATGACGATGATTATAAAATGTAAACCAAAGTAAGAATCATATCAAACAGGCGTTTAGTATTCAAAAAGTCTTTAGAAAATTTTGCATTATATTTTATTATTTATCCATAACTGCGTAAACACGAGTTGACCCATTGTGTTGTGATCCCTAAAGATTGTCTAATCGATCGAAATTCATGGGAGAAAAGACATGAACTCATTCATGCGTTATCGATTAAACTATACTATCAAAGATATTTTTAAAACCCATATCCGTATACAAATAGAATGCCAATACCTTCATTAACTATTCTCTAACTTCATTAGTTTTATTTACAATTCGCTTGCCATGGCTTACAGAGTAAACATAGAATAAAATCAAATGTCAATCCAGATTGACACAATGTTTGTGCCAAGATACATAAAATTCCGTACAGTCGTTTATCGTAAATATTATATTAGTACTAGCCACAGTACTTAGATTACTAGCTTTCCGCACGCGGCTTCGCGTAATCAAAGAATTCCCATGGGAATGAGATGTTGCACAGCGGCAAAAAGTGTGTCTCTCTCGTGTCTTCTATGTCCTAAAACAAAAATCATATTATAAAATCCCCTTGTTGGGATGTGAAAGAAAGACAAGCAACAAACGAGCACACTTTCGCATTTAAAATGTAATTAGTATAAGCATTAGTTATGAGGATCCTAGCAGGATTTCAGTACACAAAGAAGATTCCAATTTATGTACATTCTGTCAATATGCCATTCAAAGTACTAACCACGTATCAATAAAATATCTATAGGGCTTACGTCCGTGTGCGGTTGGAGCCCACAAATTGCTCAGGCCTGATTGATAATTCAGGTTTGTGTGCCGTTGTACTAGACTCTAGACCATAGACGGACGAGCCTGCCTCGTTTGTGAGTATAATGCTGGTTTGCAAGCTAAATGCTGCCCGAAATTGGACATACGTATATATTGTACTAGCCGCTCCGCGCGGTTTCACTCCCGTGGCTCCTCTCCTGTTGGTCGTAGCGTGATGATATAATATAGCCTATAGCCTTCCTCGATAAATGAGCTATCTAACACCGAGAGAATTTTTCAAATCGGACCAGTAGTTCTCGAGATAAGAAACAAACAAACAAACAAACTCTTCAGCTTTATAATATTAGTATAGATTGTATATAGTAATTGACGCCTGTTAATTGTGCTTCTACTAAATATGAGGTGATTTATGAAGAATTTTTTTTATAAACAATATAAGACTCATTATTATTTAAAAATCGAATAAATAGCTATTATAAGAATTAAAATATTATTTCGCAGCCAATATTACAAGAACACAGAATAGAATTACCAAATAATCCAAAATGTTATGTTCAGTAGCATTTTTCAGTCGCTCGTCAGGCTGTTTTTAATCTTAATTTTACATCCATGTTGGTTAATTTTCATCTCTGTTTAATACATTTATGTAGCAATAAATCGTCGGTGCAAATAAAAAGCATCAATTTAAACGACGTTACACGGAACAATTTTCATATTCATGGATATGGGGAGCAAATATAATTCGATTGCATTCGAAATGAACACAGATCTGTCAGGCGATAACATCGTAAAATGATTATAGCGAATTAATCTGACTTGTACTGGGATATTTTAAATATTGGGAATAAATGCAGCGTAAATTGATATTGATTTGTGAAAAGTTTTAATACCAAAATAGGGTATCTCATTTATTATTCTTTGACGTAGTTAAATAGTTTATTAATCATGTATTAAAATAAGTATATAAATAATAACTATAGAGAGCTATTAGCTATACAAAATTTTAATGTATTAATTTTTACCAGTTAAATAATGATGATTGGTAGGTTTTTATGTGACAAAAAAAGAAAGTTCTATTCTAAGAAACTCGTAGTTTCTTTAATTTAGACAAGAAATGGATCAGGATGTGCCATAGACAAGAATAGAGATATAAGAAGTAATGTTGTATAGTCTATGGAATACTACAAGTTTGTTTACGTATCAATCGGACCGTTCCAGACCGTTACAATTTTGAAATAGACCGTTTGCATTTTAAACCGACAATTTGCGTAAAAAAACTTTTGTATTCCACTTTCATAGTGTTTTTCGGTTGCAAGTTTTTTGTAGTGGCAAGGTCGTTTATAAATAATTTTAATTGGTTTATGTTTCTTTTTGAACACTCTACAATAAATACAATAGTTGCTAGAAATGGTTTTGTTCGTAGGAGCGTCTGTTATAACGAGATTTGATTCTTCCTAAACATTGAAGATATTTGTGGCCCTAGAGTAGAAAATAAGTCAAGTTCAGAGGGATTCATGACGACCTAAGTCTGCTCTGTTTATTACAATTCATCAGGAATTGACATTGTGGTAATATCCCCCTGGCCGTTAATTAATTTATCGCACTATATGATTTTTTTCCCATCGTTATTTATAATGCTTTTCAACATAATTCAAAATAATAAATAAAATATTTTTAACAAATTATCATAGTCTACTAAACAAGAAGAACATACAAACATATTAATTTCATAAATAAAAATCTATTATAGGCTAACAGAAACATGAGCAGGTTATAAACCCACTGGCATAGGTACATTACTCACGCACGTATCATTTCTCCCTCACAACTTGTGACGCACAGCGTACTCCAAATGACCACGGGCGCGTAATAGTCCATTCAGAGGTCATATGCTGATCATTTTCTATTTTGAAGAAATTGCCTAATAAGTTATATGATATTTATATCACTTATTATTGAATGGTTCCCTAAACTTTAAATCAATACTCATAATTATTTTATTTGTAAATCAAATATAAAGAATATTTAAGAGAGTATTAAGTACCAAAATCAGAGTTAATTGACTGCGATTGTGAGATTGAAACTTACCTATTATTGAAATAATTGCAAAAATAGAAAAGGGAAATTTATAACACCCTTTCAAAAGGATCAAAAGACTATCATACAGAGGATCTGAAGCGACGCGGCGTCTTTCCAAACTATACAAGGCCAGTACGCAACGGTGTGAAACTAATCACGTATAAATTGGAAATAACTTTTTTACAAAGTTCTTCCAATCTATACAACAGCAGTACGCAAATACTCGCGTATACTTTGTAGTGAAGTAAGTAAGAATAGCGCTCCAAAATATACAGCGCCAGTACGCATGCGGACTAATCGTGTATGTTTCGGAGTAAGCGTGGCGTCTTTCCATTGCTCGCGTTTATATTATTGTAATGCTGTTTTGAAATCTATTATTAAAATGCATGTGTATTGTGTATATAATGTTGCGAACTGATCGTATATTTTTTGTATCGAGGATGCTTGTGTCTTCGTTCCCGACTATACTGCACGACTTACAATTGACAATAGTGCTAAAATGTAAGATCTAATAAGTCCAGAAGAAGACGGTTGCGAGGCGATGGAGCCCCGCTTCACGGGGCTCCTATTTTTGTGTAGTTAAAAAAAAGACGAACCTAACCTAACCCATAGGTAACATCTGTTACCTATTTATTTTTCTAAGCTTACCTAATAATATTAATATTATTCCATATTTTACTGAATCAATCAAGAAGAATAAAAGTAGATAGATATAGCTGTACAAGTCTTTGATTGCCTATATATATATTTATTATTTCGCTCAAGCGTAAGTGGTGTAGTAGCTCTATATTTAGTTATACATATTTTGCGTACTGATCGTGTATAGTTTGGAACGTAGAAGTAAGCATCCGCGTTACAAAGTATACACGATCAGTACGCAAAATTCGTGTATATATTGTAATAACAAAATTAAAAAAAGCATTACAAAGTATACACGAGCAGTTTCCTATGGTTGCGTTCTGGCTATGTATAGTTTGGAAATACGCAGCGACGCGACGGTGCGTGTAGTGAAATATTTTGAGTTCGACACTCAATCAATTTTGTATTGAATTTGCATGAAGCCTGCACGGCACATGTCAATATGCATTTGTATGACGAATATGGCATTTTTGTGAGAACCTTTGTTTGTAACTTTTGAGTTTATTGTTTCATGCTTTAAACATATACGAATGTTATCTTTAATCGATTAACAGTTTCGGAAATAAATCGTGGAGCTTATTTGAATTACTGTGGATAATTATAGAAAAATAACATGCAAAAGAAAATGTTTATAACCATACTTAAAAGACGTTCAGTTTGTTAGGGCATATAGATAATATTGTCAGCAAGTCGACGTATTTTTCTCTGGCCCTCTAGATTTCAAGTCATAATCACGTTAATTCATAAACTTTTATATTAGTAAATCTATAGGTATATTATACTAATTATTTTAAGTTTCCGCCTAAAATTTATATATTCCTATGTTCGAATGACGGGTAAGAGGGGAACGTCACAGAAACTTTGAAATGTAAATCTCCCCTCTCCTCCAACGTAATACACTACAAAACGTTCCTAACGAAAGAACGATAAAGCACAAATGCATCGCTGTTAACATTTTAAAAAATTCATCAATTTAAATGCGCTATCATTACTACGGATTGCTACACTCAGCTCCAGGTCGAGAGGGCACAATCCAACTCTATTATTTGCGTATTAGCTTCATCGTTTAAAAGTTGGAAATTATAGTGCTGTATAAGTTTAAACGAATCGTTGATAGGTCAAGCGGACTGTAATCGTTTTATGTGATATATTGACTTATATTTTGAAGGTAAAAAACTTTATAATTTCTCTATTAGTAAAAATTATTAATTATGCACGTAAAAACTATGCTAGATAAAACATTTATTATACTGCAGACAATCTCAATTTTGTTTTATTTACTTCAGCGCTGTTTTAATTAATTTTCGCAATTAATAGAAAAACTCGATCTTTGTTTTTTTGTCACCATTGTATAAAATCGGCCCAATTAGTACCTTCCCAGTGCTGGGAGTTTTATATGAAGTACTCCCAACATCCTATTAGAATATTCTTATATCTAGTTCAAGTATTCAACAATCAAAGGGGTTAAAAGTTTTCTACTTCTACAACGTCCTCTATAATAATGTATCTAAGCTTTTTATTTATCGAAAGTTATTTAATACATTGCCAAGTTTTCAAAAAACAAAGAAATATTAATTCAACGAAACATTTTGAAATAACATTACAAAACGTCAAATTTGCGTTAAATAAAACGGAAACCGTTATATGAAACCACACATTATTTTATAGTAGAAGCATTATTCAAATAGTTCTTATGACCTGCCAGGATTTAAGCGGGTTATAGTAATGGCAAGCAAAAATGTGTTTTATTTGTTTATAAATTGAGTCGAAATAACATTGGTATTAAATATGTGGTTTTCTATGAAATAAGTACTGTAAACTCGGCAGCGGATTGACTTGCAATGTGGGCATTATGTTCGACTACAAAATGGATAACGCTTATATGTAATTTTAGGATCAAAACAGTCGCTTAATTCGTTAACTAAATGATTTGATCTAGATAATAGAGTTAAATGCTGATATGTGACATGTGAGTGGTTGGGTTCAAGAGGATATCTAAAATACGACGGCAAGATTAAGGAGTAAATTGTAACAAAATCTTAGGACAATCATGGTTCTGTTGCTACCACCGAGATTACCTTTACCAACTACGAAAAGATTGTCCAGTTAAATTCTATAAATGTAAATTTCTAATTAGCAAAATAATATTTTAGTGTTTTATGAAAATATTGATTTTATAAGGATGCTAAAGCTTTAAACGCAGCATAAAAAAATACATTTCAATGACATATTATGATAAACATTTTTGTACACACTAGATATTACAACGATAGGTACTAATGCTTCGAGAAAATTCGATTAATCCCCATCAATTTTAAAAATCGGGTCTGAAACTAAAGGTAATTGGAGGTATTGAGCGCTTCGCAAATTTCAACTGGCAAACTCCATTTGCAGTTTGTTTTGACAGAAATTTTGAACTGTTTGTGCGCTGAGTGTTCTCGCTTTTTGCGATGTTTTCAATTTTAACTGCAAATAAAGCTCCGATAGGGGCCTGGCTGGATAGCTGATTGTCGAGTTCAAAATGTCAAAGTTCCATGCATTTTATACATTCGTTAAGTGATTGCTGAAAAACGATTGAATTAAAACACTTTGAAAAAGTAACATATTCTAGTGAGCTTTGAACGTGAGAAGTATTTATTTTTGTAAAAAAGAACCAATTTCAATGTTCCTTCTACGGTTTTCTATCCTAATTAAATTGAGTAACTAATTATGATATTGATTATGTTTGAAATGGTTGAGTTTTTGAAATGACGGTCATAAGAGATAACAAAACTCATCAACTTACTTTCAGCGTTGCATAAATATAACTCACTACAGGAAGACTACAAAACCAATACAGATTTATTCAAATACTAAAGATCTCTAATAAATAAAACGAGTTAATACAATTCAATTTTACAAAAGCCCCTGAACGGAGATTTCGTTTGCAGTCTTTGTACATTAATTAAAAGAGTGTTCGTCTCTAATCTTTAAATAATATTCAACTAGTATTTTCTCTCTGTAATTATTAATATATACAATAGAGATTTTATGCCTAATGTAGCTATGGATATTTGCTTTTAAATAAGTATGAGATTATAACACTTTTTTACTGTATTCCCAAAATAGGATTGTAGAGGGAATAAGTTATTTATTTCCCTATTCTTAGTTACCTAAATTAATTATATAACACATGAATCAAATTGGAGGATTATAGACTGTATTCAATACAGTTAACTTGTATTTGTACTGAATACACCCAGTGACCACAAGCAACCTCTTCATTTTAACAACTTTCACCTGCGTTCACTGAAAATATACTGAAGTACTGAACACCTGAATATCTCAAGAACTTACATAACGATAATGTTTTATTTTATTGTATTCAGGTTTTAAATTTAGCCCTACATTATCATCTTGTGCTAAATAATGATTGTGCATGTTATAGTGATAGTAAGGTATATTAAAATAGAACTTACACTTTTTGGTTAAACTCAAACATAAACTCGGATATTTTATACTATGTTATTTATAGTTAACTACTAACTATAACTTATATTGATTTACATCTATAGTCAAATTGAAATGGTATACCTATAAAGCATGAATTAGAATCACACTAATTGTTGCTCTACACAATTCAACAATCAATTACCATAATAATTAAGTGTACCTATCTATCCATGTAGACTGAAAAATAATAGCTCATTTACTTCATTTTAAACGTCAAGTTTGCATACAATTACGCATATCATAAGAAATATTCATCCATTCATCCATCCATAAAATGACCTCATAAGCAGCATATATATTTATATATTTCACATATTGTAGGTACTGCGCGAGTCATTCGTTACTAATGAGTTGCACTGACTTCTGCATCAGAGACGCACTTAAGGGCCCCGGTATTTAAACCTTAATAATAGTATGAAAAATTGTGAGTAAGAATGTTTTTCTGTTTTAGAATGGTTGATCGTATTTGTATGAAATTTGGCACAAATATAGAAAGAGATATAGATGGTTTTAATTTTTATATAGTCTACTTATAACTGGGATATTACGAAAGTAGAACCGTGAGCTGACAGGGTGATAAATATTGAATTCTTATATTTATATTTATAAATTTAAGTTTATGTTGTTCAACGAGTTTAATTATATGTTAAAGGTACTAATGGTCTTAAGAAAAACAAATAGTAGATCAATTTTCTGCCTTTCAGTTTTATTTAAATTTAATAGCTGCGTGATCAAGGGCCCTAGATGCGAAAATTCGCTCCTGCCGACTCACTGAACTTTTAAAGTGGCTTCGTCATAAGTCTAGCGAGATACAGATTAAAAATATGCCATATTTTAAAAGAGTTTTTATACCTAACGAAGGCATATAACTTTTGGATTTAGAATATAGGAAATGAACGTTTTGAGCGCTACTATTTGATGAGCGCTATTTAGTTTTTTATTGAAGATGAAATGAAAAGTTAATCCTTTCCTTGTGAGTAAATTTATGAAGAAAATTTTCTATTTAGGCCTAAATGATCTATTGAGATTGGTACTCTTTGAATCTTGAATGTATCTTAATCATAATTTGTATGAGTTTTATTTTATCTGTGAGAGTAGAGTCAATTTTGGAGATATTGTGCTTCATGGATAAAACCTAGATTATTATTTTTTTAATACTTGTAGTTGTAAGTCTTGTATACTATTCTATAGGTATGATAGCTGATAGATGATCAAGGGTCCTATGTAAATTCTATGTATGATTATCTAAATCTGTACCGAGATCGACCGAGTTCCAAGAAGAAACAATTAAGAATAAACAGCAAACAACACCAAACTATTTTTTTATAGTTTCCAATATAAGTAAAAGTGTAATTATTTGGAGAGGAATGTATCAAGATGCCCGATAAAAGAACTCTGTGCCAGACACGACTATTATCACTCGTTTTACAACAGATTTGGCTCACACTGGAAGCCGTTTAAAAAGCGATTTTCCGCCTCCGAGCACATGTCATTTTGTTAGATTTTGGCGTAGATTTGCTGATAAAAATTACTACTTGAATCGAGTTTAGATATTTTTAATATGGAAACGTTAAATTATTTATATTATGCCTAATTTAATTAATGATTTAGGCACAATTTTTTATCACATATAATTAAAATATAAACATATCTCAGAATTTGACTAACTTTCTAAGACATTGTCGTGTAACTGTGGTATTTACTTATACATTATTCATTCGTATTCAATAGAATTTAAACTCAAGAGTGAACGAAATACAAACTATTGTTGTACAACCGAGTAAATCTTTAAATAACGATGGATTGAAATGTTTACACAAGAATATTTAATCATAACCGAGTCGGTTGGATTTTTTTATTTTTATTCAGAGTGCTGTTCGCTGCGACAGCTTTAGTTTATTTATCTTTCCTTTTAACAATGGTTTGTAATATTATTCTATTTCTCTTTTCAGTCATTCATTTCGAGATTGATTGAATGAATCTGGTGCTGACTGCTGACAAAGCTGCAATGTAGGTAGTCGGTGTTTACTCTAGAGTTTTTATTACTTCAAGTAAGGCTTTTGTTGACCTAGAATTTTTGTTTTATCTCTAAATATAAAAATGAATCCCTATTTCACTTGTTCACGGCATCACGCGTGAACGTATTCCTTGAAGTACGATGATGGTTCTTATGGAGAGAAAACGTAAACATGTACCACGTGCGGATCCGGGGCGGACAGTTAGTTGAATATACCTACCAATGTCTATTTGATATATAAGTTTTCATAATTCTGAAATTGTAAAAGGTCTTACAATTTCACGTGAAACGTTCACGTATCAATTACATCAAGAAAGCCTCCCGCAGGCACTGACTCAATAGAATAATCTCGATTTCTTCATCTCCGAAAGTTCGAAAATGATACTTGATATCTTTCAGGCTAAAACATAAGACCAACGAGGGAAAGCATACTTCATTGGCGTGATGATTTCACGTAAAGTATAAAACGGTAACCAACAAGGGAAAAGCCCAGTTCTTCATGGGCGTGATAGTAGAATGTAAAGTATAAAGCGGCTAAATAAAATGGTACCTTTATTGGATCACTTCGTTGTTACGCCAGACTATCCGCCGGTGCATCCGTCCATCTATTCGCTTTTTTATTCACTACTTTTGAAACTTTTCATTATTCCCGGGTTCTATCGCTAGACTCATATTTCAAAAATTTTCACGTGTAATTATCGTTTATGTTCATAGGTACCTGCTACATGTTCCATTGAAACGATTGTACAATTTGAAGAATAATCATTTTAATTTATACGTAATAAATATTTATTTATTTTTATTTATGACAATTCATTGTACATATAACAGGAATTTAAAATAAATGAATACATAAAATTGGAAAGTGTACAATAGGCGGCCTTATTGTTTAAAAGCAATCTCTTCCAGGCAACCATAAAAAGAAAGGACATGTAAGACATTGGTAAATATTTCGAGTTCATAATCCGAACGCAAAATTTTCTTTCAAGCTTTTTTTTTGTATATGCAATTTGTGCGCATTAATGATATCAATAAAAGTCTAATTAATTATTTTAAAAAATGTGTTAATCAAGAAAATTAAAATGAGCGTAAAAAAAATAAAAACACTATTTTATTTCAGCCTAGCTATGAAACCTATAAACACGACAATACGGTTTACAACGAGCGTGATCACCCACCTCACTTCTGCCTATGACATTAAACATACTCGCATTAATATAAGTTTCACAATATTATCAAAACGTTTTAATTATGCCCTACATAATATGTACGTACACCTTGCATATTTTAGTCTATCTTCTAATGGCAGGTAATAAAATTTTATACTAAGACTGTAAGCAGTCGAACTATTACATACCGATTTTATTTTCATGTTCGCTAAAACCCAAAACGTTCGTGAGGTAAATTATTCATATTATATCCGAAATGCCAGTCCCTAATGAGTGCTTTCTGTGTTTTATTGCCCGATCGCGTATTAAGTTATAAAATTGAAGTTTAGTATTGTGATGGTATGCGATGGTGTTGAATTGAAATTTAATCCAGATTAAATGACTTGAAAATTTAATGAATGTTTATAAAGTTTGATGCAATTTTTTATTTCGTTTGGTTTTGGGTCATTAGCATTATAAGCATAATGTCGTATGTTTTGTTCAATTAAATTCCTATACAATAACTTTTGATGGAATTTAAAAAATCTTTTTTTGGTTCACTTACAAATTGAGTGCATTCGGTGGGGAGGAGAAATCGATTTATTCCGCTTGGAACGTATACTGAAGATCCTGTCAAAACATATTAACTCTGACAGTTTTATATCAATGTAACGGAAACCGTTAACATTGATAAAAATATCAAGGTCAGGGAAATGCGAAACAATCGAAAGTTGCGTGTTCGGCTAGCTCACGAACGCCTCCTGTCTGCTTCCCGCAGTGGTGGCACAAATATTATGGTAGGTAATATTTGGTAAACGGACGTGCAAAATCAGTGGAGGCATCATATTGTGGCGTGCACTTCGATCGTCAAGCAAGGCGCGGAGGAAACGTCAGAAAAATCGAATTTCCATGCCGGCAGTCGAGGTTGAGGCGGCGCGGCGCGAGCACCGCGCACACAGCGCCCGCGCGCGCCCTACTGCCCGTGCAGTCCACGACGCCGCGTCCCGCGAGCACAACCTTCCAAATTCAAAATTCGAACTGTCAAACTTCGAAAAAAGTTCTCAACGGCCAGTGCTCGGTTGAATTATTTTTAAAAGTGAGCTAATTAACAGATTATGGGTTTGGCAACGACCGCCCTTATCGCGGGTCAACTTTTCGACCGACTTTTTGTGTTGTTTCTATTAAAAGGTGACGTCATTGTTGAGGGTAATTTGTCAAATAAAAATAATATTGCGAATAATAATTGAATAAAGTTAATTGCACTGTCTCACACGTGTAAATATCAAGTATGTATCTACCTACGAATGAAGGACTTTGTAGATTACTTTCGATTATAAACTATTGATTTTATATAAGCGGATGTAGTTGTGGTTCTTAGACTTTTAATGTAAACAAGGTTTATTTTTAAATTATTATGTTCATTATATTTTCTTCAAGTATTTTGATTGTGTTTAATTACACATAATGAGTAATTAG
The DNA here is from genome assembly GCF_061535395.1 of Colias eurytheme. Classification (NCBI taxonomy): domain Eukaryota; kingdom Metazoa; phylum Arthropoda; class Insecta; order Lepidoptera; family Pieridae; genus Colias; species Colias eurytheme. The sequence continues at coordinate 8,363,568 of NC_142987.1, read as the reverse complement.
TATCGATACGATGTGTAAAATAAATGATTCACATCAGTATATGATATGAATTTACGTATTTACCTACTTGTGAAATAATAGGTTTAAATTGTTATGTTACAATATCAAAAAATATAAACACTATTGTAGTATGTTTAATATATTTTGAATTCTTTGATTGGTTCAATATATAAAAATCTATTTAATTTATATTCTTATGTTTGAAACTAAAACTTTAAAATTGATACGAATAGGCATTGTATAATTTATTCATCGTTCAAAGAATTCAACTTATATTGAATACAAATAAAAACTTTGCAGCCATATTGAATTTCCTTAAAACTTTACTGAAAACAAGAACTAAGTTTCATAGATCAGATTTCAATGATTTTATTCAGTTATAATTTTTAAGGTTCAGTCAACTAATTATTTGTAAAGTAATATTCATGAAGGTTTATTATTATTTTTAAATAATTAGATTGACGTGTTCTTAGATTAAGTATTATTGTAATGATTCAGAGCAATAAAGTATTAATAAATAAATAAATAAATAATAATTTTAATATAAAATATTACTAGGTACATCGTAGGAATTGTGTGAAAACATTATATAGTTTTAAAGTATTGTATAATAATAAGATAGATGTAATAGATAAAAAATGTATACAGGCTCGTTATAAAATTGTTTTAAAGTTAATAACTTTCACGTGTTACCAGTTACGAAGTGTATAGACTATAAATAATTTTATTTGAAATAAGAATTATCCTTCTTTATTATTCTTCTATTGTCTGTGACAGAAGATTGTGAGGATTCTTGCAATATGGAATATCGTTTTGGATTTAAAAGTGTACCTTGGATTTCTTGAACCAGGTCAGTATCATTATTTTTCATTTATTTTAAATTAACCATCAGCAAGCTTATTATAAGCTTTTATAAAGTTCTGTCTTATTGTGTACGAAACAGATACTTTATGGTTGTTTCACTAATCAAACTTTATTTAGGGCCTAATATAGTTTGAGCTTTCTATTCAGAATGAGACTTGTTGTTATTACTTTTACTAGATATAGAACCCAGGAATTCTTGATCGTAATGCACATAATCCGTCACTGCACCTGAGTTACCCGTAGCATAAGAATAGAAAAGGTTTCCTAGAAAAAAAGCACCCTAAGTAAACATTCTGCTAGTATTACATGAAACGTATACAATTGAATCCATTTTGTAAACATTGTTATAAATTGTGTAAACTTTAGTACGGTAATTTATTTACAATTGTCGCTCTGGGTTAGCAATCTATCGATCAACGATGGCCAATTACTAACGATACTACGTTGTCTTAGTAGTTTTTATTTTCACTTTGAAACGTTTATTTAGTTGCCTATATTGAAATATAGAGTTTTACAATCCTAGCGATTAAGCTGGTAGGTAAATCGAGCAATAAAATGATAAAGTTGAGTTTGAATAAACACAATATCTCGATCTCTACACAATGTTTAACGTGTACAAGCAATTAGCTTTGTCTCCTCTTGAAGCATTAGATCGGTTTTCAGATCATTGCAATTAGTGTATATTAACGGAAATTTGAATATTTGTGTCTTATGCAAAGCCTCCTTTTAACCCTCTATTGGAATATTCGTCTTATCTTCTCTTAAATATTCTAGCAGATTTTCTAGATACAAATAGTATTACGCTTACCAAGAAGGGTGCTAAAAACAATATTTACAAAATGTTTCACATTCAATTGAAGTGATAAATTAAAACTCAACCAGCTTATCTGGATGCTATTTAATTCGAAGTGAACAATAATTTAATATCGCTTGTTTGTCAGGTTCGCATTAAATTTAATTGTGTTTCGGATAAAGCAAGCTATGCTTTGTCACATGTTTAATTTAGAGTTAATTTCATTGTTAACAGTCGCTCTGCTAAATGCAATAAGAAAAGTTTATTATGTCATGTCCGCAGTTTCACCCGCGTGGCTTTGCTCCTGTTGGTTATAGCGTGATGATATAAATCCTTCCTCGATGAATGGGCTATCTAACACCGAAATATTTTTTCAAATCGGACTAGTAGTTCCTGAGATTAGCGCGTTCACACAAACAAACTCTCTACTATATAATATTATTAGTATAGATTATTTACTTCACGTTTGTGGGCATTCTTCTTTTCGCGGTTTAACTTGATTATAAGCGCTATGAATGAGGTTTAAAACTTTCACAGGTAATAAATTCTTTTCATTAATTATAATGTCGACGGTTAAGTACCTAATTATGGAATCTAAATGTAGAGATGATAATTATAATAACAGCACGTTTATACGCAATTTTATTATTTACTTTATGTCACGATGTTTAGGATAACAATATCAAATTTAATATGACTATAAAATTAAAAAATATATATAGATAACGCACGTTATTGCTTATTTTAACACATCTTTTCAACATATTCATGATCACAATTCAATCGGAAATTTTTCCAACCCAATTTCATGTTGCAATACCGAACTGATTATTTACATTTCTATAAGTTTTATCGCCATCAAAATAATTCGGTTACCCTCGACATTAGCAAGGTCATGTGGCCACGTAATTTCTTAAGCCTAGGTTATTCCACCCTGCATATACCTAGTCATGCTAGATTGGATTACCATCGATTAGCAATTCCAAACGTCAAACGGTGAAGGTGAAATGTCCGGATTTAAATTAGCGAATCTTCTTAGACTGTATACCTAGCTTGGGCTTCAGTTCAGGTTGGTGGCAATGGCAATTCAAGTGTGTTAATTACGTGTCGGGCTAATTTTAGAAATATATATCTATATACCTCTATGTATTTATACTTAGTTACTAGCTTTCCCCTCGCGGCTTCGCCCCGGTAGTAAAGCAAAAGGATTTTTCTCTGTCCTTACATGAAGAAAAGACATACAGACAGACAGAGTCACTTTCATATTCATAATATTAGTTATCGTTATACCTTTAAACGCACAATTTATAAAGATATTATGTCGATGTTATATTAATGACACTATGAAAAAAAGGCAAGCACTAAATACCTAGTTAACTATCATTTAACATTTTCCTAACGTCAGTACCTAATAATTAATTGTCTGTTATGGAGTAATTAGAATAAAGGTTCTAGTCCATTATTTTTATTTATTGCGTCTGTGGTCTGTCAAATAAAAAGTTATTCTGTGATTTATAAAGCGGTGACATTGAGAAAATATAAATCATCGACGTTCCACGAAATACAGAAAATATTGTATTAAAACTCGTTTTAACATTAACTGTTATTATTTTTTATTTCGTTAGATATTTAAAGCGATGACTGTTGCAAAAATATCACAATCCTACGTTATATTGAAGTATTAACTTTGATTATTTACAGATAAAAATAAATAATTGTTATTGATTTTTTTAACAGCAATAACATTATAAATAAATCCTCGTGAAGGGGAAAAATACTTAACTAAACACTGCAATATGCAATATAATAAATTTGAGAAAATTGCGGCTATACACAATTTCATAATTAATAATAATGAGTGATAATAAATCAATCTTAAGGCTGCAGTCTAGCAAAATTGCGTTTTCAACAAGTTATTTGACAATTTTTTCCCGGCTAATGAAATGATAAACTGATTTTTTTTTTCTTGTTTATCAATTAGTGTTATATACGCAATGCGCGTGAATTTTTTCACATTTATAAAGTTACTTTATGTTACCTTAATCAGGCCTTCAAGATAAGTCTCTTTCCCCCAAAATCATTTCGAGCTAAGTTTGTGCACTCACTACGTTGCAACCGATTACAATTTACATAATCTGATCAGCGCATTATTATCCTTATATAGTCGTTATTAAAAACTGCTGAATACAATTGCCGAAAAACTTATGATTTTCTTAATTAGAGCGTTATAAATTCATTAAATTTCCCATTTTTTGCCTTACAAAATCGATTGATAAATACTGCTAAAAGTTATTTTTTCCATTAATTTATTCGAGTTGGTTGAAGACCAATGAGTATTAATCCTTTAAAAAAATTTTTTTTTGAATTTTGATAATTCTTTAAATATTAAAAAAATATTTAAAATAATAAGGAAAAATCCTAGCGAATTTCTTTAGTCGCGCTCCTTGTGCCGGAGCGTTCTGACGTGTGCTCTACGCTCGATTTTCCTTCATACCGAAGTGAAAGTTGCTCTACTTCATTAAATTTAATATTTTTGTTAATTGATTATTTTTATCTTAGTTTTGTGCAAATATTCGTATTTTTAAACATTTGATTTCGATATGGAAAATAAACGAAAACAATACGCGTGTAACTACTAGAAAAAAAATTATCTTCGAACATAAAGTTAATGAAACCAAATAGATTGCAAAGGTGATTGGCAACAATTTATTTATTTTACGGGGTGTCAGTAAAGGGATGTATATTTCTTTAAAACTAAAGTAAGCTCATAAATTTTCTTATAATATAATTTTTTTGAAGTTCCAAAAATGTTTATTTTTCGTTTGAGAAATACGAAATATAATATAAACTTGTACTGAGAACTTGAACTTCCCAAGTTCATCCGGGGAAATCCCCATACGGGGAAAATGATTTGTTTACTCCAAAATTGATCCGAGGTGTTTTAATTTTTTCTTCTAGTCATTTTCAACGTAGCGGCATGTTGTTTGATTATTAATTTTGTAACTTAAATACAGGATGTTGGTTTTATATTCTGATCTTACAGACGCGCTGACAAATTTAGTCCGCCATTTCTAGTTTAGTCTACCAACTCTAAGTACCAATATTAAAACGAATGGATTATCATCACATCATCAAAACTCAGATGTAATGGAAGATCACAATAACATAGAAAATTCAGTGGGTGTTGAGAACTAAACAAACAGAAGTAACAGAGACGCGAAGAATAAAAAAAGAGGACGAAAACGATAATTCGTTGATGCTTTCCCTTTTCGACGTATTGTTAGGGTACATCACCAATCTGCAAAAAACAAAACTGATGATTCCCAATTGCTGATTAAAAATGAAAAACAAATAATCGAAAACAGTGGTGAAAATTTGCTGATCACAATGAAACATCCTTCAGTGGTAGCAGATATACTCATTTCAAATGTATCGGTGAACAGCGTAAAGGAGAGGAGGACAGGAAAACATTATGAATGTGGATGGTGGATTGTATACAGGTTGTAATCGATAAGTATGTGCAGGCGATTATGACGTTATTATTGCAGGTATCAAAAAACTTAAAACTGATATCGAAATTACTTTACCTAATGAGCAAAATGACAATAATAACTTTTTAAAAGTATAACGAGAAATATCTAAAAAATTTACTTTATACACTCCCATATCAAAAAGGGAAAATGGGACTAGTAGAAGTTAAATGTCTAATTCCGGCAAAAGACATGAATGCGGAAGATGCGGTTAAAAAAAATTAAATATTTGAAATACAATGCAAAAAATAACACTTTTGTCATCGATAAGAATCATGACTATTTTTTCTAAATTCAGGGACAACTAAACGTTGCAGAAGCAGAAGTCTGCTTATTTGCTGTTTGGACTGGAGTGAATCATTCGTTAAAAATAGAATATATAAAAAAGTATGTAACGTTTAGGCAAAATAAAATGATGGACCATTATCAAGATTTTACATAAATTGCCTACTGTCAGAATTGATTGATTCGAGACTTCAGCATTCGATGCCCATCAAGGACCCATCCTATATCATTCAAGCGATTGAAAAAAAAGAGATAAATCCAGTGCAACCGATAAAGCATCAGAATGCTAGCAAAAGATTTATTAGGTTTATCAATATAAATCTATATATTACACATAATATAATAAATCTGTAGAAGACGCGAAGACTGACATCCGCGCGGACGGAGTCGCGGGCGGAAGCTAGTCAGAAATAAATATCTTTTGTTTTCATTTAACACAAACATTACATTTTTTTATTATATGCAAAATTTGTTTATCCGTTTTATTAGTTAACCTGAACAACTTTCACTAAGAAACTTAGGTCGAAAAAAATGTATAGAGTTCTGCATTTTGTATGGAAAGCTTATTTTTTTTTATATTTCGTCCAAATTTCTTTGTAAAAGTTGATCAGTTATATAAACATGAAGTTGAAGATATCAATAGAAAGTATTCGCAAATTTTGTGTACTGATAAAAAAAAAATCACCCGGTGTAATTTTCACGAAAATTGTTTCAAATTGTCATTTTTGGTACTTATTACGAATATTAAATTATGCATACGAATGATTTAATTTTTAAAAATTAAGTGGAGCAACTTTCCCTTAGTACATTTGTATTATTTACATATAAGATGACAGGATGCATTTGTTTGCACTACTAGACCAAGCCCTTAATCAGGTTTTTAACACCTACGATGTCAAAACGATGTCAAAATTAAAAGAGTAAAAGAATTATTAAATTTTATTCCAATCTCAAGCCGCTCTTTAAATTACTGCTTCGCTTTCAAATACGTCAATTAATTTATTATATTTGTTGAATTATGTTCGTTTTTATTGTAGTATATTTTTATTACGAATTTTTAAAGTCAACACTATAACTTTTACTTATATTTTATCTACATAAGAGACAGGAATAGTCAATATTTCTATACATATTATGCTCATCATTAAACAAGCAAGAAAACTTCCAAAATTACATACATCGACCCCAATAGTAGTTAACATAAAAACGGTATAGCATTGATTCCACAATGGAATATGAAAAAGCTATTGTATTCCTGATAAAGGTGTTTTCTTCACGTCTCTGATTGTGGGTTATTAAAATGACATTACTGCAAGGTGACGACTTATATTGTACTCACATTTCGGTGTTTATTGCCTCGTTGATGGATTCTATTGGAACTGCTATCGTGTGCTGTTAGATCAATATTTTGAAGCAACGATTGATATTAAATGATTCGTTTATGTTTTCAGATGGCCAAACATTTGATGTTTATTTAAGTTATACGAGAATACATGGCATATTAGTATTTTTAGATCGCTTTTTCAAATAAGTGAGTGATGATGAAATTGTATTTTTAATTTCATATATTATTGTAGTATTATAAGTAAATATTAGATGTTACAAATTCTTGAAGTTCGGTGAAAATTGTAAAATTATGGGCAATAATCTGCAAGTATCAATCCCATATAATTCTGATATCTAATTATCCACTAAAAATAGAAAAGTGATATATTAACGCTTTAGATTTTTTTAGAAAAGTGTGAATAAGTTACGTTTGTTCGCTAAATGAATACGTAGAGCTTTTTTATAAATAAATTGTTTATCAAAAATTGTAAATTTCCAACCAACTAAATAACTACGTTCAAAAAGTTTCACACAAGGAAGGGTTTTATAAAACCCCCATATCATAAGGGAAATATTCCGTAATTACTTCTGCATAACTTTTCGTTAGAATGTTACTTTGTTTAATTTTTTGACCTTAATTAAAATTCCTCATTTATAAAGCAGTGTATAGCAATGAGCGTATTTCTATTGAAGTGAGAATTTTTGTTATAAGTGGAAGAAGTCGGTGACCTTTTATTATTACGAAGTACACTTTAATTTAATTTGTACCTAAATTTAGGTTATAAGAAGTAAGAAAATTAGTAAGTAATTATATAGATAGTGAATGCTCCGAATAAAAAATAGATTTACTTTTGTGTGTGTTAAAAAACTATTTCATCATCACTCGCTTATTTGTGGGATGATAAGTGGGATTAAAAAACTTCTGATATCAAAACACGTATAGCGTGTGTGTCAAGCACACGTGTCCGAAGTGAAACTTCTTTGGCAGGATTCGTCGTGACGTGACGGTATTGCCATGAAACGACCTTGAAATTTTACGCTCAACGCGCCTAAAAAAGTTTCACTTCAAAAACAAAAGCTAAACAAGTTTAAACTGTATTTATTCAGATGCGATTCCATAACATCTTAAGCATACAACTTACAAACTGAACTCATATTTAAACAAAGACAATGCTATATGTAAATTATTCTAGCATATGAATACCTACTAGTTGCTGCTACAAACTTTCTGAATATTGATTCGATGCATAGGTACTAGTAACAGATCGTTGTTACTTTTGTCATGAAACAAAATATTTGTCGTGATTTGAAATTTTGTTTTGCGTGTGTCGTAGCGAAAGAGTTTAGTCACATACCTACTATGTATCCAACATATGTAAATATTTCTTAATGCGATAAAAATTATGGGCATTATACTCAAAATAAATTTATGGAACGAAACAATGGAAGTTATAGGAGAAAATAAAATGTCAGAAAAAGTAATGCTGGAAAAATTAAAACCCTCGAATATATCAATTCTATATTATACAATATATGTATGTACACTATATGTGTTGCATGTATATGTTCACAAAAACAAGTCCTCAATGAAAGTATTAAGTAACAATTAGATAAACTACATAACAAGAGAAACAAAATGCTACTATCACCCATCCAATGTAATTGACCCCATTCCCATTTACAAGGGAAACACACATTAACAAAAACGAATGCACATTCTTCTTTGTCTAATATCTACTGTATCACTTAGTCAGGTCAGTTCATTTGCCTGCCTCTATCATAAAAATGAATTTCTTATAAGAAAGTATCATTCCAGTTGTAAAATACAATTTAGAACTTTAATATAACGTTTCCATTGTGAACTTAAAAATGGCATTGAAAAGGCTTAGTGGGGTATATTTAACTATAGCGAACTTGGGCATTCTCTGAAAAGAGTTTAAATTTTTATAGCGGACTTCGCTTCTTTCAGAATCTTAATAATAGGATCACAATAATTTATTCAACAAACAGTTTTGTAAAAAATATAATATGTACCTTATAATTTGAAGTAAAAATGTTGTTTAAATATAGCTATGGCACTATGTTTTTATACATTTCCTTCTATCTCAGTTACTAATTGCAAATTTAAATATGCATTTACCTCACCAACATTTCACAATCGATATTTTTAATCCTTAATGCGGTTGAAACTTTGAAGAACTGTTTATATTATCTTCTTTAGAAATAAAATGTATAAACCATCTCAATTATTAACCATACCGCAAGGAAATATATATTATATTTAGCATAGTGTGAGTACACTATACTCATTCATTGATATCCCCTCACCTCAACCCAGTATACAACGGAACAGCTAGTAGCTACTCTAACACTTCTATACATACGAAAAATACTTGACACACGAGAAGATAAGACCATTATAGCCGGGCATTATCTAAAAATCTTTATAAAGTCACTTAAAAGCCCTCGTCGAGGCTACAGATTTATTATCGAACTATGCAATCGGAGAGTAGATGCTTCAGATGGAAGCTGAAAGGTGATGAATAAGACCTTCTGAAAAACGCTTGAAAAAACCTGACTTGCCAACACAAGGGTTTTCGAGGCTTTGTGATACCTACAAAACAAGATGGTGCTCCAATGAAGGCCATTCTTTAAATATACCAGTTTATACTGTTATTTTGTTTATTATTCATTTTTAATATTTATTACAATATGATAAATATATTTATTTCGTTATGTAATATAACATTTTTTACATGTACTATACAACAATTATATAAGTATAGTCAACTTTTCATTTTGTTGATAAGTCATCAGGTTAATAAACTATAAAATATTTTATACGATGATATGAAGTTGATAAGAAAATCTTCTACAATTTTAATATCGTTATCGTTGTTCAATGCTCTCGAATCGTAGCTCGTGTAGCACATCGTAGCAGTTCGTAGCGTTGCTACGCCACTGAATTATATATTGTACAGTATGGGTTTAATTCAAACGGTTGCATTATGTAGTGCTAATAATTGATTTACTGGAAATCTATTTAAATATTATAATTGGATCGGAACTTAATTTATACTCGAAGGAGTAATTTTCTTCATAGCTTTACACATTAATAGTTAGGACATACGGTTGATGTTGTGTGCAGGCTAAAAAATATTATGTATGTAAATTTCCGGTATATACATAATATTCATACTTTAAAAGTTTTCCAAAAATATAATTAGTTATTTCCAAACATAATATCAAACACACTTTTTATTTAGCTATTAATTTCATAACCTACGTTCGGACGTATTCCATATTCGGATATGGACGATGAATATAACCTATTGCACAATATACTCAATGTGGAATTTCTCAGATTTTTTTTATATTTAAACATTGACAAATTACATGAAACTAAGTTAAATGCGGTATTTATATTTTCCTTTGTATTTACACTTTCAGTTATCGGTCAATCACAGCATTCCTTGAACTCAAGTATGTCACGAAAGTACTAAGTTCATATTAATTTCCATTTATTAAGAATGTGGCAACATTTAAACATATTTTGTCGCTTATGATTTTATTACAGATAGATAAGACGACTTTCTACTGAAAGTACCAATGATGTATTATGTAATTTAATATCTTAAGAAAAATCCTTTATGACTATTTATTTATATACGCATTATATTATAACTAAATTATAATATTATACTTTGGAAACACTACTTCAAAACTCTTTTTAAAATAATTTTTAATGAGTTAATACAAAATACAATTAGCACGATCTATGACGTCATCACTCCAGGAATTGCTCATTTTCTATTTTATATTAAGACCATAATCTCATAGTTCTTAATAAACAATTCACATAGGCGTAGTTACTTAAGTAATGACGTTAATTTAGATTAGCGCAGGCCGGCGTGAGCGCAACATTATTTATTCCATTTAACTTTACCGTTTTACATATTGGGGTGGGCTCCATTCATACGACTCGGCCTTGGCCGTGATGTAGTTAAACCTTTTTGCTCATAAATATTGTTATTAAGTTATACCGAGATCTCTATACACTTGAAAATGTTTACCATGAACCATTAAGGTATATCTAATGTACTGATAAAATGTTTAAAACATTAAAAAAGAACGTGTGTGCCGAGTACACGTGTCAGAAGTGAAACTGCTTTAATATTCAAATATACCAAAATCGTCGCCTTACTTCATGACGTGACGGTATTGCCATGACGCGACCTTAAAATTTTACTCTTGCACGCTTGAATAAGTTTCACTTCAAAACTTATTGCATAATGACGAAAACTGTGTAATATTTTTGTCAGCTAATTTCCTAATCAACTATTCATCTGCATATTACGGAAAACAAAATAACAAACAAGACTATTATAATCATTATTTCAAACAATAGATGAATGGTAGTCCCCTAAAATTTATAAGCATTATAAATAAATAAAATTTATTTCATAATGATAAATGCATTGAACTAGTGCAACAAGAAAACATTAATGTCTGCAATTACTCTATTCACAATTTCAGCATTTAAAAATTATTAAGCACAAAAAACGGGGAGAGTTTTAAACATGAATTTTGTGGAATTAATTTATCTAATGGTAACATTTCGTGCTGTAGCGTGTAGTTTTGGCACGATATGTTTACCGAATATTGATCTAATATAATTACGTTATGAGCTAATTACTCATTTGCCCGTTCATAACGGTTGCATTAATTTAGCACCACAAATTTTATGTGTAATTTAGCCATTAATTTATGATAATACTATTCTACCGAGCTTTTACCATATTACATAATGTTTAATTGTTTAACATTAGGCAATAGGCCCATTATAAAATCCAACAAACAGTATTTAATTATTTAAATACTGTAAACTACTTACTACAGTAAATGTAGTTAATTATTTTTTGATGTTCTCAATCCTTGTAGGATTAGGATAGGAAGATTACTTTTAATTTATCAGGAAAAACAAAAGCATAAAACAAAAATATTTTAACTATGGAAGAGCGCACGAAAGTATTTTGTATTTTTAATCTAAAGTGAAGCAATGCCTAATATTAATAATCGAAATATAAAAAGAGAAACATTGCGCATTGTGCAGGTTTGCCAATATTTTTGTAATTACTATAGATTAAACCGTAGTTTCTCTTTTATAATTCAAACTATGTACGTCTATTGTTATAAATATTATTTCACAATGAATCGATAGTTAACAGTTGATTCACATCGTACTTTATATGAACAAATTTTCATATTTTGCCAGATCATTCTGGGGTAGCGTTTCATTTGTTGCCTTCTATGAGCTTATTTGCGTGTTGATGAGTCGGCAAAAATGATAAACACATTTAAACATATAAAAGTCAAGGCGTTTCGATACAGAGAGGTGTACGAACGACATTATACATACTTAATATTATTCTGTTAATATTATAATGTTTTTATTTCAATTTGAATATTTACATACATATGGATATAGAATGGTTTATGAAAAGCATTCTTTTCGACCTAGCTCAGTTGATTTTATTCTTTTAATGAATGCGAGGATCAAATTCTAAATTTACTAATACCATAATACCAACTACATATTTTATAAACTATAAAAAATTGCATCATCTATATGCTGTTCGTGTAGGCCAAGGAGCAATCTAGCTCTGGGCCACTGCTTGACAGTCTTTCGTAGGACACCTGTATATATTAATTACTCGTATCTCTAGATAATTATGTTCACACAATTTACCCAATAGTTGTTAATACAACCATCGTTAGTTGTAGGTGGGTAGCGCGGATGCGGCGAAGCGGTGTGAGGCACTCGCGCGGCCGCCGGCGCGCCGGGTGAGCGAGCGCGCCCGCGGTGCATGTACGCGGCGGCGGGCGGCGCGTCGCTCGCGGGCCGAAAGGTACGTACTACCAGTATACTTACTTTCTTAATATCCTAAGGCCCCTAGCTGGGGTAATGGGCGTCAACAGTACTCCGCCATGCGTGTCGATTTTGGGCAGCTACTACCAGTATAGCTTTGTATACACTGGTATATGTACTACCAGTATAGTATTATAATATCTGTGGTACTAGCAAATAGAATTATTATTTAAGCGTAGAGTGAACGGGTACTAGGGAAGCGCGTACGATCTTAGGCCAAATCTTAGCTTTCCATCAGGCAAGATTGTGGTCAAGAATAAAAAAAATATATATTACAAAAAAATTGCAACCCAACTGCTTACTTTGTAGTTCTAGTTATAATTCTACACTCAATGTACATTTTTTTTGTTCAGTTCGTTCATTCTGTCGCAGTCAGGTGGGTAATAAGCGTAGATTTACCATTCGTAATCAGCCCAAAATCGTTCCCTGCAATGACATAAGTATATTGTTTTAACAAGAATTATTTAAAAAAAAACTGACTTTGTAGTTTTACCTCATACTATGCTCGATGTTGAAAAGATATTTTTTGAGTTTACTTGTGTCGCAGTCGGGTAATTATTAAAATTTCGTCGTTCATAATCAGCACGGACTCGTTCTCTGCAGGGATTTAGGCCTATGATTTGTGCTTTTACTGGTATGAATAAATGAATGAATTTTATCTCTGTAGTGATGAAATAATCTCGCTAATTTGAGGAATAAAATATGTTTAACATTTGCACAATCGAGGATGAGGTACTAGTATTAGTTGAGAGGATTCCGTATTATAAGTTGTAGCCACTGTAACTCTAATGAAACGACAGGAATCCCTATAGAGCAGAGTTAGCAACAATTTCAACATGATTGGCATAGTAATGCGAGTAGAAAGTACTCTGTATAAAATTGGCATTAACAGTTTTTCATAGTTTTGAAAAATCGTAGACTAATAAAATTACTTAATTAATAATGCGAAAGGCAAAAGCAAAGCGTAAAACTATTAATTTGTATTTATTAATAGCTTAGTTTTTTTTTTTTTTTTTTTTTTTTTTTTAATAATGATTGGAACACTCCTAGTAAGCAAATAAAATGCTTGTGTCAGGAGGTTCCGCTCTTCCTTAACACTAGATTACAGAAACAGAAATAATACAATATGAATGAATACAATGCAAAAATATAAAAGAAAAGAAAGAATTCAATAAAATCTCTGTGTGTGTATGTATGTGTATGTGTGTGTGTATGTGTACGTGTGTGTGTGTGTGTGTGTGTGTGTGTGTGTGTGTGTGTGCGTGTGTGTGTGTGTGTGTGTGTGTGTGTGTGACAGCACGTTTATTTTTTATATTGGAGCAAAGCTTCGGTATCTGAGTAGCTTAAAGGTTTCAACCATTCCGTTAATACTTTTTTACATTTTTTATTGAGCAATTTACCTACATTTAATTTTTTATTTATTTTATTGTACAAGTTTGAAGATTGAGCAGCGAATTGTGATTTAGCAAAGGATGTTTTAGTATGCGGAATTTTAATAATATCATTTCTTCTATCAAAATCTAGCGAAGGATTAAATAGCAAGTTTTTGTGAGTTTTTAAGACAGAGTTTAAAATATACAATTTTCTAACAGACAAGAGACCGCAATGTTTATATAAATCTTCTGTAGGAAATCTAGTTGGTTTATGGAACATGACCTTCAATAAGCATCGCTGGCCCCTCTCAAGAGATATTATTTTAGTTTTATTGGCACCACCCCATATTGATATACAATAGGTGAGTATAGATTGAGCCAGAGCAAAATATACTTGATTTAATAGTTTTACTGTAGCCACATCACGCAGTAATTTAAAAACCCATATAAGTTTGCGGAGCCTTCCGTTAACAAAATCAATTTGATCATGCCACGAAAGCCTGTCGTCGATAACGACTCCCAGATACTTAACGGAACGTAATCGCTCAAGGATATCGCATTTGCAGCTCGTTGAGTTTCCTGTACATTCCTGGTGTATTTTTAAAGTTAGGCTACTTTTTGGTTGAGATCTCTTATTTAATGAAAAACATACGTAATTGGTCTTTTTAACATTCAATGTCAAGAGATTTGTTTTTAACCATTTGGCTACTCCCAAAAGTCCTTTTTCAGCAGAATTAAAAACTGTCTCCCAACATGAACCTGTAAAAACTATGGCAGTGTCGTCAGCATATGAGAAGACTTGACCTCCTTCAATATTTAGATTTAATAAACTATCAATATAAATTAAAAACAGCGTTGGACCCAATACGCTTCCTTGTGGAACTCCAAATGTTATGTCTGAATAATTACTTGTTAGATTTTGAATTTTAACACTTTGGCTACGGCCTAGTAGGTAGCTCTTAAAAAGTTTAAGTGGAGTCCCTCTGATACCTATATTTTCAAGTTTGTTTATAAGGGTGGGTAAAGAGACGGTATCAAATGCCTTTTTAAGGTCTAAAAAGACAGATAAACACTTTTTACCATGATCAAGTTGTTTAGAGACTAATGTTGTAAGTGAATCAATGGCATTTTCGGTTGAGACCCCTTTCCTGAAACCAAATTGTCTAGGTGATAAAAGTTTGAATTTAGTGAGATAATTTATTAGACGAGTGTTTATTAATTTTTCAATTACTTTTGAGATTGCAGATAAAACAGAAATGGGCCTATAATTGTTGACATCGTCTCTCGCACCACCCTTATAAATAGGTGTTACTAAAGATCTTTTAAGCATGTCGGGAAATGAGCCAGTTTTAAAACAAAGGTTTGCAAGATGACTAATTATAGGTGAAATTATATTTTTGGAAATTTTTAGAAATTTTGTTGGAATATTGTCCCAACCAGGCGCACTCTCCGACTTTAATCTCGAGATGATACTCTCAACTTCCGCTGGGTTTGTATCTAATAGTACAAAGGAAGACGAGTGACGATTTTGAACGGTGAAATTTGAATTGTTATGTAGCATAATCTGTGGCTCATTATTAATTATATTGTTTGCTAGATTTTTCCCTATGGTCGCAAAATAGTCATTGATGTATTCGACTGCTTCATTTGCGGTTGGTTTAATTTTAAGTAAGTGATCGTTAGTAGATTTATTATTTTTAATGTAAGTTATATTTTTTATTGTGTTCCAAAGTGCTTTAGGATTATTTTTGTTCAGAGACAGCTGTTTTATGTCATATTTACGTTTTAGTTTTTTAATTAACTTGTTACAGAAATTGCGATATCTAATATACGAAATTTTTAAAATTTCATCATAAGGAGCCGATTTTGATTTAGCTTGCAATTTATTTCTGTTCTTAATACATCGCAGAATTCCAGGTGTTATCCAGGGTTTGATGCAGCGCTTTGATCTTGGTACATGTTTAATTATTTTACTCTCAGTCAGTGAATGCCTTATCTGCGTAGTTAGTTTTTCTATAATAATGTCCGGATTTTCGCTTAACAAAAGTACAGATAGATTTTTTTCTAATAATTTTGTATATGCCGTATCGTAATCAGTAAACTCGAAAGTAGCTCGATTAGACTTATTATTATAATTATTTGATTTTAAGGAACGTAGTGCTAGAAATGTACAACAGTGGTCGGTTATAGTAGTTGTAAAAATAGCAATGTTAGCAGTGTACTTCTTGTTATTAAACTTAATCATAAAGTGATCCAAGCAACTATTTTCTCTAGTCGGGAGATTATGACCAGGTACTATACCATGCATTGCAAGCATATTCAAATATTTTTCTCTATTATTAGTATCATATGAGATTTCATTTTGCTTGGATATCAAATTTATATTTATGTCTCCAGTTATAATTATATTCTCAGATGTAATCGTGTCTAAGTAAGAGTCTAATGAGTTTATGAAATCAGATGCGTTTGTTTTGGAGGGTGATCGATATATACCTAAAATAGTAGTATTTAAAATGTTGATTTGGATACATGATGCATGAATTAATTTAATTTCCTGGATGATAGGCTTAAGACTGTCTTTAACATAGACCACGACTCCGTCATTTTGATTAAGGTGATTAGTGGATTCGAAACAGGTGTACTGATTTAGTTGTGGAATGTTCTTGTGAATATTTAAGCGGCATTCAGTCAATACCAAAATATCAGCATTAAAATTGAGATTAGATAGGTTAACTAGTAAATCGTCGAAATTAGAATAAATACTTCGAATATTTTGTGAAATTATTGTCACGTCCTTTTTATTAATTTGAAAATGATTTTCTAATTCATGCATATCGCATTTGACCGAAAGTGTTATATTAGTTTTGTCGATGTCATTTATTGTTTGTAAATAGTTATCCATAACCAGTTGAAGTATACAGTTTTTGTTTTAGATAATTCGTGATAGCTTTTATATAGCAACTAAGCACCTTAGGTTTAAGAGATATGTGTTTTACAGCAGATATATTGTAAATAATTTGACGGTAATTAATGAATTTAAAGTGTTTTGTTTGGAATGGTATTATGACTCGAGAGGTCGTACTGTTTGGTTGTGATTCATATATTATAATACTTTGAGGGTAATTGTGAGAGATGTGTGAGTGTGTGATTGAGTACAAAAATTTTTTCAATGATTTTATAAAAAAAGAATAACTTAATACTATACTTAAAATTGTGGAGTTAATTTTAGAACTATAAAATACTGGAACGATTCTTCGGTAGTGGTTGCTTATTGATAGTCATTTATCCTTCACTAAATCTTGTACTTGTGCCTCAGACTTTATCAAGATGATTGAAGATGTGTCATTTTTACGAATGTACACTTTTCCATATGCAGTCCAGCAATATTTGTACAGTTTTTGTTTAACTAAGTCTCGAGCTAGGAAATATAGGCGAGCTCCCTTAGCTGTTAGTTGGTTTGAAATGTATATGGGTGTATCTTCAAAAGTACGAAATCCTAAGTGCCTTGCACATAACTTGTTTTTAGTTTTAAAATTGTATTCCTTGCACATCTTAAGAATGTCGTTTTTTAAGATCGTTGAAGAAGTTTCAACCACAATAGGCA
This sequence comes from Colias eurytheme, assembly GCF_061535395.1. Classification (NCBI taxonomy): domain Eukaryota; kingdom Metazoa; phylum Arthropoda; class Insecta; order Lepidoptera; family Pieridae; genus Colias; species Colias eurytheme. The sequence continues at coordinate 8,345,864 of NC_142987.1, read as the reverse complement.
TATTCTTTGCATCCTGCTTCTTGCCGCGTACTCTGTATATATCTTTTATATCAGATTTATTTAAATCACACCCAATCGTTTTGGAGAGGCACATAACCATGTCTACTAAATCAAGTTTTGTTTCATTTGGTTTTGACGGAACATTTTTTAATTCGAAATTGGGCTTTCTATTTTCTTGTTGTAGATTTTCAATTTTGTCTTCCAAACTAATTATGTATTTATGGTCTTCCTTTATTTTATCTTCTAACTTTTCGATCTTATTTTTCATCTCCTCGTTTTGGGCGGTCAAAAAAGCAAGGGCATTTTCAATGTTAATGTTTGTCTGTTTTATTTCTGTTAGCGCTGTGGTGTTATTTTCAAATCCTTGCTTTTGCGCTTTGAAGACAGATTCTATCATATGCTTCATCTCTTCTCTTAAATCTGATAAGTCAATTTCTTCCGTTACCCGTTTTCTCTTATTGCGCTTAGCGACAAAGTTTGGTGGTGTATTACCAGCGGGAATTTCTGAGTCCGAAAATGACTTATCTCCTGAGACGTCCATGATTATTAAAACAGATATGCAAATAGATATATGGATGTATCAATATATCCCAAAACGCTTATAATTCGTATTAGTGAAAAATAGCACTTTCTATAGCGAAATGTAAACTGGCTCTTACACTATTTTCAGGCTCCTGTGCTATAATCCAACGAGGTAATAATCATCTATCCAATCAGGCACACATTAGGATGCGCAAGCGCACCATTCGTGCTGTTAGGAGGCGTGGCTTAGCACTGTCTTAGCACGTTAATTATGATTCGCTAATTGCAATTAAACAGGGGGCGTGTCCTTTAAGCAATTGGCTAATTAGCAGGCAATAACAAATGAGTTCGCTGAAGAATACTTTAGGAGAGGGCAATGACGTGTTCTCTTGCCTTTTGTTATAGTACTAGGAGCACAGAGTTAGTGGCTGGTTCGGATGTTGATTGGTTAATCGTCAAGCTTGAGAAGGATGGACAATGGACATAATATTATGCAGGTGACTCACGTGAAGCTTGGTGGGGTAGCTCGGCAAGCTTATGCGTGATTTTACGCGAACCTCCTTGAATTTATGCGTTCCTATTATTTGCACTGATTTTATACTGATTTAAATTGAATTTAAATTAAAATAAATGAAGAATACGTGAAACGTCCGTTTGCTTTTGCGTCCAAGGGGGAAGAGGAAATAAGTAGGTTTCGATATTCCTCACTATCTAACATAGAATAGTAGATATATTTTGAACGTAGTATTTATTTTTTAACAACAGTAAATGCAATGACAACAAAGTTTAATAACGAATGTCGCGTCAATTCCAGGTGGAAAACATAAAACAGTTGATGACTTACATGTAGCCTGCGTTGTTATTGTTTCGCTACAGAAAATGTAATTTTATAAAATAAACAATTATTATGTTATTGTTTTCATGTTACAGTTGATTACCTACATCATAAACTCATGTTTACCAATATGTGCTAAAATAAAATCCAGCATTTGCGATTATGCTGTCTTTACTTGATTATATAGAAGAACTAGAGGACATAAATCACATAAGGAAATATAATTTTCATCATCAGCCCATATTTGTTCCCTCTGAATTATTCTGGACACACTGACAGAGGCCTACTATCTGAGTTTAGGTCATGATTCACAACTAAAGTGCGGGCTAGCTAACACGACAAGCCAAACTTTTAGACAGGCTAATTTCCACACATTTTTATCCTTTACTAGTTAGTACAAATATGATGTGAAATAAAACATAAATACTCATCTAGTCATCAATCTCCGACATGTTTTAATGTGTTGAATAATTTTTGTGTCTGAAAATATTGAGCGACATAGGCTACTTTCCATCCCGACTAATTATCCCATTCTCATAGAACTTTTCTCTGCCCATGCAGGCGAAGGTGCGGGTAACAGCTAGATATTTATAAAATTGACTGGTGTCTTATTAACTTATTAGTGTGGTACAATGGTCCAAATGTATTAATATCTACTTGATAAAGCTCTAAATGTGTCCTGCCACAGGCGCGCCAACACGGGCGTCACCCAGCGCCGCCGAGCCCGCGTCCGCGCAGCCCGATCCACCCCGCGCCGACCGGCGTACGCGCCTACTCCTGCCAGCACTGGGAGTCCCGCCTCCTCGCGCCCCCGCCGCGGCCTCTCTCCGAGCCCTCGCCTCACTCGCCTCACTCGCCACACTCGCACTCGCCATGCGACCTCGTCGAGGTACAGCCTACTGTATGTATAAAGCATGTAAGTGTTAGATCGGTGTCGCTACTGTTGTGCGGTTGGCTTGGCTGAGGGAATCACAATCAATCTGTAATTATAGGATTAACTATAGAGTTTCTTGCCCATTTCTCGGTAGATATTTAGAATGGGTGGTAGGTTAAAACTGACTATTCATAAATGCTATTCTAATCATTTATGAATGGTTTATATGTATAAAAAATGTTGTGTGGTTTTATGAAACCACGGTAAAAGTGAAACTGTTCGAACGGTTCCGAACACTGCTTTGTGTAGCGCATGTCGCGTGACGGTTGGCTGCCGAGTAGGTATACGTACTCGGCAGCCGCGATACACGCGACATGCGCTACATAGACCAAAAAGTTTGAGACGATGTAATAAAAGTTTCACTTTAAAAAGATAAACAAGTACATGCAACATTGTCGTAGGTAAAATATCTGTTGACTGTCGGTATTTTAAGAGCATACTAGTACAAATGGTTTTAAGTTATTTGAAACAGTCAACTCGGCATAACTCCTAATTTGCCTGTATGTTAGGACTCACGCGTAGCACATTACTATTATGCGTGTAGCACGAGTAGCAGTGTATAGGAATGTGCTACGAAGTACTAAAAAATGGCTACAGCTATTTTCAACTATTTTTCCGCCCGTGCCTACGCCCAAGTTGTAGGAAAGTTAACAAATTATATACTAAAACCTTCCTCGAGAATCATTCTATCTATAAAAAACTGTACGCGTTGCTTCTTAATCCATCAGTCCTCGGAATCACAGACACAATAGAAAATCTATTGTGTCGCGCCCCGATCGGGCCTTACGGTGGTCAATGGGTTAAATATTTAGGGACACATAGGGACAGACAGACAGCAGGAAGATAATTGTTTTATACTATATAGTGATATTAGATAAAAACTGTTATTATATTATAGTGCCCAGAAGGAACTATAAGAATAACAATTTCATCAAATTCACTTAGCCAAGTTTTACCGCACAATATAATAATATTTTTTGCAGCTTACCGTGTCCCTAGCTGCAGACTATGAATAATTGTCGGTGTCGCTTGTGTTGGTGCAATTACGTTTATGCCTGTAAGTTGACAATATTTTAGATAATATTTACAGGTACTATAATATGTGGAAATGATTTATATGACAATTTAATATAACGATGCTAAAATAGTATAAAGCAAATACAATCGTGTATAGCTTTGAAAAGTCGGATTATTTTAGGTAAGAAGGCCAGGGCATGAGTTAGATGTCAGTGTTGTTACTTAAGTACCATTAAATGTATGCTTTATGTTATGTACGCAGAGAAATGTATAGTTTTAAGTTAGACTAAGGTGTCTCGCGGCACTTGACCTGACTTCATGACGTGCGGAGTTACTCCGTAGGTGCTGGTCCATTTTCTAAGGATTAATTAATATTCGTACGCTTTATATGTTCATAGAAAAATATTCATGTTAATGAACTAGGTACTATTACGAAAATAGTAACTGGGTCATGTTATTTTAATCAATGTAATGTAGAGCTTTTAAGTCATTGTATGCATAGCATATGCATGATTTTCGTGTGAGACAGTGCAATTAATAACGTGGTCGATGTTACATACCTAAAACGAATTCCTACCTTTAGCTTGAAACGGTTTAACGTAAGTACAAATACAAATATGTCTGGAAAAGTGTTAATATGTGAAGTGCAAAAAGTGGGCCGGCCATGAAAGAGCGACACATTGTGAAGAATTTTCGGTGGCAGGCGAAGAATCAAAGACTGCGACTCGATATACGGAACGAAACATGAGTGATAAAACAAACTAACTTTTAAACATTTGAAAAACGCCAAATTGCGCTCGCTTCCATTATCGTTCACACTAACATATCGTAACGTAACGTATCGTAAGGTTAAAGTTCAATTAGATTAAATAGTACGTCGCCTTTTCTCGTGCCTATCTCTATCCAATTCTAAATCTATATCTAGTAATATAAAACGATCGATACTGTGATTGACTCAAGTGATATCGGTGTTTGTGTAAATAGTTTAATTAGGCTCGCTAGTTAATGAAAACGTTAATAGTTCGAATCGTAACGGATCTCAGTGAAGTTTATCTGTGGACGCTCAATAAAGCCTCAAAACTGGCAAGTATGCAGGCAGCTCTTATGATAAGAGCTAAATCTCGGGAGCGAAGAAAACAACGACTCAAGCGAGGTATCAAGGCCGAAATACCGAGTAACGTGGCTACGAAGCCTATTGCACCTTTCCCGAGATACCCGCCTACTTCCTGGGTACGTACTTATGTTTCCTTATGCATGCTTCAATTATTGTGAACCTGTGTTTAAATGTTCGTGTTCAACTGAATGTTTTTAGGTTAAACTTATGTTTAGAAAGAATGTTGAAGATTTTAGACTACTATTTCTACTACAGGCTACAGCCATAATAAAATGATATTTGACAACCTCTGTTCATACTGCATCATATTTTCGGGCAAAAACACAAAAATCATAATTGTTAGATTCAAAAAATATGAAATACAGTTGAACCACTGAATGGCGCTATAAATAGAAAAAATGCAATGCCTTTTTTTAGCAACATTCATGTCTATTTATAGACCGTCTATCCATTGTAAGAGATATTCAGCTTTAGGAAAAGCTTATCACACAATAGGTGCATTACAGCAATTTTTGTTATCGAGCAACAAGTAATTCATCACAAATGCGACAGTCCGTCCCATTCATGACCGGCTTTGTTCGCAACTCGCAAGTACTGCATTTATGCTACTGTTACAATGAATGTTCCCTATTTTCTAACTAGCATAGGACTTGACACACTTATTCTGATAATGCTAGGTTGAAATATAAAATAAAGTTATTCGAGTGAACGCTTTTCAGCTGCGTTGTTGGAGCGTTCTATTTATGTAGAGATTGTGAAAAAAATGAATCAAATTTTGATGATTTGCTGGACAGCCAAGGTTTTGGGCATAGATTTAATATGATTTTTGATGATGTGCTGCATACTGGATAGCCAGGATTTAATAGGATAATAAACTTATTTAGAATTGACTACAAAATGATCTCTACATTTTTATATTTTATTTAAACATTTATAGACTGGGGTAGAAGCCTTTGAAAATAATGAAAAGATAAAAAAAATCGCAGTCGGATGAAACCCATTAGAAAAGGAGGGGAATATGATAAAAATGTAAGGAAAAATAAATTACGGTCAATCCGAGTTCGGGAAGCGGGAGGGGGGAGCTTTTAAGAGAAAAAAATGGTTTCTCTCGATTTCCGACAAAACTACAAGTCCTATAGAAAAAAGTTCAATGGCAAAGTTGTAGGTAATTAAAAGTTCTACAACTTTTGTGTTCACAATTTTTTCACATAACCTAAAAATTTAGGTGAAAAATTCAAAAAACCAAGATTTTGGTCTTTTATTTCCATCTACTTCAAAATTTATTTTTTTTCTACGAAATTTGGTGGAAACTTACTTTATTATGTCCCAAATACACTGTAATTTATTTGATTGAAAATATTTATTTTTTCGCATTATTTAGAATTAATAACAAAAAAACAACCTAATTTTCAATCGAAAAGTCACCCGTCAAAATATCAGCTTTTTTCAAAAACTTGGGGTGCCTTTTATTCATTGAAATCTCTACTTTCATATGGTGTTAAAAAAAATAAACACCACTATAGTAAATTTTCTCAGGAAATGCATACAAACAGTGTGATAATGAGCTTTTACTAAATCAGGCACACTTCTTGAACTCTATATCTTCTCTTGTATCGGCTTTTCGGTAATATTTCAAAAGAAACATAATTATCTGTTCAAAGTTTAATATTTTACAGCATATTCAAAAGCAAAATGATGTCGATAAAAACATTTCAGGTAGTTCAAGAAGTGTGCCTGATTTAGTAAAAGCTAATTTTCACACTGTTTGTATGCATTTCCTGAGAACATTTACTATGGTGGTGTTTATTTTTTTTACACCATATGAAAGTAGAGATTTCAATGAATAAAAGGCACCCCAAGTTTTTGAAAAAAGCTGATATTTTGACGGGTGACTTTTCGATTGAAAATTAGGTTGTTTTTTTGGTATTAATTCAAAATAAGGCGAAAAAATAAATATTTTTAATCAGATAAATTACAGTGTATTTGGGACATAATAAAGTAAGTTTCCACCAAATTTCGTAGAAAAAAAATAAATTTTGAAGTAGATAGAAATAAAAGACCAAAAACTTGGTTTTTTGAATTTTTCACCTAAATTTTTAGGTTATGTGAAAAAATTGTGAACACAAAAGTTGTAGAACTTTTAATTACCTACAACTTTGCCATTGAACTTTTTTCTATAGGACTTGTAGTTTTGTCGGAAATCGAGAGAAACCATTTTTTTCTCTTAAAAGCTCCCCCCTCCCGCTTCCCGAACTCGGATTGACCGTAATTTATTTTTCCTTACATTTTTATCATATTCCCCTCCTTTTCTAATGGGTTTCATCCGACTGCGATTTTTTTTTTGTTTCAAAAATTATCTACTCTAGTCTATTAATATTGCCAGTAATTATTCTATTAATTATTTTAATCATAAAATAAATATCTGATAAAACCTATGAATAGTCTCCAATATTTATCGATACATGAAGTGCTTCTGTCCAAAATTACATCAATAATTATTATGACCCACTAAATTCCATATAAATATTTCATAGTAAGAAAATTGTTGCCTATAAAATGTTTAGCCATCAACGAATGCACGGATAAAATTCGCTTGAAAATTGAGGAATTTCATGAATAGGAACGTCAACTCTGTTAGAAGCTTAGTTAGCACAGCAGGACCAAGTACAAGCGATGCATATTCTATTAGTTTGCATTCGACAATCTTCTGTTAAACTTTAACGTGGTTTAACGCTAGACAGATCATTAAATTATAATCTGATATACTGTGAAATCTCGTACATAATTAATAACTGCTATTTGATATTTAGTATGTATTGCTACATATTGTATCCTCTGATTAACAATGGTAATTATTTTAATTATATGAATGCATTGATTAAATATTATTTCGTAATGCTTTATTAAACTAAATTTTGTGAATGGTGTACATATTTGTATTTCAGACAAAACATGAAATATTCAGTTAAAAATGTAAGATGTAAAAAATCATTTGAATTATTTATTTCCAAGTTGTTAAGCTTACGCTGTGGTTTAGTTTGATTTTAATCAGTAAGTGGTTTCGAATTCCTTTGGGAACGTCTTTATAAAAAATATAGAAATGCAACGTTGCGTAATAGATTAGAATATGATTAAAATCTACGAGCTTAGGATTGAAATGAAAGCAAAATTTCTAATTAATAAATACCTACACTTTAATTCTTATGAATTAGAAACAAATCTTATAAAATATGGCAGAGGGAAAGGATCTATACAACACATGAACGAAAGAATATTAGCGAATACTAAAAATAAATTTTATTTTTCTCTTAATATAAGTTACCTTATTATTCTTATAAGTGACAAAATTTCGTGCAAATCCCGACTAATAAAAGACAATGGCGTGCAATGAAAGCGATAACCCGGGTTTCGTCCTCGCGACAAAAAGTTTAATTTTTTATAAGCACGCGACTTAAAACCTTCCGTTTCGCAATTATCGATTTCTCCATATTTCCAGACTGTTCATCATTTAAATTAATCATGTCTCTGCAAGGTAAACGTACTATTTTATTTTACGTGACCTACCTATGGCCTCTTTCGCAACTTGTTGGTAATTGATAGTGAATTAAAAACTTTTTGACTTATATTTACAGACATTTTGTGATTTTAATCATAAATATCTGTATTTCAGTGTTACGTTCGCGGTTCAATTACATTACGACCTGAAGATATCTCTATTTCTAAAAGTAACAAGAATTCCAAGAACTGCACAGTGCAAATAACAAAACCTTATATTAAATTAACGAAGTGCAAGCTTGAGCTAACAGCAATTAAAAACAAAATGCGTGCTAAGCGACTTTTCCATCGATTATATAGAGTCTTTCTGAGTATCCAGGCGTTGAAAAAGCGCCCTGTCAGCACCCATTCACCTATCTTGCGGAAGCTATTACCGCACCTCGCTTGTGGCTAAAAAAATGTTATCCATACATGAATATTTACAATCAATTTTAACACCAAATAACCAACGTTAAGGTCGAAATTTATTTGCACATGAATATGTTTGTTAACATACATTCAATTTCGACGCTAAAACAGCTGTGTTCGTGTATATTGAAATGCCTTTTGAAGGCTTTATTGATATAAATAATTCTTTGCTCCTAACTTGTACACGAGTTTATAATTTTATGCAAATTTTAGTATGGAGGTTCAAATTAAGATTTTACTTAGTTTCAATGTATCATGGTTATCTCAATGTAAATGTGATGCTAATTGTAGTAATATTCAGTTCATTTGTGTCCAAGTTCTCGACTTTTTTACTTCTAATCGACTTTGCCCACACTTCAAAGAATAAAAGCTAATAATATTTAGTATACATTTAATTTAATATTCTTTGTTGAAATCTAGATAAGGGTTAAACAATCCACCCTGTCAACGCTTAATAGCGAGCTTAATTAATGGCTCTGTCGCACAGATAATATACAAAATTATTTACGTTGAAAAAGAGTTTTTATAACACGATTTGTCACAGCATTTTTATAGAGTAAATTTTTAATACCTCATTTTGCCAAATATCACGTACGATTTCTAATAAATAAAATAATAAAAAATGTGAATTATCCGTTAAATGAATGTATCGAAATCCGTTCGTATAAATTAAAATACGGACAATTAAAAATATTTCTATAAACAATATGGTATTGCGATTAAAACAGAGCATAACACATATTAATTCCTGACATAGACTACAAAGCGAGCAACATATCATACACATTCGTAATGAGACCGTTTAGTGACAAAATGACTGGGCTTAATCATAATGCATAATTCATCAAACTGAGCTGCATAAATCTTCTACTCTAGACAATTAATCTGCAGTCATTCCTTTTTTAAATAAAGTAATAAACAAGCATAGCTACAATTTTGTCTATAGTATTTAGTATCTAATATAATATGGTCTTTCTATTTAACATTTATTAAAACGTAAACATATAGACCGATCGGTATGGTATGTATTCTAAGATATTGCAAAGTAGATTTAAGATATTGCAAATCATCTAGCGAAATAGTATGGGACACAGTTCACATTAATATGTAATTATAATATAGAGACTTTGGACTAACGATAATGTCAAAAACTACAGTTTTTATAATCATCTGAATGAAAAGATAATGTCCTATAATATTTATTTATTTATTTTTATAACTATGTACCAACTGCAATCAACAATAAAAATAAAAATTTACATTATTTTCTGTAATTATAAAAAATTCAAATACACAAAATTATGTTTTAAGTTACGGGAAAAATATATTCTAAACGCTGTAAAATTGTCCATTATATGAAATTAAAATTACGAAGGCTTGGCATAACTTGTCTTTACGTCATTGATATTAATTATATTTTCATATTTATCATGCGATAATTTCATCGTGTCCACACTTTCTTTTATATTTACACACTTTGCATTAAATATTACAGGAAGCTTTTTGAAATATGATGTGTTAAAATGTTTTTATACTAAATTTTAAAATAAACAATTGTGTTAATGTACATTTAAATTACAATAATTAAGCTGTAGATAGGTAATATTTAATTATTTGACTTAACTTATCCCCAACTCATAAAATAGTTTTGTTCCGCCTCAACACTTTCTTATGTATACTTTTACACGACTATTTAATCTACCCTCCATCTGACCTTAGAGAAACTCCAATCTCTATACTCGATTGCAAACTCATTTATTATACATTTCAAAGTCTCATTGCTCCACTATTAAATAGTCAAATGCGGCTAAGCTGTAATTTTGCATGCATCTTCTATTCTGTTCTATACATACAATAAATTTGTAGAAGGGTCAATTCTGTACATTGAAAATATTGAAAAAATAAATAGCAGGGGGTGTTACTGGATCGATACCAAACCCAAATATGAGATTAAAAAAATTTTTGTCCGTCTGTCTGTCTGTCTGTCTGTCTGTCTGTCTGTATGTGAAGACATCACGTGAAAACTAACGGTTCGATTTCGATGAAACTTGGTACAATTATACCTTATTATCCTGGGCGTAAAATAGGATACTTTTTATCCTGGAAAAATACGTAGAAAAAAAAATAATCTTAATTTTTCTGTTTTATCCATAGACGTTGTTCTGTAGAACCGCGAACACACGTTGCGTATTATTATAGGCCTAGCCGTATTTGGGTCCAATAGATATTTATAAGATGTCATTGTCAGAGTTACTCAAAATGGAGAAATAAACCATCCACGCGAAGACCGACATCCGCGCGGACGGAGTCGCGGGCGGAAGCTAGTTCCTCATAAAATTAGTAGATTTTCATTGAAATAATATCATTATAGCGTAACGAATTTCAAATATATTCAAACAAAGGTACAGGTAGAGTCCTATCATATTTCTTTGTGGTTTAATCCCAACCCAGGCTTTAATGTTTGAACCCAGAGAATGTTGAGTTCATTAATTTAAATTACAATAATGCGACGTTCTTAAATAGGCCAAAAACTGACCTTTGTTTCGAGCGTGCTATGAACAAGAGCTCTCCATGAAAAACGATGGAAATAGGTCAACTTAATATTGGCGAAGGTAGATAACTTCATAGAGTATCAACTTGAAAGCAACGAAGGCCCCATCGCCTTTGTCCGAGCTTTCGAAGTCCACTCTCACAGCACTAATGATAATGTTAAAATATAAAGTGAGTTTGATCTGATTTTCGTTTGATATTTTTTAATTGTGAGAAAAATAAAATATGTACAAGAATTTTAACTTGACCTTTTCAAACTTGACCTTTGACCAGTGACTCTCTCAACGTAGTTTAAATCTAACCTAAGTTTACTCTATATTTTTTGCTTCCAATGAATTGATAGCTGTAGTACCACAGTTTAAGAAACTGATATTGGAAGGCTGCCCGAAACGAAGCCTACCTAACATCATAATAAATAAACTTCTGTAAGCTAATGGTTCGAGCACATGTAACTTCCATGGCTATTGGTCTGTTTCCTTTAAGTCCGAGTTAAGTTAGTGACAGGATTGGCGTGTCAAGGCTCTATAATATAAGAGCCCACGACGGCCAGACTTTCCTTTCTTTCGGAAAGTTGAAAGTTTCTCTGTATATGTCTCCGATACAGATAAGAACGACTAGCGACTATCAAGTTTGGGTTGTGGTTACTTTGGCAGGAAACAGGTAGTGAAGGTGTATAAAATAGTACCTAACTTTCATTATAGTTTAAAAGCTAAATTTTATATATGTTATACTTGGGGACCTATAAAAAGACATTACCTTAAGAGCCAGACAGTTTTCATGGTTCTTACATCTAGCCAGACACATTTAAAAAATAATTAACATATCATCAAATTCACATAACTACCTAAAAGCGTAACAAATATGAAATAACCCACTAAAAACATTAGTTAACTATAATTATTAAAAAAATAAAAGAATAATATATAAGTAATAAAGTTATTACTTATCTTTTACTTAGACTTATGTTGATGGAATTTCACGTATCCCGATGACTTTTTTATTGTGTCATCGAGATACGTGAAATTTCATCAACATAAACCCCCGTAAAAGATAAGTAATAACTTTATTACTTATATATTATACTTTTATTTTTTTAATAATTATAGTTAACTAATGTTTTTAGTGGGTTATTTCATATTTGTTACGCTTTTAGGTAGTTATGTGAATTTGATGATATGTTAATTATTTTTTAAATGTGTCTGGCTAGATGTAAGAACCATGAAAACTGTCTGGCTCTTAAGGTAATGTCTTTTTATAGGTCCCCAAGTAACATATATAAAATTTAGCTTTTAAACTATAATGAAAGTTAGGTACTATTTTATACACCTTCACTACCTGTTTCCTGCCAAAGTAACCACAACCCAAACTTGATAGTCGCTGGTCGTTCTTATCTGTATAGGAGACATATACAGAGAAACTTTCAACTTTCCGAAAGAAAGGAAAGTCTGGCCGTCGTGGGCTCTTGATCTACTACGCTATGCAGATATCAATGCTCGATCGATGTATGACGTGGCAAATGACGTATTATTATGTGAGCGGAGTCCTTTGTCAATATGCTAGGCTTTGAAATACATTGTAAGAGGAGCCATTCAATTTGTTGCATTTTCTTCCTTGTAAAAGCTAGCTGAGTTCGTTTTATTGTGTCGAACACAGATGCGAAGATTCTTTTTTATCCAATTAAGTTAGATGTTTTATCCTTGCTGGAAGTACTTTAAAATAATATGACTAGACTATGAATAACTAAGATCATAAATTGTTTTCGAAATAATGCCCTATTATTAATTGATGTTATGATATTATTATATTTTTTAAATGATACTTTCGTAAACGAATAAGGTATGAACACAAATTGATAGATTAGTAGTAATAAGTCTTCCCGCAAGAAATAAGTTGCAAAATCTCAATGATTATAGTGTCCGCTTTTTGCTTCGAAACTTCTACTAGTTGGCCGTCCACTTGTAAAGTGAAACTTCACTATTCAAGTAGACTTTTAAACCAATATCTTTAATCTGCCTCCAGTTACTTCAAGTTATATTATTATTAACAACTTTCAAGTAACCACAAATTATTTAAGATAAATCTAAATATAGTTTAAAAAACTAAAAACACGCTTTATTGCTAGAATCAACTGAAAGTAAAGAAATATTTTTTATTATTCAGAATAATAAACTCCTGAAATTATTGTATTGTCACAGATCCTTGATAAGTGTAAAAAATTTGAATTAAATCTGTTTATCAATAGCGGGTCAAATTCAAGTCTGAAAGAGTCACAACCAAACATACAGGTGAAGCTAATACGTGTTAATAAAATTTTCGTAAGTAATTTTATCCCAACCTCTTTCGAGATAATCCCTACATAGGGGTTCGATTGTATCTTGAGAGAATAAACAAATATACGGGTCTAGGCAGACATTGTGCTATCGGGTAGCACGTCTTATTGTATAGACGAGCTTTGTATATAGGCTATTATTCTAGTTCACAGGCTTGTTGATCTATACCTAGCTAGTTACTTTGGCTCTATAATCCAAATGATGCGGACGTTTGTAGGAAATATTGTTTATCAATTTTGTAGCTATATGTGATTGTTATTGATTTTTAAATAAGATATGGAAAAATTTTCGCCACTGTTTAGATTGTAGTCTTGCTTTCCTAGAAAGTACTTATTCATATTGTTTTACAATGTCCAGTTTAGAACTAAGAGCAAAAACTTAATTAGAGAAAGTCTTCCATTCATAGAGATTTGATAATACAATGCAAATCATTTCAGTATCATTAAAAATAGCAATATCCTATATCTAGCTAATCTACGAATAATCTACAGTTATTACAAAAATAGTAGCGGATGAAAAATGCCGCTGGCTCTGAAATTTGAATATTAATGTAATGAGGGTTACGAAACAATTACCGTGATATGAAACTGGGAGCAAGAGAGATAATGAAACCTTGGAATGGGCTTCATAATTGATTCATTATATGCTTGTATCAGGTACTTATCCATGTTAACGCTTTTCTTTTGTTTGCAGTTTTTTTTACGTTTTATGACCGTTTATTAAGATTGTTTTTCAAGATATAGATAAGATAATATAAATAAATAAATAAATATTATAGGACATTATTACACAAAGATAAGTGGTAAATTATGATCGATTAATGAATTACCTATTTTGAATAATTAAGACATAATTTGTTTAACACGCTTATTATGGATTTAATTAATTGTCAATTTTGAATCATTCTGAAATAATTTACCACGCTTATTCTACAGTATAATTGTTGAATATCTCATATATTATATGAGTGTTTACCGAAAATTAAACACCATGTAAATTTTACATGTAGGTATACGCTACGCTACTATACGGTAGGTATAGTAGCGTATTTAAATTAGGTATAAATATATAAAACCAAGCCTATAAAATCTTTATACAATGATATATTATATATTATGTACTTTAAACATAATACGACATGATGAAAAGTGTATCTCTATGAGCTACATGCAGTTTCGTCTACACCTGGGACACGAAGGTTTATATCTGCCTCACCTTTATGTTTGCGGAAAATGTGCGAAAATAATGTACTTTGCTATAAAGTTTCGCTATTCTGAACATCTTTTAGTAACATTGTTTTAAATTCATAACAGTTTACATAAACTTGTCGAAAATACGATTAAAAATTTATAAGTTATTGTTTCTGTTGGTACTAGCGTGATGATATATTATAGCCTATAGCCTTCCTCGATAAATGGACTATCTAACATTGAAAAAATTATTCAATTCAGACCTATAGTTCCTGAGATTAACGCGTCCAAACAAACAAACTCTTCAGCTTTATAATATTAGTACCTATAGATTTACGAAATAACATGTGTTATTTATAATATATTTGTGGAGTGAATAGAATTACAATTTAGTTATAAAATGGACCTTGCCATTCACGAGCGATTTTCCAGGCTATTTGAGGGAAATTACCTACTCTACAATTTCATGATAAAATAAAATATAAGTCTACTACTGGTACCTTAACATCGTTATAGGTATTTACATGACATCACATGACAGTTACATCGTTATAACATAATATGTTTAAGACTTTCAGATTGAGAATCAGTTTATTTTGAAAAAAATCAATCAAAAATTCATAACGACAACTATAAGTACAATTGTTTTTTTGTGAATTTCCAATTTCCATCCTATAGGTTCTTTAGAAAAGAACATTGTACATCAAACTCGACAGTTGTACATCCATACAAATTCATATATATAGCAAAAAAAATTATAAGTAGTCTAATACTAATTTTTTATAATTTAATCATAACAACCATTTCACTTATCGATTACATAAACTGCCTGTTCATATTGATTCCATTAAAGTAGGTACTCGCGCAAGTTATGTGCAAAATAATTGAGTCTGATGATGTTGGAGCTATCGGTAGATAATGAACTGCGAGCCGCCCGACCGTGTCATATTAATTAATTGAATTCTCCATTTAAAATATTATCCCCTGAATGTATAGCAAAACATCGATATAATTTTCTAGAGTGGAGAGGTCAGCCTCTATTACTCTGTGCCACGCTGCAGCTGTTTCATCCACGGACAAACCTGTGGGCAAAATCAAGTATTAATTCTATGGCTTCCGACATGTTAATTATTGTTATCCTTTGAAATTTTAATCCCATTGAGTAATTTTTTAGGGAAATTCGTTATAAACAAATCTTTCCTCTATATTATAATAATAGTATACTTAGTAGGTAACATTTCTTACAAATATATTAATCGTTTGTACTATATAGTAATATGGTACGTAATTCTAAAAGAAGGTACCAAAATATTTCGAAAACCAAAATATATATAAGTAATATAATCAAAAAAATACCATAGAAAATTATAATGTGTAACAAGCAATATTTACAACATAAAATATATCGTACCCATATTCTCTCAGGAAAAACAATTATGGTGTCATTAAAATGCTCCGTCTTTTATAATATCTAATATCTTCTGAAGCCTGCGTTCGATGGCTGAACTACATTTTCTCTAAACTCAATTAATAAACAAAAGAAAAAAATATGGAATTGAACATTATTTGCATGAATCTGATCACAAAAACGTTATAATAAAACCAGTTTGTGTGGAGTATTTTTCATTATTAGTAAAGTAAATTAAAATAAAAACAGAGTTCAAATTTTAGGAAATATTTGTACTAATTACCTTTGGAGCATGACTCATAAATATTTCGTACATATAAATAAAGCATAAATCAACTTATTGTTTCAATTTCATCAACTATACAATGTTTCCTTAATAGAAAAATGTTGTGTGGTTTTATGAAACGACGGTAAAAGTGAAACTGTTCGAACGGTTCCGCACACTGCTTTGTGTAGCGCATGTCGCGTGACGGTCGACTGCCGAGTAGGTATACCTACTCGGCAGCCGCGATACACGCGACATGCGCTACACAGACCAAAAAGTTTGAGAAAATGTAATAAAAGTTTCACTTTAAAATATTATATACATCATTGGCGTGTTTTCCATCAGTACTGAACAATTCTGTATAATTGATCCTTTGATACTAAAGTACTAGTTAATCCGATAAGGATCCATTTACCTAGATTAACAATGGTCTAGACTCTAGACTTTAGGCTTTAAAGGTTACAAAGGAAATAAGATGGTCTATCTTTCAGTTTATTACTAAAACCAACTGACCCAAATTGATGAAATGTTTATTTTCAATATTAAATATTTTTGTTTCTTTCACACTTGATATGAAATACACCCTTAAATATATCAATTATTTGTATCTAGTGTGGCGTGTGTGTGTGTGATCCTTGCTATTTACAATTAAAATAGAGGTTCCATAACTATGACATTATACAAATCACCACGGATCCAATTAGTAAATTAAGATATCGCAAAGAAACTGGCAGAACCACAAAATTTTAAAACCAAATCGCTAGTAAATAAATCGCTAGTAAACTTGGATTAGGTATGTATATAGAATGTCTATTTCTTTGCAGTGAAAATGACGATGAATCCGTCGAAAAATGAATATTATTATAAACACCTATTATACCGAAAATAAAGTACGTGGTAGATGCTTTAAAAAAGTAGGAAACTTCAAGTTTAAAAGAAGCAACTTAATCTGTAACGATATTACAGTTTTGCTTTAGGTAAGTTCCTTGTGGAATCGCTCTTTTAGGACGGTTTAAGCACACTGTTACAATATCAAAACATACCTATTACGAGCGCTAAATAAGTGTTCTGAAAACTTACACAGAATGAAGACAGAAATCGTTTTATTTCCCTTTATCCTTTGATTTCTATCGCTGTAAAGGAAAACCTTCACCTCCTAATAAAAAAAAAGAAAATGTAGTAGGTACAGTCTGTAGATTCAAAACTTTATGCATTTATATGTATTCAGCACGTATCAGCACTATTTCACATTTTAACTTTATACTCTGTTGAAATGTTGACGCTGACGTGGACTCTAGCTAGTGTAGACGGAGTAAAAAGGGTTTTTTTAGTTCATAGTGTCACATTCATTTACATAGAAATGAAAACGTATTTGCCCGTATAAAATTCTTCGCAACTCACCTGATGCTTTGGGTCAGTAGCGACATGGGAATAGTTTTACCATACAGTGCCTTTGAATGGCCAATGCATTAATTAAAACCGCCATATAGACATACATATACCTACATGGAATTATGTTTCTGTTGGTATCATTTTTTCAATACTTTTGATCATTTAATTAAGTAAGCATTTAGGTACTTGATAGTTTCGTGTGTTTTTGTGCACATTAATTGCACCTTATATCACAGGTTTTTTGTGCATAAATCTTAGATAACTTAATAATTTTTCTACCTTTGCTTTGTCTCTTTACCTTCATTGAGTAAAATATAAATTTAAAGTTCAGCTTTAATCTTTTAAAGTACAAAAGGTCTCAAAATTTAACCCTTTTTATTGCGGTTCTAAAAAATTTTAATCGCTTTTGAGAGAAAGTCCCAAATGTTAAAAAGTCCATTCAAATAGTCATTGTTTATTAATGCAATCATTTCCGTGTAAGAAAAGCAGCTGCTGTTGAAGTTTAAGGCGAGAATATAGGAACTTACATCTTCTGAATATTTTATAGCATTAGATTCAACGTTTCTTGTTTTTATCGCGTATTCAAATAAGAGTAAAGAGATCTTGGGTAGTCTCTGGAGATCTATTTAACATTATTGCTGATCTTATGAAACAGTCTTAAATGTTTCTAAATGCAAATTTTATTTTGGTCAACCATGAGATTCTCAATTGTTTTTATGTTCATTTAATAGAGGAAAGGATATTGGATTAAATTATTTTGCCCTAAGAGTATTTTTTTTATCAATTTTTAACTGCAACTGTATTGAATACCATTATTTCGTATCCCTATAAAGTTAATACTTGTTATAGGTAAACCAGAATCTGATGGCAATTAGGGAAATCAAAATTTAGAGTGTGCAACCCTCGGGAAAATGGACTGAACGATCTTGATACTATTATTTTTTATTTTGTCCTCGATATCATTAGACACACTACATAAGTGGACAATACTGTATTTAATAATGAGATATCCACTCAATATTATGTAGGTACATACTTAGGAACACATATTACTTTTATATTGGTAATACATATTATTATTTACACATATTATATGTACCTATATTTGTATATTCATTATTATTATGCCATGTGAAAATATAGATGTAATGATAATGCAGATCAAAACTAGATTGCTTATAATTTTTTATAAAATAAAATAAAAATAAAATAAAACTATACATATTTATTTTCGTAAGTATTAACAAGTACACACATTATAAAATTGAATTGGACAGCTTGGACTTGACGAATAGCCGAATTGGAAACTCCTGTAATAAGTTTTCATAAAATTATATTGTAATCAACAAACAATATTATAGTTACCTACTTATAATATTTTTAATTTAAAGTATCAAACCGGGTAAGTCGAATTTACCAATAAAATCTTCAAAATTGAAAATTGTGATGTGTTTGACCATTCTTCATCGAATATTTTTCTATACACATATAAACAACACCTCTGGCTTGTGATCGCACAGGCTTTTTCGAAATTTTCGAAGATTTTTTAGACAAAATCCTAAAAATTATTCATCAACTGCGAAGAAGACAATAATTTGACAACCAATTTGATAGTTGTCAAATAAAGTTGCCACATGAAATTCTTTTATTTCTTAAATATAAAAATGCCATCAGATTCTGGTAGACCTATAATAGCTGGATCAATATGCTAAATATACATTCATTTTTATAGTAAAGAGTTACATTAAATGACTCGTTTAAACACCCACACAACTATTAATCTCAAAAAGCGAGTAAACGACCACTCTCTAGAAACTTTCGGAAGCCACGCAAACTTTAAAAATTTTAATTGCGAAATATTTACAGTGTAAACGGATTTGCAGTGGTTTACTGCTTTTGCAGAATAAGATTCGAGATTACATAATAAACGACCTTGGATCTGCCAAAATTCGTATTGAGTGAATAGTTTTGAAAGGGAAAAAATTATAGAGCTTTGTCTTGATTCCTCATTTGTATATATCCATACTAATATTATAAATGCGAAAGTAACTCTGTCTGTCTGTCTGTTACTCAATCACGCCTAAACTACTGAACCAATTTGCATGAAATTTGGTATGGAGATATTTTGATACCCGAGAAAGGACATAGGCTACCTTTTATTGCGAAATATGTACCACGGGCGAAGCCGGGGCGGACCACTAGTATTGTATAATATGTAGATTGTTGGTATCCATATAATATGGATAAATTGAAATAAACTCTACTGACTCTACTATTTTACCAGTAATCCCTACTGAGAAAAAAGATTTTTACCAAAGAGAGACCACTCACGTTTTAGTGAAGGTTTCAATAAAAATGAATTTGGTAGATTTATTTCACACATTAATAACTATTGAAAAATGTGGATATTCTTTTCTTTCGACATCTTATGGCCGGTTTCTGCATTGAGTATTTGACCTTAATAACGAACCAAATCATACTTAATTGTTGCTTATACGTTTAATCGATAATTCTCAATCCAGAAACTGACTGTGACTGCTTATTTTGTTTTTATAAAGTGGCAGCTCCCGGTCCATCAAGCACATTTCTGACATTGTCAAGTTATAAGGATGTTCAAATACGTTATCTTAAAAACTTAAAAAGTCTTGACAAAAAGAAATTGACAATGGTCTCAATGACTTTGTGAAGCTAAGGTGTGAAGTCAACTTAATTACAATAATTGAACTTTTAAAAAAAAGATGTGAAGAGAGGGTCTTCTAAAAATATTTGATGGTGCCATCGATACATAGGTTTGTTTCTTTTATTTATTTATGTTTGTGACGGGTGAATTAATATCAACAAGCGTAATTATAGAGTGCCATAAAATTAGACCTACTAATAATTAGGGGATCAATGTATCGTATATTTGGTATTTTTGTATAATAAACTATTACTATTACAAAAAATTGGATTAATCGTATCAAGCATTTGATTGCTAAACATGCATTAAAAAGGTGGTAATAAATTTCGAATATTTTCCTATAAAATTAGAAAGCCGGGTTGCTCACAACAAACAGGGTCGGGTCAAATATAATTAAAATATGAATAATTATTGCTCGGCACCAACTTTAAAATAGCAATGCAACCTCAAAGAAACTTCTAGGTACCAGTTCAAATAGCGTTCGCCTTTGCGAAGTTATAACTTTATTTCGAAAGGACCTTTCGACCCAATTCCTTGGTTTGTTTCGTTAAAGCTCAGGTTTCAGGCGCTTGGAAGTTTTTAATTTAGTAACTCCTCGTTATATTTAATATGAAAAGATATGATATTAATGCCCTAGAGCGAAAGATCGTTTAAGACTTATTGTAGACAAGCTTACGCCCACGATTTTGTTTGCGTTAAATAAGGATGTTCTGAATGCGATAATTATTCATAATAAACAATAAGATCAGCATTTATTTATGGACGCGCTTGAAATATAATATTTAGAAAACCTGCCAATCAAATTTTGTCGAAATCCATCTAGTATCTACGTTTTTAGATTGAACAGAAAAAATAGAGATAGGTATATTATGATGGACCAAACCTATAAAATATGAAAAAACATTTTCTTTTGATTTATGTTTGATTTGCTTTTGTTTATATCTAGGTATTTTATAATTGCATATTTTTACTTGTCGTTTAGAGCACGATTCCTTGACCTAAATAAATACGTCAATGCACATAATGGGCAAGTAATCAACAGTTTTAATTGCGAGTCCTAACTTTTAAATAGCAATTAGAAGTAATTTTGAAGTAATTATTAGTGAATAAGCATTCATGAATAACCGTTAAAAGGATAGTAGAGCTTTTATCACGTATTTTGAACGATTCAAAAATGCATAATAATTAATAAAAATACATATTTCGCAAAATAGAGAAATATTAATTTCATGGGTAGGTCTATAAAAAAACTTAGATTCACATACAGCATACTATGTCCATAGGTAACATTTCGTTCCCATGAGAAATTCCAATGACAACTAAAGTAGTTGAATAAATAACGCAGTAATTCATACTAATATTATAAATGCGAAAGTAACTCTGTCTGTCTGTCTGTTACTCAATCACGCCTTAACTATCTACTTAACCAATTTGCATGAAATTTGGTATAGAGATATTTTGATACCCGAGAAAGGACATAGGATAGGTTTTATCCCGGAAATCCTACGGGAACGGGTTTTTCTTTGAAAACGCGGGCGAAGCCATGGGCGGAAAGCTAGTCCAAATATATATAATAACCGTATATAAATATAAATAATACAGTCAATATAAATGTCCCACTATAGGTATACTAAGCGCGAAGGGACTTGTAGTTTTGCATACACTGATCACGTAAAAATACAACAACAAAATTACATCAAAAGATTTATAAAAAAAATTATTAAGCGGGGCGGGCTGCATTGTTATGGGTGTACACATAGAGTTTTAAGAATTCATCTATTTATATTTTTATTATTCTATTTTTGAAAAAAAAACTGCGTCTGGAATTTTATAAGTATTTTTTACGTAGTCAGCATATGCAAAACTATAACCTCCTTTGAGCTTCGTATACCAACAGTGGGACACCCTCTATATTATGTACCATGCCCCACTCGACTATTGCTTTCGCGTGGCATCAGTTTAGTGTGGTGTAGGTTATAAAATAAAATTATTTTAGTTTCTTTGTTGTATGTTGATTGCTTTATGACCGATGAACCTACTTATTAAATAAATTACTCAATTTTATAACTTTGTTTTGAACTAAAGATCAATACTTAGGTAACTACTATGAAATAAAATATAATTTTATTTGCCATACATTTCAATAAATTTTCACATATGGGTACTTCAAATATAAAACAAAATATGTACCTATAATATATTGAAAAAGGCATACTGTTATAGTATTATTTCACTAGCTGGTGTTCGTGGGGTCTCTACTCTCTAGTCTGGTTCCCTGTTAAAAGAAGCCTATTTGCTTATCCAGACTATAATCTACCTCTATACGTAGATAGTCAATCAGAGCATACCCCTCTCTCTCCATACGAGAGAGAAACTTTCTTGTGACCTATAATATTATAGTATTTTTGTTTATTATATTATTTTTTATTTAATATAATATTATAGTATTTTTTATTTATTTACAACACTTTATTGTACAAAACAATGTAGGATAATACGGAAGGGGTTTACAGATAAATAAAACAAGTCTCAATTTCAATTGCAATTATTATAACAATACAAAGTAATAATACGATATCGAGAGCTATTCTCAGTACATAGCTCATGTTAGCTCGTAGTTAGCTGTTATCTCCAATCAGTACGGTAAACAACTGGTACGGAGGTTTACAAACTTTAGATTCCTTTACAATATAACACTACTAGATTTCCGCCCGCGGCTTCGCCCGCGTTTTCAAAGAAAAAACCCGCATAGTTCCCGTTCCCGTGGGATTTCCGTGATAAAACCTATCCTATGTGTTAATCCAAGTTACCCTCTATATGTGTGCTAAATTTCATTGTAATCGGTTCAGTAGTTTTTACGTGAAAGAGTAACAAACATCCATACATCCATACAAACTTTCGCCTTTATAATAGTATTAAGATTAAGATAGGTAAGCAAGTGTGTATTGTTTTGTTTGATTGATGAGGATTTATACTATTGAGTATTCGGAATCATTAAGATCTATTTGTTACAATTAATTTAAATTTATTTTTTTAAATCATATAAGAAGAGATCAATAGAAAATTCATGACTGACTGGTTGGCTTAGTTAGTAGTGACCCTGCCATCCAAACCAGTCGTGGCTTCGATTCCCACCCAGAGCAAATATTTGTGTGATGAACATCGATGTTTGCTCTGCATCTGGGTGTTAATTATCTATATAAGCATTTATTTAAAATTATATGTATGTTTATTAGCCATTAGATTTCCATAACACAAGTAAAAAGTAGTTAGATTAGTATGGGATCGAGCTGTGTGTGAAAATTTTTCTGAAAATATCACACTCAACCATATTTTATTTATTCAAAAAGACTTTTGCATCTGCATAACATAATTTTATCATTTATATTAAGTAAAAAGCTCTATCAACACAAATTTAGTCACAAAACACCCGTTAATATTCTTATGCCTAAAGTTCGGTCATGCTACTAATTGCTATCTACTATTTTAAATTTTAGTCCAAGAGTTGAATAACCTCTACACTTTTATATTTCACCACATAAATTGAGTATCATTAGACAAGTGAAGTGGCGTGTAGCCATAAACTTATTATAATATATACGACTCGCCCAGCGCAAGTAAATGGGGCTTTTAAACAATAAATCATGCATAATTACAAAGTAGTTGATATTGCCACAATCAATCTACTTTGAATGCCACGATCAGAATAATAATTATATCATTTTAGTTTAGAGAAATAATTTTAAATAATATATAAAAGGTCAAGAATACTATAGAAGTAATCACCCAATGTGTGTAGCAGTGCAAAAAGTTTAAGTACTTTAAAAAAGTTCTGGCTCTATTAATATGTAAGTATGTAGTTTTTAAAATTTCCAAATCCCATCTCAAAAGATCTTATCACATCATCATCAAAATGTTATCGCCAGTTATTCCATTGCAATAAACCAAGGCATAAAATTCTGGCAGTTGTAAAAACAAAACAAATACATCACTTATCTCTTTCAGACTATGGTTATGGTTAGTTTATAGTATGGGCGGAGCGAGAAGCGGATACGAATTAATATTCGCGTTTTAAGCTTTTAGCGTTTTTCAATCACTTTTGTAAACCAAAATATGCCGAGATCTGAGTTATAGAGCTAGGAAAATATTTGAATTCATCAAGCTACACTTTAAGTAAGCAAAAATTTTTGGAATTTTATAATAAATAATAATGTTGTTGAAACGTACGTGTGGACACTTATATAACGTAATAAAGAAAATTTGGTTTTCAGAAATAGACTTGAGTAAATTTATGAGATGATTGGAAAGATTTACGTTAATCATCTATCCTATTTTTACTTTTGACCAACGACTTTGAAGTAGCATTACAAACGCTTATATTCGAATAGCAAAGTTATACCTATTATTAAAAACAAAAGAATTCGGAACTCGCGTCGCTCACCACCAAATATGCTTTACAACGCTAAATCTCTCTAAGCGGGCCACGTTTATTACAACCGCGATCAGTTCTTACATGAAATATTGCCAAGCCTCCAATAAACAGGCTACAGCTACCCGTGTTTCGCCTATATATTCTCATTTATCGAAATCGTGACTAGTATAAACAATGTATTCTGTTACTAACTCGAAGTATTATGGTATTTCTGTATTTGGTTCCCTCGATTATTAATGTTTTTAAACAGTTTTCAAAATAAAGTATGATTTAAAAAATAGTAAAATTCCAATTTAATATTTTTTTAACCATATGTTTGTTTTTTCCGATCCATCATCCTTGTATACATCATGCAATTTTTGAGTTTTAGCGACGGTGAATTTTTTAGTGAGAAACGAATGGCAAATGAAATGAAAAAATATTTTTTAGCAAAAAATGTACACTCCAATCCAGAATACAAAACGTTTTTATGCTAATTGCAGAAGCTTAGTGTGCATTCCTGTAACAACCACACTACATAAACCTGAATCGAGGTTTCTGTTTTTATTTCCACTAGCCTGTCACGAAATGTGAAAAACTACAGAAATTCGCATTAAAATCCTAACTCTTCATTTCTGTCGTTTCTGTATTTCCTATCATAATATTATAAATACTATGTAGTACGGAGAATAGCTAGACATAAGAAATGAAAAGATATTATAAAAATAGTGTGTTTAATTTTCCGATGGAACTTGCCGTAGGTACCTATACTAATTCCCTTGAGTAATAGTTCCTAGAATAGATAAGTCCCACAATAGTTTTAACGTCTAAGCTACTCCATAATATTATAATAGTACGATCGGGGATAAAATATATAATGTAGAATATAATATTTTATTCAGCATCATTGCATTACGACAAAACTAAAAAGAAACACAAGATAATAATATATTGTAGTTTGAAGTGTTCTTTGCATTGAATAAGTTAAAGCTCTCCTTTATAATATTTTGTTACTAAGAGTCGCGGCGCTGATATCAGCAAAAAAAATGATACTACAACTTCTTTCATCTAACTATAACGATTATATTTATAACTATTATTATTAAAAAAGAAACCATACATGAAAATCCTCTACATTGAAAATTGAAATACATAATAATTAAAATTGATTTACTTTTTTCACCAAGTATCCCTCTTTAGGCTAAGAAACAAATGAATGAAACTTCTTCGGCTTTTTATCTCAATAAACAGTTTATTCTCGGAATCAATACTGATTAAAGCAGAAACGGAACGAAATTAAAACAGTTTATTATTAAATAAGAATTTACATATTTTTCATTGGTTCTAAATACCTAGTGTATAATTATTATAACATATTTGGTCGGTGATTCCAGTGCGCCGCCGGGCGTGCAGCATGGCAAGAAGCAGCGGCTCTGTCCGTTGGCGGCGGCGGCGGGGCCGCAGGCGGCGCGGCGCGGCGCTGCTCGGTGCTCGGCGACCACCCCGGGGCCAGGCGGGACCCCCGGGCCAAGTGGCACAGGAACAACCGGGTACCCAATGAAAGTTATCTTTTCCGATCACGCGTAGCTGAGCGTACAACGTAGATAGACCGCATGGTTTGAGGTATTGTGCTATCTTTATGTGTTTCTAATTTGGTTGTAGTATCCCAGGAATCAATGATCCGAATTGCTGTGTACCTGTGTTCATCGTAGATAGACCGCATGGTTTGAGGTAATGTGAGCTAATTTTATGTACTTAATCCCTATATGATTCTTTGGTTGAACTAGCTCCCAGGATTATAGGCTCGGAAATCAATTATGTGGATGTATCATGTACCTGAGTGTTCAATGTAGACCGCATGGTTTGAGATATTGTGTGCTAATATTATATATTAATGTGTGTATATATATTAATGTGTGAAATGTAAAATAGAATGCAGTACCTCAACTATTTCAGTTGGGTTCAGAGAATTTTCGTAATCATGCGTGGCTAATCGTTCGACGTAGTAACCGCATGAGTTCATATGAAGTATTTGAGCAGATTTGATGTTTATCTCTCTATCTAATTGTTGAATTATAATTTTACATAAGACATAAGTTAATATGGGCAAAGTCGAATAATGTGTGTTACATTTTCCAATCATGCGTAGCTAATTTGGCGTAGATAAATCGCATGGTTTGAGATATTGTATCGTATTAAGTGTGTTGATGTAATTATATAATATAATGCTAAGTTATTTTTTCTCAAATCAACCATAATATTATGAATTGTTGATTCCTCGTAGTTAATATTTTTAAGCTACGTGTATATGTAGCAAAAGGCCTCTACGATGTAGGTCGTAGACGTAGAGATTATGTTTTAGGCTATAAATTATGTTGATTTATTATGTAAAAAGTTAATTTGTAACTTTAATTAAGGTTTATTTAGATCTTACATTTTAAATATTGATTGGTTATAGGTATTAGAAGTAAGGCTGTCTGAAATTGCCTTATTTTACTGTCCAACGCTCCCTCGAGGTTAATTAAATGTGCTTAAAACTTAATTTGGAGGGCTAACACTGGCGTTTATCTTTTGCAAACAGATCGTACGTGGGCAATAAGCTTGTTATAATGTACCAACATATTATACTAAGAGCTAGAGTATAAACTCAAAATGTTAAAAAAATGCATTTTGAAAATGAAAAGAAAGGTTTTTTTTTAATGGCAGTTATAATATATTAATGAGCATGATCCTGAGGTAAGGTATGATCTACTTTACGTGTAATAAGAATTTATCGATGACATTTGCGTATATTCGTGCTTGCAGATTCGAAAGGTATGTAATATATTTTTATAACTTATATTCTTAAAGCTTAACAGTTTAGTGACTATTTTATTAAGTGGTGTTTGTGTTATAGAATTATTTCAACTTAAAGGTGCGCGACGCGTCATACGGGTCGTCTTCGGAATCGGACGGGGACGAGGCGAACGGCGAACCGTGGGGGGTGGCCCGGCTTCTGTATGCAGGCTTGGCGACTCTGGCCGTCGGTCTGGTGGTATACTTCGTGGGGACTGGAGACAAGGTGAGTTGCGTCTCTTGGAGGCACTTGCACTGGCACTTTTACTATCAAACGTTTTTAAACTTGGGGATTAGTAGTAACGTGGGAGGCAATTGCACTAGCACTGTTGATTATCAAATGTTTGTATACTGGGGTTCAGAATTCATATTTGTTAAGGGAAAGGAATCCATTTATTGAATAGTCGTAGATCTCTTTTCATGAAAAATTTGTTTCTTGTTACTTTTATGTACTGTAGACTTATCTAATAAACTAATGCACCTTTTTTTTCAGCATGTATTTTGATTACTGTACATCTATTTATAATAATTGAAAGCTTTATTTTCAGCATGGTTTATTGGAATGAAGTGTTTTTCCGCTACAACAGTAATAGCTTGTAATTGAATTATTTGATCTTTCACAAATAAAAATCTTGAACACAAATTCGATTAAACTAGTCAAAGATCAATCACAATGCACTGAGCATCTTGTTTGAAGTATCAGCAAAACCTAGAGACATATTTGATTAAGAGCAGCCTTCCCAGGGTTTCAAGACGCCAGCCTTGCGACTCGTGGGCCCGTCGCTCATAGTTGCTGGGCTGGCGTGCTGTTTGCTGCGCATCATGTTCTGCATCTGCGCCAAGCCGTGCTGCAAACGACGGACCAACCACAAAGAGAACAGAAGGTTGGTAACTTTTGTATGTCTACTACTAAGCTTTAAATTAAATTATAAATAAATTATATATAATTATAGAGAGTTTAAACTTTCAGAGCTGTGTTCAAAAAAAACCTTGAGATATGTAATTTTCAAAATATTTCAACATTTCGACTTATCTGCGTACTAGAGAAGTACGTTATCTATCATTTTTACTGAAAGTGGCACTTATAATATAATATCTAACTAGGTCTTAGCACTAACAAATGCGCACACGCATTTGAACTTTCCTCAAGAACCACTCTATCTATTAAAAAAAAACATCAAAATTTGTTGCGAAATAATATTATAGATCTAAGTATACAGACACACAGGCTGCGGAAAGCTTTGTTTTAGTATGTAGGCATAATATTTAATTGTATGAATGTGTTTTGTCGGCAACTAACAAGTCGCGCAGCAGAATTCCGTTTTTTATTTGCATTATTTGTTGATCATTTATGTGGGGTGTTGTTGTTTTAAATCTCAATTAATTTATCTATTTCTATGTTTATATTATCCTAAGGCCCCTAGGTGGGGCAAAAGGCGTCGACAGTGCGTCGCCATGTATCTCGATTTAGGATATTTCTATGTTTCTATTGCAGACTGTCAGGCGGCGCGGAGGGCGAGGAGATGCCGCTGGCGGGGTGCGGCGCGCGCGCCGGCCCCGCGCAGTGCTCGCCCGCGCGCCGCCTCGACGCGTCCTCGTGCGACGTGTCCAGCCTGTCCAGCGGCGAGGAGGACGAGCGGCTCCGGCGGTACCGCACGCACCAGCCCCCGCCCCCGCCGCAACCCCCGCCACCCCCGCCGCAGCCACAGCCGCAGACTGTGCTAGTGCAGCAGGTTTGTATATGGAAGTAAAGTCCCATGTCCCCTAGTGGGGTAAGGGGCAGATGCATTATACATCTGTTTCACTGATCGATTTTCTAGTTTGAGAAACAGAATGCTATGCATGATGAGCGTAGAACTGAGTGGAAACGAAGAAAAAAGGGTCTGGTGGGATACAGAAAGCTGATTACCTACTTGTCCCTAAAGAAAATAGATCAGAGAAAACATGATTATTTGTTCGTGCAACAGGTTGACACTTTGAGTTATGTGCATTGCCACGCATTATGTAACCAGCCTGCGCATTAGTTTGACATAAACGCATCATTTGATATTAATCTCTTTAATTCAATTTACATGTTATCATGCAACAGATTAACAAACACAGTATATATT
Source organism: Colias eurytheme (assembly GCF_061535395.1). Taxonomy (NCBI): domain Eukaryota; kingdom Metazoa; phylum Arthropoda; class Insecta; order Lepidoptera; family Pieridae; genus Colias; species Colias eurytheme. The sequence goes on along the minus strand of NC_142987.1, from coordinate 8,316,307 downwards.
GATTATCCTGATTCCTGAACGACTATGAATATGACAATCTCTAATTTAACAATAAACAAATTAATAATTTTAAAATTCCTAATCTTACAGAATCGAAATTATTTTCGTGCAACAAGATTTTAAACATACCTAGTTATGATGATATGATTATATCATTTAATTCTAAGGTTCTTGAAGTCGTGAAAAATTGTTATTACCTTCGGTGCAGTAAATTTATACTCACACCCAGCAACCTACAGTTTTATAATAACTATAGATTATAGTCATGCAGGTGCACGTAATTAGCTCCGTGTAGCAGGTATACATAAAATATACTGCCAGTGGATTAGATAACTCCGTTGGATTAGATTTTTAATAGTCATACCAAATATAAAATATTTGCAAACTCACTATTTTCGTATTTATATTGGACCTTTCCAATGTATTTTTCTGAAACAAAGTACCTATTGGCTATTGGGTGAAGCAAACTGTCCTCATGCAGCAGAAATACCTGTACAACATGTAGGTAGTTTTATTAAGTATTGTGAATATTTTACTTAGTATCGATAAGCTGAAACATACTTATTTACTACTAAGAGAAAACACTAGAGATTGCAATGCACCTAGCCAGAGAATTTCCTTATCGATTGACGGGTTGCATTCCAATTGCTTTTATTTTCACACTTTCCTTAGTTTACCGTTAATTACAATCCATACACATTTTAATTAATTTCAGGCGAATCCCCCACGCCCGTCTGTGTCCGCACTGAGCAGCGCGGGCAAGCGGCCGCCGCCGCGCAACGTGTCGTTCGCGGGACCCGACGGCGAGATCGTGCTCAGCCCCTCGCAACTGCGCTCGTAACCAAGCAATAAACTGTACGGTGACACGGGACTATACCAAAATGTGTGCACTCTGAGATGGGACTACGCCAGAATGTTTGCTTGATACGGCTTGCCTTTCTATTGTATTAATTGTCGTTTGCGCGCAAAACTTGACTATAAACTTTTTTGTATACAGTATCGCACAGTTGTAATCTTTTTGTTAATGCTCAAGACAGCTTTGCTCTTCCAATGTGTTACGCTACTTACCTACAGAACTACAAAGGCCAAATGCAGCAAAAATTACTCATTTTTTAAGGAACAAGAAATCGACAAAAGACGTCACACATTTTGGCATAGTGTTACCAGATTCAATTCCGTCACTCGTACTTTTCTACGAACTGTTCTTACGTAATTATGTGATAACGTGAGGTGTCATTTGCACGTTTTGTATCGATAGGTGGTCATGTTCATCGATATATTCATTTACGTTGTGCAACGAGTGTATGAACAACTTTGGTAAATTTTGTTATTTTACGGTAGGGTTCGTGTCATAAGCGTTTAAACTCCGTAGTGATTTACTGAATGTGCTAGTTCCATCCGTCTTTAAGCATACTAGTAGAAACATTGACCAATAAGATGCAATTTCTTTGAAATTACCCAACTTTAAAGCTCTACAAGTTACAACAAAGCGTACCAAATTATACATATATGTATAAGACTCAGGGAAATGCACCTTATTGCTATATGTAACTAAATAGATATTGAATGTATAATATAAACATAATTATTTTAAAACTGCCTAACTACTAGATGCGAATTTATATTTAAATATAAAATTCATAAAAATAGATTTATAACTGACAATAATGATTGTTAACTGATGTATAAAGTGTTATGGCGTATGAGCGTTGATTTTATTTTAATTATATAATTATCCAATCGAAACCAAGTAGTTCAACCGCCGAGAAAATATTAAAGTTTTAATAAATTCTTAATATAATATTTTAAATATATATAAATTAATGAATTTACAATATTGCTACCACTTACAGTACCTAATATCATATTAACAGTAAATAAGTATATTTTAAAATAATTTTAAAAATCATCTACTTACTGTTTAAAATAATACTTATGCTTCAAACTTATGTTAAGGATGCTCTACCTACTTATATTCGCGAAACTACAAAAATAAACCTTGGCGCTTGAACTACGTAATAACACCAAAATAATATTTATATTATAATATAGTTAGCAAATACAAGAAATTCGGTGTATAGTGATACTGTTTGACAGTTACGTTTTTATGTGTAAGGGAATACGATAAATAAATTATGTGTTACTCGTGCATTGTATATGGCACACATAGTGAAGTACTGTTTATAAATATACTATATAATATATTTTAGAAATATTTGCACCTTTCGTAGTGAAATCAATTGTATATCTGCAGGTTTTAACTAGAACGTACTTTTATGGACTCTGGCTTCGGAGTTGTAGAGGCGAAAAAAAATCTTATTATAAAATGAAATTTTTTGATTAGTTTTGTCAATTATAAATTTGTAATCAGATGAAAAATGTATAGTTATTTTGTATTATTTAAATCTAAGAATTGTCAATTACTTAAATTATTTTTCGCATAGGATTTGAAGTTCCGCTTCTTTGAAAACATTTAATACGCATAATATAAAACAACGTTCGTATCCAAGGAACTTAAATATTGATTGCACTGACAATATTATTTCTTGACTTATAATTTGTTACGAATATTTAAAAACAACAGTGATTTGCCTGAGGAATTAAAAAACGTATTCGAAGCTATAGTATTTCCACCTCTCTTTGATAATTGTATATTTATTATTATTATACGCCATCAGAAGTTTAAAACGAAAACGCATGGACATTTATATTATAGAGATAACAAGTGAAACTATTTCGTTAACATTGAAAAATGTAGCCACCTACATAGACGTTAAGGAAAAACATGAGCTTTATTTAGATTTACAGGTGGCTTGTAACAGCGTTGTGTATATAACCACCTCATCTCATACTTCCCATATTTATTTTCACATAGTTCTATCCTATTTATAAATTGTTTTTAATATTTAAGCGCACATATTCTGGTGACAGGGTGATTTAAATATTATATTTGTCTACCAGCAAAATTTTCTATATCGTATGGAGCCGGAATGAAATCGGAGCTTATCTTTCATACTTCATTCGAAATTATTATATACTTATACCTTTTATATTTTAACAGATTAAATATTTCTGAGAGTATATTGCACTTTCCGGCTCTAGTTGTTAACGTTTCGAATACACAGTTTTCTCACAGATTATACAGTCTTCTTATTTGTAAAGAATATTCGACATTTAACAAAGAAAAATATTTACCTATCCACATTTTTATCAGCGTTACGATGCAGTGTACCTTTGTAATTTTTTAATCTGCACCTTATTTTTGTGATAAGATAGATTATGCGACATTTATAAAGAAATTATAAAAAAATTGCAAACATAAATAATTACATACCTACCTAATAACAATCGATCGCCTCTCATTACGATTACATCACCATCCATGAGTTCCTTTTCTAGAACGCAGTAGAAATTCGTATATTATTTATTTAATAAAAGGAGTTATATTCTAAAACCTGAGGTACTGTGACTATGCATTATGTGCACACCTCCCCCACCTCCACCTCCATCCAAATTTAAACAGTTTTTACGTGTACATTATTTACTTCAAATACAGAACGCTATAATAAATCTTCTCATTCGTATGCATTAACCTAAGTACACAAATCTTCGTCATAGCTATGAAATAATTACACTTCCATCCATACGAAAAGAATAATATCTCTAAGTATGATGGACGATGGTATCACATTATCCACGTCATATATGAGTTGAATATATGATTTCATTCATGAATTAATTTTCCAAGTACTTCAGGTTCTAGCAAAACAAGCATGTGCTTCCAAATGCTTAGTTAGATAATTCTGCCATTACTAGGATGTGCTTAGCTTCTTATAAATTCACGTGTATAAAAACTTCGGCCTAATACACGCAAGAATAGAATTGAATATTAAATAATAATAATGAAGAAATACAGTAACTTGTAAACTTAAGTAGCTTGTAAACTTGAAATTGCTATTATATCTAAGTTGTATTTATTTTATGTACAGAGCTTTATCGTTCGAAGGCAATAGCAATAATGAAAATAGTAATAATATTAATGTATGTTTATATACTACATGTAAAATACGGCTTGGTAAGGCTGTAACATCCTAGTAGGTACATATAAGTTGCGCAGACCAAAATAATGATGTTCAATATGATAAGTGATTTGTTTAAGATTAGGTATAATTTAGTACTGGACCTTAAGTACTGTTTATTTAATGTTAAACATCTTAATCAAATTATAAACAGATTATTATTAATATACCTATGTTTTAATGTTAGGGTTGCCAACTCTTTGTTTATGGAATCGATATAAAACTACGAATGTCATTCCTGGTTACATACAATCGTTTATTTATTTGTAATTTTCACAAGCTATCGTTTCCAATAGTTCTAAGTAACATGTATGATATTTTAAGAGTTCGCTATCCGTAACTGATAATAATATAAATCCTTCGGCAATACGACTATCATATTTTAAACTGCTAGTTTACGTGTGACTATATTAAGCGACTTTGCAATCAAATGTAATATATTGAATCTCAATGTAAGAATGTGAACTAATCTATATGTCGATGCTCTATGCTATATACTGGTGCGCGTACATTGCAGCGAGCCGAGCGGTAACTGTCTATAAGGATTTAATTTATAAATAATCATAGAGTGTTTTATCAGGTGTATAAATATGGACTGATGACGATGACTACCCATGATACCTACAAACTTTCACTGTTCTTCTAGAGTCTGGCCATTAAAAATTATGTACGGATATTAACAAAAAAAAAAGAAACATGAACATGATTAAAGTATCGAAATATAACATAATATCGAAATGTGTATGTGTATTAGTTTAAATCGCCATAATACGAGTTTTGCTTCGTTTGAGAATAGATAGGTACGTGTGTGTGAAACTATTTTAATTAGTTTCTTAACATAATCTGTAATTACAAACACACGCTGAGCTCCGTTCACGACAAGCGACATACACAATAATAACGCATCTTGTCGCCGCTCAGCTCGTCCCAATGTACGCGCACCTTTATTCTTCTTTCTTTCTGAATACTTTTATTAGACTTTGTATTTCTATCCTTCGTATTTCAATGAACTGCGAACGCAGTAAGTACTGACGGTGCAATGAAATCGTGTTGATTGAACTGTGATTTAATGTTGAATATGTGAAGTTTATTGAAGCGGTATTGAATGTTTATATTTAGTTAAATGTTTGGCAAAGCTCAAGGTTACCAGTTTTATATGACAGTACGTTTGTTTGTGATTACCCCTTATCGTTTGTATAATTTATAAGCATTGGTGCATATCATGTGTATAGAGCAGATGATTAATCAATAAATTAGACGAAAAAGCATCATGTTTTATTTTTTAACCCTTTTGTGTCATCAACGCCATGCATGAAGTTATAAGTTTTAAAAATAATTTCTCTTAGGAAAAAAATTCTGTTACCTACTAGATGCTTGGATGAACTTTTTGCTCTTAACTTCTTACACATTTTTACCGAAAAAATGCGTGTAACATAAAACATTCATAAATCTAATTAATATTAGAGTACGTGTGGTCTGAATATATTGATTGTGTGTTGGGTGAAAATATTTATAATAAAACAACAAATTATCATAACATGTCATATATTTTCCAACTAATACCAAGTACATATCTATTACATATTTACATTATTGCAAAACTTAAATAAAAATCACAACATGACAATACCATACGAAATACATCCAAAACCGTTACATTTTGACACATCAAGTTAAATTATTTATATAAAAATACACCAATGATGAAAAGTTTACATACAACTATGAATATAATCTAATAACTATATTAATGGACCAAGAAATTTCTTAACTACGGAGAAGTATATGAAATTTTTTCTAATAGGTACTTACTGATGATTCTAAATTCTAATAGATCAAGTGACAAGGTACGTTTGTAGACATTTTATATTTTAATATCATGCACTTATTGAGAATACAATAAATGAATGGTTTTTTTGGAAGTATACATGAGTGCGAAATTTCACAATATTTCCAATGAGATCAATGTGTATTCTTTACAAAATAATATTAAAATATAAAACAAAAACTAAAAACAACCTTTGTATTGTAATACACAATTGGTGCTAATATAAAAAAAATACACAATACACATTAAAATCAATTGCTGTTGTAGTTAAATAAATCACGACTAAAATAGAACATTTGATGACAATAATTATTATTAACATTTGTTGGTTATTTAATGAAACGTAGTTACTGATAATTAAACCTGTCTAGGTAATCTGATTTGAAATAAATCTATTTGATGAGCCATTATAATACTTGATGAACAGAATACAGTAATGAAATTGTTGCTCCACACTTTAAATTTACGTATATAGAAGAACATAAAAAAAGATAAGAGAGAAAGAAAAAGGCTTATACTTATTGAAATATTAAAGAAAAAAGAATACACGAATAAAATTTAGACCAAAAAAAAGGTAACTAAACACGAAGCCCAGGAACTTACTTCAAATCACAAAGCTAAAAAATTAAATATATACATTGCCCACTGACATCAAATACTGATACAAATAGTTAGTTGAAAAAGCAAATCATTATTTTATAAATACCCATTTATTAAACTAAAATAATTATAAATGAAAATAATCCTAATTTTGTAGCACCACAACCTAAAGGCCAGCTCAGCCGACAAACTTATGAAATAACATAATTTGGAAGCAATAATATTGTTTATATTTTAACTTATATCACATTACTATGCGATTTTAATTTTTTCCATGAATTGATAATTATCCTTTCCACAAGAGTATTGAATATTTTCTTGAATAAAGAAATAAAGGAGACGGTTTTCCTTCGACGTTTTACTCCGAATTACAGAAAATAATCTTGTTAAGACAAGACCCGTTTTCACAAACACATCTTTAATGATGAAATTATAGTTATAGTCAATTAAAATGATTGTCTTCATCAATCATAGTAGAAATTAAAAAAAAAATTGTACTACTGGCAACATTTCGATATTAACATTAGCTTTTATTGATATGAATGCATTAAAACTATATTTATAAAGACAGAGAGAGTATACCTTTTTCTAACAAAACTATAGCTGCGGATATGATATGAGTTCGATAAAACAAACTATGAAAAATATTGTAACTTATGAAAATAATTACTAGTAAAATCAGAATTGTCATAGTATCCACAAGTGCGAGTGGGATAGCACGAGTATTAACGCTCAAGTGCGAGCGAAATGGCATATCAATGAACAATTTTTATATATTTTTAATTTACTACTTAATTTGAATGGAGGAAGACACTGAGGTGAAAGTGTTATAGTGAGGAAAGTATGTGAAGATTTTATTATTAAATGTGAACTATTACAATTACATCATTTATTAATTATTTAAAATGTGTATTAAAAATATACATAAGTCTATACCATACGAAACGGTTATTAGGCTGTAACTGTTTTTACTATTTAGGGCCGATTTTTCAATGCTTGGATAAAACTTATCCGTCCAATAAAGTATTACACGATAATATTAAAATGTCACGGAAACTGTCAAATACGGGCAATTAGAATACGTTTTTAAAATGGTAGTTTTATACATTATTCGACGAATAAGTTTTATCCAAGCATTGAAAAATCGGCCCTAAGTCATTAACCAGGCTTCATTCGTTTTAAAAACAAGCGAGTAATTTTGTCTATGACGTCACAATACAATGGAACCGCTTTTTACTTTTGGAATTTTTTTCACAATTAGTTACTTAGTTAAATCTTCTAATATAGTAGCTATTATTTATATGTTAATAATAATTTTTAGGTAATATTTTTCCGAATATGTTTCACATAACAGCCAGTAAAATTATTATACTATTTAACATTAAATTTATTTACGTAATTAATCTATATTAACGCCACGCATTTTATTTCCGACCGAACTTGAATTTCTACTAAAATTTTTGAGACTTTCCCAAAAAACATTGAAAAGCGCGATCTTTTCTTAGTTTTTCCATATTCATTTATTTTCTAGTATGTAGCTAATATCAAATGGTCTCTATAATGCCTTTCCTTTTGGGTCTCGGCTCACCCGAAATGAAGGAAGTTTCTTCTGATGAGGTTCGGGACACTCGAGGGGCTTGCGATGTGCTTGGGACATTCTGAAATATATGTTATATAATATGAAACTTTTTATAGAATTGTATCAAAATTATTTAATATTAAAACATTTGAAGTTTAAATCGAAATAAATAGTAACTAAGTAGTCCGAACAAGTTAAAAATTTAAAATATTAAAATAAAACGAACACAAAAGCGCTAATGTGTTGCTATATTCAATTTCTAACTGCTTATTTTTATAAGGTTCATTTAATCTGTTGATTGATAAAAAATCCATAAATAATATTAAAAAAACATATTCAGATTATAGTGATAACTACCTATACATAATACCTAACGAAGGTTACTGATTATCGCTTTCATTTTGGTATGAAATATACAAGTTTATCCTATAAAAACTTCTTTAAAGGTACAATATCTAACGTAAAACTGTTCAAAATCTATTAATTGCATATACTATCAAATAATGCCTATAAAGGTAACTTAATCCATACTAATATTATAAATGCGAAAGTAACTCTGTCTGTCTGTCTGTTACTCAATCACGCCTTAACTACTGAACCAATTTGCATGAAATTTGGTATAGAGATGTTTTGATACCCGAGAAAGGACATAGAATAGGTTTTATCCCGGAAATCCTACGGGAACGGGTTTTTCTTTGAAAACGCGGGCGAAGCCGCGGGCGGAAAGCTAGTCAATAATAAATTGAACCCCAACCTGTGGTACAACAACAGCCGCTCGCTGTATGTTCTCTAGCGGTATTTCTTCATCCCTCGCACGGGGCGAACCCTCTCTTGACCCGCCACGCCCACTGCTACCACGTGACACACTACTGCAATATTCGAAATCCGTTTAATATATTTAACACAGTAGCAGAATACAAACAGTAGCGAAACTCCCAACAAAACGTTCGAAACGACACATACACAAAAAGGACGACCACATAGGAGATACATCGATGCGTATGTTCAATCAATAAAAAGCGTTTAAAAAGCTTTTATTTCCTAAACACTCATATATACTAGCTGATTTCGTGACTTCGTTCAAGAACTAATATTTAAATGAGATCACAATATAAATGCGAAATTCCAAATGAGCATGACATCAAAAAAAAAAACAATACACACTTTGCCAACCATTTTAACCCCGTAAGAGTTTGATTTTGTGAAATCCTGAAATACATACGTCATTTTTAACTTTCCAGCTTGTTATTTTTTAGTTTAAGTATATTTGTCTATTAAATATTTAACATACCTCTCTCTGCTGGTGGTAGTCCGTTCTCGATAGACCACAATACCATCTTTAAGAACGTGCCCACTTGGACGACGCAATCTTCTTTCTGCATCATCGCCTTCTATACCTGCAAAATTATATTATTATTTATATTACTGCATTACGGCATTACTTATATTTATCTGGTACAATCGTTTCTTTTTTTTTCAAATTATTACGACCTCATTTTAGTTTTTATAGCAATTAGATATATTAAGAAAGTATCATTGATTGATTTGGCATGCATCCACAAAATATGGGGAAATGGGAATTAATTATTATTCTTAATATTTTACTGCTTTAATAAACTACAAGTTTTTCAGGACGGAAGATTTTTTTTATCTGACCAAGCCTCATGTTTTTGAATTATCGTCGCTATTTAACCTAGAGCTAACCTAAAGCTTGACACCTCGGCTATATATGGTCTATATTTGAATAATATTCTTATAATATGTAATCAGTTTACCCGAATGTCTCCGAACAGTGGTCAAAGAGGGTCTAGCGAATAGTGGTCGGTGTCGCGGCGCCATAGTGGGCGCTGATATTCCAGAAACTTCTAGAAGCCGGCCGATCTGTTGCATCTTCTTTTGGCGGGATTTTGTACGGCCCTGGGAATAAATAAATTGTTCATTATTTGTCATTTTATTTAAGGAGTTCCTTTTATCCTACCTCTGTGTAACTAATTCCTAAAAATTTTGAATTATCGCAACATAAAAGGTAAAAAAATACTGTATGCTTACTTAACATTTCAACAATCAACGTGGAAATGGGACCTTTGACCTTTAAAATTGTGTATTTTACCAATGTTTTTTTGCCCATTAGAGAATAGATTTTCCCAACCTTTCAAATCTCAATATTACTAATTTTAATCCTACCTTAGTAAGCCTCTGCTTAGCCGCCATACTCCGTATATGATCATCGAACTTAAACTTAGCTCGCAGTAACACGGTACGGGGAGATACTCCAGTGGCTCCAACACGTGGTTTATGAATGGTTAGATGTAGACATCTTGGGTCGTCTTTGTCGCCTGTTATCTGGGTATTAATGAATAATTTGTTTACCTACTTTTTGATTCTTTAAAATTTTAGACTTATAAAATACAAATTTTAGGCTCGATCATTGAAAATTATATAATATCCATGAATGAACAAAAAACAACCGAATAAAAAAAGTAAAAAACCATACGTTTAGTGTCATTACTACTTATTTATAATTGTTTTCGTTACAAATAACGTATCTAACAAACTAGACTGGATGCGTGAGATTTTTTTTTCTGTTTAATTTAGTAAATAATTGCACTTCAAAAGTGAATTATCACCAAAAGTTTCCAATTTTTTCGCATTTTTTTTTTTGAGAAAGTAATTCAGTTTTTGGACCACATTAAGTCCCCCTATAAATAATTTGCAAGAAAAAAACCATTTTAAACCTTCTTAAACTTATTTTTACATAGATCTAACCTCTAAATCCTGCAAACTGCCAACCAATTTGGCTACTCCCCAGCCTAACTTCTGTTTGTCTGGCTCCACTAGTATTATCTGAATATTGTCCACGGCAAGGAATCGATGGTGCCATGTACCGTCTTTTTGTATTATGTCACATGATATTAGGTCGGAGTCATCTGAAAGAGTATTAGAATTAGAATAATTATAATTTAGGGATGCAGGAACATCAAATTAGATTCTTTTTCACTAAAATTATGGATAAAGAAAACATAAGTCAAAACTCCATGTCTCAACAGTGGGAACTGGGAACACATATAATAGGATGACGATGATTTCTACTTTACTATTTCACTGAAGGACAAATCTAATGAAAATTATTTTGAAACTTTTATATGTATGTATGTCATAATGCCAATTTAATTTAAATTTTCAATTTGACCTAAAAATCTATGAACCATCATTGTTTTGTGAACCTCTATATACATTTTTATTGAGTAAGGATAATAATAATTGCTACAGAATTTCTAAGATAAAAATAACAAACATATTCCTGTATATAGTAGGCAGTAATATTTAATAGACACTCACTGAGATCTAAAGTTTTGCCAACTTGCACGAACGGCGCATGATTAGCCAAAGGCAATTGAGTTTCTTGTTTTCCGGACAGCTTTAGATACAAATCTCGGATAAGGAAGAACGTCCGGATTGCACGACGAGCTCGCTCCATCTAAAGGAATGATTTTTTTATATAATAATTAATAATATATTATTAGGTATGAAAATATTTTACTGGCTTAACATGAATGCATAGAAAATGACACAAGTCCAATAATATAAATTTTATTTTGAAGATTTTTTTGTATCAAATTTTCACAAAATAATGTGGTCTGACAGAGATTAAAAAATATACATTGAAATTTGAAACCAATTCAAAGCCATTACCGAATAGATGTAAATTAATTTTAATTTTTTTCAATTAGGAGAGTATTTTATTTACCTCGCCACTTGGTAGTCTTTTCTCAAAGGCAATTCCAGACATAGGCGTTTTAGTCGGAGGGAGCAATATAGCCGCATCCATACAAAGCCACTCCACATTTAACGGACGTTTACTCATTTCACAGTACCTTTAAAAATTTTCAGAATTAAGGAAATATTGCTTAAAATAATATCCTGTAAATAAACCGTTAGGCGAGATTCTTACGAGTTACTGTTAATTTGCCAAGTAGGTTTTAGAAATGATTACTTCACGCCTTTCTTAAATTTAAAAGGAAATCCAACAAATATAAAAAACTAGGTTTCCGACCGCGGCTTCGCCCGCGCAGTCAAAGAAATACCCGCATAGTTCCCGTTCCCGTGCGATTTCCGGGATTGCGTCATTTTCCCGGGGTAAAAAGTAGCCTATGTCCTTTCTCGGGTATCAAAATATCTCCATACCAAATTTAATGAAAATTGGTTCAGTAGTTTAGGCGTGATTGAGTAACAGACAGACAGACAGAGTTACTTTCGCATTTATAATATTAGTATGGATAAACTGTTACACAAAATCACAATGTTTATTTTATCATTAATTTAATATTTAAAATTTTATTAATCTTCATTTGTAGTGAGTGGTGAGTCCGTAAACCCTAGTTATATTAAAAATCAGATAACTAAAAACTTACTCATCCTCAAACATATCCAAGAATATATCGTCACACTTATAAAAGTTCCTCGCTAACGCAGCGGCTCTTGCTCTTAGATTGTCCGCGGCCGCTAGATGCCGTGCGCTCGCTATACCCCCCGACCCCTCCATGGATATCTTGAGCAAACGGACTGTTAACTCGCATGTTACTAGACGCACTTTTGACGCTGGAAGGGAGAAATTAATGTGGGTAGAGTGAAGTGTCAAATAAAAAAACGATTTTGAAAAATATGAATATGGGGCTTTATTTCTAAAGTGGCTATATACCCGACCCCTTTCATGGCTATCTTTAGCAAACAAGTAAGGGAATTGACTTTGATCATTAAAACAACTATATACCTAAAAACTACAACCCGCGCGAGTCAACTTGAGACCTGCTACCTATACCCATCTCTTTCACTCTCACGTGATAATAGAATGGAGTGAAAGGGACAGGACCATTTTTCAGATGTCAAGTTAACTCGCGCGAGTTATATATAAAAACGAATAATAGAATTGATAAAGTAAAATAAAGCTTATTAGTAGTACTTCAATTAAATTTTGTCACCAAATTCACAAAACGATTCAAAGATATATTAAGTATAGATAGGTATGGGAAAAGAAATAGTAACGTAAATTTCCAAATGTAATCTTACCAGGTTTGCAGCTAAGATGGGCTATCGACATTAATTTGGATATTAACAAAGCATTGAATCTGTCTTTAGATTTTATCGGCTGAGGCGTGCCTTCTTGTGTACTACTACTTTCTTCTTGACTACTTTCATTGGCCACTATAACTTTACCACTATCGTCTAGTTCAGATCGTAGTAATGTGTCCAAGAGCTCACTGCTCACTCCTGAAAATTAATTTATATTTGAAAATAACCTTAATAGATAAAAGGAGCAAGGAACAAAAAAGCACTTATAGTTATATGGTTCTTACCGACTGGTTTACCAAAGATGCGTGAAAATTTTAAGAAAATTAGTGATTATTTAAAACACCTTAATACTTGGCACAATTTGCAAAAAAATCAGTTATGATTTTTCAGTAGAAGCTTACCTTTATTGTTAATCAGAGCATACAATAGACACAATGCAAATAATGCCTTGTAATCGTCCTCACTGCAATCTAAAGAGTCTAAAACAGTCTTCAAAAATGGCTTTTTCTCTACATCTCTACTCTCCTTTTCAATTACACCTTCTAATGTCATGGCTTTTTCAGTTGATGTACTTGGCATTGAACCCAGTAATTTTTGTTTTTCCTCGTCCGTTATATTATTAAATTCAGATACAGTTTTAGAAGAGTTCGAATCTATACCAGAATCTGGTAAAGGCGAATCGGGCATATTTTCCTTACCAGTAGGCGATTTTAGGGAATGTATTTGCGTGACCAGATCCTCTGTAGAATCGTGAGCAATGCTCGAAGTTTCGCTTATATGCGATGTGGACGGAAGAGAGGTGGATACTAGCTCAGGATCAAGGTCACAGCTGGAATGATCTGTGTCATAGCCGAACGCTTTAGCGCCACTATATTCTGGCGTTGTATAATCCCTATCATGGCAAGTAGTACATTCCAAAGCTTTTTCTAAACTCAACTGGGGCTTCGAGAACTCCAATTTGACATTGGACTTTGCACTACTGATATACAAGTCTAATATTTTCATCGCCCCGTCTTCGAATATAGATAAATCAGATTGTATAATAATCCAGGCCAGAGCGTGGACAATAGGGCCGTGCGTTATAATTAGGAACACTTGCGATAAAAGAAATAGGGAAACGACGCAAGATACCGATGGCTTGGAATCTTCTTCGGAGTCCATTTTTTGTATGGGATATTTTATTCTAGGAGGCACATCTGTGCTCCTACCGGATAGAATGGCTTCAAGATTGCGCGTAATTACTTCAATACTTTGTATGTGGTCTCTGTTATATGGTGACGATGTGGTCGGACGTTTGATGGACGCGGAGGTTAAAGAATAAATATATAAAGGTATGAGAAGTTTGTGTAGTAGATGTTCAGTGAGGACATCATTTAAATCTGGGATATTGAGACATAGAATATCGTTAATGTAATGCAGATGGTCCAAATGTTCTGCAACTAAGTCGTCAAGTTTCTGTTGTGACTGATGGCTGAAAAGAAGTAATCTTCTCTTAATTTTATAGGCACTATGAATTACATCTTGGCCATAAATTATAGATGTTACTCATTAATTAACTCCATAGTAGTGAAACTTACTCAGCATCATTCCTGACACAAGCATCTAATTCCAATATGTGTTTACCGATAAACCACACTAGATTACTGAAGTATGGCGCTGCAGTTCTAAAAAAATAACCAAAATAATTATTACTTAATCATCAATTAAATTGAGATCATACAATTACTTGCAAGTTGCAATTAAAACAGAAGTAATTAAAAGGCCTTTCCTTCGATCCTTCGATCTTTGTCTTAAGTTAAATTTTGCGCGTGTTGAAGTAGTGTTTAAAATAAATTAAAAACTATAATTATTTTTTTTATAACTGAAAATGTCAACAAAATAAAAATAATAGCATGTTTGATAATGTTCAACATTTAACCTTAGTTTATGTTTAAATGATGTTATTATTCATATTGTAATCAAGAAGTCATAATACACGACTATTATTTATCACTTAGAGAATTAAAATAATCTTAATTTCTGTAGGTGATAACTTTTTAAATCCCGCTTATTAGACTATCAAAAAATTTTGTTACAACATATGTATTTATCGAAAAAAAAATTTTTTTTAACTTTATATGTATATAGGTAGACCACAAAATCGCCTGATGTGAAGCTAACACAACAAATAATCTCAACAAAAAAAATGTTTGCAGTAAGTATGTAGGTTAAAAACATAAATTAAGGTTCTAGGCAATATAAATCTATAAAATATACATAACAATAGAAGACTTACCTATCTCTAATAAAACGAAGCATACTCGCGTCTTGTACCCTATACACATTTAATGTTAGAGTCCGCACAGCTATACGAACCATAGATTCTGGGTGATTGAAGAATTTGATTGCTTCTGTGTACAGTGGAAAATCTTTTGTATGCTGAAATAAGAAATAACACAACATTCTTAGTATTTTTTTCTTAATTGCATGTTGTTGTGCAACTTACGGCACATGGGCATATGTTTAAAAATATGTAATTAATAATTTTCAATGAACTGATTGAAATAAACATTAGCAAGCATTTTCTGACATAAGCCTGTTTTTAACATTCAGACTTCAATTCTATTAAACATTATTTCCAATTCTATTGCATAATAATGGCTCCAATTAATAGTTTATGTCATTTACTAATCTTAATCTTAATATATATAAATCTCGTGTCACAATGTTTGTCCTCAATGGACTCCTAAACCACTTAACCGATTATAATAAAATTCGCACACCATGTGCAGTGCGATCCAACTTGAGAGATAGGATAGTTTAAACATGTAGGTACCACGGGTGAAGCCGGGGCGGACCACTAGTAGTTTATAATTATAATATTTGTTGTATACAAATACAACAATACATTCAAATTTTATGAAATGTATTCATATCTTACCTCATTATAGAAAAAGTGAATGGTATGATTATTTAGTTTCAAGCTGAGAGTTTTCAAGAAAGATATATAGTATGCCATAACTTCCTCGTCAGAAACATCAAACTTATGTACAATAATGGAATTTACATGGTTGTTGCTTAATAAATAATCTGAAAGTAATTGCATTTATTTATTAAAGAAGTCACTGATTCTGTATGTATGCAAGTTTAAATTTCTAGATCCTTGTGCTAAATATTTTACTAATTTAAGTGCCAACATCAAACATATTTTTAAGTTAGATCAATGTTATTTTATAAATAATAAGATACAAAGTAAATTAAGGGTCAAGAATTACATAAAATTCATTTTAACTTTTTCCTTAGACCTAAACAATGTGTGATCTGCCAACAAATCACCAGTTAATAGAATGACCTTATCAATATTGTATTTGAAACAAATACATTGAATAAGAAGATTATTCTATTACCTCTTGATAATCTCATGTAAGGTTAGAAAATCTGCATTTATTGCCCTTAATGACATGAAACCTTATACAGTCGCAACAAATCATATAATAGTTATTTATACTCTTCCGCTATATAATATGTTTATGGGATTGAAAATCAAGTTCAACTAATGACTCATCTAGGAAATTCTTCTTATCAAAGTAAATTGGATAATTCTGATTTTTTTTCTATGTTATCATTAACAAATATCAATATTAATACAGGGCAAAATTTATATTTGTTGTTTAACGGACTACAGTTCATGGATAATAGCTACAAATATATCCATTATCTATACCAACTACTTACCAATAAATTATATTTCTTAGGCACGCCCTACAACCAAAACCACTGAACGGATTTTGACTAATGAGGTGTTGTTTTAATCATTACAATTATTATGGTAGTGACAAAAGTGAAGTCCCATGTCCTCTAGTGGGGTAAGGGACAGATGCATTATACATCCGTTTCACTGATCAATTTTCTTTATGGACAAAGAGGACCTTCTATATCCTACCAGACCGAGACATTTTTTTTTCTTCGTCTTCACCGGGAATTGAACCCAGGACCCTCTGGTACTACGCTCATTCGTCAACCACTGTACCAAGGAGGTGGTCATGGTAGTGACATAGGCAACATAAATTAGCAGGACTGTTTTGTTTTCATAATAATATTTAGTGTTGGGACATATTTTTCTTGGTGTCATAAGGAAATTTGAATAAATATAAACAATGGTAACACTTACAAAGAGAGGTTTCATTTCTTATATTCTCAAATAGAATATTGAGAGTCTGCAATAACTGCACACAAACATATGAAGATCCACCACACTTTTGCCTCATTATTTTAAGGAAATATGACAACATGTTCTTTTCTAGGAAAAAACTGTAAAGAAAAAAAAAAGTGTATGATTTATGTTTTTTACCACAAACTTCAACTTGAATATACTCGTAAGTTCTACTTAATTACTTATGTGAAATGTATTACAAATCATACAGAGCAGAAATATAATTAACATTTAACATACTTATACAACAAGATTGTTTTCTTTACACATAAGAAATAAAATGAAAAACAAGCAATATTCAAAGCAATTTTAAATAAAATTAAACTTACTCGAACACAGAACTATCATTTTGATCACCCCATATTAAAATTTCGGCAATGCACCTCAAGGACTCCACTAAAATACCACGATTGCTCTCAGATACAGTTGTATTCTTACATAAAATATTGTGAAGATATTTTAATCTCTCCAAGGAATGGGGATTTTTAGGACGACCCCATCCACCCCCAAACCAACTTCTACTTCGAAACATTATTCACAACACTTATGACTTAAATTAAGAATCGCAATGAAACAGAGAACTTTTAGTTCATTTCCTGAATAGCACTGCGTATTAGCACATTATTATAATAGCATAATGTCACTAAACAGATTCATGATGTTATATTTCACACAAAAGAATTCAATAAACACGCTACGCCACATGTGTTGTTTGATTTTTATTTTATTTTTAATGATTTTGTTATTTTTACATTTCCTGTTGTAAAGTTTAATGTAATCTTGACATTTTTGACAGTACCTACAGAATACAGATGATGCTGACAACTGACACTGACATTGTCAACAATGTCAACAGACTACACAACAAACTTTGGTTATTACAAGATTATAAATGAAAATCATCATAATATTGTAATAATTATTGAAATTAGTATGGAGTGTACACAGAACATTAAAAACACTGTTCTGTGGGTGTGTAGAAATAAGTTACAACTTACAATAATTTAAATATTTAAACTTTCAAACTTTAAAGTTAACGTAATACATGAAAATGCTTGTTGTGGCTTGTTAGTGGAAATATTCCCTCTTAATTTTAATAACTTTCTGATATTATAGTATCTGTGAGACTGGATACAAGCTGGAAATATGACTCTGATGTAGAGTATGCATGGTACCTACTGCATGGTACATCATAATTATTAATTTTCATAATTATTTTAATCAATTCTATAAGTACTTACCTAGTTACATTGAAATACCAAAAAAAGAAACACTACCTAGTTAATAGAATTAATTTTGGTATTTTTGTGTCTGCTTGCTGTCCGGCTTTTATACAAAATCTACTGGACGGATTTTGATGAAACTTTTTGTTATCATATTAATACGGAATAGGGTATTTCCACAGGTATTTCTAAATAAAATATAATCATAATAATATGAATTGTTTAATGTTAAAACTTTTAACTAGATGGCGCGCTAATCGCTATTCTGAATTATACATACAATCTGTGCATACAATTTTTATTTTTGTGAATCCATAGCACGCATCCTTCCTTTAAAAAAACATATTAATGGCTGGCCTATGTGTAGAGGTTACTTACAGCATAATATTTGGATTTTATTTTTTTACCTTACATACAATATACTTAATTAACTTTTAACCCTTAATCGGCCATGACTTCAAACAAGTTAATTTTAATACATCAGTACGGGGTTATATCGAGATTAAGGACTTGAGTATTAAAAAAAAAATATTGGGTAGGTACCTAATAGTTTTATCCATGAACATACATGTGGGAAATAATCTCCCACTTGACTAGCTTTTGCCCGCGGCTTTACTCGTCGATTTTAACACAGGGACAAAAAATAAAAATGCATCATTAAATTTATTATTTATTGAATATGTATGAATTTTTTAATTACTTTTTACTTTACTTAACTTTTTATTTTTTATAACTACTTTGTATCCTTACGGGATAAATATATTCCCACTTGAAGATTTCATGCACGGCTATAACAGGGTATTAATTTCCCATCATTTTTGAATGAGAAAAAATAACCCAAAGTAACAGCTTTCGTAGGTTATTTTACTAACATTGACAGTTGACGTTTAGAAAGATGTGTTGCTAGAAAAAAATTAAAGGAACTATCTATCATAAGGTGCGTTCCTTAAATTTTACCGTATCTTTAAAAATACAAAAAATAATAATTAATTTGTGGGCAATGCCGAGGTGGGAAAATAATATCCCCATGGCTTATTAAGGGTTAAAGAATAGAAAAAAATGGATTTTGAAACGGGATTTAAATCCGCGTCTTTCGCCTTGCCTGTATTTTTTCTATTCTTCACTAATTTCTCAAATAGAAAGCATTTGAATGCTATAAAAGTAATTAATAATAAATCCGAATAATTAATGTGATTTTTATCAACGTTAAAGTAGGTTTAATTATACAATTATGTGCATGTAGATTAATATAGGCTACCTATGTAGAGTCACTAGAGTGTAGATAATTTACTACAAAATTGGAAAGCTTATATGGGAATTAGTGAATTACTTACCACAACAACACTATTTTTATTAGATTGAGGAATGAGGAAAATAAGTGAAAGCATGTTTTCATATCGTTTTTATTAAGAAGATTTTAATACAATTATTTAAGGTAAATACACAAAAATTGAATCGAAATACATTTTTTCAGTCAATATACTTAGGTACGCTATAATTAAAAATTTTGCCGAAATTTTACTTAAGTACAAAAGTTTGTGTTATTTTTATCTGATCGTACTTATTTTCGGATTTATTTTCATTTCATATTATGAATATTACAAACGAGAGCCTTAGTTAGTAGATGTTAATTGTTATCTATCACATAAATAGGTAAATAATGTGAACCTTAACGTAGGGTAGATACTTATTACTTAGTCTTAAATTAAATAAATTATTAGCAAAATGCATTATTCTTAGTTGTATAATAAGGGACGGATTTAGCACGCATTTATTTTGAGCATAGTTTTGTACCTACGTCTTATATTATAAAAAATAAATTAGAACGTTTATTATTACATCGAAGTAAATTTGATAAAATAAATTATAAATACTATCTAATACTAAAAAAAAACTATGTATTCCTTACTCTGACTCAAAATTACTTAAGACAGTTACTAAATTAATAATCTCCTATATTGTTGATTACATCGATATCGATATGTGATAAGTGATAACCTATATTAAGAAGAAAAAACTAGAATTACATTAAATTACTTATATAGTAAATATGATGACAAAGTATGTGTTCTAAGAACTTTTATAATAAATTATACACATAATAAATGTTACTAGATGACTATAACAATTCATAGTACCTTCTTATTGTAGTACTATATAAACAGGCGTATTTCTTCTCAACCTAGGTCAGCGTTATTCAAAAATTATGTTCAAATTTTCGTTCGAACCTATAGATAAATATCAATCATTTAGTCCAAATACAACTAAGCAATTGTTTTTTTAAATTCGTGAACAAGGAACGGCCCTTGTCGCAAACGTTTACAACCTTCTTACGACTATATAATGTTATGTCGCTATTACACATTAATATCTCATCAGACTCCAAAGTAATGTGAGCTCGATACGAGCCATTTAACTTCATGTACCAATAAACAAAAGCTTAAGGATAGAAATTCTGAAGAGCATCCGAATAAATAGAGTTGTAAGTGTCTCGTAGCACGTAAACGCTATCGCCAGGCTTCCCGTTAAATACGTACGGACCCTTTAAGTTTGTGATCTTAGAATTGTTTGGAGCTGGTTTTGGTTTCGGTTTTGAATACGATGGGGCATTGTAGCTGGGGCGAGATCCAGAAGGCATTAGTTGTTGAGGTCCGCCAAATCCATAGGGGTCCATAGGCATCTGTGGGAAAGTAGGAGCGCCACTCCATTGATAAACTCCTGTGGGTTTTCCATTCGATACGAAGTCTAAAGGCAAGTTAATGAAAGGATCAGACACTTGGGATGGGATATTCTGTGGCATCATCGGAGGCATCGGTGGGCCAATACTAGGAGGCTGCGATACATAACCTAATCCTGGTACAAACATGTAAGGAGTTGGGGGCAACCTGATATAGAAGATGGGAGAGTTGTCATACTGGAGAGAGTTGATGTTATCATTGGGAAAAGATTCTCCATTTCCGTTTTTCTTCTTATTCTGCTGTCGACGTCTTGAAGGAATGGTACGTGATAAATCATCATCGTCGAAATTGTCATCATTTACAGAAAAAGTGACGTCATCATCATCATCTTCGTTGTAATCTAAGCCCGATGACAAGTAAGAAGGAAAGTAGCCAAATAAGTTTAATGCCTTGTTGCGTCTGTTATTGGGTGTAGGTGCTTCTGTTGTTGTAGTTTCTTTAAATTTCTCTTGCAATTTACTGTGTCGGCTTGTACTTGTTTCTTCTGGAAGAGTTGCATCTCGTGATCGTCTTGACGGCGCACTTTGTGTGTGAAGTACTAAGCCCAGGAACACCAACTTGATTAATAGCCTCGAACAGCCCATGGTTGTATCTGAAAAGACAAAAAGACAGCATATTAGGTTTATCTATTATTTAATAATTTAATGACTAGGTCATTTATTTTTAATCTATCTTCCGGTGTGTCTCCAAGCACAAGAAACTATTAACTAGTGTGCTTATGGTTTATGGTATAACGAATGATAACAGCGGAATACGAGAAAATATTATGCATACAGTAATCTTTGACCATATGCAGTAGGAAGGAATATTTGATATACTGTTTCATAACTCCTTTTGTAAGCTAAACCGATTTGCCGGTAATTGCTGATAGTTCACCGACCACACAAATACCCATCTGCTAATGTCCAACGCAGAGTAAGATAAATTGTCAGACAGCCTGTGGGAGGAAAGGTATCAACACCATAAATCTCTAGGTGACCACTGTTAGGCAAAATGGAATGCTGAAACCAGTCTTGACTGTAATTGAAGTAATTATTTAAAGCCCTCAAATGGTTATACAATTAGGCGTATCATGGGCGGAATTGTAAACTCCTAAGTCCTAAGGATGTCATTATTATTGTCCTGTCTTCGTTCGAAGCATTCAATACTTTAATAATATACGACGCAAAAAAAATAAAGGAATGCAAAACTCTTTTTATAGATATGCTTTGATAGGACGCTATGAGATAGAGCATTAAGGCCAGCACTTATGTTTTAAAAATGCAATTTCCATCTAAATCGGTATTGTGTAAAGGCGTTAATTTACTTGAATATCTGTCGTGTGTCACTCAAATTGATATATCGCCACCTCAGTACTAACTATGCAAAAATATGCAAATAAATACTCCATACCACGAGACAAGAATAATGACGTGTAAATTGAATTCAATACGTAATGTTTGTCCGTCGTTCCTTCACTGACAGGGTGTTAATAATGTAACTCTGTGGTTATAGTATCAATCTTCCTTATCTTAACTTGTAATAGGTAGCGTAATGGGTGTTTGAAAAATTGAAGTGTTGATAATTATTGATATAGAGAATATGAAGGCTTGTAATATGAACGTCGATCGTTAGTAATACGATTAAAATGACTTTATCTAGTTATTAAAAGGATGCAGCGAAATAAGCTTGTAATTATTTCATTATTTATTGGGCGTGCTCTATTTATGGATAAAAAGGCATCATCATTTTTATAGATATTTTCTGAAAACTGCTAACGAGCAATATTGATTAGTGATTAAAATTAAAAAGAAATAGTGCTTATTTCTATATCTATTGAAAACAAGCCGTTCGTCTCGGTTACGCCCGGGTTGGGGTGGCCGGTGGGATAATAATAATAAAATAATTGATTACACAAAGTACTCATGCTTTGACAGGATCGTTTATGGTAAATAAAACAAAAAACTTAAAGCTATTAAGCCTGTTTTAATAATAACATCAATGAATATGACATTTCTGACGCCTATTAGTCGTATTAAAAATGTTTAAGCATTAATGAGCAATACGATAGGACAACTTGCTTATCAAATTTATATCTCAAGAAAACCAGATTAAATACACTTAATTGCGATATCCGATAATGAACATTTCCTATTCGGATACCTCAAAGGGCTTAATTGCAATCTAGTTTTATATGACATCATAATATTTTAGATGTATCTAACGTTTTTATTTTTGCTGTTTTACTATAATAATTATACTTAACATCAAGTCATATTGTTATGATAGGTATCTTAATATTTTTTAAAAGATGTTTGTATTTTTTTCGCATGAAATTTTCATCTAGTTAGGGTGTTTTTTCTCCAATAATGAGCGAGGATGCGTAGCGAGGAATATGTTTGTAAACAACCAATAGTATCGGCTATACTATAATATAGTATCGCACAATAATATCCTCGCACATTATTGGTGGAAAAGCACGTTTACGGTTTATCAAAAGACCTTAACTTTTTATAAACATATTTCAGTACGCGTTTACAATACCAGTAGCCAGTAGGCAGTACGTAGGTAAGTAAAAATATTCAGGTACGTAAAGCTGGCGATGAAAAATTAGCGAAATTAAAAAAAAACAACACCAGAATTTGTTGCTTATTTGTTGCTAATTAGTTGCTATAATGACGATTTTGTTGCTCAACCCGTTCGCTGAAAATCAGCAACAGTTCTAGCTTAACGTTAAGGTAGCGTGCAGAAATCGGAAAAAGGGATGGATCGTTGCAAAAATGCAGATGAATTTGTTGCTAATTTGTTGCTGCATAAAAACAGTGAAAATTTTGAATTTTTTTCATTGGCGCCAAAAATAACACTGGCCACGTCAACTCAATTGTCGATTTTCGGTAGTGAAACATAAAAAAAAAATTGTTGCTCCTCACATCGTTCACTGGCAAAGTGTACAGAGCCAGCAACAAAATAGAAACCGGAAGTAGAGTTAATTTTGAAACCGGTTTGCTCGAAAATCGTCCACGCCAACTTAACTGTCGATATTCGGTAGTGAAACATAAAAAAAAATTTGTTGCTCCTCACATCGTTCACTGGCACAGTGAACAGAGCCAGCAACAAAATAGAAACCGGAGGTAGAGTTAATTTTGAAACCGGTTTGCTAGAAAATCGTCCACGCCAGCTTAACTGTCGATTTTCGGTAGTGAAACATAAAAAAAAATTTGTTGCTCCTCACATCGTTCACTGGCACAGTGTACAGAGCCAGCAACAAAATAGAAACCGGAAGTAGAGTTAATTTTGAAACCGGTTTGCTAGAAAATCGTCCACGCCAGCTTAACTGTCGATTTTCGGTAGTGAAACATAAAAAAAAAATTTGTTGCTCCTCACATCGTTCACCGGCACAGTGTACAGAGCCAGCAACAAAATAGAAACCGGAAGTAGAGTTAATTTTGAAACCGGTTTGCTAGAAAATCGTCCACGCCAGCTTAACTGTCGATTTTCGGTAGTGAAACATAAAAAAAAAATTTGTTGCTCCTCACATTGTTCACCGGCACAGTGTACAGAGCCAGCAACAAAATAGAAACCGGAAGTAGAGTTAATTTTGAAACCGGTTTGCTAGAAAATCGTCCACGCCAGCTTAACTGTCGATTTTCGGTAGTGAAACATAAAAAAAAATTTGTTGCTCGTCACATCGTTCACTGGCACAGTGTACAGAGCCAGCAACAAAATAGAAACCGGAAGTAGAGTTAATTTTGAAACCGGTTTGCTAGAAAATCGTCCACGCCAGCTTAACTGTCGATTTTCGGTAGTGAAACATAAAAAAAAAATTTGTTGCTCCTCACATCGTTCACCGGCACAGTGTACAGAGCCAGCAACAAAATAGAAACCGGAAGTAGAGTTAATTTTGAAACCGGTTTGCTAGAAAATCGTCCACGCCAGCTTAACTGTCGATTTTCGGTAGTGAAACATAAAAAAAGAAATTGTTGCTCCTCACATCGTTCACTGAAACAGTGTACAGAGCCAGCAACAAAATAGAAACCGGAAGTAGAGTTAATTTTGAAACCGGTTTGCTAGAAAATCTTCCACGCCAGCTTAACTGTCGATTTTCGGTAGTGAAACATAAAAAAAAATTTGTTGCTCCTCACATCGTTCACTGGCACAGTGTACAGAGCCAGCAACAAAATAGAAACCGGAGGTAGAGTTAATTTTGAAACCGGTTTGCTAGAAAATCATCCACGCCAGCTTAACTGTCGATTTTCGGTAGTGAAACATAAAAAAAAAATTTGTTGCTCCTCACATCGTTCACTGGCACAGTGTACAGAGCCAGCAACAAAATAGAAACCGGAAGTAGAGTTAATTGTAGAGTAGAGTGAAACATAAAAAAAATTTACCGGTTTTACTCTACCTCCGGTTTCTATTTTGTTGCTGGCTCTGTACACTGTGCCGGTGAACGATGTGAGGAGCAACAAATTTTTTTTTATGTTTCACTCCCGAAAATCGACAGTTAAGCTGGCGTGGACGATTTTCTAGCAAACCGGTTTCAAAATTAACTCTACTTCCGGTTTCTATTTTGTTGCTGGCTCTGTACACTGTGCCGGTGAACGATGTGAGGAGCAACAATTTTTTTTTTTATGTTTCACTACCGAAAATCGACAGTTAAGCTGGCGTGGACGATTTTCTAGCAAACCGGTTTCAAAATTAACTCTACTTCCGGTTTCTATTTTGTTGCTGGCTCTGTACACTGTGCCAGTGAACGATGTGAGGAGCAACAAATTTTTTTTTATGTTTCACTACCGAAAATCGACAGTTAAGCTGGCGTGGACGATTTTCTAGCAAACCGGTTTCAAAATTAACTCTACCTCCGGTTTCTATTTTGTTGCTGGCTCTGTACACTGTGCCAGTGAACGATGTGAGGAGCAACAATTTCTTTTTTTATGTTTCACTACCGAAAATCGACAGTTAAGCTGGCGTGGACGATTTTCTAGCAAACCGGTTTCAAAATTAACTCTACTTCCGGTTTCTATTTTGTTGCTGGCTCTGTACACTGTGCCGGTGAACGATGTGAGGAGCAACAATTTTTTTTTTTATGTTTCACTACCGAAAATCGACAATTAAGTTGACGTGGCCAGTGTTATTTTTGGCGCCAATGAAAAAAATTCAAAATTTTCACTGTTTTTATGCAGCAACAAATTAGCAACAAATTCATCTGCATTTTTGCAACGATCCATCCCTTTTTCCGATTTCTGCACGCTACCTTAACGTTAAGCTAGAACTGTTGCTGATTTTCAGCGAACGGGTTGAGCAACAAAATCGTCATTATAGCAACTAATTAGCAACAAATAAGCAACAAATTCAGGTGTTGTTTTTTTTTAATTTCGCTAATTTTTCATCGCCAGCTTTACGTACCTAAAATATTCAATATCTAAGAATAAAATGGAATGACGAAATCATTATCTTTTCACCCGAGAAAAAACAAATAGATTCGTCATCATTAACTTCACATTAAGTTGTAATAGAAAGAAAGATGAAACGAGTGCGGGTCATTAGGCCTTGACACCTGCGTGCATTGAGCTTATGAAATTACGATTTCAACATTTTCATTTCCTTATAGAAATTGTTTCTATTGATAACTATTAACTATATTATATTATGTAGTTTAACTTTATTTTTGTCATCTGTTTTTTATGAAACAATTACCTATTTTATATCGACCACCCGTTCGTCTGGCTTCACCCGGGATAAAAAATACTTACCTACGGCACTCACAATTAATGTGACTTTATTTAAGTAACTCTTAATAACATTTAAATTCACTATTTTAATTAACATTGGTCATTGTATGTTGCTATTACAGTTCGTTAGTATCGTTGCTATGCTTAAATTATTTGAGAACATTATTGAGAGTTAGCTTGTTATTTTATTTCATATCGTTAAGATGACTTACTTTGAATCATTATAGCAACCTAATCGTAATACCTATTCATGCGTCAGCAATATTATCTGAAACAGAGCCGTGGGCACAATTTCCAAGATTAATAAAGTCGACATATTCACATGCTATGAAGGGGGCGGAAGGCGTACATCATTCTGCAATTATTGGTTGTTTCTATATAAAACCGTTTACAGCTCTGTTATTATGCTATATTCCGATGTCTTAGTTTCCTTATCAACTAGCTTTTTATCGGAAATGAGGTTATAAACGAAGCATGAACGTATTTTTATAAGCTACTAGCGGTCCGCCCCGGCTTCGCCCGTGGTACATGTTCACGTTTTCTCTACATAAGAACCATCCTCGTACTTCAAGGAATATAATAAAAAAAGAATTATCGAAATCGGTTCAGCCGTTCTCGAGTTATGCGCTTACCAACACATTTTGCGATTCATTTTTATATATAAGATAGATACAGGGTTGACTATTAGTTGCAAGACTTCACTTACTTACATAACTAACTACTTATTTCATGTTAAATGAAAATCTCGAAATTTCACTAGGTACAAATTCACCCAACCAGACTTGCAAAAGCACTTAAAATCACTTTTGAATTCAGTTATAAGCTAGAAAAAGCTCAAAGACTGTGAAACTATAAATTTGATTTAAATAACAGACAAAATTAGTAGAATAGCTACCTACGTTAAAAGCAATCACAGCTAACTAAACTGTATAACTTTAACGTAAAAATGAAAAGAAAAATAATGAAACTTTTAAGAATGTGACGCATAAACTAAGGATTATCTTAATTGGCGCTTCCATTTATGTCTGGAGATCAGAGAGTACAAGCTCATCTAGTTTAATTGGTGAATTTTACGATCACAACCATTAATCGAAAGACGTTTGGAATATTAACATATTTTTGCTAGAAATAACTAAAGGGAACTATGCTCAGAAGCAAGGATACAATCTCATTTATTTGAAAATAACAATATCTAGGTACTGATTATAATATTTACCTCTCCTATACGAAATAAGCAAACTTTTTTCATTTCATTTTCGTAGTTTTTTTTATGCAACATTTAATCTTCATATAACTAGGTACCTAATAAAAAAGTCCTCTACAAAATCGTCAAAAAACTTAGTAGCTTTTATTTCTAAACGTAAAAGTCGTAAATTAGAGTAATTACAGTTTTAATTAGAGTCTGCTAGTAAAGCCAATTCAACATTTTTGTATTAAAAATAAATGAATTCAATCAGGACACAGACCCAAAAAAGGTTTTAAGCCACGTCGTTTTCCACGCAATTTACTCCGTCTCAGATTCAAACTTACAAAATATGTATGTTAATTTAATTTTTGCACGCTCATAGTTTAATGTTGATCTCAGAATTTCATAAATCACACAAGAAAATAAATATCTACATTTCATTAAAAAGTATTACGATTATTACGGTGGATTTTTTATATCATCACTAAAACGTTTTCTATTTTATATTATTTTACGGAGAAATAAAACTTTTATAATAAAATTTAAAATATTTTCTTTTTTTATTACATATATTCCATTAGGCCACAGAATAATAACTAATAGCTTGGAAGAAATTGCTTGAAGCAATAAAGCCGCCCTTTGCATCTAATGTCCTGTCTGTGTGTGTGAAATTTGTATTTGTGTTGTATGCAATAAAGATTATAAATTATAAATAAACTTTGCCACGTATTTACAAGCGATTAAAGATTGCTGGATATGTTACTTGTTTAATTATATATATTTTTAAGTGGTATTCCTGTTCAAATTATCGATTAATTTTATTTCTCAACGTTTCATATTAATTATTCGAGTTCCTTTACAACAAAAAACTAGGATAAAAAGTTTAAAACAAGATGTGAATAACCCGAAGCAACGATCAAAATAACAGATCTATTTCATAAATGTGATAATGAGCATTTTATATACGTTTATTGAACTCAATTATATCTTTAAGGATACACTTACGAATTTGTTCAATTATTTTTTGTTAATAAATCAACTTACATGGTAATACGCATACCGCCAAAATTGGTCCGGGCAACGTCTCCATATTATAATTTATATAGTATTTACATGTACTATCTACAATTTAATATTAACTAATACCAAAAAAAAAATAATCATATTTTTCCAACTTCCAACACAATATTCCAACATTTTATCTGTGATTTTATTTTTAATATCACATTCCACGTTCTCTATTCGAATTTGAAGATAGCCAGAGACACGCTGTGTATAAAAAAAAAATAAAAAAGAGTAAAACCTCCTTTGAATATAACGTTAATTTTATATGACGTTAAGAACGTCCACGTCTAGAATATTATTGTCTATGGGACGCAGATGACATTCAATTGCAATATAATGACCACAATTTGCGTCAAACAAAGCATGGAGAGCGAAAGTTTACGATGATATTAAAGTCGAAGAAATATTCTAAATCAATACTTTTTAAAACAAAAAGTAAAACGCTTTGAAACGTAGTTTATTTAATAAACAGAAAGGAAAATTTTATGCTCGATGGTACCTAATACTTTATTTTCTTGAGCGCGGCTACCTGTGTATTTTCTATTTCCTGCAGCTATAATTTATTGTACGCTGATAAAACAAATTTAAATAATTCATGAATCGATTAACAAGGAATAAAAACCAATCACTGTATGTGTTTTCCTTTATTTATGACATGTTATTCTTGGAAAGCAATTATTGTAAAAAGAAGTTGAACGTATCCACAATAATAAAAAAATATTATTCTTGCATTCATAATATTCTCCTTGCTTTAGATAAACAAAATGCTCTAATAGTGCTCTAATTTTGCAATCCACTATTTTGACAGGAAATTAATATATTTTTAATTATTTGTTTTAAATAATATATTAATAATATTATTGTCATACACTCACGTATTATTCCTATGTTAAAAATGTTTTTTTTTTAAAGAGCCTCGAAACTAAATAATTGATTCCAAATCTACTTCCACTATTTTTTGTAAACATTCTTTCTGTGTCTCTCTGTTCTAAATTTATCATAAAGGTTAACCTTTAACAGACAAGAAATAAATCCTTTTCTAAAGTATCGTGGGGTCTATATTTCAACTTGTAATCCGGTCCTGAAACCCGTTTATTGTAAAAAACACTTGTAATATTATGCAAGCGCAGCTTCGTACAAACAGTTTTTACAGATACTTTTTTTTATAAATATCATGTTTTCATGGTAATTTGACGCTTTGATAAGTTAGCGCACTTCACTTGTCCTAATCAGTAATATATCGTATGTTATTAATTGTAAAATTTGGTGAGATTAATGAATATTGTGACAAAACAAAATAAAAAACAGAGTTTCTTTATTGGATTTTGTGTCTGCTAAGTTTTTTTTCTAAATTTGATTGGCCAAGTCTAGATTTTTTAAGCGTCTTTGTTCATATTTTTCCATCTATAGATATATATACTATAGATATTTCAGACTAAATGTTTTTTCACAATACACAAACTACATCAAATTCCTTTACACATTTAAAGACTATTAAAAGCTCCTTTTTTATATTTAGAACAGCTGCATCTCAAAAGCTGCATTTCACGTTTAATACAGCGCTTGTTTTTTCAGTATACGGTACTTCCTAGTACGTGGCGCTGCTTTTTATTTGTGCGATAATTTACAACATATAACTCATTATTGACAGCAAGATCAATGACTCCATAATTGGCCTCATAGAAACATAGAGGCGACGATTATTTTGATAAGTATATAATTTAATCACGATCGGTACAAAAAGTTAATACGATCACACTTGTTAATTAGGATATAACAATGTAAGTACAGCAATAATGTAGGTAATGGTTTGTAACAACCGTTATTTAAAGGTAATAAAATTAAACGGACAAGCGCGAGTCGGATTGATTAAGAATTATTATTTTTAGTATTTATGGTGATGGAGGGAATGTGTTATTAAAATTATCAAACAAAAACACAAATGTATGTAAACATTACCTACTTAATAAAGTCATGTAAAAAAGTTGCTTTATAATATTTTTTTTACGTTTTATCAGTTTTTATTTGATAAATGCACACATACACATTCCATATTTTTATTTAAGTACATACTTAATATTTCCAAAATAAATATTTTAAGGGGGCGCATAAAGCAAAATAACCAATCTTCTATTAGATGATACGTGTTATATGCAAGGCCAAATCTAAAAAATAAAATATAAATCAAACTAGATGATATGTTCAACGATTCTGTTTAATCAAAAACATAAAATATTAAAATTTACTCGATAAAAAAAAATCACCAAGTTAGCTCTAATTTTCACACTTTTACGTTTTCTACTTGACATGGTAGTTAATACTTATTATGATTTTTTTTTCATAAACAATAATTATATTAAAACATTTGCAAGATATTTGTCAGAGCATTTTGTGTAATTACTTTTAGTTTTGGTTTTATCTGCGATATACCACTTTTATCGTGACAAAATCAAACGTTTATCTCGAGAAAAAAAGAGCGCCAAAAGTGGTTTATCGCAGATAAAACCAAAACTAAAAGTAATTACACAAAATGCTCTGACAAATATCTTGCAAATGTTTTAATATAATTGTTTATGAAAAAAAAATCATAATAAGTATTACCATGTCAAGTAGAAAACGTAAAAGTGTGAAAATTAGAGCTAACTTGGTGATTTTTTTTTATCGAGTAAATTTTAATATTTTATGTTTTTTATTAAACAGAATCGTTGAACATAATTTCATCTAGTTTGATATATATTTTATTTTTTAGATTTGGTCTTGCATATTACACGTATCATCTAATAGAAGATTGGTTATTTTGCTTTATGCGCCCTCTTAAAACCATGCTTTAAAGAAGAATTATAGGCACCTACCTCAAATTAAGCGTTATAATGATTAAGCGACGTCCTGTTAAAATATTGTGCGCAATAAATTGTTCGAGATAATAATATAAAAGAAAGGTAATCCGACATATTTATCGAGGTCCGTAATTCAGTAAGCATGTTACTTTTACTTATGTATCGTATAAATCTTTTATCGACAATTCCATACTTTCTGCGTTCAGTTATTTATTACCATCGATATTGATTCGATACCGTTATGTTTAAAATTTCACCCGTAATTGTACCATGAGTATGGCCGCCAAATATTGTACAATAACAGTCGTGAAATCGTAACACACCGTAACATACGTGACTGATAGTAACATACGTGATTTTGTTAAGCCTAGTGTACATTACAACTAATAATGCAGGAGATTTTTTTTACATTTCTGTTTTATATTGTTAATTAAATTATTTGATTAAATTACTTTAAAACTCAATAAAACAAATTTAAATATTAAAGAAAAAGTTTAATTTCTCAAATTTTGTATTTATATAATACTTACAAATGCAAGAATCATTCACAACTTATGATATTAATTACGAATACGAATTATTATAGTAAAAAAGTTACTAACTTCCGAAACATGATAGTTTTTGAAGTGGGTTCTCTTTATGTAAAAAAGTAAATTTTTAACTTTAGATTCTCTAGTGAGTACTACCCCTAAGAGCCGCTCACGGATGTTACGTAACACAATAGTAACACATGGTATCATTCGTGAATAAAAATATGGTTGGACATAACCTAAAAAGCCTTTATTCGCCAAAGTATTGTAGTAATAAGACGCCGCATAGTTTGATTTGTTACTAGAACACTAAAGCTACACACATAATTTAAATAATATAGTAAATTTGTATTCTTACCTTGCATAATTCTCACTCAAAATTATTAAAATGTTCTGGAACAAAAATGCCGACTACCTTTCGATCAACTTTTACAGTATCAAAATGGCGATTTTTTTTTCTAAAGGTAGGCCAACATGTAAATCGGTGTTGCCCCTACTTAAAAATATTTTTGTGGCTTGGATATCTAGTTATTTAGGGTGTTATTTTATGGTAACCGTGCGTGAAGTATCATTCGTGAAAAAAAGTGAGACATAGTTTTAAGTGAGTTTTATATTAATTTCTTTTATGTTATTTTTATTAGAACTTGTTAAAACTATCCACAAGTTTACAGAATCATTTAGAAATACCAAAATTTTACAGGTATCAATAGATTTTTGCATAATTTTGTGACTTCAAAGTGTGAGATGACTAAGTGGGACACATGATTTTAGTATGGAAATGAAAATAAGCATTTCAAAAAAAAATATTGAGCTTGTTAAAGGCACTCAAAATTAATTTAAATTATTAATATAATGATAAATATAACATAGTGAAGCTGAAACTATTTAAAAACTACCATAATTACTATATAAAAAAATCTGGTGCTATATAAAATGACAAGGACATTTTTTTTTTCTTGAATGTACAATTTTTGGCGGCCATACTCCCATATTATTATTACATCACAAAAATTGGATGATTGTACCAGCCGCTTTGCTACGGTTACCCGAGTGAAAACAACAAATAAATACCTATGACTCTCAACAATAACTTTATTTTCTACCAGTGCAAAAAAATTAGAACAGATTAAAGATTGTTTACTTATAAGATTAATTTAATTTCATGACGATTTAATGAAATAAAATAATCTACATCCGGACGAGCCTAAAAAGATCTTTATTACGAAATGTGTCAAAACAAAAACAATTTAAAATACACAACATTATTGATTTTTTCGTCTATACTATGTAGTCTAAACGAAAAATTCAATATTTCGTTTAGACTATCTAGTCTAAACGAATAAAGGTCGAGTATCTACTCCTAGTCACTAGGTACCACTTAATTTAAAAACAAACTATGGTCAGTTTAACTTTATATCACAATTTTTATCCGTGTTTATCTTAACTAGAAATGAATATGCAAATAAGGAATATTATTAAAATGTAAAAACGCGTTATTTTTATACATTATGCTTTGGCGCCAGCTTACTGGCAAATAGGATAAGTGTACTTCAATTAATTGTAGGATCCTGTTTAAATATTTGTCTATGGAAGATTATTTATATAATGTATGATCTAATAAAAAAAGTCATAATGATAATTCAAAACCAGTAGATGTAATATATTTTTATAAAAAGAAAAAACAAATTTAAAACCTATTCAAATCGGTTTTCAAGTTTATTTCGTTATTTTTTTTTATAATTACACGTCTCTAATCTCTATTCCAAAATGACCTTTGAATTACACAAACCCATACACTTTTTATTCATCTTTTTATTCGAATGATTTAATTTTGAATTTCACATAAGCAGAAAAAAAATATATCCTCATAACGTATCAGTCATACACTCATGACTAATTTATTTCCACATAAAAAAAATATGCCCACAACGTAACGTCACATTCAGGGGTAGGTAACAAACAGGTTGTTAACCGCACATTATCTAGCCGGTAAAGGCTTTCCCTAGACTTGCACCATTAACCCACCGAGCTAATAGTGACTGCGGTTTCGTGCACGTTTCTAGGATGCGCACTATTTATTTATTTTATTATGCCAATTGTAGGATCGAAAGTTTGGACGTGCGCTTGGTATAAGTAACATAAAAAATAAAATTAAAGTTGGAGGTAAATTTAGCTATAAAGTGATTACAAACTGTCAAAAAGTGATAGCATAAATACACTGATAAGAAAATAACTTAGTATAATAAGAGAGGGAGAGAATATTAGATATCACACATCTCTAGAATTGAGAAAAGTTAGAGCCGAAAAGCCTTGGTAAATTTATTTTGTAGCCGTTGCCGTTAAACGAAATAACGTTTTATGAGTCAAAATATGACGGCAAATCATTGTTGTTGTTGTAGGAAAAATAAATACATTGGGGAATATTGAAAAGTAAAATATAATAAAACTTTTATTCTAAATAAAGCTTTTAATGCTAATACGTGTCGAAGACCTCATATGTAATAACATAAAAATTAAAAACGTTTAATCAGTGGTATATACAATATTACAGCTTATTATTTTAACACTGGTAATTCTATTGCCAGCTCAGAGTCTACCATTTGTCTGGAATGTGGCCAATGATAACATTGACTTTACTAGCCGTAAGCGATTTCTATTTTTAATATATTCAAGTACTAGCGGTCCGCCCCGGCTTCGCCCGTGGTACATATTTACGTTTTCTCTACATAAGAACCATCCTCGTACTTCAATGAATATAATAGAAAAGAATTATCGAAATCGGTTCAGCCGTTCACACGTGATGCCGTGACAACGCGAAACGGGTGCAGACCCGCCGCCTTTTTATAGCTCCCGCCGCGAAGCGCGTCGAACGCGGCAACTGAAGCCGGGTATCCACTTAGGTTCACCGTGGTTTGCGAACGCGCCCGCTCCGCAAACCAAACATAATGGATACGTCGTGATCGCGGAGCGCGACTGGAGCTGCACGATCGGAGCACGGCGGAGCGCTCGGGAAGCGGTTTTTTGCGCGAACTCAAAGGGGAGCGCAGTTTGTTCGTGGACGCGAGCGTGTGTTTGTTAAGTTCGCGAACATGGAGTGGTCCGATGAAATGATGAATTTATGCATTATTTCATTATTTCTTCTTCCCTTATTCATATTACCTTGCCAAAATTGAGGAGGTTGTTTGTATTCCATCACAATATAATGTATCAAAATATAAGCTGCACTTCCTGCTAATTCTGGAGGCGGCATGTTTGCACCGACCGTCTGTCGTGTGTCTACTAGAGACCGGAGCGCGGAATTTAGCGCTCCGACAGGAGCACTGATGTTGCAGCCTAAGTGTGTACACTATACACGTTCACGTTCGCGGAGCACACATTGTTCGCAATCCACGGCGAACCTAAGTGGATACCCGGCTTGATACACAAAAACAATCCTTATGGCATGATTCTGTATTCTCGCGCGATGACTTATAGCGTATTTCATGTATAACTTTGGTGTTTCTACACCGATTTACATGATTCTTTTACTATAACCTGCCCAGGAGTATGAAGAATAATTGTGCCAAATTTGGTTAAAATCCGTCGTGTAGTTTTTGTTTCTATAACGAATATACAGACAGACAGACAGACAGACAGACAGACAGACAGACAAAAATTTTACTGATTGCATTTTTGGCATCAGTAGCGATCCCTTATCACCCCTTCATAGTTTTTTTTTAAATATATTTCATGTACAGAATTGGCCTCTCTAATCATTTTTAGATAAGCAAATATTGATTAAAATGTTTATTCATTATTGTTTTATAATTAACGACTTGTCTTTGATTTGTTGCAAGCTAAAAAAATATAATTCTTCTAGTATTAAAATTATTGAAAAGTGAATAGACGTGGTTGTATTTAAATGTCCTGTTAGTACCTAGTTAAATAATTTTATGCTTAAATAATATGGATCTGAAAAGCGATAATTCCATAAAGTTTTTGATACTAGGTACCTATCACAAACTAAAATCTCC
Source organism: Colias eurytheme (assembly GCF_061535395.1). Taxonomy (NCBI): domain Eukaryota; kingdom Metazoa; phylum Arthropoda; class Insecta; order Lepidoptera; family Pieridae; genus Colias; species Colias eurytheme. Next base: position 8,279,659 of record NC_142987.1, on the reverse strand, counting down.
CGTGCCTGCATTCTTTCAGATTTTATCTTCCATTGTGTTTCTCTTTTATTGCTTTAATAAGGCTTTAATGTACTCAAGCTCTAGACTTTTCTTTACCAAGATAAATTAATTTATTGCAAAAATAAGTATGTGTGTAAGAGAATATATGTAAAATGTAATCATTATTTTTGTTCCTTTTGATAGATTTATTAATTGAGTATATTCCGAGAAAAGTTTATAGAGCCGATTACTTATACTGTAATTGATGAAGTTCTACTAAAGTAATAAAACTAAGGAAATAAAACCGACAACGTAACAAGGGCTGTGTTTATTGTTAATAGGCAATTCTCTTGGAAGTTTTATTGTACCTACACGTTAACTTACACTCATTATTATTATGACTGATTATGACATTCTTCAAATGTTAGGAGCTTCTTGGTTAGGAGTGAAGAGCGATTAACTTTCAATGATATTATTATCAACTATGCTTGTGATATATTAATATGTAGACGAATTTTAATATGCATAAACTTTGCAAAATTATAACATTTACATGTGCTGAATATTGTAGTTTAATATAATTTGTATCATCCCCCATATTTGACCTTAAACTAATATAATATTGCAGATAAAATCGATCGAATTTGTTTTATTCTATCCCTAGAATAGGTATCATTTTTTGCTACACAACTACATATATCTATAGTAATATTATAAAACTGAAGAGTTTTTTTGTTTGAACGCGCTAATCTCATGAACTTATGGTCCGATTTGAAAAATTCTTTCGGTGTTAGATAGCCCATTCATCGAGTAAGGCTAGATATAGGCTATATATGTATTATCATCACGCTAAAACCAACAGAAGCGGAGCCACGCGGGTGAAACCGCGGAGCGCAGCTAGTTATGCCATAGTACCACAGTGTTAAAACATATAAAGCTTTTCAAACTGATCATACTATGTAATGAGTAAGTAATAAGACGATTAGAAGTTTTAATGGATTAAGAACGGTAAATGAATTAAATCTGTTACCATTACTGACGCTCAGGGCGTCAATTACTTCCCACCCTAGTTTTATGTAATAAGACACATTGTTTTTATTTGTTGAGAACGATAAAAAAATACTTTTAAGCAAAGATAAAGGGCTTCAAACTGTCTCGCAGATACAAGTTTCTATTATTGTAATTTTAATATAATCTTGAAATCTAGAGTAATTTTCAAAAAACATATGTTATTCCCAAATATTATGTACCCACTATTATATTATGAATTATCCCCTATCACCTACTTGTTGTGGATAACGTATGTAACATCTTATTGGAATTTCAAAAAATGTTTTCTATTATGCACCTTATTGTATCTACGGTTTCTAACCATATTAGACGCACATTACATTGCACATATATCGAGAACAATACAATATATTTCTGAGCTATAAACTAAGTACTAGAATTGCAAATATCTTCTACATTTACGTGTCATGACCATCGACCTACAATGCACAGGCCAACCCCAGTAGCAACTTTGAGTGAAATCAGTTGTTATGTTTACATACTTGCAGGTTATCTGTGACTTACACAAACTACACACAATATTCTAATCTGTACATCGACTAGCTTCTAATCTTAAAACTATTTTCAATAAATTTGCAATGGACCCATTCCGTACTTTCATTTACATTTAATTATTTTATTTAAATTAGCAGTTAAAATCAAACGTCATGTATTCTAATTCGTTATCCAATCTATATTGATTTTACAAGTTTATGGTCTTATTTCTATATTAATTGAGTATGAAAGTGAAATTGTTAAAATATATAAGTTATCTACCATACGGAAAAGAAACTTCTTCTTTCTACAATATTACGAATAATATTAACACATTTTATATGTGGAAAATAATAACCTATAAATCGTTTAAACACCCATAAAATACAACAAAGCTCGATATATTTCCTCATTTAAACGCATACAAGACTAATAGCTGTTATATTTAACAAATAATCGACTCCGTTTGCTATTGTTATTACAAGTAATTATTGAGCTTTCGCCATAATGAGCTTGGAAATATATTCCTTGAGGATATACTGTTATATGTTTTAATGACTTGTAGGAAGTTATTAGTAAATGGTACATTTTTTTGTAGTCGTATTTTATTAAGAGATTTTACAGTTTTCACACAAAAGGAAACTTCCTTAATTATTACTGCGTGAATTGTAGGTACCTATCCAGGCGTTGATAAGATTCTTTTAAATAAAATATGACACAGACCTTAAGTATTTCTAATTAAATCTATAATATAAAAATGAATCCCGAAATGTGTTGGTATTCTTTGGTAAGCGCATAACTTGAAACATAAGTTAAGCGCATAACTTGAAACATAAGTTAAGCGCATAACTTGAAGAATTATCGAAATCGGCTGAACCGATTTCGATAATTCTTTTTTTATTATATTCCTTGAAGTACGAGGATGGTTCTTATGTAGAGAAAACGTAAATATGTACCACGGGCGAAGCCGGGGCGGACCGCTAGTACTTCATAAAATTACAAGCATAGGTACGTATTTCACTTGTTCGTGAAACTAAACTTTATAGTACAATTAAACGGCTGTAACATATAAATTAAATTTTCTCTTAAAGCTCGCTCGGTAAGTATCTCAACGATGTGCCTCAGTTTATATAACAAGACTTTCATTATAATTACATATATTATGTCATTTTCGTCAAGTATACCACAAATTGCGTTTTACCTAAATGAAAGTATACTTGCGTCTTGCGTGTAACCTACCGCATAGTTGATTCAATAAATTAAAAATAAACAATATAACAAGAGGCCTACTTTCTTAAAAAACTCATTTGTATTATTGTATGGAAAATAACAATTATTTAACAACCGTATCAGTGAGAGATCTCCACGTGTATGAAAGCGTGACACGAACAATAAATTCGATGTTTATTTAATTCTTGAGATGAATTTGATGTGATAGATCCCATAGTTAGGAAAGCCACGCTTTTCTTTCTTTATCATTATGAAAGAAAACGTTAGTTTATATCAGTCCCGGGTATGTTTTATGGCCCCTAACTACCTATTGTTATTGTTTCACTGAAAATCCATTGATAATTTTCTCGTAAAAAATATTTTTTTAAATGCGCAAAGAAATATAAACTATTATTTATTTTTAAAATAAAATAATAAATAAATATTACTTAGAATATAATTTACCATTAAATCAATGATTTACTGTTACAACAAAACAATTACATCAATTATATCAATTAAAAAAGTCAAAGACTAATAATTGGAAGCTCGCATACTGCCGTTACAAGTACGTACAAATAAGTAATGTTTCTATGAACTAGCTCTAAAACCTAAGCCTTACCTTATTTGTTGGTGACGTAATTTGTCCCGGGAACGAACCGTTCTGTTTGATCGATCTGAAAAAAGGAGAGTTTATGTGACTTTTTGCTCGAGAGTGAAGGAATTAATAATGACGTTAGGGAAATCATGTAAGCATCATTTGTTAGTTGTTAGTGTTTTTGGTCTGAAGAGTCACGATCTTTTTGTGAATTGCACATAAATATATATCCCATACATTGACACTATTACACATTTTATATTCCTTACTTAATTGAGCGCAAATGTGTTGATTACTTTAAAGTTCAGTAGTTAAATATATCAAAATAAGTATTACATTGTACCTACCTACCTACATTGTTTTTCAAACCCTTTTGAACAACGGCAAATCCTCATCATCACGATGTAAAATTCATTGGTGATTAAAAAATGTAAAACGAAAACGGAAAATGTTTAAGGTATTATCCATTTCCTCATATTTTATAATCCAATATTTTCTTTATAATATGTAAGGTCAATGAACAATTGCCAATCTACTATTGCGGTTAACAGTTAGCTACCATATATCTATCATCTTTTATTGATTGCTTATATTTGTTTAAAATGCTAAATAGACCAGATAAAAACTTTATGTTAAGAATAATTCATCTATCAATCTTATAGAGCTTCCAAATAATAACAGTGAATCGTTTATGTCATAATAAATTGATCATTGTTTATTGTTAAATATTTATTTTTATTTGATTTTAACTTAGATGATGGCTTATTTATTTATATTATAATTTAAGTAAGGATGTTATAGAGATGATATATGAGATCGGGTAGGAGTTCAACCCAAAAAGAAGCTCGTATGGAATACAAAAAATAATATTAAATTGATTTGTAGGAATAAATTAGATATTCATATTAATAATCTACTAGGTAGGTACATACATGGACACTAAAGTTTGAAAATAAATTTTATCGATTTTCAAAATCAATTCTTTTATATTTTTTTTTCTGATGGAAGTATTTTGAGCTTTATGGTATGAAAACATAAAAATATATCACACACAGATTCCTTAAATTGTGTACAAATATAATCAAGTAGGTACTGCTTTTAAATAAACCATGAATGTACCATAAGTACCATAACTAACTGTTTATAATTAAAAAATACAAATATCTAACACACTAATCATAGCATAACTCACCTGTATAAATAAAAAACTGAACACGTAATTTTTCACTTCAAACAACACGGCAATTAAATCACATTACAATGATTACTAACAAGAACACATTTGTCAAATCACGCGTGCCGCGTCGGGTATCTCTATACAATTAACGACAATCAATCGGTTAGTTCCTACAATTAGCACGAGCCAACTTTAATTTCAACTGTTTTCAACTGTTACATAACTTTGACAGTAAATACCCGTCTCGTTTGGGTTCCACGACAACTATTACTGACGAATACAGCGAATACTATTGATTTGTCAAATCTGTCTGCACTTTTACAAAGTGAGATGAAATTATCACGACCTTTCTCACGAAATTACGATTATAAAATGTTTTTTTCGCTTTAATTTTGTTTGACGCTACTACGCTCCGACTATCGTTACAATTGAAATGAAATGAAATGAAATGAAATGAATTGAAAAAAGGAAAAAGGAAATTTAGCATTCAGACGAATTTTTCTGCTATAAAGTTCACCGTTTTCCTTATACTGCATATTATGTCTTCCATTATTGAACTACAGCGTATTATGTATTTGTTAATAATAATTAATTGTTTAGTAAAAAAAACAAATAAATACATTGAATTTGAATTTTAAACATAATTTTAGACATAATTATTCTCAATTCATTATTTAGTTAAAGAAACAAATACATTAAAAATGTAATTGATGAATTAAATAATTGGTTCCTACATACTTTATTCTTTTTGTACATTATTATTAATCTGAATATAATAGATACGGAACCTTAGCGTAGGTACATCGAATAAGTTTTCATTCAATAATAAATCGCTGCATTTGTTCCGCTTTTACTGTATTCCATGATTTAACGGTCATGCATTGAATTTAAAATTACAATATGTTATATCATAACTATCGAGAAATCATATTTTATGTAATAGTTTTGAATGATATTAAGATCAATTTTCCGCATGTGGCAAATCGATTTGAATGTTTTGTTTTTAATTTATTGGTATTTTTTTATGTATTTGTTCGTATTATTTTCTTATTTGAAACTAGGTATATAGTAATCAGGGGAAAAAAGCGAAATATATAAAATATTCTTAATAGGTATATTCATGTTAAATGTAAGTACAGCCACGCTAACATTTTTAGGAGGGACAATAAGGTGAATCGTAATATGCCCATTGAACGTTGTAGAGCCTATACCAATGAATTAACATTCAATAAAATACGAAGTCCATTTATACAACTCAGAATCCAAGTAAATTTATAAGATTGCATCTGAAGTACCAAATTACCATAATATATTCCTGCGTTAACAACCTTAAATGAAATATTTACCATAATTCCCGTTCATTTGTTTAATAATGTGTGGAGAAGATTGACACGTAGATATTTTAATGCTACAATCAAGTTGTACCATGATTATCATTTCCTTTAATAAATAAACTCCTAGATTACACTTAGGTTTAACCTTTCACTTAAGAGCTAAAATATAGTTATTAATTTCCATAGTTTTCACATTATTTCATGTTTTTACAACGTATAAATTATTTTAAAGGATAAAATAAATTTTGTTTTTATAATTTAGTACGACGCAAAATTTTCTATTAAAATATCTAGTTGTCGATGTATCTAATATCTATAATTATTTTTTTAAATCAATTCTCAACCAAGATAAAAATCCAATGAAGAAACATTTTTTAAACGTAAGTACAAAAAACATTGTTCCTCTCATCGAAACAATAAACAAACAATATCGTACCCACATAGGCACTTAAACTTACTAATCGCTAACATTTTTATAACCCGTAATAAGGAATAACCAACTGCTAAACACAAAGCTTTTATTTCCAAAAGCATTTAAATAAGGAAGCAGGATTTTTTTTTATAAAAACTACACAAATCATTAAGTATAATTTGGGGCAATAAAATCAATGGTTATTAAACGATTGCGTTTTAAATTAACGGTGTAACACTTTTTTCAAGATGGCGGATATTTTTAACAATGGCGCATTATTTTCGTGACAAATGGGCCGATTAAGGACTTTCGAATTTCTTACCATACTATAATAAAGATCAAGAATCGAAATCATTTTCTCCGAACACGCATTTTATCATTTAAACGATCGTATCAAAATATAATCTGCAAATATATGGAATATTGCCGCTGGCCTCTTTGGATTACAGTTAGAAGAAATGCAATGACATATAATAAATGTTTGTATATTTTATTTATAAGTAAAGTATAACGCAGAATGCACTGCACAAGACTTATAGAAATACTGAATCGTAAATAAGATTTATTTCAATGGAAATGTTAAGTAGAAGACACATAAACACACAGATATAATCTGATGAAAAGGTGCAAAGTATTCGGTAGAGAGAGAAGCAGTTACAAAAATTACATACCACCATTTAAAAGTGAGGAATATATGGGAACTTTCATCACTAACCTACCATTAAAACCCCTCACATTTTACGCTGACCCTCACCATAATTATGGTTCAATGATTTATTAAACATTCAATATCACATTGATTAAATACTCGTAATTTCAATTATATAATAAGCCGAGTAAATCTTCAGCGACATTCAATAAAGCAGCGACGATACAATCATGTACAAGTTAATGATTTCTCCTAATGTCAAGTTCGTGAAGGGACGGAATCATTAAAGAATTCATTAAGGTAGCCTCAGTTCCTTGTGATCTTGTGATTAACCAGGAGCAGCACGAACGCCACTGACGACTCCGATTTGACAAGATGTGTTAATTTACGTTTAATATCTTTCTTTTTATTTAAACAATTTTGTTACAAAAGTGCTTCTGACACTCGTTCATTGGATTAAAAAGGTCAATTTGACTAGTTTTCATGGAATATAAAGAACTAGCTGCTTGCTGTTCTGCAAATTAAACGTAAATAATTGAAATAAACTATGCTCTACATGAATTTTTTTAAACATAATATTCAAATATATACAATTTTTCCTTTTTGGGTTTGCACTATAATATATCTATAATTAATTAATAACCTAATTCCATCCTGAGTCATGTCTTCTGTTTAAACATCCATCAAAGCTTGCGTGTTTGGAAACTGTTATGTTATCTAAAATCTGTCTGAAAACCTACTAAAGCTCGTTCAATTTATACAATATTAACTATTACAGAAATCCTCGCTTCTGACGATCCTTTGTTATTTGTAAGTAAATTAAGTAGGTTAATAAAATAATATGTACATTTTATATTATACTAGCTGCTCCCCGCGGTTTCACCCCTGTGGCTCCGCTCGTAGCTCGTAGCGTGATGATATATAGCCTATAACCTTCCTCGATAAATGAGCTTTCTAACACCGAAAGAATTTTTTAAATCGGACCAGTAGTTCCCGAGATTAGCGCGTTCAAACAAACAAACAAACAAACTCTTCAGCTTTATAATATTAGTATAGATATATTCTCCTCTTATTGTCTTAGATAAATATACAGATCATTTTAAAATTGCATTTAAAGTAAACATGTTCATTTAAATTTCCAATTAAAATGTAGTTATCAATCATGTTTCACACCAGTAAATTCTTCACTTGAAGACTTTTCATCTACGAGTAAGTCGATATCTAATAGTATTTGCCTTTCGAAGCGTATACATTTACTTTAGATTTACGTCTCATAGCATTGTTGGTTTCTTGTACTATTCATCAAATAATGATAGCTATCTATCAAAGATCATAAACACTAAACGCTGGCAAGTGGCAGGTTATTAGGAAATGTGTTGTGTGAAACATTTACGTTCATTCAGTTAAGTGAACTGCATAATATTAAAGACCAGCTTATTTCAGCTTCGTCCAATATCATTCTATAATTACGTCTTTTTTAAATCTTCGTCTTTGTATACACGACTACCAAGTCGTCTATATAGAATACTAGCTGCTCCGCGCGGTTTCACCCCCGTGGCTCCACTCCTGTTGCCCGTAGCGTGATGAAATATAGCCTATAACCTTCCTCGATAAATGGGCTATCTAACACCGAAAGAATTTTTCAAATCGGATCAGTAGTTCCCGAGATTAGTGCATTCAAACAAACAAACAAACAAACAAACAAACAAACAAACTCTTCAGCTTTATAATATTACTATAGATAGGTACAGTCAGAGTCTGTACTCTGTAATATACATACATATATTCTCTAAGAGTAAAGTAAATATATATATATTTTTTACCAAATATTATCAACCGATACTATCAAGAACAAGGTAGATGTTTTTAACAGATTATTTTTGTTAGAAGCTTTGATTGTGTAATTCGTCATTTCGCTTCAATACAACTATAAAATTATTTCTTCGTAACATTTTATTATTCTCGCAATATCACTTTCGTTTTCGTCTAAATATTATTATCAATACGATTCTCATTACTATAATAACACATCTTGTACAATAGAAACAATTCAATATTATAAACTAAACTTCAATACAAATGCATCTATTCTAATTTCACTAGAAAATAGCTCTCTCTTGATTCAATTTTCAAATAATCATTTGGTAATAAACAATGTACAATGCAATAGATAATTCTTTTGTTAGCACCTTTCTCTTTAATGCAAGTGCTGCAAATGTTATACATTATTGTATTAAGAGGATATTAAATACAACATTTTCATGAAATATGTGCATTGCGGAGTATGCACTAAGTATTTAAAACGTGATGGATTATTAAACCCACTAAAGTAATTTCTTTATTTACGGTCTGATAAAAATATTATATTTTAGCAGAAAATATAACAAAAGCGCCGTCAAGGTACCTACCAGAAAATACAATTATATAGTTAACACGTCCTTTTTAATCGTATGTGCTATGGGATAATAACGTAAAAATTGTGATTGTTTGATTTGGTGACAATAACAAATACTAATTATTAAATAATTAGTAGTTAGATATGCTTTAAAATACATACTTACATAGAGTTTTATAAGAGTGACGATATTTTCATGAGTTAAGAATGAAATCTTATATGCAAGGTGTTAGCGTTGACATAGATCTTAGAACTTTTAAAAGGTACATTTTCACTGCAGTTCCTTAATCCCGTTACGCTCGGGAAGTTTGTATAGCGTGTGGGTTGCCTTATCAATTAACCGTGCTTGTCGTCTGGCATGGAGAATTAGCCTGACAACTGGCAACATTATACTAACGCTAGCCGAGAACACGTAACTTTACAATGTTATAAATACAGTTGAAGCCAGTTTTTATACGCGTTTAAAAGTACAGCTTTTAATAATTACTCGGATGCTAAGCCCTGCAATCGTCTTTTATTGGAAGATAGTTATCACGGCGGTCGAGTATTTATGACTCACTTTTAATGGATCAAATTCGCGGCTTATCTATATCGTTTTTCGTTTTCTTTAAAAAATATGGTACTTATAGCTACTGATTAAATTGCACGCGGTTAAATTGTTAGTCCTTTCAAAATAGAGCAAATCAATTTAAAATCTTTCCTTAATTATAACAATAACATGAATAAAGGAATACAGTCTTTCACTGAGCTCACAAAGCTACCTTTGTGGCTATTACTGGTTGTCAAAGATGAGGTGGAGGTAGGCTCTGTTTAATGATAAGTCAAGAAAAATTGGTATAACAGTCTGACATACCCTACAGGGCAATGTTAAAAGTTGCTGTGCTAGTTTTTTTTTTTTTTTACAAAATATGTTAATTGAAAGTGGGCAAAATAATAATTTCTAAGTAAATATAACAAACCAGATGTTTCAATTATCGTATCGTGTCGCCCCGCCTCTGTGACGTGTCGCTATAAATATTGTAGGTCAGTAACCGGCCTTTGGACGACCTTCGAGCTTAGGGCTGCTTGTCTTAAGTTTACGTAATTAAGGCGGCAACATCTTGAAAGGAGTAAAAATAGTTTTAATTTGATTTTAAAAAGAAAACTGTAATGTTTTCACTTATTGGGTGATCGTATTAAGCGATTTATATTCAATCAAGCCGCTTATCCCAGCTTCGTTCGAGATTAAAAAGTAGTCTAGGTCGTTTCTGAACAGTGTAGTTGGAACGTAACCGAAATTAATACTGCTTAAAACCATCATGGTTAGAGAAAACATTTCCATGATCGGATAGTCTACTTTTGGTAGTTTCGATCAAATTTCATTGCGGAAAAGTATGATGTTTACCTACTAGTTTAAGTGTAAATCGATTCTTATACGTTTAATTGATACACCAAATTACTAGAATACCTACCACTTTTTGGAACGACGAAGGCACAGTATTTTTTGAGTTTTAAAGACTTGAATTACAAGTCTTCAACAAGAAACAGACGACGCTGGTTTCCAAGTTCAATTAAAAATAACATCAACCCCTGTTTGACTCGTACCAATAAAATCTAAAAGACATTGGTCAATTGCAATAATCTCTTCTAAATAACACAGGACAAGCTAACTGTCAACACATCATTGTAAATAGCTAAGAATAGAGGTTCTCGGCTTCTGCCTTCACTAACGAGTATACGATATTATTTTTATCCCAAGCAAGAATAAACGCAACCTGTTGAAATGGAACAACCGCTATAAAAAGAAGTTATGCGACTAAAGTTTGCGTTTATCGTAACATTAATTGTTCAAGACGTGGCAATCGATTATCTTAATCTTAGGTAAGAGAAATAAGGTTTAAATGTATACTTTACAGATAAATAAAACAAATGAACCTATACTGTAACAATTAGCAGGACTGTAGAAATAATTTGTATGCAACTTGCATAAAAAATCTACAAGAATTTTTTTGTTAGGTAGTGGTAGTAGATACGACAAAATATTTATCACTGAATGAATCGCAAAGATTATGGGAATTTATAAATAATTTTATGTACAGTCAGTGTACAAGAAGTAAAATAACAAATTGTATAAAAAACAGTTATAGACAGTTTATATCAATACTAATTACTCTAAAATACATGGTGCATGAACAAATAGCATAGTTTTTATAACAATTAACCTACTAATATTTGTATAAATATTATACAAAGTAAACTAATTAATTCACGCCACGCGCAAATTAATAACGTTTGCATCGCTTTCATTACAACACAAAGCTTCGCAAATTAAGTGCTCGAAAGTGGTGCAATTCGTTCAATTGTAAACAAATTAGATGGTATTTACTTTGAAATTAGCGCTTATCGCTTTCGTCAATCAATACTCGATATAAAAGTGAAAACGATACGTAAAAAAGTGTAAAAACGACCAAAAAGTGAGACGCGTCTCGCGAAGAGCGGCGCGGGCGGTACCCCGGGGCGTACGAATAGCGTAACAATTAAGTTAACTTTTTTTAAACACTTTTTCATTGACTGGCGATGTATCCAGCACTTTTTATAATTGAAGAAAGTGACGATCATTATGTAGGAACTTTTGTAATACCTCTTTTTAGTGGAATATTTAATAGCGGCGAGAATGTAGGAGGTTACCGATTGCATGTTCTACAAATAATTGCGTATAGTAATTAGGATAGTGTCGCTCACGGCGTTCGACTTTTCTTTTTACAATTTATTTCATTTTCTGTGTGAGAAATAAATAAGTGCATGGTCCACATTTGTTTAATATTGTTGCGGTTTTTTGTAGACTATCGTAATAGATTTTTTATACAATAATAAAATTATTTTGTAGTGAGTTATGACTTATGAATGTAATGTATGTGTATTTATGTCACATGATAGCTGAAGTTCCTCTATGTTTACATAAGCCAAATGAGAGGAGAAACCGCAGTGCATTCAAAATACCTCACTATTGACTATCTAACCAGAAAGTGAAAATGCACATTTTGATATTATAAATCGTACATATAAGCAACATAACAATACAATGTAACAGATTGAGGGGGCGTGCGACACCTTGCCGCGCATTGTTCAGTCGAAAGATGATTTACACCGCCTGCTAGCGACATCTCTATGCATTCAATGAATCGTAAATATTATTTGAAAACGGATAGACATTGCTAGAATACCTTATTGAATGTTAAATACACATGCGATAGATATCCCATGTAACTTTATAGTTAATTATTTAATGAATAGGTTTATTACCGTGCCGTATTGTTATTAATGATAATTAAGTTTGCTATGAATTTAGTTAAATTTTATACGGCTGTGTACAAAGTACCTATGCGATAAAATGTAAAATTATGTATTTTATGGATACTGTATGTAATGAGTTTGTTCAATATTAATTATAGCATTAAATTGTATCTAACGTACATTATAGCCTGCGGCTTCGCACACGGATAAAATTACAATATCTAAATATGATAATGAAAATGCTGATATTGAATATTTTATTAATAATATACCTACACTAATAATTGTGAATAAATTAAGTACAAATATTCGTCAAACATTCTACTTTCCCCGATGTCCCCATTGATCCAAGCATAGCATCCAGATATAGTTTTAAAGCAATATCTAACTGTAATATTTGTCAAGCAATTACAAGAAAATTAATCAAAGTTACCAGTCCCCTTTATAAAGACGTTATATTTCATCTTATCAAGGATTTATCTCAATAGGTTCCATATTAAGAGAAGTCGCAGCTTGTAATAGACACTCGGAATGACTTACTTGAATTGAAAACTTGCTGTTTACAGCAATAAACTAATATAGTAATATCTTATTATGGTAATAGGCCGCTGTCTGATAAATTTTATCTTCAGGCTATGAGATCAAAGAATACATGCTGGCAAAATATTGCGCGAATGCTGCTTCTATTAACGCTATTTATAGCATTAAATTACATTTCATTTGAAGTCTTTAAATTGATATAAAATCTCTATAGAACCATCTTTTTATTTTTTAATTTAAAAAAGTCCGAAACTGTTTCAATGAAGAAAAAGCTCGTATAAAGCTTATTTTTTTAATAATAGCAAAGTCATAACGGATAATGTATTTACGTACTTACATTTCACTTAAAATCTTTAAAATAAATCCGTATTGCATTTCTACTAAGCTCATACTCTGTATTGTATATACTACACTGGAAAAAAGTAAGTTCGTATAGAAGCTAGTTCATAGAACACGTTTACGACAGCTGAACGAAGTCACGTACGCAGCGAATTCGTCTGCACATAGAAACATGCAAATAAGTAGAATTCAAATTATATTCAATATTGAAGCTGACCAATATGTGGTTTTTCAAGAATGTATAATATATTTTACGCACTGAATAATGTACATTAAAATATTATAATGAATGAAATATTCATTGTAATTGGAAAATCCAATGCAAATGTTTCAAATCTGTCTTCACCACATACTTGGGCATGAGAACGAAATTATTAATTTCATTACATAAGTAATAAGTATGAAAGTAAAAGCAAAACCAATACGAGTGTATTCCGGTTACATTAACATCTATTCAGAAACACCACCAAATCGATTAATCATACAGTTTTACCGGAAAGCAATTACCCTGCCCTTATATAGTCATGATTTGAATCTCTCCTGTTTCCTGGCATTCAAACGAGCTTCGCAAATCTATCAAAGTTTTGTAGATAATAATAGGCCTTAGAAATAATTGTTTTTTTATTCCATTAGTGTCTATGTGATGCCTGATGACTTACGAATGCAGGTTTTTAACACGCTTATTTTATCTATATTAAATTTTAATAAATTTAAACACAGAGTCATTTGAGAGCTTTTTTATATACAGAGCCTTATAACTGTTCATTGATAAATTTCTGTGAAAACATATGTATGTATGTATAATAATTTTCATCAACTCACATCGTAAGCTATAAAATCAATGTTAGGAAATATAGAGCAAAATATTGTAATTATTTTCCACTTGCATTCTATGCAACAACTACGGTATTATTTCTTTCGTAAGTCAAAGTAATAACACAGTTAAGACTATTCAAAATTATCATCAAATAAAACGTGCAGACACGAAATATGATATATTACATAGTAATACGTTATTAAACAGCGGTCTTAATACTATTTTAACGCCTGTTATCAATTTACAATTCAAATTAGAAAACACGCAACCGTCTTAATGTTCTTTTCTATGTATAAAAACTTTTCCAACTCATTTATCAAAATTATGAGCGGTTTGCTTGCTCTTATTGGATTTAATTTATACTTGTAGGAACTTCATAGCGGTACTTTTTTAATGCATGTTAAAATGGACTACTGCATTATGATTTAAGAATGTTATCGTGTCTGGTGTTAGTAAAAAATAACTGATTCTTCACTTATAATTCAGAGAAAGATAAAAAATTGCGATAAGTTTTTCTCTTTATTGATTGATCGATATACGAGTGGAAGAAATGCTGAATATAATTTATAGTTTGAACAGAATCGCCTACTAATAGAAATAAACAAAAGAATAAGAATTAACCTTCATTTGTTTATGGTACATCAATCATTTTAGTAATAAGTTTTAATACATATAAATACTAGACACATAAATTTTTATTAAAACTATGGTGGGTGGTCTTAATGCGATTTAATTGCAGTGTTCAATAGTGCAATAAAGAAAGAATTCATTACTTTTCAATGTTCGATGACGTATTTAATAGATTACCTGCAATACATTCAGCTTTAATTTGCAAATTAAATTGCAATACTTCGTTAAATTCGTAAAATTACTTCGTTAAACAGCTTATTGCAGTAGTAGTAAATCATATTTTGATCGATATAAATTTGCTTCAATTAAGAATTCTTCACTGCACTACATTTACTACAGATACTTTAATTTTCAACGGACATGGCAAGTATTATGGGCAAATTCTTGGGCAAATTGCATAATCTGTGGGAAAGAATAATTAATGATTGACGTTCAATATTTTATTATTTCAACAGCTTACTATACAAATTTTAATGCAATTAACACTTCAATCAACAAGAATTTAGTAAAGTAAACCTTAGATAAATTAATATTGCCTCTATACTGCGCTAACGCCCATTACACCAAAGGATTATGTGGAATTATTGATATGATATGTGTAGAATATAAATAGTTCAATAAAATATCAACCGTATTGATTACATTAAATAAGTTAAAATAAATTAAAAAGCATAGCTCCCAGTTGAAAACAAAGGTTAAGTGTTAAATTGTCTCGTTATGACGTTAAGCTTGGCAGTAACATTGAAAGCTTCACAAATAGGTAAAGCGCATCACGAATTGACGATCATTTGCAACGTAGGGTTGTGCTTGTGTTTATTTTCGATTAAAATCTATCTGTTGATATAAATATTTTTTTAATATTAATAAGGGAATTCAAACTTTTATGTTCTTTTACAAGTGAAAACGAACATAGAGCTAGAGCTAGAGCAAGAGCATTCTTTCGTGATCTTTTAGTGAAAACGAAAACTCGTATTCAGTGTTGTTCAGTATAGAAACATTGAATAGAATCTTTTCGAAAGCAATTTGCATAGTAGTGGGGTTAGAATGAGTATTCGCTCGTTTTATCTAAATGTACCGATTAACTTAACAATATATTTAATTAAATTCTTGGAAAAAGTTTAATCGTGAATTATTCTAAGTCTTAATATTAGTATTAAGAGCTGACCCTACGATCACATAAATCGTTGATACATCATAACAGGCAATGGAACAATCGTATGTAGGTAAAGTAGGTACTCACGGTTCACGCCAGAGGACGCTATCTCGTGATCTGAAAGACATAAACACAGTTTAACAATTGCATATTAGACACAAGTAATCTACGATAGCAGCAATTTATTCCTTTTACGTTCTTGCTGTATGAAATACGATGTACTTTACCAAAGTGGATTATGCTGAATTTAGCCGCAGTTAACAATATTATCTCACCGTGGACTAGCTCTATTTTTTAAATAAATACCTAAAAAAATACCTAGTTCACGTACGTATGTTACTGGATAATATTATGATGCCTAGGCTGACTGCTATGATGACTAGGTACAAAATAATATTATTCAACAATCATCCGTAAAGGAACCTATTCATTAAGTAACATTTTATTTCATGCCTTCAAGCATAAACAACAAACATAGAACTTCCCTAACATGTTCAATATTCGTCGCAAGTTTGTAAAAGTAACGTCAGCAGTTTGTAAACTACAATTATTCGTTGCACCTGACGCGTTTCCGATATTATAAGGCAGAAAGCTGGAGCATTTAAACGATACGACACTGGTATTAGCTCTGCGTGCGGCCTGTCCTCTCAATGTTTACAAATGGTTAGAATGTTGTTTTAACCGACTTGAAAAAAGATATCATTTTATTATGTATATCGTATATCCCAGATAGTATTTTTTTTGGGTTTGTTATCAGCACTGGTAGAACCGATTTTAATAAAACTTTATTAAGTAAAAGATGTGCCATAATTTATTATGTCGTATTTTTTGGTTTAGTTCTGACATTTTAAAGACGGTTATTAGTCTTTTGTTAAATATTGTATAATAGAGTCCCGGATAATAAAACTAAATTTTGTAATAAAAAAAGAAAATGCATTTTCAAAGAGATGCTTACAATAGTTCCAAGATAGAGATTATTGTAGAGAAAAACAAATATTTTGTTTTATTTGTGTACGTATAGGAATACAAGTTGTAAGATGTGAGATCTAATACTCAGTTTATTGCCTATTCAATATTGGTTCATACTATTATTTAAATTAAATATGCATTCATAGAATAAGACTCATCGTTTTATGTATTTCATGCAATAACCATAAGCAAAACACCTCTACATTTTATTAGACGGAGTTCATAATTTTTTTGTTCGGAAATTTTAATAATTTTATCAACTCTCATCTCTTCTCGTATCTAACATCTAAAGCAATTTCGAAATAATATAAAGATACAACCATAAAATTAATGGTTTTTAGAAACAACTTGATACTAAACTACTTTATCAAACAACCAGAGCGGAAATCATATGTAATATCTTTAACTAACAAAGTATGAACATGGGTGTAAGTATATAAATATTATAAATTTTATTTTTGACGTCTATACAAACGTTATTTACACAAAACAAATTTCTACACGCTGCAGCTGGCAACATTGTGCAAACGTTATAAACAATATTATGCTCTACATGAAGGCGGACAATTTATTATCTGTGAAAACGAGATGACAGAAAAAGATAATTATTATTTGTGTATAAACTATAAATTATATAACATAGTTTTATGAAAATTATGCACATGTACCTACACAGTTTGTTAACAGGTGTAAGTAATAAATTAAAATACTATTTTATAGAGTTAAATATTTATAAATTACTTTACCCTTGCAATTGGAAGATTCTAATCTAGTGAGTTCCTATCACATTCCTATGCCCGGAATATAGTAAGCCACGAGAGGCAGACCATAAAAAAGATACAAAATATATTCAGATCGTTGTTCGAGGAACTATATAGTTCTAATAAACAATAAAATTCAATACAATATTCAACAGAAATATTTCTCCGACATCCATTTATCAAACACTAAAAGCAAGTAATTGCATATTCAGCAATACAACCGGACATTACATTTTCAACTTTGACTGATGCATCCGGTATCTTTACTAATTAGTAATTACTGCAGTGAAAGTACATGTTTATGGTCGTATTAAGTGAATGCGTAGCGTTTATTTTGTTTGCGTTTAATTATAGTTAATATCCTGGATATTAGTAGGTAATGATGTGTATACTATGGACCCCTCGTTAATTAGTAGCTTAAGCGATCCAATCAAAGGAGAAATTCGCTCCTTGTATGGATTCATTTATGGGAAGTGAGGAATGATTTAATATTGACATTCCAATTTCCAATAATACGATGTTTCGGAAATATTTAATGAAAAATACTGTAAAATTTAGAGGACAATCCAGAAAACTGAAAAAATAATCAATTCATCAAAATCTTTGTTTTTCGAATCATTCAAAAATGGGAATTCACAAGAGAATTCAAGGGTATTTTTTGTTCACATGAGCATTTTTTTATAAATATTTGGACTAAATGATTCATATTTCGTTAATCAAAAACCGCATTACACGGGTAAATATATTTTTATCGTGACTAAATCATCACATTCGATTTGCACAGGCTAATTTTATGGTCTTGAAACTTTTTTATTTATAATTTTATGTTCACAATTAGTTCCTTGATGTTTTGATTATATTATTTCCGTGTCTGTAAGTTTTAACAATTATAAAGATTTATGAGAAATATATCATATACTCAAAAACCGCAAAAAGAAATTGGAAGTTTCATATTTAACGTCAGGTTAAAAGGTTAAATAATATCATGAATAAATTTTGAATGCATTAAAACGTTTTCAATTTCTAAATTTATTTTATCATTACTCTAATATGAATGCTTGATGATTTTACTAATCAATTAGAAATTGCATAAAGACGAACATACAAATAATTATATTCGGTATATTGACTTTCTCTACGAAATGTATACAGCCATATGATTAACGAGAATTTTAAATTCTAACGTGTGTTAAAAACTTCATTTTGGTAAGATTTAAATTACTAAATATGAAGTAGAGTAAATAGGTTTTAACTTATAATTTACAACTATAACAAAGATTTCTCCTACTAACGGGTTCGACTATCTTCGAACTATAGGCCAATCATGGCCTACAATCAATCCTATTCGTTAACATAAAGGGAATAATCCAGATTATAATATCCAGTTTTATCTCAACATCCTACAAATTATACATTCATAAGATCCGACTAATAAATTGGATTAATTAATAAAATATAGTTGCTTTAAGCACGCAAAGGAGACACTTCAAATAAAAAAATGTGTGCGTGTACTAGTGTACACACGTAAGAAGTGAAACTTCTTTATGACCTTATTTTTCAAAAAATAATTTACTATATGCAACTTTACATAAATACGTCGAATCACGCGTGGTAGGGATAAGAAAAAGATGGCGCGTAACGGGAAAAATGTTACACTAAATTTTTTTCCAACCCCGATAAAGAAGTTTCACTTCAAAAATGATTTACATGACGTGATAACGACTAACAAAATGATCTTAGCAATTGGTTAAATTACCTAGACAATACACATACAGGCATCTTTTGGTATCACTTCTAACGTAATATTATATGTGCTATGTGAGAAAAATTTAAAATATGTATTGGTAATGAAAATAAAAATATGAAGCTGTACAAGACACTACACACATTTTTCCATATAGGTTTCCTAAAAAGTAAACCCTGAGATGAACGTTTTCAGAGATCTAAATAATGCGAATCGCAATCTCTACATTAAAGCTATAAAAGTTATTAATATCAATAATCAATGATGTATGTTCGTTATTATAAAATTTAGTACCACAATATATTAGTGTAATCTCGTTACTGAGTATATGTGATACAATTTACCTACAATATAAAATAAACGGTACTCTATCTTATAAAGCGCAACAATCTAACGAACAGCTTATTATAAGAGATAATGTAATATCCATAACATCAAATAATTATAATAAATTATACCACGATACTATACCACAAATTTCCACAATGACAATTCACAACACCGTATTAAATAAAATGCGTAAACTCAAGGTAGATGTATAGAACACTAGCTTTCCGCCCGCGGCTTCTCTCACGTTTTCAAAGAAAAACCCGCATAGTTCCCGTTCCCGCGAGATTTCCGGGATAAAATCTATCCTATGTGTTAATCCAAGTTACCCTCTATATTATAGAGTCTATAATATGTGTGCTTAATTTCATTGTTATCGGTTCAGTAGTATTTGCGTGAAAGAGTAACAAACACACACTGACACACACACATACATCCATCCTCACAAACTTTTGCATTTATAATATTAGTAGGATAATGACACATACATAGTTATATCGGTCACTAGTCTAGTTTAAATGACCCATGCAATTAATTCTAGGAAAAAATATAGGTAAATATTTAATTTCCACGACTGTGTTTACTTGTATTTCCATCTGAGGCTATGGAAAATTTCGACCATATCTTATTCCTTCTTCTAATTCTTTTCACTTCTAGTCAAATAGAAATTGTTTATAAAAATATTACTCCTATTATATGTTGTAGCTGTAGCCATATATGCTTATAATAAAAATCACGCACACGCGTTCATTCTATAAATATATTTATTCATAGATTTTAATTATACATTCGAATACACACAATAATTTCAATAATAAATTGCGATTTATAGTTTTTAAAATTAGACCGGGAGATACTGACACAAAATTTCGAGTCATTTGTAACAGGATGGCGGTTCTACAGGGGTCTTTGTACGCAATGACAAAAAGAAAAACGATGGTGTGAACACTGGTACCGGCGGCTTAGTCGCGTGGGCGATAGTCGAACTCGTCGTAAAAATAGCGAAAGTCAAACGATTTGTAACACAAAAATTTTAGAATTTACCGATAGCCCATAAAAAGAAGTAGGCGGTAGTGTCATGCCATACTTTTCCGGTGTGACTTACAGCCCGCCATACAGACGCAAATGTGTTGATTTAAAAAAAAACAATTCAACCATTTGTACCAGGCTAACTTTTGCACAGGTAACCATCGTCGTGTAGCCATTTACGAAAATCACCATACCATACTTTTCGGACGATTCCAAATGGTCGCCATACCGCCGAAAATCTGCAAAAATTTTTTTTTTCGCCAAACTTTTTGTACCAGTATTGCATTTGGATTTTTGGAGAGTATTTGATAAAAAGTGACCATTATTATATTTGCCATACTTCTAGTAGGGGGAAAAAGTGCTGCCATACTTCATAAATAAATTTATTATTAATTTATAGAAGTGAAGATTTCTACCACCTAGATCTTTGAAATTTTGTATTTATATTTGTTGAACCTCAAACTTATAGGAAAGATTAATGCCATACTGTTACAAATCGTTCAAAATACGAATAAAATCATACAATAAAAAAAATTCTTATACACATTCGCCACCTCCCACAGGTATGGCATTATCACACTTCTATGTATAATCATTCAGGAGTTGTTGAAAAAAAAAAATTAGAGTGTTACAAATGGTTCGGCGAAGAAAAAAATTTGCAGATTTTCGGCGGTATGGCGACCATTTGGAATCGTCCGAAAAGTATGGCATGGCGATTTTCGTAAATGGCTGCACGACGATGGTTACCTGTGCAAAAGTTAGCCTGGTACAAATGGTTGAATTGTTTTTTTTAAATCAACACATTCGCGTCGGTATGGCGGGCTGTAAGTCACACCGGAAAAGTATGGCATGACACTACCGCCTACTTCTTTTTTATGGGCTATCGGTAAATTCTAAAATTTTTGTGTTACAAATCGTTTGACTTCGCTATTTTTCCGACGAGTTCGACTAACGCCCACGCGACTAAGCCGCCGGTACCAGCGTTCACACCATCGTTTTTCTTTTTGTCATTGCGTACTAAGACCCCTGTAGAACCGCCATCCTGATACAAATGACTCGAAATTTTGTGTCAGTATCTCCCGGTCTAAATTTTTTCAATACCGGAAAATTCCTGCTTTGTGTCCGTTTGGAATTAACGTGGAACTCCAAAACATGTATGCAAAATTATGTCATATTGAATTGCTAAATTGGATAGTTTTCATAAAATATTCAATACAAGTGCGACGCAATTAGATAAAAAAGTTTGCTTCTAATTGCAAATAAATTGCATTTGAATTTATAAATACGCTAGCTACTCGCTCCGCAAAATGTTATTCAATTTTTCATTTTCAACATACAAGGTATTAGTACAATTAAACGCTTTTATAAGCTATGAATCATAAAGTATGATTATTTTATTTTAAATATTATAAAACTTACGCGTCTCAAAACAACAAAAAAGATACGATAAGAATTGACATCCTACGTTGTTTTTGGGGGTGTCGGCACAGAATACATAATAGTAGCTAAGCGCTAGTGTCGGTTTTAATGGGCCTTCTTATTGTAGTAGCTTGATAACTTTGATGTGATTATAACAAAAAAAGAGAATCACTACATAAAACAAGTAACTCTCTAATAGAGCCACATACATAAAAACTTATACTTAATCTATTTGAGAATAATTAACGGTATTTGCTTTATGTTGATCTTAAAATCAATTTAACGTACTCGACTATAGACATAGTCTCTTTGTTTGTTTGTACACACGCAAACACGAGTAATATTTGCTAAGAGCTCTTGTGTTCGTTTGAGTTTTTTAATGGTACTAAGCGGGTTAAGTATCACTTGATGAAATTGGCAATGAAATGTAGTAAACTAGCGGTCCGCCCCGGCTTCGCCCGTGGTACATATTTCGCAATAAAAGGTAGCCTTTGTTCTTTCTCAGGGTCTAAAGATTGTCTGTGCCAAATTTCATCAAAATCGTTTGAGAGGTTTAAGCAGGAAAGCGTAACAGACAGACAGACAGAGTTACTTTCGCATTTATAATATTAGTAGGGATATGTACCTATTAGTGGTGAGAAATTAATGAGTAACATACTTATTAATAAGAAAATTAGCTAAATAACTATTTACGGTCTTAATTATCTGTATTTTTAAGGAAAAAAGGGGTAATATCCACTATTTAATAATAAAGGAATGATTGGCAATTTTTTTTTTTTTTTTTTTTTTGTATGATCTGTTTAAATAACCAAACATTTTTTATAATCATTAGTCATGTGATTATGTCTTAAAATCGCATTAATATATTATTGAATAAACGTTTATTTAAATATTTAATTCTATAATACTTGTTTCTTTTACTTTAAGTAATAAAGATAATTACATAATTTAATTATTTAACTACACTTGTTAAACGAATTACTTCACGAAGCTCATTTAAACTTAAAGCTTAAACAAGATGTTTATTACTTTACAGTAATTTTCATTTAAATTAATTCTATTTATCGGTCTGTAATCGAGACCTAACTAGAAAACTTTAAGGGCTGTTAATTCATAATTGTTATAACTTATATTATTATAACATAAACTATAAAATATTTCTAGGAACAGAATGCGTACTGTGAAAAATAAACATAAGGATTTCCTGGTATTTTCTTAGTGACGAGGAAAAGTTAAATTCTGTTAGGAAACGATTCAACATAAAATATATCAAGCTTTCCTAAAAAGGCAACTAGTTTGTGATTAAAATTATAAGCAAAACCATTTTCTTTTTCAAATACATTATTTTAATTCTAAGTGATTCTCCCAATGAATGAATGAGAAGATTCATAAATTTATATGCGTTTTATATTCATCAGAAGCTATTACAGATATTTTATGCATTCAATACAAGTATTGGTCTCTTTGTAAGCTGTGAGAAAAGTTACATTATTAACACTCTACATAGTACTCACGTGTAGGAATTTAGTTGTATCCAATACAATGCAATCTATTCGCAAAAAGTCGCAATAAGTATTCGGTGGACTACCGCACTGCTGAGTTCAAGCGTTGTTGAATAGTACCTAGGGTTGTCAGGTGCGGGAAATTCAGGAAAATGTTAGAATTTTTGTTTGGTGTCCAATGTTTAAATGAATATTTTCCTAGTTGAAGATTCCAAAAACCTGTAATATTTTTTGCCAATTTTTAGATAATATTAATCATGTTGTTTGTGACTTATTGTATTTTTATGTTTTATAAAATTCAACATAAATTTTGCATATATATATAACTCTTAGGCTCTTTATTTTACCTCGAAAAATACCGTAGATACATAATATGTTCTATATCGATCTACTATTCCTTACAGACAAATTGGTGGCAGCCCTAATGCACGTGATAATATTCACAAATGACCTCAGAAGTTAAATGATTTTGTGCATGCAAAATCGATTCTTCTATAACTGGAATATGTTTGTAAATCAGTACATTCAAATGCGTATTATTTAAGCGTACACACCGCAATAATCAGCGTCACATTTCATATCAAAATTTGAGTTAACGGCACGTATATATAAATAAAATTTAACACTATTTACATAGCGGATGGCGTTAAGAATTTGCATACATTACTACCACTGGCCAAGAGTATTGATGTGTAAAATGGGTTCATTTACCCCGCACGGATGCAGAATAGAGTTATTATTTACACGGCACACATACGCAATTACGTGTTTGCGACAATTAGTTAGCCTGCGTAATTATTTTTGAACGCTGAGAAAGTGAACGACCCTATTGATTTCAATAAGCCACTTTTACGACTTAAAACCTAGTATAGTTGTATGCATAGAAATCTAAATAACAAGACACTAGAAGTCGTAAGCGTGCGTGACCTTGTCGCCACTCAGGTGATTTGCACAACACCAGTGCATTCGTCACTGTTCAGTTGCTCTGGAGACGTATGAGTGTATACATGGTGTGTTTCAGCAATTCCCATTGCGGAAATTCTTCCACAAGTTGTAAATATACTTATAAAGGAATAATATTTCATCGGAAAATATTTTTTTTTAGAAATAATGATGTTTTTCCTTAAAATTATAGAATATTTACAAGTATTACGAGCGTCACCATAGTAATCGAAATAACAATGAATGACACAGTCGACCATTCTTATTATCACGTTTGTTCGTATTGGAGCAAAAAGTCTCATATACTTAGGGATGTTATTCTAAAATAAACCGTAAATTCGTGCGTTAGGATACATATTCAAAAGCTTAATTTAATAGATAAGTTAGTTTTCACTAAAATCAAGCTGTCCAATAAAAGGCATAATTTACTTGTGTGTACTGTTTAGCTTTCGGTTTGAATGTGTTGATTTTGGCGACAGCGGTTTTCATACGAATTATGACATTTTAGCACTTCTATGTGTCTTGTTATTTAGATTTCTATGGTTGTATGGCAATAGAGACGTATTCTAAAGACTATTTGCGACAATTAGTTAGCCTGCGTAATTATTTTTGAACGCTGAGAAAGTGAACGACCACGGACCACTATGATTTCAATAATATTGATTTCAATAAGTCAATTTTACGACAGACCTATCACCTAGTGTACCTACTTGTATGGCAAAAGAGATGTATTGGAAATGGTAAGTAGGATGGTGTATACGTGAATGAATAAGAATTGTAATCAGTAGCCAATGGATTATGAATAAGTTCACACATTTTCATATGCTTTTGAGGTCCTGTACATACGTAATAATGCAATTGCAACCTATAATTTTCTATATAACTGTTGTCTTGTATAAATAAGTGTAGATATTTTTTTTATAAAAATACTTGTAGCAATTACATCACGAACGTAATTATTTACATTGTATTTAATTGCTCCAATTAAAAGACACATTTTAACCTTGTTTAACATACTTACATAGCATAATTATTAAGATATCTTAACTAGCAATTTCAATTTAAACCATTATTCATAAAAAATGTGAACTCATCGTTGAAATGGAATCTACGTTGAAAGCGATTCAAGGTTTTTCATCCCGACGTACGAAAAAAACGCGAAAAGACTTTTTTTATCAAAATAATTAAATAACCTTACGCAGTTTAAAAAAATACCAACTCAAAGTAACACGCAACGATATCTATCTAATATAAAACATGAAAGGAAAAGCTTTACAAGCTATTTATAAGTATACGATAGCTACAACACTATTAGTTCCCAACTTTATTCCACCAAAAATAGCCTTATTGCTAAGCTTATGCTGTAAAGCAATACTCAATATCAATCAGGCAAAGCTAAGACGCACCGTTATCATTACAAATTGCTCGATTGGTTACGAACTTGCGACGTGTTTATTGTAGTCGTAAGCCTTCCGTGTTGATTTTACTGTACCTAACCGTAACTTAAATAACTATTGTAAATAACGTATGGTGTTGCGGTTATTTCGTACTGGTTGTATAACTAATCTAAATTATGCGCAAAAATAAAAGTCATGAAAATAAAGTATCGGACTGAGCAAAAATAAAATGTTTTTTATTCAAACATAACAGTTAATTTGGTATTTTGTTTTATAGCATTCACATGCTTTATAAAATATGAGAAATTTTGAAGAACAGTAAAAACTTGATCACGAGGCTGGATGCGAGTTTAGCAGTAGGATTTTCAAATATTAAATCTTACTTGCTTTCCCCCAATAAAATATTGTGTTGGTAACGTTATAATCGCATTAGTAGATATAATAAAGGATCATAATAAAAATGTAAACTTTCATAACGAAAGTTATCAAAGCAATAAATGAAAATAAATTTCATTCGTTATTGAGTTAATAATTTCGTTCTTAACATTACCGTTCACTTTCATTACATAATTGAATTGTTCCCAAAATAACTGAAATGTCGTCGGCCATTTGGACATTAATATTTTAAACATTCGAAAGATTTGGTGAAATGAAATTGTAATGAGCATTTATCAAAAGACAGCCAATTTGTAAATACATACCTACTTTAAGTGCTTTAAGATTGTAATTTTGATATCTTTAAATACAAAACATTCATATTGAATGTTTTGTACAAAACATTCAACTTGAATGTTTTGTATTTAAAGATATCAGAATTACAATTGAATGATTCAAGCATATGTCAGCTCTGTAGTTATATTTATCAAGTCCCTACACTATTTTTGAAGCGAGTTATAATTAAAAGCTTACGGACCGAAGCTTATATTATAAATCAAGTGAAGAAACTATACCATTAATGCAATTCAACCAATCATTGACACATACTAATGCGATTATTACGCACGTCTTCAGGTTTTTCGTGTGAAAGAAATAAAACAAGTAGCTCTAAACAGTATAATAATGAGCCATAAGTCCTTCCTCCAATAAAATCCCAAGGGAAACAGGAGACGGTCTCCACAGTTAATCCTTATTAACTATAAAAGCATAGACTGGGGAATTTTAATGAGCTATTAGATTACATAACGGACGTACTAAACTGCTGTTTAATAACTTCAATCGATTCTTACTTTCAGTATGAGATTCTCATGATTTTTTCCTCTATTATTATAATATTTTCGTTTTATGAAAATGATACAAGTTTACCTAGTGAATTTATTTCTCCCCTTATCATAATTTTTTTAATATATTTTTTTACATTTTACTGGATAGGTAACTCTTTTCAGGATTTGTAACCATTTTTTTAAGTGGGGAAATCTTGCATAGATACCCACGGCCTCCGATTTGTAACCTAGTTTACCTTTAAGAGTTTTTATTGTGTGTGTGTTGAATTGTTAACTGACAACATATGAAAATTAAGTATTGTCTATTTAACTATGCTGTTGCAAAATGTATAAAACGCCTCGTTTACTTCAATGCTAACGGACGATGTTACAATCGAAATAAATTGGCAATAAGACAACTAAAACAATGAAAACTTGGAGATTTTGCTTCATGCGAATTAATGGCAGGAAAGAGATTGTTAGCTCTACGGTGCATTGAGAATTTTTTATTAAAGTTTTTTTTAATTAAAAAATTATTAAGTACCGTACCGTATACAAAGTACCTTATATTTTTTAATTTTTAAATTAAAACATTATAAAGTACCTAATTGAAAAATTATAAATATTTATTTTTAAGAAAGAATTTGAACTAACCTACATTAATGGAAAGGAAACTTATGTTTCTAATTGCTACTGGTGTGCTTAGTAAGAACTGTAAAATACAGAAAATATTATATAAGTCCTTACAGTCTTCACAGGTCTTGAACTTACAGTAAAACCATATGCTAATACGATTATGGCACTTTCGTTAATTTTAGCTTCAATGTGTGGACTGTGGAGGATCTTGTGAATTGTCGATCTGTTAACATAAATTGAATTCACTAGGTACACATAGGTTATATACCTACAGGTTGACTTTTTAATGAAATTGCCTTTATAAATTTAGATAATATAATTATAATGACACAATATTTACCTTGGTATATGGTATGCTAATGAGACAATATTATTTATATATATCCAACATAAATCTTTATTTCTATGAAGATTCTTTCAGTAGCGTACAGATTATGGAACAAACATTCGAGATTGCCTCATCGGCTCAAAAAATATGATTTTTTTATAACAAACTCTAAAAAACTTCAGGCACGTACCTAGTTCAGTTACGCATTAAAATTATGTCTATAAATGCATTATTTTATGTCAGTCACAAATCATTTTGTTACGGTGCAAGTAAAACCGAGCGCCAATTTCTCTATTAACCACACTCAGTTCAACAAACTTAAATATTTCGCTAAGAAAATAAACTTCACGCCTCGAATAACAGTACATAATTACTTTTTAACTGTAAATTTTGAATAATTAAGTATTCAAATTTAGTTTTATAAGTGCCCTCAAATTTGGGTACTTATGTTTTCAATTTAATTATATGTAACGCCTTGCAATTTTGATGTATACATTAGTGCACTTTTTTGTTAGGACTATATACATAATTTTACAATTTATATTTCTGACTTCCGAATATCAAATAATATTCGATAACACGAAACAAATGCAAATTCAATTTGGAGTAATCCTACGCTCAGTACCTAAACTATCATTTCTCGACTAAATAGCTTTAATGTGAGTATAAATATCATATTAATATAGTATTAATAGCAATTGGTATTAAATATTTTGAATAATAATTCAAAGAAAAAAAGTCAAGAGCTTTTAAGATTCTCATAAATATTTAAAACTAGCGGTCCGCCCCGGCTTCGCCCGTGGTACATATTTACGTTTTCTCTACATAAAAACCATCCTCGTACTTCAAGGAATATAATAAAAAAAGAATTATCGAAATCGGTTCAGCCGTTCTCGAGTTATGCGCTTACCAACACATTTTGCAATTCATTTTTATATATAAGAAGAAGATACTAAGCAAATATTTTCAACTAGGTAGGAACATACGCATAAAACGTCTATTGCTTGTTTCAAATTCATTGGTTTTAAATAAACAGAATATTCTATGACATAGGTACCGATACTAATCATAGAAAAATAACCATGGTGTTGATAATATTTCTCGGAAAAACGTAAAAAAGACTAACATTGTTTGTAAATATTTAATTGTATGTACTAATACACTTTGATACTATATTGCATAATATATTATGCAAATAAACTGTGTGATTAATTTAAAAATTAATTTAAAAGTGATGTGGTATAGGTACTAGATAAAAATTACTTTACCAGAGAAAACTTCTAACTACTGATAATAATTGTCTCAGATGCAAATAAACAAACCTACGAAAACTAATAAAGTTTACTTTCGACCGTTGATTCATGATCTCAGATGTTTCGACCCAGACACCTGAATAGAAAAATTCGGTCGTCTCGTACAACATCAGAATACTGATTTCCTATAAACCTTTCTATAATAGCTATTAAGATAGCAATGAATATTATTCCATTTAACTATAACAAAATTTAAAGACTTACTTCGTACTAACGTACTCATAGAATAGAGCAGTACTTAATAGCTGTATAATAATAGATAAGATATAATCCATTCCAAAAACAAAAGATCAAGATAAAATAAATGTAACATTTTTATGTTTTGATTAGAAAAAGAATAAATAAATGAGTACCTAAGTATATTATTATATTAAGCAATTATCATTTTTATTTATCTGCGTAGGCATATTTATGGAATTAAGTACTTGTTCGATTTCGATATTAGATATACGTTGCTATTCTCAATAAATTGTCAAAATATTTATTATTAAATACCTAGCATAACAGGGTATACTGAGTCATAGAAACACCGTAAAATCATTTAAATTCAAATTCAATCGATATAAGAAATACAGTTACATGTTTACAAAACAAAATGTGAATAATCTCACTATCGATTTAAAATTAGAGATTTTTTAGAAAACCATAATATAAGATTCAGCTCTCGCAATGTTATTTAGGTAATCATAAAAAATACCAAATGACACACTAAGATAATAATATTTTTAATTTATAGTAATATTGTGTAGAAATTGTCTCTACATCTCTTCACATTTATGTTAAGTTGTAGGTAGTAAACACCTTTAAAAATTATTCTGTTCAAAGTATACTGTATAATGATGTAACACCTTCAAGCTTTATTAATGTTGTTACTTGTTACGGCGCAGTTCGGAACAGTATATCTAAGTTATTACCATTTTTAATGAAACAATAACCATAAAACAAACAACGAGATCTGCGTATGCAAATACAAGATAAAATGAATGTTTCCTCGCTAACAATAAAATTGTTCCGCCCTGTCTTCGCTCCTCTACGCGTCGTTAATTATAAATCTGTGTTTTTGTTAATTCATCTTTTGTGTGGTCCAAATGTTAGCGGATTGTTTATATTTTGACTCTACACACAACTCTACAAACGATAAGTTTGATATTTAGTTTCAAATGAGATTTTTTTTAAGAATAGAAAGAATTTCTCAATTCTAAAGTTTACATGAAAAAAATTGTTTGAATTTGAGTTCATTCACCTAATGAACACCTAAAAAAAAATGAAAATTTTGTCTAAATAAAATATTGTTGCAAGAAATCACTCTGTAGTTATATAAATTGCCTCAACTGTCAACATACACAAGTGCAATCAGTTTCTTCATCCTTTAAACATTACGATAAAAAAGAAAACAAATGCCATAAATTTCTACACATAAAAATGTCCAATACGATCCAAAATGGTGGCTAACCATCGAGCAACTAACACAATAATTGTTAAACATTATAAGCCTCGATTACGCTCCGTTGACCCAATACGGCCGAGTGAAGACTGAATATCGTTCTCTGCAATTAGACAATAATAATTACTCGGCTATTAGACGCGATGCCTTCCTTGAAACACGTATGTAGCAATGACATAAATTGCCTTCCCTGAATTGCTTTAAACCCCCCAACAATGATGTAGCGTTTATAAAGTAATCAGTACGTTCAGATTAAGCTATAAACAATGCAACTAGCACCTGAATTGCATTTCTTCTATTTTAACTACTTTGAATTTAGATTTATACAGGCGGCTATAAATTTGATGCGACAATTGCTTTGAGGAAATTTGTTTTTAATTCCGTTTATAGCTATAGATTTTAAGAAGAATGCAGAAGCAGTTCCTTTCGATTAATAATTTATTTATTAATCCTGTCTACTCAATATAAAAGCAAGTAAATTCTAGAGATCAATTTGCAGTAAGAATTTGACAACCAGACTTACTTACGCTTGCATTTAATAAGAATTGCATTTTATGAACTCCCTGTATACATGTGTAACAGAGCCAATTAGTTATGTATTGCATACATAAATATGAAGACGTTAATCTCGCTTGAAAAACTTGATGACAGAGACTTGAGTGGAGTTAATAGCACGACACTGGATTTAGCAAAAACATGCGCTGGTACAAATCTCGTCTTTACATTTAATTTCTTTTTTTACTTTACAATCGCGATGATCTTTTACAAAGGTATTGAGTTTTCCAATTTACGGTTTTCATATTTTTTATGAGTTTAGTTGTATGATTGAGTGTAGTTGAAATGGAATTTGTTTTGCTTTATTATATCTGTAACTGTTAAGCATCAAACTAAAAAAAAAATGTGTAGTTCGAAGTAAAAGTGTGATCTTTAAAATGTACTTAACTAATTCAGTTTTGTATGATATACTTTTGAATAATATTAATAAGGAACGTAAGGAACCTCAAATGGATTGATATTGAGTATTGACTAAATATCATTAGCGTTTTTACACAACATGAACAGTCAGCTTTTAAAAGTATTCGTGCATGTACTTATTGTGCAAATCCAAAACATTTCATGCGCCTTTATTTCATTACTTAATTTCAATTAATTCTTAAAAAACAATCTAACAATTAAATTAGCATGACAAACGGGTCATTCACAAAAAAACGCTCCAATTTGGACCAAACATAACAAGGCCGACACAGTTAGGCGCTTAATAAAACGCATCACGCGCGCGTTACGGATATTTTAATTTTAAGTTCACACGGGCTGCGTGGTTTATTTCAGACATAGCATTAATATTAATAGGCTATATCGCGAATACGGTTTGTACAAGCTTGTATAGCGTCATGCGGTGACATACTTGTGAATGAGCAGTGTGGCCGTGACCTTGTTCTGAGCGTATTGCCAATATATCGACTGTTATATTGTAGTATTCGCGTTTGTTTTTTTTTAATACGAGAGTGGGCAAGCATGAAAAGCAAGCGTTGGTAGTAAGATAACCCACAGTGTGTAGGCATCTACAGAGGCCTCTGAAGATTTGTTACTGATTTTAAAATCACGTTGTCAGATTACGAGTTTATGATTGTGATTCATTTGTGGAAGGGTCTGCGCATGATGGATTATGAGCTACTATTTGTTAGCCACTTAGATCGACCTTACTCCGTGCAGTTGTTGCACTATGTGATCAGCTATTATTTAGACATAATGAAAGTCGGCACCTCATGTGCGCTACGGATCGTTATTTTTCACTAAAATTGAAAAACGTCATATTATGCCCATAAATTGTAACTTTTCGTTCTTATAAATTCATTGACGATCTTGCTTTTTCATTCTGATTAAGTACCTATGCAGTAACAACTGGAGCAAATTCGTATTTGGTGGGTAAAATAAATATTGTTTTTAAAAGAACTAAACCACGTATCTATACGTGACTATACAGGGTGTAATCGTTAAGTGTGCACCACTGATTATTCCGTAACTATTGCAGGTATCAAAAATCTTTAAACTGATATCGAAAGTACTTAACCTAATGAGTAAAATGGCCATAACAAATTTTCAAAAATAAAACGAAAAATATCCAAAAATGTTACATTAAACGCTCCCATACATTTTATTTCCCATACATTTTGTATCCATAGCAGATTTTCGAAGTGACGTCCTCATCATACAATGAGGAGCTCTATTTACAATTTCTAAATGAACTTTCCTTCAAATTTGCGAAGTAATTAAAGCAGAAAACCAAACAAAGTAAGAAAAAGCTATAATTTTTCATATTAAATGTGCATGAGATATTCATATCTCATATTAAATGTATGGGAGGGTTTCATGTTAATTTTTTAGATATTTCTCGTTTTTTTTTTTAATTTATTATGGCCATTTTACTCATTAGGTTAAGTACTTTCGATATCAGTTTAAAGTTTTTTGATATCTGCAATAGTTACGGAATAATCGCCTGTGCACACTCAACGATTACACCCTGTATATCCGATAAATTCATTAAAGATGAAGAAGACTGAAATTGCACTTCCATTAAAAAATTGACTATTTTTAACCCAAACAAACTCTCACGCGCACATGCAAATCAATTATTAACCAGACTGGTTATGTAATTGCGCTTACTAGATATCAATTACTGTAATCACATATTAAATTAATTGATTAATTTGTTCAAGATGCTATACACCCATTTCGTGTGAAATATTTGTCAAAACGAGCACGGCAATTGAGTTACAGTTGTAGAAAGTACTTATAGCACGCCCGTATTATGTGTCAATTACTTTTGTGCACGCTACACATTTTGTGACGTTTATTTCCTTGTTAATATTTCGTATTTATTATTTACAGGAAGTACGTGACGTGGCTGATACATTAAATCATTAATTGAATGCATTGGACTGGTATTTCTTGTTTTACTAACACATATCGCGATGTGCATGTAGATTGTGATTGCGTCATCAGCATAAAGCAATTTGTATTCCTTCTATTTTTTGAATGAGTTAAACTTTTTAGTTTAAACTTAAGAATATATTCACCATGCCCGCCTAACTGCCCGCATAACTTTGATCTGGATAATTTGCATTTTTTTTTGTACCGAGTACAGGCCAATATAATTGAAATTTGAAATTATTTTTTTTAACTGATTTAAAATATTATATTCTTGTGATATTATATAAAATATAAATCCCATTAAATAGTTTCAATTTCTAAATGATTAACACTCGCGGAAAATAAGTAGATACATCAAATGATCAAACACAAGAAAATGTTACGTCTGATAGAAGACGAAAAACTCAACCATAAGTCACCAACAGTCACTGGTATAGGAGTATTACTACATTCTATAATCTTAAAGAAACATTTAAAGAATTGTCCAAGGGATCGTTATATCGCAAAAAACGTACAAACTACAACATACTAGCAATACTAGAGATCAGCCGCCGCATTGCTAAGACTTTATAGACTAGAATTACGATTTATGACTCATCTCTTCCCTCGCTATGATCCTTGTTGATCAGGCATATAAAAATAACGTTAGTTGAGGAAATATCTGCAATCATTCTCGTATAAGAATGTGGCTCTTTTAGTAAAATTTTCATAATTGACTGAGTTTTTGATATATTATTGATTTAATCAAATCATAAATTTTAAAATACATTATTCACTAATAAATATTTTTACTTTACTACTTCCTATTTTTACATAAGAAGAAAGTTATATCATCACACTGATGTCAATGACCAATAACACATATCTCAACTATTATAATAAGACAACATCTATTTCACATTTCAATACGCATAAAATTGCAAGGCGTGCCAATAGATCCTGTAAATAAGCTAATATTATCACACAATTCCCAATGCTTAGCTTCTATTACAGTCACCATATCCCTATAATTCCAAAGGACGATCCCACGGTATCTATAATAATGTCGCTGTTTATCAATCGCTGGGAAAATCTATAATCATCCGTTGATAATATTATACGAGGGGACAGAACTTAATGCCGGAAGAAAAAATTATGGTTATTGCATGTAAATCTTTTGCGCGTTATCGGGATCACGCCAATGAGGTCTTTTTAGTTTTATCACGTTGGGTATTTATTTATTAATTACGTGCATAAATTAAACATAAAAAATAATTATAACTAATTTTGGCGATTTAAAATCGCGACTTTCACATATTAACATTAAAAATCAGGGCATGAATAGAGTATTTAATGTTATTATTTTTTTAATTCACGTAAAATATTATAATAATTATTATTATGTAGGTTGTGAATTTAAACAGACAAAAGGTACTTATAGTTAAGTATGAAAAACAGTTACATCAAAACCAGATCCATAACATAATGTGTACAAATACAAAAAATGCGAAATCAGTTCAGACTTCAGAAGTTTAAAAAAGCAACAAAAATACTATCTTCACAGGAATAGGATTTCTAGGCATAGGTATTGTTATTTGTTATTAAAACAGTAGAGTTTAGAAGAACTTATAATATGTACATTGGCATACATAATTAATCACTTATTTAACATTTTTTACGTACTATCCTGTCACCAATCTTTTTTACACTCTACAACACGGTAATGATACGCTGTTACATTTATATAATTCTGAATATTGAGGAAATGCATTTCACTTTTACGCGGCAAACTGCAAAACCTATCATACATACACAATGTTTCGGTATCGAATCGAGCTAAAGATGGAATGGCAGGTGCGTGTAATCCTGTTTTACGTATTTATGTGAAGAAAAATAGACACTGTTAGTGTTCATTCACTCTGGACCGCTTTAGAATCGAGATGTGTAATTATATTATCATGCTCGGTGTTTCTAATGATGCTTTGAAAGGAATTTTGGATAAATTATTGAGGTAAATGTTTGTTTAATGATCTAATTGCGAAAAAGCCACTCATTGTTAGTCTCGCTAAATATTTAACACATGTTGGATTTCTAAATTCATTAACAATGAGGTAAATCGGAATATGGAGTTCATATATTTTGTTATTTGTTTTTTTTTTAGTTTCAGTACAGCTATTCGACTCTGTACTTTCGTTAATTTCTTTCATATGAGAAATTAAATTTGTTTCATTTTAAAGGCAGTAAAACACATCCATAATCATTGCATATCGCCTGGTTAGTCGTGTAAAGCAAACCAGAGAAGAACAATAACTTACACATCTATTAAAAACACATGTCATTTAAATGATAATGGATAACAATGCCTTCTTCGGATTAAAAATTTTAATGCGCATAACCGCGTGATGATTCGGCGCCATATACAGAAATAAGTAATAACATATTAAACAATGTTACGTCCATTCAAACGTTGGTATACTAATATTTTTATAGTCAATAATTACGCTCAGTGAAGCTGTATGGTGTCATCGACCTTACAGTAGCGCTTGTCTGTCTTATCTCGAGATTTGTCTGCAGATTATCACGCCTGATACCCCATTATAAGTGAACAAAGACTCTCGAAAAATAATTGTTGCAATTAAACGCTTATAATAATGCTAACCATGGCGTATTGTATACAATCTTTATGTACATGTGATCGTGCAATGATAACAATTGTAATTGTTTATGTAGATATAATAAAGTAGAGAACTTGTTGAAGTAAAACTTCTTTAGGCGCGACTAGGGAGTAACTCAGATTTTTTTTCTG
Organism: Colias eurytheme; assembly: GCF_061535395.1. NCBI lineage: Eukaryota > Metazoa > Arthropoda > Insecta > Lepidoptera > Pieridae > Colias > Colias eurytheme. Next base: position 8,242,883 of record NC_142987.1, on the reverse strand, counting down.
ACGGAAGTAACGCTGTGTAGTTTCCGCCATTTAAAAATAATAATTCTGATTGGTTGTAAGTATATGTCATATACTACACGCTTCTTGACTTTATACGCCAGCTAGTGGCAAATATCATAATCAATTAGGATTATTTATTTTCAAATTTTCAAACGGATCAATTGTGAATAGCAAAGTGAATGAAAAATTCAACAGTTTTAAAAACATTAAGTATTTTAAATTGCAAAATTTTTTGAAAATCTCTAAATATACTTGTTTATTTATTACTTTTAAAATAAGTAAATTAAAAATAAATTTTCTGACAATTGCGACATTTTATAATATTCAATAACAAGGTTATATTGACACGTGCGTTTTACTTCAATCGCGCGTAAAGGTTACACGCACACACTTTTTTTTTTAATGGATACTTGTCTGGTGTTACATGTGTTTAAATTATGTATGCATTATAATTTTAATTACGCTTTTCAAAATATAGATCATGATCGTGAAACTTAACACTTGTCAATACTCAATACCGATACGATACAGATAAACTAACTCTTGAAGCAATAATTTATTATTTAAATATATGACTTATATAAAATTATTTTAACTTACATCTACTTTTATTACTATTTCGAACTACTTGTTACGAATTTGTATTCATGTCAACGTAATTAGATAATTGTTTATGATTCATACTGTAAGATAACATTGAATGTCTTTACCGAGAAGAATCTGCGAGAAACTTGTATTGATAGTTTTCTTTATTTCTTCAACCTCATAACTGTAGAGTACAGTTCACTTACTGAATTTAAAAGCGATAGTATAAATGACAACTAATGAATTAAAAATCACTCGTAATTATATGTGCATTAAGTGATGTATTAATATGTACCTATTCAATTTCAATTGGCAAAAAATATAGAATTATCATATATAGAAGTATCATGTTCATCTAAATTATTTTTAAAAGATACCTTAAACCAACAAGTAATCTGAACTTCAAGTTTCAACGTAGTAAAAACTCTTTCAATTTTTTTTACAAAAGTTTTCTTTTGCCTTAATCTTCAAAGACAAAAGAAACTAGCTTAAATTCGGCACAGCTAAGATTACTAAGAAAAACGAATAAAATTGTCTCATTATTAAAATGATCACGATGGTACATTTGTTCAATTACTTTGTCACGAGAGCATGTGTGTTTAGAAACCACGAGGAGAGAGTAATCACGTAACAGATTAATTTTTGCAAAGGTAATTAGGTAATTAGATACATACTATTCGCAATTCGAATGTAACACTTTCACCAACCTTTGTTGTACTTAATTGAGTGTCGGGATTTTTTATGCAGCCGCATCACAACCTATTAAGTATCAAGACTCAATGAAATGTACGCTACGAACCTTCAATTTTGGAGACATCGGTTTAAATGATTTATTGGCATTGATTACTATACCTTTGCTAAGGTCTTATTTATATAAAGGTCTCATGTTCCATTAAAAAACAAGGATAGAAGGATTCCACGTAGAGCCAATACAGAGTGGTTGCTTTACTTTAGTCGAAGTCTGTTTCGTCTTGAGTATTAGCGCTCAAAATTTATGTAAATAACATTTAAATAGTGTCTGGAGAAAATAATCGAATGGTTTTTCTTGTTCTCTATTTTTTTATCTTAAGAGAACATTGTTTAACAATTATCTGTAAAAAGATAACTTTGAGAGGATTTGGTATGAATGCTACAAAAATTACAAAATACGTGTGAGGTCCGTTGATTCAGATGTCAAAAATCATAAAATAATATGATTGATTACGAATGTATTATTTTTGCATTAAGGTTATTTAAAAGTGATTTCCATGACCATACAAGCTTATTTTTCCATTCATTTCAATAATCAAAAATATTACCAAATAAGGGCCATTAAACCAGCATTACAATTTAACACAACGAGAATTTTCTAATATTCTTTATTCATTCATATTCTACATGTCCCTAATCATTAGGTAATTATTGTTTTTTCTTGCAACATAGTATTGCTGCTATTGAGTATTGACAAAATTAACAGGTTTCTTTTATATAGAAATCAGCTTTTTTAATAAATTTTACGCAGTACCTGTACAATGTACCTACTATAATATAACATTAAGCCCAATGATGTTATTCAAACACAGTCATGTAGGTAATCCGACATTGATGTTTTGAATAACTAAACGTGATGTCCATTTCACTCTTTTATTACAAAATAAAAGTGCTCGATCATGAATCACCCACAAATGTACCTACTTAAGTGACCGCAACAAAGGGGCAATATAAACCGTTTTCGCCTTCAAGCGGCGCGGCGTGTCAAAAGTCAAAACATTAGCCGAGACACCAAATTTGAAATTGTCTTATATATATTGCGTTAGCGAAAGTGTTTAGACAAAACCAATTTAACATCAGAGATTACAGGCCATTCATTCGTAATAGTGCCCGGAAAAAATGGGAAGTTTTTATGAATGAAGTTCGCGTGATACGGAGTCACAATAATTTGGTCGCATTGTACTTCCACGCTGTAAGAGCTACGGATATGGTTAACAAATTACTTACTTTCATTCGATTAGTCGTGATTTGCTGTACTTTTTGCGCGCCGACCTTTGCGATGTTTAATTATTTAAACTGTTCGTGATTGTTGTGTGATGATCATGCGGAAGTAATTACAACTTCGCCAATCGTATAGAAATGCTTAACGTCAGCTGGTTTCCATTTGTCATGGTGTATACCAGATTGATGTCTACATTGTTGGATTATAATTTCTCTTATTTTGTTTGTAATTGGAATGATGGTGTTTCACGCTTCACTTTGTGATGAAAAAGAATTAAAAAGTAATTAACCGATTTTTTTCATACCAGCATTTATTTTTATAGACACGCATAACCATACTTTTACATTACCTAAGCTATTTAAATTATTATTTATAATTACTTTTATACGTAACACCCCGCAAGTACTGAAACTATTTAAGTTGCTTGAAATTAGATTTATGATATTAAAAAGCAATAGATTACTAATGCTTATTTTATATCATGGATGGATTCGGATTTCAAAGATTCAATCACGTCCGCTACACTCAGCAACAACTTTCGAGTCATTATATCACTTAAATACCTTATTACAATGCAGTAAAAGCCTTTTTCCTTCGCTGACCACGGCATTGCCGTTCTGCACCAAAAAATTGCTAAAGCACTCCTAAGAATGCTAATGTAATTAGACATCTGAAAGCCATCGGAATATTGAGAAGGTATCTAATTACAATTCTTACGGAGCTATATTATATAACGATAAATCTCATGTATATCAAGTATCATTCTAGTGTTACTTTGGCACATTTTATCACACCTGTCACTAAATAATTTTAATTAGTATTATGCAATCAATTAATATTTATCTCTACCAAACGTTATTTTTTCGAAGCAAGCCGGGCGTTTACTCCGAAGCATTTACAAGATACAAACTTGCTCTCTATTTTTAACCTTATCACGAAGAAGAAAATATGTTAATTATAACACTAGCTGTGCCCCACGATTTCACCCGCGGGCAAAACAACTGGCAAATGCTTTCATCCCCTGTTTTAACCCTTTAACAAATACTATCCCAAAATATATTATTTAAGCCCTATAATATAATGTGCCCAACATAAAATGAAAATCATTGAACGTGTAAATTGAAATTATAAAAAAAAAGATCTACGAAGCAATAGTCTTTAGAACTAAAAATATTTACAAAGAAGCAAAACTCAATTTGTTTAGCGTTATGGTGAAGCAAGTTTTATATTTGAGCGCATGTTCTCTATAAAAGAAAATGAAGCCTATGAGAATCCTATTTATCATATTCATTGCTTGAGTTTTTAATAAGAACTTACTGTCCTCTACCTTCGGGATATTAATTTCCTAAAACATGAATTTCTTATATTATGTAATTGATTCTTATACCTAAAGGTAAATGAAATGAAATGAAATAAGTCTACAGCACAAAAATGAAAGAAATACGTACTCGTTAATTCTTTGATGTCATATTTACAACCACAATTTAAGCATCTTTAAATATATCTTGCTGTATGATCATCATATGAAAAACACCAGCTTTTCTTCTGGGATTAAGTTTCCGCTTTTCAGAAATAACCACAAACCAAGATAATAAAAGTAAAATTAAATGCCTCATAAAGTTTCCTATATGCGAAAATGTCGCATTTCAATTTCAATGACTTCCTGAACCATAAAATCTATTTATCACCAGCTGGCAATTTTCTCAAATAAGCTGAGGAAATAAATTTAACATTCGCAGTTTATGTCCAGTCTGTTATTACGCCGTGATACGGTTTTGCACGGACTAGAGATATCTTCACCGTTAGTTTATGGAAGAAAAAGGAATAACTGATCCTAAACAACAAAATATGTATACCTATAGGTATTTGTTTTTTAGGATCAGTTGAAAGCTTGTTGAAAGAGTTTTTTTTTATATAATTTTTTAAATAATAGAAAGTTTTTTTATTTTTATTTTAGAACTCGGTCTTATGAGTGTGTTAATTTTATTGTAAGAATTTATTATTGATAAAGAAAGGATATTTACTTAAACTAGCTCAATTCTCTACACAATAACCACGTTATCTACAATTAGTGTTTTAGAATATTAAAGAAATGTTATAATTTAACAATTTTCTACAGGTAATTAATTATAGCTTCTTAATATTCATATCAATTCAAGTGAAGAGAGCATATTTGTGATTCAATAATAATTATGTTTTTATTTTATAAAGGAGGAATGGGATGGGATGTTCCAGATGGGTTTGAACGTATGCGCAATTATAAGATATAAATATAGTACGTGCATCAAATTAATTATTACATAAGCATTCTCAGTTATTTTAACATGCATATAATTTAATAGTTGCGACAGATTTTCTCTGTTGCATCGATATTATCTAAAAAATGTACGTTACACTTACACAGCGTTATGTTTCATTAAAAAAATAACGGACGGCAATTACCTTAATGCTTTGCTTTGATCTCGAATTAAGTTCATGCTTTGTAATATCTTTAATCCGTATACAAACTGTTTTAGCCAGCAGCTAAATACGCTAACGGTTACCACGTAAATATATAAGCTTATACTAATAATTATCATAAGCATCAAGAACACCATAGCACCATTCCGATTAAATTGACAATACATTATATTCGAATAAATGAAAATATGAAATGTATTATTCCATATTCACGTTACCGTTTTGTCGATAATCGATTAACAAATCGTTTTACGCATATTTCCGTGAAAGTTTGTCGGTGCAAGTGACGTAGAAAGTGATTATTCGGGGACGCATCCGATTTGTGTGACACATTATTGGATGGATCGATTTATAAAGCATTTTCTCGCGTGTCTAATCTCAATGAAGTGTCGTATCGAATCGGCGCTAATAGCAACACAAATGCCTATCGATATAGGAAAACGAATTAGATAATCTCGGCCCATTTCAAGTCAGTATTGTACAGCGTTTGCTGATAGAATATAAATTTAATTTGCGGTTGAAGATGCAAGACGTGCGGTTGCTGATCTTGGAAGTAGACTAGTTATGAATTTGTTTATGAAGTAGTCATATGCGAAAGGAATTTCTATGAGCTTAAAGAATTTTACTTCGGTATGTATTATATTCATTATTTCTCTACGCGTAATGTTGAATGGTATTTCTTTATGATTTACCTGTTTAGACAAAGATAGGTTCTTATTTTGGGAATTAAACCGTAGAAATAAATATACTTTATTTTTTCAAATATACAAAATTAGGAAATTCTATTTAGATTTTTTTATGGATGGATTTGTATCATCGAACGTTCGTATAGTATAAACTCTACTATTTCTAGACTTTCTTTTCTTTTTTATTTTCTGTAAAAAAGAATCTACCTAGAATTTGACCAAAATAAATATTAAATTATTGGTAGGTATTACAGAAAATTTTCATTCATTTTTAAGTTATTCATTTGCATTTTGTTTTTTTATTAATACATATAATTTTTTTAATATTTATCTTCATACAAATAGGAATTTAAGCACCCATCTTAATATTCATCGAATAGAAAAATATCTTCTATTTAATAATACTTGAGCAAAGGCGAATCTAAATTATTCGAAAGGCGAGCTCTTAACTCTGAAGAAATTTATTGTAAACTCTGCTTATTTGCATTCGCAGCATATACGTTTTTACTTGGATTGCAGGCGTTTATCTCTAATTGCGCATATAATATCGGTTCAAGTTAGGTGAGGACTGAGGCCGTGTTCCGGATTACTACTGAATAAACTTGGCCAATAATTCTCAGACTCCGATATGCTAAATAAGGCGTTTCGGAATTAGATGAAATGCAGATTTCCTGAAACACGCTCGGAGTACAGTTTCAATTTACGTGGTTTGCTTTTTAAATGTTTAAGGTTTTGTGTTGTAAAACGGACGGTGTTGATAAGATGAAAATTTTGATTAGATTTATGATAGTACCTAGTACGTTAAGTGCAAAATTAATGTTTGCTCATGCCATAATTTTTTTGTTTATTATTTTATGAAATCTCTCGTTTGTAGAGAGTACAGAAGATATTTTAATTAATAGATATAATATGTTCTGTTTTATTATTATAGCTATGCTATAGTATTAGAATAATTGCATTTGTGCAATTTATTTTACGTACCTTACGTGATATATTTTTTGTTAATTTGATATTTTATGATTAATGATAGTAATTATTATGCATTTGCATTTATATAAGCAAAAAAATATGTAAAAATTGATTTTGGACTTAATGGTTATATTTTAATTTAAAAGAACTGTGTAAAAATTATTTATATTAATATGCTTTGATTTTATTATAAAAAGATAGCATTTATATTGCATTGTTTTTTTCTATACTTATTCAAATTATCTAAAATTAATCACACCTTTTTATTTTTTTCAGAAACAAAACTTTTTACTTACCGATGATCAAGGCCGCAAACACGAAAAATAAAAGAGAAGAAAAAAATGAAACACAATTCGAAATTCAAATTCACTGACACAAGACACGGATGCGTAGTCTGCGTGTGAGCGCAACGTTCGCGCGCACGTTTACGTACTCGCGATTCGAGTGGCGCGCCGCGTGCAATGCGCGCGTTTATACGTCGACAAGGGGTGCATACACTTTCGCTGAGACTTCATTTCGGGGTTGGGATCAGCACCTGTGCCCTAAGGCGGAGGGCAGATGTATTGTCTAATGTCAATCTTGACGTGCTAAAAGACCAACGGCAATTATGGTGCGACAGTAATAGCTAATTACGTGCGTTAACTAATAACCGTAATAACTTATGTTTATATGCGAAGAAATATATTGCTCTGAGACTATAAGGAAGTTGGCGAAAGTGTGATGATTACAAATATCTATGAAATATTAGCAGCACCTAAGTAGATTAAGGAAAATAGAACACAAAAATGTGTAGTCAAAAGTAAAAGTTTAAGATTGGAATAGGATATTATCTACGAAATATTATATACCTGAAGGTAGGTAATAGGTATGTAGGATTTCTGAAACCTTAACCTGCTATGTTCTTAAAGATTAGTTTAATTACTATCAACTAAAAGCATTATCCCGACCTCTAAGTATAAAATATGTAGGTACATTGTACCTAACTGATATGATACTATTGAAACTGCTACGCACTGCAGCAAAATGTCTAAATTATTTTTATCAGAGCAAATGCAACTTTTATGCTTTATAATCATGATGTACATAATATTTAAACTAATTGGGTAATTACGAAAAAAAGTGAGACGTTTAAAAAATACAAGCACACTTACATTCTGTATGATATTTGTTCTTTGTTTTACAGCTACACAATAACGACATGTCAAGCAGTTAAGGATGTTATTTGTAAAAACAACTTGTGAATTAGTTTGAAGATTAAGGAGATACTCGAAATTGGCTTGACTACAGTTTCAATAGGGTTAAGTAAATAATCGACTATTACTAATCTTTTTACTCTAGTCTCTATCCATCTTAGGTATTCATTAATCATTATGAGTACAATGCTAAAAATGTATTTGAGTGTATGTGAAGATGTTTACACTTTTTTCATGCAGAAACTATTTTACATTTTTTTTTTTTTGTCTCAATTAAGTACTTATATATGGTTTTTTTTATATACCAGCTTGTCAAAGAACATTTCGATGATTTTCTATAAATATTAATACTAGTGAAAACTCATACAATAACTAAGGTAGATATCAAAATTGCCACCTCAGTTTATAATTCCTTAAATCACGTAGGTAGGTACGTAATTATTGAGTCTAGAATAAAATATCATTCATCTAACATAATATTACTTTTTTGAAGACTTGAAAGAGCTGAACAATATCTCATACATGCTTTTTCAAAGGCTAAGAATTTGTGATCACTTATAGAATCGATTAAAGATAGATTTGATAAGGTAAAACTATTCTGGCAATCTAGATACTAGTCAAAAGTCAACACATTATTAGCTAATAATGTAAACATTTATTGGGATTAAATTGTTTTCCATCTGGCTTTAACCATTAGATACTTTATATAAACCCATACAATTAAGTGCATGTTTCTTCAGATGTTTATAACATGCTTGGTGCTATAAAAATAATAGCATTGTTAGAAATTTAAGATCGTATCAGCGAGATGAAACGCCATACATAGTATACTTTAGAAATGAGAAGGCTTTTAACTTTTTGTGCTACTTATCGGATCTAAATTAACGTAATTTCTTAATTAGAGCATAATTCAGTGCGTGTATTAATTCGTATGTAATGCACGCACTTAATATTAATAATTGAAAGAAACTATATTTTTTGAAAACAGCGTAAATAAATACGGGCCAATTAAAGAGTGAAAAGTTTATCTTATTTTAAGCCTTCCACGCGATTAATTTTGGGAAGATATCATGCATGCAGTTTTTTAATTTTTTTGAGTAAAAATACATAAATTGTTAACTAATTAGAGTTTCGATTTAAGAGCATATTTAGATTTAGGGCTGGTCCGAGGACCGACTAGACCGAGATCTTCAAATCAAATATATTGTCACTGCACTGTTCATCACTGCGCTACAACTGCTCTATGAACAGAAGTTGCGAATTGAGTACTTGATTCTATGAACTTTTGATTTAATATTCTTCCTGTGTATAAGAGTACATTTAATCAATTTGATATCTAATTAAATTACAGCGGGCTGTCAGTCAGGTATGAAATGGTTCTCATCATTATAGGGATAAAGACCCATAATTACATGGCGTAAAGTTACCTATAAAAGAACATAAAGTCCCTTTTTAACTTCACTGCTTAATCCATCAGTCCTCGGAATCACAGACACAATAGAAAATCTATTGTGTCGCGCCCCGATCGGGGCTTACGGTGGTCAATGGGTGTAGCAATTTATGATTTATATAATTGATATCTCATTAAAGCAGCATTTAATTAAATTTTATACTTTAACATAACTTGATATATAAATGTTATGAAGTTAGTGAAATTAAGGGATGAGTCAAAGCAGATTTTAATAATATAAATATTAAATTTATCTCTAATTCAGTTTATTTAACAATTTCCTTGAACAAAGTGAATCATACTTATTATTTATTAATCAAAACCTTTCATTTTTTTTACAGATTTAAAAAAGCTATAACCAAAACTATATAAGTCGGGCGATATCTACGATTTATAACCCATCCCTGATTTTAATTCAAATCTTTCCAAGTACTCGATATTATTTGTAAAAACAAAACAGTATCGTAGCTATGTAAATTTCCGCCCCTTTCCACTTAGTAGCCCAAAACACAAACATGACTTACGAAAAGATAAAACAAAGACTTGTACTCGTTTGAACGAGACGAAATCTCACCCCATCTAGACCAAATATTTATTTTTGTCACGCGCTCACTCCAAATTTGTTTGTTAAAATGCAAGTAGGATCGTAGAATCGATCAGATAGCTCTGGGTCATCGAGATATATGGTATTAAAGTAGACAGTGAATTGCTTTTTATTAGAAGTAGGCAACCGACAGTATCATTCGATCGTCAGCTACACCGAATTCAGATATGATACTTAATTTTGACATGTCCCAAATTTATAAAAAATTGCAATCTCCGAGACATGCGACAAAATAAATTAAACAATAGTTTAGATTTTAAAAGTACGTTCTTATATTATTCGTTACCGAATTAATACGATCCATTTGAAATAGAATTTGACGAAGAGGATCGTTGAAAATCAAATGTGACTCTACAAATGACTATTAATTCTATAATAATACTAGCGGTCCGCCCCGGCTTCGCCCGTGGTACATGTTTACGTTTTCTCTACATAAGAACCATCCTCGTACTTCAAGGAATATAATAAAAAAAGAATTATCGAAATCGGTTCAGCCGTTCTTGAGTTATGCGCTTACCAACACATTTTGCGATTCATTTTTATATATAAGAAGAAGATAAAAGAGAGAACGGAAAAGCAAACCATATTTTTTATGGTTTCGTATGAAAAATAATAATTATATACTTAAAAACATTAAAAGAAAATAAGTTATTAAACGCTTACGTACCTACATGTTTAGTTGAGTTTAGCTACTACATACATAATATTATGTAGGTATTCAGTGGTTGAGTGTAGGTAATAAAATGTTACAGGGTTTTCCATCGCGGATTCTATTAGTATCTACAATATATTTTTTATCGTTTTACCAATGTTATTTTCAAAAAGACCAGATAGGTATAAAATGCACAAAAATATGTAATAAGTACTAGGTATAAGTGCACCGATTGTGAGGAAATAATCATTCAAAGTACGTATAAAATACATATTAAAAGTAACTAATAAATTGCGTAATCACTGCACCTCTGACCACGGACAGCAGACTACTCATAGACAATACATTAAATATTTAATAGCAAAAAAATTTGTTCAAATCTCACTGGTGAATTAGTGTAAATTATACAATGATCAATAATATTACGAGTCATGATTACGCTTATATGTGGGCTAAAAATTGCAAATTGATCTCTTATTATTTTGCTACTCTTCCATTTAATTTTCACTTTCATTTAGAATCGCATTAGATTCAATTAGAACACTATTATCACCTCTTTGTTCTTATTACATAGACACAAATTCGCCAATTCGAAAGTAGACAGAACCACAGACGAAATATTTTTTTATTTCTTTGAATTTATTGTTTTGATCTTGATGAAAGTTTCTCCTGATGATAATGATGAAAGCCTCATGGATATACATTAAAGTAAATGGTTTAATTTGACAAAAAATACTTTTGACCTTTTGAAAAGTAAAGTGCATAATGACATAGGTTTGTTAATAAATTCCGATTCAGTAAGGAATGTAAAGTGTATTTAAATTATTAAACAACTTGTTGCTATATTACTATTTTATTCTCATTAATGATTATAACAATAATTATGCTAGCTGTGATAAGCTAAAGCTTAAGCTATATAAAATTGTAAACGTCTTTAACAACTTTCAGGGTACAAATAATCCGAACTTGAGTTTGGTATCAGAAATGAGGGTATATGCGAAATAATAACACAATGCAATCGTAACAATACTGCCTATGAGCCGACAGAACCAGATACATCCCAAATCACAGCAGACTGGCCTCTGATTGGGTTCCTTTTTCTTTACACTTGTTTTTCCGACTGATAAATTTTGACGTCTGTTAGAAAGAAAAGTAAAACTTTGATACAGTGCGAGAACAGTTAAAGTTTTGTAGAGATAATATAGACTAGATTAATTAAAATATTGCAGAAAGAGATATTTATCTTATTTATAGATACCTAGATGTTGTAGTTGCAAACAAAAAATACAATATATTAATTTCTACGTCTACAAAACTACGACTCTTTTTGCAACAAGAATAACGCTCATTGCCAATCGTAAAAATGTCTCACTTGTTAAATAAAAATACGGCAATTAACAGAAGGAACGGGGTATTCAATAACTATTAATTAAACTGAGAGATCTTACCAGGTGGTAAAGCTAATTTTTACGTAAGTATCTTGTAAGGCCTCTACATACATTATAATAAAAGATAAGATAATAGAAGTAGTATTAAGTAGGTGAAGCTGCTAATATAATAAATCGTTCTCACAACAAAATCTTCTGCTTTGCTTCTGTGCTGATCATCGAACTAGCTTTGTATTAACCAAGTCCCATCAGCCATGTATCTAAAAGTAGGTTATATACATTATTCTCTTTAAAAATAAAGGAATGTTTTCTTTCAGCAAATTTGCTATCTTCAGTATTTAAAATTGGTACTTTTCTCCATGGCCCATAGAAAATTTCCATTCTGTTTACATTTATGAAAATAGGAAAGTGGTAAGCTGATGATTATAAAGAATAAATAAATCGAAAGCAAATGTTGATCTATATGAAAAGCATCAATATTCGAATGGGATAATTATGTCAGAGTTCAGGTTTAGATGCGTTTATTTTAACGCATTCGCTTCGCTTCGGTTTTAAAGTGCAAAGATGGCTTATGCGTTTATACACCTACTGCGAGAATAAATTTGGGAGTTGTACTTACTTTTGACGCATATCGTATCGGATATTGTATGAAACGTAATTAATATTTGCTAAATATAATATGAAGCAGAAAAATATTATTAGTACAACAATGAAAGCATAAAATTCTAAGTACCATAGAACGTTGGTAAATTGACCATGCATCTCGATTTCTAATTTTTTTAAACTATTTTGCAAAGAGAATATAATTATTTTGCTTCCTATAATTTGAGTATCGTGTCAAAAACCACGTCACTATTTAATATTATCAATTATTAATAAGCGTTTATGGTTTATTGAAAATTCATAAAAAGTTTAATGTACACCTTTTGCTGACCCTAAATATAGATAATAAATATCTGTGAGATATGGCAGTAAGAAGTGCTTAGAGGTTTACCCATGGTTTACAACAACTTTTTTTGCATCATTTCAAAATTAAAATGAGAAATGCGGATAAAGAGCAGAACTAAAATCCATTAAAATATCCTAAGGAAGTCTGAAATTGTGTACTGTACATTAATTTGAAAAGAGCTGTAATAATAAGCATGAATTTTTTCCATTGCAATAAAATATATAATATGGAGTAGCAAATAGCAATTACATGGCTACATGCGGCTTCGCAGGAAAGGATTTACGAAGATCTCTTGGAGATCTTTTACTGCCACTTTACTGCAGTCGAAACGAAAACCAAAAATTAGTATATAACTACTGGTCCTAACGTTTCTATACTATATATATTATTTTTATTAGCAACAAACAGTCAAGATTACAATTTTATAATCTGTTAATTCGACATATCAAAAAGGATAGGTGCTATGATGATGATGATGACGTCAATTATTAAGAATCCTCAATGTCAAAATAAATGTCAGCCGTCAATTGTCATTACAGATTGTAGAACAATATGACTATGTCATAAATAAATTAAGGTGTTCAAGTTTTGGTGTATTATCAATATGTAAAAGAAATTTCCACGTTTCGTAAAATTATAACACGATTAGTAAATATGTCGTGTATATTACCACTATTTTATAATTCATCTTTATTTAACTAGTCATTTATAAGTTTTTAAATTGAATCGCGAGTGATCTTTACAATGAATTAATTCATTATTGATACGTTATGTATGACTATTACGAATTTGAAGAACGTAAAATGCGTGGTCTTCGTGATTGGCGCAAGGCGCTTCGGACTCCTGCCACATATAGAGTAGGAAATACAGTGAGATTACAACCTCAGTTTGTGTTGCTTATAATTTTATTAGGAGTATTTTTGTTAGTGTTATTTTATTATAATTGGTGGACAAGTGACCATTCACACTCTTTGAATCGGTGGACTAAGATTTCACGACCATACAATGCCACTTACCCACTTTCGCCTGTTGTACATTCCGGAGATACATTTACGTTTAGGATAGGAATAGTGGCTGATTTGGATACGAATTCTAAAAGCAATACGAAGGCCCACACGTACAATAGTTACCTGAAGAGAGGGTTATTAACTTATAACCCTGTGAAGAAGTATGTGAGTGTTTCTTGGGACACCATCCCAGCAACACTGCTTTCATCAACATATTCACACAAGGGTCGAGGAATGGAGTTGTCGGAATTGATTGTGTATGATGGAAGATTGCTTACCTTTGATGATAGATCAGGAATGGTAAGTAGAACTTAATAATATACCCCCTTTTTGTTCAAGTTATTTAAGTTTGAAACTCATTTAAAATATATTTTATTACACAAACAAATATCTAATATTATCTCTACAGTTAAAAGTTTTTTATATCTGTTCAAAATATTACAATTATTTAAATAATTCGCTATTCCACAGATCTTTGAAATAGTAAACAACAAAATAGTGCCATGGGTGATATTATCCGACGGCAATGGTTACAACGAGAAAGGTTTTAAATCTGAATGGGCGACAATCAAAGATGAAATCCTTTATGTTGGGTCTATGGGTAAAGAGTGGACCACAGCCAGCGGAGAGTTCCAAACATATGACCCTATGTGGGTTAAAGCTATCAACATACATGGAGAGGTATTTATATCTTTATTAATGTTATAAAGCTAAAAAGTATGTTTTTGGTTTGACCCATTCATGTCATAAACTATTGGATCAAACTGAGTTAATTTTTGTGTTAGATAATCCATTTATTGAGAAGGGTAATATAATAAAATGCCAACACCAATAAGAGCAGTTTAACAATGAAAGATTCCAAGTAATAAATAAAAATGTTTCATTCACTCATTCTATCTTGATAGAGTCTAATGAAGCTATGAATATTGTAGTTTTAATAACATTTTTATAGATAAGATTAATTTTATATTCTCAGAAATAAGTTATCTAGACGAAACCATGATAAGAACTTTTAATCCATTACTAATATTTATTAGGAAGAGGTTTAAAAATTAAAATGTTGATAGTAATCTAGGTGGAAGTAAAATGTTGTAAATGTGTAGATGTGAATATTATTTTAAAAAGATTGACCTTAAGGATTATATATTGACAAAGTGCCAGACACATAATTACCATATAACTACCAAAAAAATATAATATCTAGATACTGTTACAACTTCACTTTCTTTTAAACTTGCACTTAAATAAATCCAACTTTAAAAAAATTAAAGAGTTGGAGTTTTGGTGCTTTGTAAAATGAAGATGTTTTTATTCATTGATTTTTCGTTCATGTCGTAGTAGTTGTTATTAATGATCAAAGTCATCACTTCTCATGCAAGTTTGCCTACATATTAGGTATATTTTTTTTATTATTTGTAAATGCCACAGTGCAACAACAAACAGTAAGCAAAATTACGCATTTCAGGTACAGCATCTAAGCTGGGTGCACCAGTATAAAGCAGTACGACGATCAATAGGCATAGACTGGCCGGGCTACATGATCCACGAGTCTGGTGTGTGGTCACCAATTAACGAGAAGTGGTACTTCTTGCCAAGGCGATGTAGTCATGAACCATACAATGAAACTAAAGATGAAGTTATGGGGTGCAATTATTTGATCACTGCGGATAATAATTTTAGCAATATCAAGGCTGTGCAGGTTAGTTTTTACTTTTTACTGATAATAAATGTATGAAATACGCTTTCAAATAGCTAATAGTGTTACTTTTTATGTAAGAAGCCAGAGTCATTTTAATGAATATCATCAAAGATATATTTGAACTTGAGGAGACAGATTTCTCAAAAATTTAAAATAGGAGTGAAATTTGGGGTAAATAAAATTTGTTATGTTGAGTTGGTTTTTCATAAAAGCAAAATGTTTCTTCATAATTTCACTATTTTATTTCTTTATAACTTATTAAATTCTACATAATAATTTGCAGATAACTAAACTCCAACCAAAACATGGTTTCTCTTCATTCAAGTTTATTCCTGGATCAAAAGATGAAGCCATTGTTGCCTTAAAAACTACAGAGTTTGAAGGAAAAACGGCCACATACATAACTGCATTTACCATAGACGGACGAACATTGTTAGAAGATACACTAGTTGAAAACCTTAAATATGAAGGCATTGAGTTTATATGATGTCAATTTAGTTCAAATGTGTAAATATGTAAAATACATTTCTTTTATTTACCGACATGTGGTTTTCTTTTGTTCTATATGTTGATCAATGTTATGTAATTCGGTTTGTAGGGGCTTGTTATGTGCGGGTGTAATGAAAGATGAATAACTACGCAAAGGTTATATTTCGTTAATTACATATATTTATTCGGTATGTAATTAATATTCGACCTAATGCGACCAACCCGCGTCCCGACAAGCCCTTAACTAACTGTGCATAACGCACAAACTGTTTATATACGAGTTACCGTGTGAACCTATGGTGGGAACTTTCTTAGTAGGTACTACACTTGAAATATTTCGGTAACTCGTAAATTGGCTTGTCGTCGCTACATCATTCCCCCCTTAAAATAAAAAGGGTATACAAGTAAAAAAATCTTACAATAAAATTAAACAATAAACAGATGGGTGTATATAAAATGTCGCTATATAAGGTTACAAAATGTTTACAATAAAAAGTATAAAAAATGTTCACAATATAAATCAATCATAACGTATACAAGTGGTTAACAGTTAACACCTAATTTCGTTAAAATATTTATGTTATTACAAAAACTTGCGTTGGTTCTTCTAAGTGGCGTGCGATAATTGTTACACGTCATCTAACACTTAGTAACATTAACATTTCAAATCTCAATACGTTCTTTACACTTGTATCGTTTAATATTACAAAGGCTATTACTATACACTCATAAGCCATAAATCAAAAGTACTTAAATTTCTAAGTAGTAAACATTTCAATCAAAATTCAACATAAACAATGAACTCGTTTCAAAATTACTTAAGTTCTATTATTTATTAAATACGATGTGTTGATTAGTAAGTATTTATTATACATTTCTTAGAAGACTTAAGAATACTTATAATCATCGTAATTCTAATAAATATAAAATAGTGGAAAAAATTACAAATACAATACTATTACCTAAATCGTACCGGTAATCGTATAGCTCTTCCACTACGCGTGGTATGTGTATTAGGCAATTCGCTACTTGGAATTAGTAACGGAACCTCAGTATCTGCCCCAGATGTCGTATCACTATCATCATTCAAATAATATGCAGGTTTTAGACGGTCTACAGATATTCTAACTTTCCTGCCAGTCATTTGAATATAAAATACCTTTTCCTCTCGACTCAACACACGATAAGGACCGTCGTATGTTGGTTGTAAAGGCTTACGTACTGCGTCGTTTCTTACAAAAACATAATCGCACTTTTCTAAATCGGGGTGTATAAATATGTTCCGTCTTTCATTCTGCCTAATAGCTACTGACTGATATTTCCTAATAGAGTCTCGTAATTTACTTACATACTCAAGACTGCTATCTATTTCAAAACTCGACTTTTTATCGTAATAATCACCTGGTAATCGTAAAGTTGTTCCGTACGTTATTTCTGCTGCGCTTATGCTGGTATCACTTCTTACTGCTGTTCTAAGTCCTAGCAACACAGTTGGTAATTCCGTAACCCAAGATGATGATATATTGCATAAGCGAGCCGTTAATGCCGCTTTAAGCGACCTATGCCAACGCTCTACCGCCCCGTTACTCTGTGGGTGGTAAGGTGTCGTACGCAACTTATTAATACCTAATAACTTCATTAGTGTAGCAAATAATTGACTTTCGAATTGGCGTCCTTGATCGCTTGTTAGCTTTTTCGGACAACCGAAACGAGAGATCCATCCTTCATATATTACACGCGAAATCGTTTCAGCAGTTATATCTTTCGTAGGAAAACATTCTGGCCATCGCGTCCCCCTATCAACTATGGTTAGGCAATACCTAAAACCTTCGGGTGAAGTGGGTAAAGGTCCAATTAAATCAACATGAATATGTTCAAACCTATCGCACTGCGGAAACGATCCTAAACCTGACATTGTATGTCGATTAACCTTTGATCGTTGACATTCAATGCATGTTTTAGCCCATTGGCCAACATCGCGATTCATATTTGGCCAATAAAAACGATTTTGAATCAATTTGCGTGTAGTCCTTATTCCGGGATGACATAAATTATGTACACTATCAAAAGCAATACGTCGAAATTTATCAGTCAAGTAGGGTCTAATTTTATCATTATCTAAATTACAATATATAAATGTACCGCTTTCAGGTAACATAATTTTCTTTAACCTATTATTAGCGTCTTTCGAATTAGATAATTGCAACATATAAGAATCCTGTTGTTGATCCTTAGCAAGTTCCGCGTAATCTATTACAGTGGGACAACTTATTGTTGCGACTCGTGATAACAAATCTGCAACGACATTATCTTGCCCACTAACGTGTTTCAAATCCGTTGTGAACTCACTAATGAATATCAAGTGTCGTGTACGTCTGGGTAACTCTTTCTCGCTATTTACTTTAGAAAATGCATAAATTAACGGTTTGTGATCCGTATACACCGCTAACTGTCGTCCTTCGACCATATTCCGAAAATGACGAATAGCCAAGTAAATTGCTAATAACTCCCTATCATACGTACTATACTTGCGTTCAATCTTAGATAGATTCTTAGAAAAATAACCTACATGAGTATCCGATGCGTCCGTCATAAGTGCGAGCGATGCATCGGCCCTAGGGTGCTAAAAAAATCTGCACTTTATAAACAAAAACATAAGTTGAGTTACCTTGGCGATAATAAATAACCATTTATACGGTCGCCGTAAACTAATATATAAAGTCATTAAATTACTACCAAATGTCTTAAATACACTACCGTTTGCCGCGTATGGCTTATAATCACTACACAGTACACTCACTCGCGGATCGGTTATTTTTCGACACTGGTAAAATTATTAAAAGTCGGCTCTCCTGCTGCTTCTGCCACGCACAACAAGGTTGAATAAACTTGCTGGCGTTGTGCTTATAGCGGTAATGGTAATAACCTATCCAATTGGAATTTTTGTGTTTTGATATTCCTGTACGATCGCGACTTCGCGATGCGGAGCGATGCGTGCTATTGCCGTACTTTCCACCACTAAACGATCTGCCTCTCGAGCCTGCAGATTCCAGCTCGTTTAAGCGCTGCGTTAACTGTGTAATCTGCTCAACTAGCGTAGGTTGTATTGCGGATATTTTATCTCTGGCACTCGATACCTCCTGTATCTCCGCGAAACGTGTCGTTTCTATAACTTTATCTGCCATATTAGCTAATTTCTCTGTATCCTTTAATTCGCTAACTGTGAGGACTGCTTGCACGGCTGCGGGTAAATGTCCCATCCACAGCATCGTCAATGTTTCCTCCGAGAATTTATTTCGAGCCAGATCTCGCATACGCCGTAAAAGTTGAGAAGGCTTTTGTTCGCCCAACTCAAGCTCTTTTAATAATTTTTGGACCTGACGCACTTCAGATTCTTCATATACTACGAGCAACCGTGTTTTTAATGCTTCGTACTTCTTTGTATCGGGTGGTGTTAAAGAAGGTTGCGTGTTCAGATCACGTCGGGGTCACCAATGTAGGGGCTTGTTATGTGCGGGTGTAATGAAAGATGAATAACTACGCAAAGGTTATATTTCGTTAATTACATATATTTATTCGGTATGTAATTAATATTCGACCTAATGCGACCAACCCGCGTCCCGACAAGCCCTTAACTAACTGTGCATAACGCACAAACTGTTTATATACGAGTTACCGTGTGAACCTATGGTGGGAACTTTCTTAGTAGGTACTACACTTGAAATATTTCGGTAACTCGTAAATTGGCTTGTCGTCGCTACAGGTTTATCGGTTTTAATAACTGTTCAAGTTTCCAGTGGCTATTATGGCGATGGAATTATTAACAAATAGGCATTTTTACCTTTTAATAGTCATAAGATACTTTGCTAATGTTATGTAAGTAATTTAAAGGCTTATAATATTATAACCACAGACTAATAATAATATACTACGTATACAATTATAACCATTCAATAATTTTGTAGTATTATCTGTGGTATTATTTACTACACCTATAGGCTAGATGGCGTTATCAGCAAAACTTGACGTTATGTATAAAATAGTAATGTTTGTTGGAAAGTTGTGCTTACCAACTCGTTAGGTACCTTGATTACTTGGTAACTTACATTTTAATGCTAAAAATTTGCAAATTTAATGCTACCAAATAAACTTTAGGTATAATGATGTAGGAAAAATATTAAATTTACGCACAAATACGGTCAATTAGTTCAATTCCTTTGACGTTCAAAATGTTAACAGCTTAAAATATAAAATCTGGATAATTAAAGCCACTAATAATTATTGCAATCCCCAGTACTACTAATCTTAGAACGTAATAACAAATTATTTGACCTAGTCCGGCTGCGTTTTGAGCAATTGTTCGGCCCTTATGTAATATATAACTAAAATTTACATACGAGGTAATAAATGAAACAGTTTCTCGTAAACATCAATATTTATTTTGTAACAATATCACAATTGCGGCTTAAACTAACAACTTAAAAAAATAACGAAGAAAACAATACACAAGTAAATAGTCTTAACCCATCTAATGGCTTAAAATATGAACATAGAATATGAAAGAATATGTATGTAGTAGAAATAACACAGATTAAATAAAGCTATACAAGCTACAGATAAAAAGTAGAATAAAATAAATATAGTTCTAAAAAAAACACGCTTTTGACTCAAAAATATTATTGTATTGTCACCAATCCTTGATAAGTATACTAAGTTTGAATTAAATAACCATTTAAAATGGGTAAAATTCGAGTCTAAACGAGTCGGTTACATACAATCATACAGGTGAAACTAATATAGGTACGCGTGTCAATACAATTTTAAACGAAAACCTAGGAACATATACCTGCTCTAACTCACTTTGTGTTTAAAACAAAAATGAAGAATTTAGAATTATTTTAAGCCAATAGATCGAGTTATTTCTTCGAATATCGTCCACGCCATAGCCGCCATGAGAGTTCTACGAACCAGCCTGGGTACTGCGCCTTTGAAAAATCCACGGAATCCATATGTCTGAAACAAAGAAATCTTTTATTAGTAAATAAACAAAACAAAGTATTGAAAACGCGCTGTAACAGAGTAAAAAAAATCTTGTTGTTTATACATTTTGTTGACCAAATTTTAAAAGATGAAACACTTTGATTAAAAAAATTAATGACAACAGTTCTTTAACCTGAACAATAATCATCTTAACCTTTATATATAATTTATCTACCTTTACATAACGACGTGCACCTAATTAGGAATTAAAATTATAAAAAAGTATCTCATCTATATCTTTTCATTATCAATCTACAAACAGACCATGAAACATTCGATACAAATGTGTTGCCACACGTATTAATTATAAAAAAAATCCTGATAACATTCGACCCCCAATGCACTGAGATTTAGCAAAAAAAACTTAATTATTAGTATTATTTGGTCTGACCTTATCAAATTGTCTTACAAGTTACATAGATAGTATTACTCATTATTTTTAATGAGATTGTCGGCAATTGAACATTATGAGTTAAATATTGTGATTAATGTTATAAAATAACAATTTTTAGGTATATTTCTACATATTAATTATTATTTTCGAACATTTTTTACGGATTTTTCCACCCTCAGGTATTCTTTATTTTCATTATTTACTTCTTTAAATTTGTCATCTAATCAAAACTCTTTCTCCATCAAAACCTTCACAGTTCACAGTCCTTCCAAGACTGGCAGCCAAAAATAAAAAAAAAATTAAAAGAAAAAATCTCACCTGATGAACATACATGGCAGCACTGAACGCGTTCGGAAACTTGTCCGGGTATAACTGCATGTTCGTCTTCAACACGTCCGCCGGGTTGGTAACTAATGACGCAGCTATTCCCGCTAACACGCCGCACGAGAAATGTATGCCGCTAGCCGCCGTTGGAGATTGGAGCCATTCTGAAGATGATTATTATATTTTTATTAAACCTGTTTATTTTTCAATAATAATTATATTTTTGCGTTTAAATGTGTGAAATTTCACGATGAACAATATTTTTTGAAGTTAAGTAGTTAGGTACTTTATAATCAAACATTTATATATTCTTGATTACATTGACTTTTTTGAACGTAAGGAGTACTTAGCGATAAATGAATTCTCATTTCTCGCACACATAGTACATACTCGAAGTTACAATACATAATTCAAATAATTAATTACGCAGTAACACTATTATAGAAAACATGATGAAATTGTATCAGTTTTTTATTCAACATAGATGTGTTAAAAATTTGACAAGCTGCAAATGCAACATTTTAAAAAGTTGCGTCATTTTTAATTTTAGTTGACTCTATGGTAGAGTAGCAAAAATCACTAACCTTTAGGTACAGCCTGTTTCGTCTGTGTATAGAACATGAGATACAATCCCGAGAAAGGTGCGTCCCTTGCTAACGTCGGTCCCAGTCCACATGACAGTCCTCGTATGCCTTCGCCCTTGTATATCGCCTTTAGAGCCCCGCTCAAACTGTTGTATTTGTACACGCCTGATTCGTATCTGTAAATTAATTTTTATTTACTATATGCGACTTAAAAAGCGGAAATTTAGTTGTATTAAGTTCTAAAATCTAAAGCAAGACACTACAGATAATAGATTCCAATGTGCCAAATTTTTCATTAGGTAGATAGGTGCTCTTTCAAAATTACGCACTCGAATATATAAAAATAGACCAAACATTAAATATTACTAAACCAAATAATAGCTCAATGAGCTCATTATAAATAAATGTTTGAACTGTGATGTCAATAAGAATCGAATATTATATTATCGATTATTTATAACTTCATTAACTATTTAGTTTAATAATTTGTGGATGTATTAAATAATTTAACAGTTAATTATAATATAATTTATGTAGAAATGAACCAAACTATTCTGTAAAATTTTGCATAGTTTATTGATTAACATAAACTTTCTTTGCAATTGAAATTCAGTGCGTCTTTACATAAATTATTGGATTACAATGTATAAGAATGTAAATGTATGCAAATGATAGGGTTACTGCGTTTTAACTCGTGACAATATTGCATGTGTAATGTTACATTGAACTTTATTTAGACTGAAATCTTGTAAACAGTACAATGAACGGATTTTGATATGAGTTTATATTACACTAGCGGTCCGCCCCGGCTTCGCCCGTGGTACATAATATTTACGTTTTCTCTACATAAGAACCATCCTCGTACTTCAAGGAATATAATAAAAAAAGAATTATCGAAATCGGTTCAGCAGTTCTCGAGTTATGCGCTTACCAACACATTTTGCGATTCATTTTTATATATAAGATTTTACATTGTACAGTTTCTCCTCCCTGTTAACTATGTTCTGTCCATAAATTTTCTGTTTTGTCTTCGAATCACCAATTCAAGTATTTTTTTACGTTTACAGGAAAAAGATTTATGTCACCGTATCGACGATTAAGAAGACTACTGCTCTACTAAAAATTTTTTCAACTAAAATTGGGAAAACCTTATCTGTATGCCATCTCACTACTTAGTACTTTAGAAAATGCAATTTCGCAAGTTTTAATTCTGCTCATATTATAATTTAGTATACCATCTAAAGTTCTAAAATTTCGTACTTATGAATACGAAATCTCCCACCCCTTATTCTGCTCATATTATAAACTAGCTGTGCTTGTCGCTCCTGTTGGTCTTAGCGTGATGATATACCTCTATAGCCTATAGCCTTCCTTTGTAAATGGGCTATCTAACACCGAAATGATTTTTTTAAAACGAACCAGTAGTTCCCGAGATTAGCGCGTTCAAACAAACAAACTCTGCAGCTTTATAATATTAGTATAGAAGTATAGATTACCTGGTCTTAATAACAGTAATCGGTATCAACGCCACGCCGCTCATGGTCCTGGCCACAACGCCAAGTCCTATCGCCTCCAGGGCCGTCAGATCCTGTCTGTTCTTGCCCAGCTTGGTCTGCAACCAGTGCAGTGAGGAGAAGTAAAGTCCAACACCAGGCACGCAGCGGGCTACCGAGGGTACCATCCCCCGCCATAGCCCCGCGATTTGCTCCTGGCGCACTATGTTCATGAACGTCGTGATCATGCCGGGTTGGATTCGGCCGCTGGAAAATTCGTTTTGTTTTAGACTTTTTGGGTGGAAAGCGAAGTTTTTATACAAGTAGAAATGTAGATATACTGCCTATCTAAGGATAGGAGATTAGTTTGCCAATTTCGATCTAATATGATTAAGGAGAGTTAGTAAACAAAGGAGTGGAACATCAAGTTTGACATGAAAACGGTACCTTTATAGGACGATTTTCATAGTCGGAAACTTTCTTTTACAACTGAAGCTAAAGGAAGCATTCATAAGGAGCTAAAAATATGATATTTATCTTTTACAGGACGTTTGGGGCTTATGAGTTATGAATATGAATGATGATAGGATGGATTACTATTTCGCATACTTACTCGACTGTCGTCGCAACAACATTATGAGTTGGATTCTGAAGCCTTGTCTTCACTAAGTCCAATGGTTGGAAGAGAATAGTGCTAAATGTTCCGGAGAAAGACCCCGCGAGGAATGCTTTAAACACCGGGTGATACTGTAACAAGCAATTGTATTACATTAGTCATAACATAAATATCTTAAATTGTGAAATCTTTAGACTACTCGATAGTTTGGTTAACACAATTGTAACGGATCAAAACTTTGATAAACTCCGACCCTCGCGCCACGAGAGTCGTTCTGTTTTTAGTGATAACTAAAACTTTGCTTACGATAGTAATTTTCTTCATTGATTTGATCTTAGTTTACATCAGAATGTGTTCAAAATATTGATAGTGGAATGGAGTGTATTCAGTAAACATTTCTAATGGTCTTTACTTACATTAGCAACAATATCCATTATGATACAATATATGCTTTCCTCTAAAGAAAGTTGTACAGTTGATGTCAAGTGATATCTTGCGGATAAACCCCGAATTTGTAGTATTCAAAATTGTAGAGCCAATAGCAAAGGAAACGTTTAAATTGATACGGATTTGGGTATAATTTTAAATCGTATCCGAGTAGTCCGAATAGTAGATGGGGTTGACGCGGTACATCAGAGTTATAGTCATTTTTTGTAGTAGCCTGCTCGAAGATTGATACATGTATGCAGTAGCCAGAATAAATTTTAAAAACCAAAAGTCCACAATAATTAACACCCTGCAAAGGTCCTTTAACACAATCACAAATAGAGTTTTAATTGGGAGAAAGGAAATCACGGTAACAAACGAATTTAGCCATTAGGAAGAACACAAAGAAGTTGAAATAATGTATTGGTAAATGGTTGAAGGTACTAGAGAGACGCGTGCGCACAACACGGTTGTTACACGAGTAATGGCGAGATGTAAGTGTGGCAACGCGATAAAGCGGAGTAATTTATAGGGGTCTTTATCGGCAGTAGACTACTGTTGGGTGAGTGAGGTTAGAGGTCGACCCCAGCCGATATCAATGATCCACGCCAGGGGGTAATGAGTGGGCCGATAAATACTTAAACTTATGTATGAGACTTTTTTCCGCAATGAGATAAAGTGAAGTTGGAACCCCACAGTATCTCGCTAAATGTACTTGATTATATACAATTTAAGTTCACTTTACACATTCAAGATACTAGTGTTTAATGACATGTAGGAAAGATAGCCAGAAGGTAAGGTATTATTAATAAATGTTTATTTTGTGAGAACTAATTACCTATTTGTTTAAGAATTTAAATACTAAGCCTGATTATAATTAATAATATATCTATTTTACTAGGTAAATACCAATAATTTAAGTATTAATGGGAATTATATTAATTACTCCATTTTGTAATATAAGAAGTGAGGTGAACCTTGGGTGAACATAATTTCATTTTTGCATATTTAGTCTCAAACCAAGATTTTGCATTATATTTCTATATACTAGAGCAGGCTCCAAGGAGATGTTCGTTTGCAAAAATAGCAGACCTAAATCTGACTTTTGATATATATTGTACAGATCCCATAGACATCCTATAGACAGATGTTGCCAACCAGTTTTGTGGTCCCCCTCCCCGCACCCCGGTAATTAAATATGGCATACAAAGAAAAAAATAAAAATTTCCAAAACATGCCGTGTTTTGGAAATTTTTGCATGAAAGAGCTTTTTTTCATCAAATGAAAGAGCTTATTGAGTAGATCACGAATATATAGCATACTATAACATTTCTTACACTTTCTCTAAGATTTTTTAGAAAATTTACCCACTATAGATTGAAAACTCATGAATATATTTTTTAAATTATTATTTTAAATAATTAACAATAGTCCATTGTTAATTATTACATATTACATATTATAATCTGATAAAGAAACTTCGTCATATCATTGACCCAAGACATCCTAACAACATGAAAATTACTAACTACGTCATAGTATAAAACAAAAAAATTTCCGCTAGTAAATTTAAATAAAAAATAAACTCGTAAATTTCCGCTGTCTGTCTGTGTCTATGTATGCTTAGATCTTTAAAACTGCACAATGAATTTGGAAGCAGTTTTACTAATAGATAGAGTGAATCCATAGGAAGGTTTTAGACACAAAATAGTATTAGTCAGTTCTTTAAAGAAACGAATCTTCAATGGCGGCGCTTATCATTCCCTCTCGCTCACACACGGCCGTACGGTATGCAAAAAAAAAATAGGGTAAAGTAAAATGTATTTAATTTTCCCTGTTATAATTTTTGGAAGAAGTGTACAAATACAACCCTCGAATTTAAGGTTTTTGTGGGGGGGAGGGGAGGGGGGAGTGGTGGGAATCCCTCCTCCAAAGGGGGGGGTGAGGAGTCACTTAGTTTCTGAGATATTGGAGTTTAAAGTTTTGAGAATTGCCTTGAAATTGCAAAAAAAAAATATGGACAAGAAATAATATGAACTTTTCTTCCTTCCATTCCCACTTGTATAGTCCCAGCAATGGGTACTTATATGGGCTGATGATGATGATGAATCTCAAACAAAGAAATAAAGAAATATTTAAAGAAATGTATTGCTCAAAATTATAATTTTCAAATTTGACTACCTGAATTTGACTACCTGTCGACCCCTATGCGAAACCCGATCATAAATTTAGAATGACAATTATGTATTTGCTATAGTAAATAATATTTTCTTTAATAATATATTCTTTGGGGAAAGTTGGTCAGTTTATGGGCTAATTACGAGACTACGAGTATTAATGGGGATTTTGTTGCGTTCTGTATATGTCATTTGATAGTTCATATAAATACACAAATATCATAACAAAACAGTTTGTCAACAAACAAATTAAAATAATTAACAAAATAATAAATAAAATAATTATCAATTTACGTTATTTTTATTTTCTTTTTTGCTGTTCCTACCATCTGTCAAAGTCAGCTTTGGCCGCCATTGAAGATTCGTTTCTTTATTGAACTAGCTAAAAAACAATGTTGCTTGTCATGTCTATCTGAATTTTTCTTCGAGTTTTAGATCCTCAAAACTATGCAGAATGTTTTATTGCGGTATTTTAATAGATAGGGTGGTTCAAGGATTTAGTATATAATTTTAGACAGCATGAGCGAAGCCGCGGGCTGAAAGCTACTATAAGAAGACAAATAATAATTATCATTGGCGTTGTTGCTACGACATGTCAAACCCTCTTGATAACCAAATGGAACAAACATTTTATAAGTTGAGCATGTTTATTTTTAGTACTTAATAATGATTTTTTCCACTTATTACATTTAAGCACTCTTGATTTTTTATGAAAACTATAGTGATGAACCAATAATAACAAAATATTGCTACTTGAATTTCCACAAACTACACATTTGGTAGGTTGTTTATGTTCTAGGCCTATTTACTAAATTAATTTTGGGTCAAAAGTGGTAGGATCTTAAATCACAATTATTGGAGTATTTAGATTTTCAAAAAAAATTAAATCTATTAGATAGCCCATTTATCAAGGAAGGCTTTAGGGCCTAAAGTTTAGGCTATATCATGACGCTAAGACCAACTAGCAATTTATACAACCAAGGAGTAAATATATTTTATTAAATTAAACTTATGGTAAGTATTGCAAGTATATCCTGAAAATTCATTGTAAGTATGTAGTAGGTAGGTATGTAGGTACTCATCAAAATAATGTACTTCAGAATTTTTTTATTATAATACTGAATTTATTCAATTTATTAGTGCCTCTAATGGTTTGAATTATTTTAAGGGTGCTGTATGTTTGTATGTCATAAACAGGTTTTAATTCGTTGTTATTGTTAATATTACTTCATAAATATTTAAGAAAGTTTTATCAATGAGTAAAGTTCCTAATTACTGTATGGATAAAGTTTAGAAGCATTTCAAACAATTCATTATAAATTTTCAAGGTCTGTGTAGAAGATCATTATTTGTAAAACAGATTAATAATTAGGTTTAGAACAAAGTGATACAAATGATGACAAAGAGGTGAAGATGTAATGATTTGAAATATTTAAAATAACATACCTGAGGATAGAGAGGACTTTCCATGTGTCAACGCAATAAGCTAACCAAATAGCGACTAAACTTTATAGTTAAAAAACAGCTATGTTTACTTACCAAGATTCCCATTTGAAAAATAATGATGAAATATGACGTCTGATAAAGCAGGAATGAATATTCATTGCGTGAAACAGTTAGCAGTTAGGTCACAGAGGACACTCTTATCAGAACAAACAAGTCTGCTGGGGGCCCACACTTACGTCGTTATCATTCTTCAGGTCAACGGGCGCTGTGTCGATCGCCCATCCATTCGAATACGCTCCTAACTGCGACATTACAAATTATTATTTCATGGTCTCATTGTTTAAAACGTTTCGAAAACAGATAAACATACATTTGAAATTTTCTCAAATGTATGTACCTAGTTGCGTTGCGATTTTGCGAAAAGTAACAATCGCATTTGCCAATTTGTTTTAGGACTATTACTATATTACTTCAGATTTGTTATATTTTGAGACCTTTTCGATATACCTAACTGAATTTACGCGAAAATAATAATTCATAACCATGATGACGTTTATTTTGACATTTTCATTTTTCTTACACTTCTTGAAATGTCAGCTGTACTCAAAAAAACTGCAATGTCAATTTGACATTGCAGTTTTTTTTTTTAAAGAAATAAGTTCATCATGGAAATATGTCAAATAATTAAATAGTAATTAAATTAGTAATTAAATCAGTCTTCTGGAGAGGGAGCCAAGACGACAATGGAAGCATTAATTCATTTAAAAAAATATTGCAACAAATTATATAGGTAAATGAAGTAGGTATACTTACACCGTTACATTTACCTAAGACATTTACATACATTTTTTGTAAAAATCTAAGACCAAAAGGAGCAGGGCACTGCGGATAAAATCGCGGGCACAACAGCAGCTAGAGAAAGATGTTTTATATTTTTATTGTGCAATGTCCATGATTTCTTTATTGATTTTTATTTTTTACTAGCTGTGCCCTGCTCCACTCCTGTTGGTCTTAGCGTGATGATAATAATAAATAGCCTTCCTCGATAAATGAGCTATAAATATAACACCGAAAGAATTTTTCAATCAAATCGGAAATATAGTTCCTGAGATTAACCGTTGAAACAAACAAACAAACTTTACAGCTTTATAATATTAGTATTATTATAGGCGATTTTCACACTGCCCCGCATCATGCTGCATATTGCGTGTTGACGCACCTATGCGCGTTCCTGCGGGAGTGCAGATCTGTATCATCGTGCGGGTTTTTTGCGCACTCACGCGCGTAGGTGCGTTTTGTAGATTCACGCACGGCGGCTCTGAAAATTCGCCGTTCTCTGTGGTGGTCGTGCAATACTGGGCATCACGACGCGCGGCACTGTCGGTGTGCCATGCCTTGCGTCTCGCCCCGCACCTACGCGTGGGGGTGCATGTTTCTCCGCGTGTATGCTCGTGATCCGCATGAACGCGCGTGGTTGCGTTTTCAGTGTGTTGGACTGTGCGTGTTTTCTATACAAACGGAGATACTTACAAGTAACGTTAAAACACGCAGTCACGCAACATGCAGCGTGGTGCGTGGAAGTGTGATAATCGCCATAGATTAAAAAATCGGTTATATTACTGCTTCTTTGCCTACTGTGTCAATGATTTTTTTTATGTAATTCATTATTCAGTTAACTAAATTGTAATTTACGATAGAATAATGATTGACAACTGTTACTATTTAATTTATTTTCTTCTACTATTTAAAAATAAGTCGGGTTTTCCTTCCGCTATAACTCCAGAACGCACGAACCGATATATTACCTATATGCATTCGTTGGAAAGGTCTCGGGCTCCGAGAGGTTTATAGCAAAGAAAAGGTGTCTCTGGTGGCGAAACGGAGTTCGCCCGGTTTGCTAGTTTAATATAAATTTTATGAGACGTGCTGTTTTTGTTTTCTAAACTTCTATTTTAGTTATTATCTGCATTTCCTAGATCAAATACTTATATGTAAGTAGGTAGTTAATTGATATCTTTTATATTATTCGAATAAAAAAAAGATCCAATATAAGGATCAGTATCTCATTGGTATAGGTACCTAATAATAATTATGGTTTTAGCTCTTCTAGACATCGCCACATTTAACTTTAAACACAATTTATTTTTTATCTCGGAAGCTGAACTCAAGAGGTCTTTTTATCATAAGAGGTTATCCTGTTATCGCATAAATAATATACAAAGCCCAGGGGTGTTAACCATTTATACTATTAAATCGAACCATTCTAATAACATTTCAATGAGATAACAAACATACGTCACTATGGAAATTAATAAATACCCAATAATATAATATTTTATTACCTACTAACGCGCGCAACGCATGTTATTGAATCACAATCATAAGTATTTGTTTGACTCTAAATACGCACAGGCATAACGGGCATAACGCACGATCTACCACAGATAACAAAATAATTTACTAACTAACTAAAACTTTTTATTTATGATAGTATATTTTTACAAACGGTCATGGTCCTTCTGTGATATTACATATTTGACTATGAAACCTAGCTCTCTATTCTCTTATCATGCTCTTTTGGCGCTAAGCCGCTGACCCCAAATCCAAAGAATAATTAATTAGTTATTTGTAACAGTACAGGGAAAGAGCTCGCTTATGCGAGAAGTGTTAATAACTAGATTCTTATTTCATAATCATTAATATCGTACCTATGACTGCACATGACCCGCGTTAACTCTAGGTATAGATAAACAATAGTATTGCTTCAAACGCCAAATGAAACGATATGATTGGTTCTTTACAAACACATCCTCCGCTACGCATCCTCGCACATCTCTGGTGAAAAAGTACCCTTATAACATTTAGATTTTTTCAGTTATAAGGGGAGTTACCCTGATGAAATTTTCTATGAAGTCTTATTAATCAATTGAATATTATATTGCATAAAATTATCAAACAAAAAATTTTAATGTCGAGCTCTCTTGGTATTTTCAATGCTATAAAACTAAATAGGTATAATTTTATATCTTGGTATTATCAATAAAAAGCTTATTGTTAAAGGAAAACATGCAAAATAAAAACCGTTTTTGTGATTATTATTTATTACTTACTACGTACTTTCACAAAGTCATGAAACTTCGTGAAACTTACAAAAATGAATCATAAAAATATATAACTATAAGAATAGAGTACATATACATATAATGGTTAATCACAGTAACAACACAATAAATATAACTTGGAATGAATTAATTTCATTATAATAGAATGACTCAAGAATAGTTCTTGATAATTTGGAAAATCCTTTATTTAGTCACCTTCGATGAACAATTAAAAACCCTTTAGGACTTTCAAAGGCACAATATTATTTTATAAATATAAAATATACTTATGCATAAGAAAAAAGCTAAGGAAGTCGGAAATTGGCACTTCACTTCAGATTAAAAGATCTTAAGGAATTAGGAAAACTAGTAATAAAATGCTTATATTATTATTTTCGTAAATTAAACAAATGCTAACCGACTTATAAAACTACAGTAAGATCAAAAGAATCTCACTTGTCATTATATTAAAGTAAATCCAATCATGGAATGAATGCGGAATGCAATATACTAATACAATTATAAAATTTTAAACACAGATCAATCGAATATATTTCAGTTACAGAGATTCTAAATATGCAGTTTGTATAATGGTCCTTATTGAGATTAAGACTCGAATAATATCGCCATTCTAAGTACTTTGTTTATGCTAATCAGAACTACTTATATAATCTATGGATTGAACATTGACTGTGGCGGTTTCGCGCCAAAATTTCCATAGTCACGTCAAAGTTTGTTGTTGGCTATGGTACATAATATTTTTAATCTGTTCACATATGTCTAGTGTTGCCAAAGTTGATGCCGCTTTGGTTGGCGCCTTTGTTGGAGCCGTACTGTAAGGAGATGACGCCTTGTCCCGCCCTCAGCTGTTCTTCGGTGAAGTTGCGAACGTTCTTCTCGGCCTCCTTTGGTCCTATTGACGGCATGCCGTAATTGTGGGCCTGGAAAAAAGAGAAGTTATATAAGTTGCTAATTTGAGTGATTTAGTGGACACTTGGCAGCACTATTAAGTATCTTTTTAATTAATAATACTTGCGGTGCCTAGTAAAAAAAATATCAAAAAATATGTTGAATCACGAAAGTGACTTCGTAGCCGCATTTAAAAATATAGAATGCCTGTAACTACTAATAATTGAATTACGAATTACGAGTCCTTCTTTAAAAATAATAAAATACAATTAAATTTCGCCAACACCAGTTTTTATTAATGTCGTGCCAGCTGACCGTTGTTTTTTCTACAGTAAACAGAGATGAATTTAACAATGGTGATTATCTTCTTATATATAAAAATGAATCGCAAAATGTGTTGGTAAGCGCATAACTCGAGAACGGCTGAACCGATTTCGATAATTCTTTTTTTATTATATTCCTTGAAGTACGAGGATGGTTTTTATGTAGAGAAAACGTAAATATGTACCACGGGCGAAGCCGGGGCGGACCGCTAGTAGTACATAATATTATAATAATCCTTACCTTTCTACCAAGCGACTGTAAGCAAATTACAACGGAATTGAGATTCTGCCTCTCCCACAGGTCGACAGTTTGGAAGGTCTCCTGGGCTGGCACACCGAACTGTTTAGCCGCTTCGAGGAACGCGTTGATGTTCTCCATGCACTTGAACGCCATTTTGGATTCGTTTATCTTCTTCACTTGGCCGGGTTTGATGCTGTTCGCGAGCCTGGAATGTGAAAGATTTTTTGTTATTGATGTAGTTAAATCAGATATTGTTGTGATTGCCTCCTTAGTATGGTGGAAAGTGAGTGGGTAAATGAACTGATTGATCCTG
The DNA here is from genome assembly GCF_061535395.1 of Colias eurytheme. Lineage (NCBI taxonomy): Eukaryota > Metazoa > Arthropoda > Insecta > Lepidoptera > Pieridae > Colias > Colias eurytheme. The sequence continues at coordinate 8,209,393 of NC_142987.1, read as the reverse complement.
GATTCGCATTAAAGCCTATCAAAAATGTCGCTGTCTAACATGATGCAGAAGACTGATCGCGTACATACCTACTTACTTAAGACTTAGGTAAAAAAAAATGTCAGGGAAACATTGAAATGCTGTCATCCCTTCCCATAACCCACAAAGGGACACGTTACTACACTGACTTTAGTGAGTTTTGGCGAAATTATCAGGAAAATGTTAGCGGTTTTTTTTCACTGAAACTTGTAAAAACATACTGAATGATTAATGGTTTAAAGATTGGGTGGGTCGTAAATTCAGGTTAATACAACATTAACGATCAAAGCAATTACCAATGTTGGCAGTAATACTATGGCTGATACAGGCTATATTGGGTTTATAGTGAGCCTAAACAAACAGCTACATTAGCTGTCATCAAACTAATTGAGGATTTTACCATCATGTTGTATACTAACTTCGAGGTTACGATAGTGTCCTTTATTTTTTTTAATTTATATCAATATTATTTTCTGTATCGGTAATGTGATCAAAAAATATTTGTTAATAATATAAAATATTCTACGCGAAGTAGCCAATGCCCTAAATTGAGTACATATTTGAATAATAAAAAAATATTGATTTTTTTTTATGTATTTTAAAACTTTATTATTAATAATATTGATATTTAATGCAAAAATCTCCAAAAAAATTATTTTTCAATTAATTATAAGCAATTAAAAATTGATGAAATTTAAATTAAAGTCACGTGACTATAAACGCGCCATGACTGGTCACGATAGATGTGACGTCAAAATGTTATAGTTGTATACGTTTTTCTATCAACTGCAATGAGTGAAAACTAACATTATGACGTCACACGCGTTCGGGTGACGCTTCGGGAGTTGTCGGTGTGTTTTCGGTACTGGATTCAAAGACTAATTTTTATTTTGAAATAACTTTTGAATTATTGCAAAAAAAAAATTAAAAACCCAGTTTTGTTATAAAACTAATATATAATCTTTCCATTTAGCACAAAAAAAAATTTTATTCAAATACTCAATTTTAATCTTCTCAAACCTAGCACAAGCTTAAGTTATAAGGACTACATTTTTAACAGAATCCGAAGATTTATCATCAAAAGAAAGATACATACTTGCACAGAAGGGTGCCATCTTTAAGTACTTCATAGAAGTTATCCATGTCCCCAGACACGTTGATGGGCTCTCCAGTTATCACCCTGATCCATTCTAAGCATTCTTCAGCCAGCTCTTCGCTGTATTTGCTGTTGATCTGGAATGAAGAAAAACTCGATTATAACCACTTTCTTTATTCGCAAATATGGAGGGAAATTGAATTTTTCTCTCTTTTGGGATACATGATTCGCAATGGCTTGGGGACTTACAAGTTACACGTACATGTGTTTTATTAATTATCCGATATGTTATTAAAAAGGAATAGTAACATTATAAGGATAATCTTATAATTTTAGAAACGAAAAGCAATACATATTTGATTAATGAAAAATAATGCGTCTGTTTGCTTTCTGTGGTTTGCTCTATATTCGCAGGATGCCAAGACATTCAAAGAAATTGAAATTCGCAAATGAAGACTTTTTTCCTTCTCTGACTTGAAAACATGAAATTTATCTTTTTTGTTGATTATAGTAATTCTTCTATAAGCGAAATAATAAATCTATTATGATCTTGAACTTATATAATGATCTAGCATTAACATTTTAGCAAGTTAAATAAAACAATTAAAACTGAAATACTTCCACAGAGAATAGCGTTCCATAGTTCCATACAATCAACGACTCTATGATATTGAATAAAAACAGTGAAATGCAAGCAAAATAATTAATTAAATTATTATTAATTTAAACTTACTAAAGTTAATTAGTGTAATAGAATGGATATTGGACAAGTGCTATAAAAATGTTTACTTGTTCAAGCCTCGAGAGCGACTTACAACTAGGTCAACGCTTTATTAAATTTATTTTTATATACAATTTTTCCACCTGGCTTGCGTTACGCTCAAAAACATGCAGAATATTTTCTACTTTCTATTTTAGCTCCAAAATTATACAGAAAAAATAATCATCTCAAATTGCCAAATTTTTTTCTTATTACAACGAAATATCTTTCACCTTTTTTTTCGGCGAATATCCGATAAATTCTGATCATATTTTCACAATAATTACATACATCGATGTAATACCTAATTAAAGTAAAAATAATCATACCTCGAATTACATACGCATGACACATAAAACCACAGTTGAAAACAGATGTTAAATACCAATTCAAGAAATTACTATACTTACTTAAAATAACAATTGAATAATTGGTATGCTTCATGACCAGTAACTTCTATATATATAATAGTTATTATATTAAAAGGTGACGCGCAACATACTGCAATTTTCAACCTTCATTTAACAAGAAGAGAAATGAGGTCGGTTTAAGAGATGTCAGAACAAGGTCAATGAATGTGCAAGTAATAAGTATGTATTGTTATTGGAAACATAACGTTAATTCTTAATTAAGTACAAATTATTTCATTTTCCTCTTCTGTCGACTCGGTTGGTCAACGGTCAAATTAAACACATTTTCACTTTGATCTTTGAATAATTTTTAAGGCTAAAATAAATATAGAGTATAATTAATCAACTGTTTATTTTTAGAAATGAATATTTATTCATCAAGTTAATGGAAAATATAAGATTTTTTCTATAAGCGTTTAATTTAAATGCATGAGTGCCTCTTTGCCTAGATGACTACCTGTTACTGACGTAAGTTCATCCATTTATATTCCTATCATGCGGTTCTAGGTCCCTCAAGGCATATAAACAAAATTCCCTAAACATAATCTACTATCCGAAGCAATTCTCTGAACGTATCAAATAACCATATAAACGGGTTTCATAGGATAAAAAATATACCTGAATAAGGATAATAATTCAATCTCGAATTGCAATAATAAGATTCTATAAGATACACAATATTTAAGTATGTACCTATAATGTACATGGTCTAACTTCTATGTTGCAATCATGCATTTTTAATCAATAATGCAAGGAGAGTGCGATGACCCCGTGACCTGCTTAGGTCGAAATCTAGTTTGAAAGTTATCATTTCAATTGTATTTTATTCTATTATTATGCAGTATTAAATATGATTCCGTAGCTCTATATACTATTCGAATATTACCAGAAGGACAGCAGCCCTTGTAATGTACATTTAAATGAGAATTGTGTACATTTTATGTGAAAATATAGTAGGTATACCTACGTAAACCGTGAAATTCATAATCAAGGCCGCAATGTATTATAATAATATTTAATATTTATTATTTATTTAATACAAAGATAGAGAGATAGAGTTTTACTACTCTTCCGTGGCTACATTATGCATTTTGCTGTTAATAATGGAATTAAGATAATAATTGCAATAAATAGATACCTACAATTTTATTAGTCCAATATCCATAAGAAATTTTAACCTTATGGAGGTTTTTCTTTTCTTTTCCCTCTATTTTATATTATTAAACTGAGTCAAAAATTGTAAAGATTTCTCATCTTTATTAAACCGATTGAAATGAATAAATAAATTTATCCTAAAACTTACTACATACCTATACATATAGAATAAAATACATGCATGTGCGAAACCTTATTTTATGCGAGTTTCGTCAATGTTAACCATTCGAGCCAAGGTCAAACTGATAAGGACAGGATAAATAGTATACGCGATTGTAATAATAAGCCATCTAACGTACGTTATATTTCAGTCAACTGCCTATTGATTTTATCTTATATCACCAATATAGCACATTATGTTGACAGTATTGGGATATTGTATGTACTTCTGGTTATTGAGCTCGGTTCGTCTGTGTCTCAAAAAACACTTTTGGAGGAGTAAGTACTGTACCTATTCAAAATTGTTTAGCGGGCCGACAGAAAATTGTAACAAAAATTGTTACAATTTTTATTTGTTCATTCCATCCAAAAACATATCCGATAAATAACTAGTTTATATTACATGTGGAAAACCATATTAATTATGTAGTTATCTATTCGTATAAGGGCCGATTTTTCAATCCTTGGTTAAAATTTATCCGTTCAATAAAGTATTACACGAACATTTTAAAATGTTACCTGTAAACTGTTATATACGGACAATTAGAATAAATTTTTGAAATGGTAGTTTAATACGTTATTCGATGAATAAATTTTAACCAAGGATTGAAAAATCAGCCCTAAAATAAATTAATGTTAGAAAACTAATAGTAATCTAATTACATACGAATCGATTGTTGTAACTTGTAAGATGATAAGCTTTACAGTTTGTAGCAACAATTACTGTAACCACAATTACCTACTGGTTGGTTTCACAAGTACATAATATCCGATTATTATTTATAGGTACTTATTTATTCGAACTGATTTTTAAATCCTGTAAATCATCATTTATTAGTAAGTCAGGAATCCAAAATTGCATACCTATTAACTTCTCCAGGATATCATATGCCGAAACTCTAAGACAATATAAACAGAAACTGTCTCCGCACAAGATCGATGGATAAGTAATAAAATATCTGTATAATAAAATAAGAAGCAATACGTTACGTTTACTGTAGACTCGATTTCCATGACTCGATGAACCAAATAGCTTCAAGATAAAGCGACAACCGTCTGGCGCCAAACGTATTTTGTTATGGCCATTTACTGGTCAATAAAAACAATTTATATGGCTTAGCTCTTGATGAATTACATTAATGGATATAAACGTCTTTGAGATGGGTTGTCATCATTAAACCTCGTGTGCTAACCCACTTTTCTGTAGACTAGTTTTTATAAGGACAAGGAAGATGTACATGGAAGACAAACACGTTGTTACAAGCAACCCTAACAAGTGCTCAATTAGTGTTCTACACATTCTGAAGAAATTGATGGGAACTGAAGTTAGAAGACGAATGTCTGTCAAAGGGTAATTGGTATTATGTAAAAAGTTTTTCTTGTTATAGAAATGAAGCAGTAACATATTGCACGCCTCATAAGCGAAGCGTTGAGGTGGGTACTACTGTCACTTCGCGCAAAACATCTGATTTTTCAAACTTAAAATGTCTTTATGTATCATACATTGCACTTGTAAGATAATACATACACACACAGTTTAAAAAAGTTCTGTCTTGGACGTCCGTGTGTCTGTATGTGCGGATCCTTTTTCTTGTTAACACGATAGCGACCGAAATACTTTACTAATCGAGTCTTTCTTTTTCTCTTACGCTTGAGTATGCTCAGGAATAGAACCCTTTCATTTTTCAGGGTCTGATTCGATGTGGTTTAATTGTTATTAAATAAACAAAAATAATAATTACTAAATAATTATTTAAAAAAAATTATGAGGCGTGCACTTTTGGATTTTCCAAACTATTTAATATTTATGGCATAAAGTACGCGTATTGAAATCTGCCTTCGTTTGTAATAAAGTCGGTAAAAAATAGCAGTTGCAGATTTTTTTTTTAAATAAAAAATGCTTTCTGGTTTAATATCAGTAGATGCGTCTCTCGGCTTGAGGCAAATGACCTAAATGTCATATTCAGGCTGCAGCCTCATAGAATAGTATTTTCTGTTACTTTCAAAGCCCACGATATAAAAATTTATATCTTGATTATCGTAGCCGGGATTATCAAGGTAATAATGGTATAGTATCATTATTTTAACAAATTCACACATTTCTTTTAGAATATTCTGGTACTTACAGACCTTTTTATCCCTACAGTTCATACAGAATAAACTTAAATGGAAAATATTCTTTAGAAAGATTTTAATGTGGATTTTGTAGACACTAAAAATTTAAATAAAGGGGTAAGTATGTAAAACTTAGATAATGCAGCTGGAAACATTTAGTTGCGTGTAAATTGAGGCCACAATAACATCTCTAGGCCGCATTACAATTAAATATATTACAGTTATTAGTGTTAATGAGATTTTCGCATTGTTCCACTTAACGTAGGGTTTTACAGTTCACTCCATGGTCAGGTTCACGAGGAAACTTACTATCGAATGCGTCGATTTCTCAATAATCAATTTGTCACGAACTATACAGAAATACTTCATGTAATAATAATATAAATGACTCAATACTAAGAAATACGTGAAACAGTCTCGTTTTGTAAGGATACGAGATTGGGGCAAGATCGCAGTATGACGTAATAAGCGAAGGATTCAGATGAGTCAACAGAGGGCAGACGTTATTAAAAACGGTCATATGTTGCCGAAATTTATTGATTAATGCACGCAAATGATGGTATGGCGATGCAGTGCACAACGAGTCATGTAATAGTAAAATTTGCTCATGGTTTCTATATTTTGAAAAGAAAGGAAGTTCTAAAGAAGAATCTATTCCAGTAACCGTAACAACGACTAACTACAGTATGTATTCGTCTTGAAAACAAAATGAAATAATACAACTTCTGAAACTTCGAGTAACAAGAACAATAAATATAGAGCTATTAAAATATGCACATAATTTATATCGAATAGCTAATAGTAGATTAGGCTTTACTATATAAGCTAATGTAGGACCTGTTGCAGTTCATTAAGCGCCTATACAAAACATTCTTGATCGGTCGGATCGGATAAGTTCATGAATTTCGATTAGTTTTAATTTTTCATAGATAATATTGCATAACAGTTTAATTTTAAAACTTAATAGCAGGTCATTGATTTATGAATTCGCCGGACTAATTAACAATTATGTTAATTCAAACGTGACGGATGTACAGTTGAAATTCAACGTGTCGATAAAGTTGCCCGATAACGTTCAACTATTCGGCCAGCCATTAATATTCCAAACATTATCTAATTTGTGTTTCAAGACAAAGGAAGTGGATTCTTGTCAATAGCAACGTCCCGTTTCTACTATTCCGACCAGTCTATCCATAACTTCAAATATTGTATCAATATTTTGTTAATTGGTTCATATTTTATGCTTACGATATGAAATATCGCTTAGTTTATAGTCATCATCATATTATGTACGTATCATACGTCGATAACGTTGACGGTTTAATTGAGAGCTTTAATAGTACATATTGTAACACTCGATGAAAATAATTTGTATGATATTTTTAAAAAGTACTTAGAGAATTTACCGACTGTTAACCAGCGATGTAATATAATACAAACGTTAAGCCTTATTTTAATAATAGCAGATGTGCTTGAAGGCCGTTAATGATGACCAATAGCGTACACAACGCTCTTTCATGACCAATCTCAGTACGTAAGAACCATACATGTCCGTTAGCAACAAAAACTCTGCTCAGAAATAAACATGACTCAATGTCAATGGATTCGATACTATCATATTTCTAGAAACGTTATTTTAAATTTAATGTATGCGGAAAACAGTTCTAACAATTCATACAGGTTTATTCAAATGGTTATGGCGGTTACCTATCTTAATCTCGAATTTTAATATTCCGAATATCATAATCCAGAAAACGTTTGGACATTTTTTCATAACCCCGAATTTTAAAATTTCGAAGTTTTGTTTGCCATATAATCGCAACTCCGAATTTCATTTGCCCATTTCTTTATTTGTACGACGTTTTACAATCCAGACGAATGAGTTCCAGACATACGAAATCTAAATGCACAAAATCCAGATGACCGTAATCCATATGCACGAAAGCCAGATTTTTAAAACACAAATTTTTGAAATACAGTTGATTGATATCCAGATAAACAATGTCCAGATTTTTTAAATTCAAATAAACGATACCCAGCGAAACGAAATCCTTCCAGGGGGTCGCAGCACGAACCTAACCTAACCTACTGAATAGATTTTAACACTTTAACCTTTCTGTAATGGGCAAGTAAAACAATAGCGAGTCGGTTCTGGCACTCGCCGGCCGCTGCCGCGGCACGCTCGCTTCGCTCGCTCGGCTCGTGCGTGAAGGGTCACAGTTCAAACCTAACCTAACCTACTGAGTCGAATTTGACACTTAAACCTTTCTGTAATGGGCAAGTAAAACAATAGCGAGTCGATTCTGGCACTCGCCGGCCGCTGCCGCGGCACGCTCGCTTCGCTCGCTCGGCTCGTGCATCGGGGGTCACAGTTCAAACCTAACCTAACCTACTGAGTCGAATTTGACACTTAAACCTTTCTGTAATGGACAAGTAAAACAATAAATTTACTTACTGACATGTTTATTTTCAGTCGATAGTAAAGGTATAATCACGATTGTATGGAAATCAAATAAAAAGATTATGAAAATCTGGCAATAGTTTATCTGTTATACGATTATATGGGAACCAAATAAAAAGATTATGAAAATTTGGCAATAGTTTATTTGGAAAATGGTACGATGGGAAACAAAAAAAAGTATTCTGAGAATCTGGTATAATGAGATCTGTATTATGAAAATACGGGAAACAAAAAAATACTTTTTAAAAATCTGGTTTTGGTGCATCTGGAAATTGATTCATCTGGGAAATTAAAAAAGGAATTTTAAAAATTTGTAATTCATTACATCTGTCTTTTAAAAGTTCTAACAACCGTTTTCGGGGTTTTAATATTCGGGTAATAGAAATTCGAGTTTTTAATAGGTTACCGGTTATGGCTGCATGTAGAGTGTAGACCTTGTTATCAACAATAGTTCCAACATTGACCGGTAAGGAGACAGGAATGGGGTCACAATGAGGCCGCCTAGTGCTTACATGTAGCTAATTCGATGCAATGATCAATCTTATTTGTATAAAATCTAGTGTGCCTCTAGGCTTGTGATGGCTGATCGTGGGAAACATTGTTCTCCATCCAGCTAATTTCATTCTGGTAATTTTCTCTTTTCTCTTGTGTTAATATTTATGTACAATCGTAGTATATTATTATTAGTCTGTGGTACAATTAAGTGTTGTCACCACATCTGACCGTTAAAGGAGAATGGGCAAATTGGGCCTGAAACTTGGGCTAAGACCAATACACACGAAATATTGTTTTTGTGATATATCATAACACATACCTTAAGAAAAAAATAAAATAAAAAAATAAATCAATCGGGTTCTTGTACAGTCAAGGCACAAAGTTTTATTTATTTAGCTATTATTTTGCGCACAATAACGGTGTTTTTAATTCGAGTGAAGTAAATATAAATCTAAATGTCACTGGAGTGACTGAATTAACTATTAAACCACAAAGAACGTCTAACTACGTTGAATTATAATAAACACGGTATAGGTACCTGTTACAAAACATAATATTAGTGTATTTCGGTTATTAGAAGGCTTAAGATTAGAACGTATTTGTAAGTGAAAGTGAATTGGAGTAACATAAAGATATTGTCATTGTCTTATAACAGTTATTTATTGCAAAAAATATTATACACAAAGAAATAAAACTTCATGTGACTGTACAAAAACCCGGTTGATTATTTTTTTATATATATTTTTCCCGTTATGTATGTGTTATGATCTATTATAAAAACAATATCTCATGTGTATTGGTCCAACTCAAGGGTTCAGGCCCAACTTCCATAGTAAAATGCCCATTCTCCTTTGACCCCATTTTAAAAATATTCGAGGTGCGACCGCTTCCTTTCTGGTTCGTTAATTCTTCAATGTGCGATGGTTGAAAGGAACTTGAATTTTTATTGTAATTAATCGTGCTCTTATCATTTCCTTTTGAATATTTATGTTTGAGGGGTTTTATATTAAGTAGTTGTGTTTAGTTAACCGATGAAATAGCAACCACTTCTTAACACTATTTCGATGGTTGTCAAATTTTTCTGAATCCACTTTAGCAGCGTGTGTAGTTTCATTTGCTCGTATATTCTGTTCTGTTTTCTATATAGCTAAGTTAGCTGAATCTCGAATACTAATTCCTGTATTGGCTATCCGAAACGAGAGTCTAGGTAGAAGTTTAAATTACGTTGATTACATCAACATCTAACGTTTCATGGGAGGCCACCCAGGAACATAACAAAACTAGTTTTAGAACTGTTTAATGTTTACATTTGGTCCACACAGGGGCTTAAAATTCAAAGACGACGCAAGAGAAATTTGGTCAGGCATCAATCTTAAACATATGGCGTTGTTTTGAAAGTAGCCTATATTATTTAAGCCTTATAAATACGTCCTGAGTAAAGGCCATACCATATAAGGTGTGGTTGTGTTGTAAGTGAACCGTGCCTTGTATGAGTCATCGTCTCGATGAATTAGTATGAAAAAATTCTTTTGCACCTAATTGAACATCTGTTCCTATAAACTTATATTTAGCTAAGGTCGCTATATAATTTAACGATTGATCTGATATCTTTACAATTATACAGTAAGGTGAGACCATGCATTTTTTAGGACATAAACAATGATTGGAAATGTATGAGGATAATGAAACCACTATTCCTGCCTTCTAAATTATTGTTTTAACATTTACATACAAAGTTATTCTACCCAAAATATTATAACTCCTAACTTAGACTCCTAATATATTAATGATGTCATTAGAAACTTCTAGACGCAGCGTCATACTGGAGGAATTTAACAAAACAAACTATGTAGGTATATTGCACTTAGACGTACCGGAAATGTTATAAGATTCTGTTTCATTGCCTATGTTTGAATTTAATTAATTATTATCTACTGTCTAACTAGAACAATTGTTTTGTCAAGGTTTATTTTTATTTCTAAGTTTAAATGAGAAAACCTTTGGAGAGGTTGTCGTCTTACAATTTCAATATAATTTTTATAAGGAAAGTTTTAATTTTGTTGTTCTGAATCATATTCTAGTCTCAACCAACTTTTTTATTACTTCGTCTTTACTAATTTTGCCCCTGGATATCGCTAATAAAAGGTTAATTTGGTTTGAAATTGGAATTTTATCCTACCAACGAACATACTGTATAGGTTGTGCAGTGTGCTCATTTATTTTCGCTGAAAGGAATGTTTGAATTATAGTTAATTATGCTTAATCTTTTTCTCATCCGAGAAATCAAACCGAAAACACACGCCGCGGCCGAACGGAATGCAAGAAAAACCTAATTTGAATACGCTCTAATCCTTAGCTGCAGTTTAGGCCTTAGCACAGTTTTTCACATTCCTGTTCCTAGAATTCCGTGCATATTCGGAACGCCAATCCAATCCAGCTAGTTCAGTAATTGATGGTACAAATTAAACCACATGGAGTTATGTGAATACATGATTACGTTATTTATTAAAAATGCATTGGCGCCGTGCATTGCTTCCACGATAGCGGTTCTCTCAAGGAAACCGGTTGAAAGTGTTGACCGATTCTCCTTGACCCACATCGGCTGCAGGAAGAAAGGTGCAAGATGACTTCCAATATTCACGATACTTTTATGAATATTACAATGTATGTAAGTGTGACGAAACGTACTGTGAATTGTCCGTTAACCGCTTATTTTGGTAGCTTGTATGGTAACGACTGTGTAGGATGATCATTCAAGGCAGAGTGTTATTTATGTGGAAATGAAATTCTGTAGAAATTTTACAAGGATAGCCAGACAGAAAGTTCAAATCTGAAGCCAATTATAATCGGAAGGAATGTTCGTTTAGTAACGATTTCGTTAAAACTAAAAGCAGAATATTCCGCTCGAGTTTCATAGCATAAATTTAATAAGAGCACAAGGCACCGCATGTTCAAATTAATTGAAGCAAAAAATATGTTCCGTTAATTGGATTGGACCTTTTTTGGAAAAACCGGATTAAAAGTATCAAAGAATAACATCTAAAACGTTGCTATTGCTTCACTGTAAGACGAAACTGCAATCAACTCGTATTCAAATAGAATACAAAACATATTGAGCAATTTAAATTGTAGGGTCAACAACCGCCTTCCGTAATTCTTAATGCTATATGCTCTTGTTACTTGATATTTTCTGCCAAAATAATTTTAACTGTTAATATTAATTGCTTTTAATAATGTACGTTAAGTTATGTATTATCATTTTGTTTGAATCAGTTATACATGGTTCTTAGGTATCTACTCTTAAAATTATATTTTCCTGAATAAAATGAACTCTGAAACAGGTATGTTAAAGTTTATTTATAAAACTAAGGGCTGCTATCCTATCCGTCCGGGTCGCCCCAGATTTGTCCTAGTTAGCCCGGGGATAGCCCGGGCGGGGTTGTTAAATTGTGTCATTGACAAAATAAGAACAATAATATTGTATTATGAACAATTATATTGTATTATGCTAATGATACATAATAATTGTAAAAGAAGAACATCTACTCACGTTTGCTCATGTTACGAAATAACTATGTATAATTATTTTACAATTATCGCAATTTTTCCAATGTGTTACAATAATTATACTTGATAAATGCGAAATTTCACAAAATTTCAAGGAAAGTATGGAAATAAAACGTAGATAGTTGTTTCATTTACGTGTGCTATCACCGCTACCTGACTAATTTCGAAATAAATTTGCTACGTAATATTATATTGGTAATATCAAATTGTGACACTGTAAAAATTTATTGAAATATTTTCCGTAGATTTATATATTTTTATTTTCATATATTTTTTTTAATTTTTAATATTCGAAGCTTCTTATAATAATATCACTCATGAAAGAATAACCAAACCAGAATTATGTATCGTCAACATATCAATGAGTAATTTATGAGTTCATAAAATGTCTGTCACAGTCACAAAAAAATCGTGGGCCATGCATTATTCATTTTTCCGTGTCACCTCACACACTTGCAACATGCAGCAGACACTTATCCTAAGCAAATAACCGAGCTTAACGTCCTCCTTATGTGGTAGCATAAGGAGGACGATTATACGTCTTTAAAATTCAAAACCGATCCCAAGCGTTACCTACAGGCTACAGCATCGGAATTTCCATACATACAAAAATGTGCACATATATGTCATATGGTCGCAAATATGTCTTGCCAATTACACTATTGTTCTATGAAGTATGAATATTGTTAGTAGTTAGTCACGTTGTACTTACATCATTTTGTAATGCGTACTTTGTGGTTAGGTGTATTTATCCCTACGGTTATGAAATCGTTAATCTGTTCTCTATGTTCATTGATGATATCGATATACTTTAGGTATATCAATGGTATGGATTACGCAAAACACGATATATTTTTGTGTGATTTTTTATGAAATCAATGAGAAAACTTTCATTTGGTATACCTAGAGCTAGGTAATAATTCAGCATGCGATTTTAAACTTTAAAAAGTTTCCCTCGCGTTTTTAAATGGGGTTTGTAACCTATTTGAGAAGCTAAGACTTTATTATTATTCTACACAGCTATATTCAACCCTAGATGTACCTATTGCTCATATTTGTGTGTAATAATCAAGAATTAAACAAAAGCATTTGATTGTGTTTTGTGGTACCTAGGTAGGTAGGTACCTACCTATATTGCAATATTTGTTTATGGTATCGTAGTACCTAGAAAAATCGAAAAACGACCTTCAACTATAAATTAAATATCCTATAAAATGGTACTATATAAAAACGAAATGAAACCTTACAACAATACTTCACGTAACAAACAACATGTACGGAGTAGGTACACAAGCTCTGATAAATATACATCTTAATTCTCTACAATTATCTATCTATTGTTGAAGAAATCGGTGACAAAGCAATAGAGTCAATTAATTATAATAAACTACAGAAAGCATTCAGCATTCTACAATATACCTACTCCACCGAGTATTCTAGATTAGAAGATTGTAGAACAAATCCAGCAGCAGCCTGCAAAACTTACCTAGGTACATTCAGTAAATTCAAATGCAATTAATTATAACCGTTATTACGAGTTATTTATGGTGATATCTATGTACATAAATACATAATATTATGTCAAGTTCATGCTAAGATAAGCCGTGCCAGTCTGTACAAATTAAACATAGGTTTTTTTAATTTTGTATCAATCCATCTTTGAAAAAAGAATTTCATCTGCCGGTTGCCATAGACTATAGAGAAAATAATGATAGGTAAAAAATGAAATTTATAAAAAAAAACGCGAATTAGGTACAGTACTGAATAGTTATATCCAAATTACGTTTAATTTTGAAAAATTAAGTCTTTGTAAGATAATTCAGTGGTAAAATGATTTATGTGAACCATAAAACACACCTGTAAGTCAAGTACGAGTGAGGTCCATGGTGTTTAGAAATACCTACCCACACGGGGCTTACGAACGTTTTTTGCCGTGGAAATTGGAACCTGTTTTCGACCGTTTAAGATTCTTGTTTCGTCTTTCTTATAATAGATGTGTATCATTGTACAGGGATTTACTTATATTTGATTTAAAGATCAGTACGAGCTAAAAATCTGGGTTTTAGACTAAAACTAGATACCTACATACTTAATTTGGAACATTTTTGACAAATACTTATTTTAGAACTTTCGAGTTCATTAATTACGCAAATTACCTTTAATAATAATTATGGACATATTATGAGGCACGTGACATAAATAGGTCATGGCTGAGTCCTTGGCTCAACATCTGGACCACCCAGCATCCCAAATCGATATGTATCTCAGCGGAAAATCCATACGTACAGGTAGGTACGAACCGTCTACAAAAACTAAAAATTTTGCCGACAAGGCAGACATCTTACTGGAAAATTTAAATATTGAGTACTGTATATTATAAAAAACATACCTTTCTTTGAGCCTCCGCGGCAAATCCAGATTTGGTCGCCCTGTTGTTTGCCATTTTGTAACTATAAACTATTTTGTACAATAAATAATAAATTAAATCACAGACGCGGTTTGTCGTGAAGTCACCACGGGAAGAAGGATATAATCGCTATACAAATGTAAACAGCGGCGCGGGTCGACTGGCGACCTGTTCTATGTGTGAGTGTGTGATGAATGACATCATGCAGCGAGCGCGAAGCGGCCGGCCGGTGCTCGACTCTAGGGATGTGACGGAGGCCACGATATCGACGACCGACGAGCTGAGGTACAAGATAACCTCAACCCACAACCTTTACACTTCGGCTCATGATCATAAATACAATTTAGATTTTAGATGCAAGCATTTCAAGATACTTACCCAACGTATTTACCCAAAAAATTAATAAAAGTTATGAATATTTCAAAAAATATTAATAACAGTAAGTATTATAAGTGTGAACTTCAGCTGAAATTTTATATTTTCTATTATTATTGGAAATGACGTAAGAAATATGTTTTATATGTAGGTACTACCTACAAATATAATGTTCAAAAGTTAACGATTTTTTCAGTTTTAATAAAAACTTTATATCGATAATAATTATCAGCCGTATCCTGCCCTATGAACCCCAAATGAATGTAAAATGAAAACCAAGTATGGAATACAATATGAGTAAAAGGGACAGATATATTATCGTCTTGTCATCTCATTCTATCTCCATGTTAAAGGCACCAAGGCGCGCATGGTCAGCCCTCGTCACTAATTATTCAAAGTCAAATCAACATGCTATAAAATGCGTTATTGTGTGAGCCGAATTTTAAATTTGTGTTTTATTTATTTTATATTATGATCTGGTGCATGGGTTACTTTAGCTGTTTTTGTCACCATTAATTACTTATTAAAAAAAAAATAGTTTCTTTTTAAAATTCATTTTACTGCCATCTAAAGAAACCAACCAGAATTACTAGATTTATGAGTACTAAAGGAATGATACGGTTTGTATCAAAGAGATGGCGTGGTCATCAAATCGTTTAATTTTTATGTAGGACTTGAAAAATTCGATAAAAGTGTAAAAACTCGTGTTTAAAAATGGATTACATTAATTCTAATATTCTAAGAAGACGATACCTTAACTACATAATATATAAATACCGAATTATAATATTTAAAACGAGTAATAAATA
This sequence comes from Colias eurytheme, assembly GCF_061535395.1. NCBI lineage: Eukaryota > Metazoa > Arthropoda > Insecta > Lepidoptera > Pieridae > Colias > Colias eurytheme. The sequence goes on along the minus strand of NC_142987.1, from coordinate 8,193,566 downwards.
GTCAATACTCTTTTGAAGTACCTACACAGATACCTACTCATCGTGCTTTGAAAAACGATAAAGAACAATAAGTTTCTTCTGCTAAGTGACACAAGAATTTTCCGTCAATTCTTGAGCAACGAACAAGCCAAATTACAGTAAAAACCTTAACATGGAGGAATAGAAAAACAAACGCTATAAAAAACATAAAAATATAATTAATTAAAAGCATTTATGAACTCGTTAAATCATTAACTAAGCAAAGGTCTCGTTAAAATGGAGTATCACGGAAGACGTCGCCGTGGAAGACCAAGATCTAATCCTGTTGCACTGGCCTTTGCTCCGAGACAGAAAAAGTCGTCATTCTTTGATAGTATATGCAGTTTCCTTGTAATGTCCAGTCTAATGGCTATTATATACTTACTTCTGGAACATCATTGTAGCGTTTGTAGCAGCAAGTGCGATTTACATAACATATCAAAAGGAATAAATGAAATAACAGTAAGTATTTTTGTAAAGAAAACTGACTCAGCAACTATTTTGAATGTAGACTTATGATATTGTATTTTTTCAGGCTAATCTATCGGATATGAAAAATTCTTACTATGATTTAGAGTCTAAAATATTAAAGTTCTCAGAAGAATTGCCAAAAATAGAAGGACAAGTGGAAGTTTTGGAAGCATTAGCTAACACGCTCGAAAGGGGCGATTTTGGATGGAATCCTAAAACGCAATTATCTCTGCCCAATGTTGATGTATTTCTGAATATTGAGACACCGAATCATTTGAAAAAGGACGACGTTTTAAACTTCACACAAAATCAAAAAGAGATTAAGGCGGATTGACTAGATTTGGATACTTTTGAATTTGTAAGAAACCGAATGAAGGCAACTTTTTAATCTTGTTTAACAATGGAAATAAAAATTGTATAAAAATTGGTAAAATTTATTTGAATCTCATTTCAACAAGCAATTTTATATTACAAGGTATTCACATCAGTATATCCAGTGTTTGTCTTGGTGTGTTTTATTGCAATGACAGTCTTTTTTGTAAACACAATATTGCCGCGTTTCTACGCCAACACCTGTGGATTTTAGAGAAGATCTTGTTAAAGTTGTGGCATTTTTTGAATATTTACTCAATTCATTTTGGGTAGCTTGGTTAGTCGTTGTTTTTGCCTCTTTTTTAGTCTTGTCCTTTAAAATTGATAGTACATTCATATCATGTTGTTTTCTTCGATCCAAATGTCGATGATGTTGCTCGTCATGATGATGATGTACAGCACAGCTTTTCCGACGTTCTAGTTTTGCAATTTCGTTCAGTTCTTTGTGAAGACTATCGTAAGCAGCACCTATATCCAATATTGTGTGCTAAAATGAGTAAATAGTAACTCGTTTAATATTGAAATCTCAGCATAACAATTATTGCCTAACCAATTGACAGAACAATCTGCATTCATACTATATAATATGCTCATAAAATACCAGCATTAATAGAGTAGGTCAATAGTTAATTGAATTGACTGCAATCTGAAGGCCAATACTGAGTGTGATGTATAATATAAATTGGCATTTTCAATTAATCTTCACGTGGTCTAAGTCACAAAATCAAGTGAATAACATTCACTATACAGTCTGCACTTGATCTGATGCACTGTTGAACTATGATTACGAATGGTCAATATTATATTTTGTTGGATAATAACACAAATACAGGTATCACATAGTACGAGTAAAATTTGTTGTTTTACTTATGCAGCAGTTTCAAAAATGTGCTAAATGCACTAAATTATTAACTGATACAAAATAAGGTGATACATAATTATTAAAACCCTGACATTAAATGTTTTGGCATGCTCCAGATTGCTTATACACAACTTATACATACAACTACATACAATAATTGATACGGTACCTAATGCTAATGTATTATATTCATTGCTTCGTGAAAATTAATAACTGTAATCCCGGCAGTAGTGTTCAGAGTTTCAAGATCGGGTATTGTGTTTAATGGTATTTCTATATAGAATTCCTCAGTGGCAGCGGAATTTGGAAATATCCCCAAGACCCGCATACGAAACTTAATGTAGGTACCCTATTTACCAATTCAAATTGAACGGGTTTCTAATAAAACAAATAATAACCTTCAATACATGTAAACTTGTCTTCATGTGACTGATTTCGTTATGGAAAAAATATCTATCCCAAAAATGCGTGGTCAAATGTCCAGTAACAGCAACTACTGCGATAAAAATGCTCAATTCAAATAGGAAGTTCTTGCTAAGAGGCATGGTTTTAATATTTTACTTTTTTAATTTCCACTATTTTCTTCACTTAAAATTTCGACAAGAATATATATCGCACATTTCTATAGTTTGGTTCGCAAACACATTGCAAATTTAATACATTACTGCGTAATTTTCGATAAATTTATAACAAATGACTATAAAATATAATAAATAATTCCAAAATAATTAACATAATTATGACGTAATCATTTTTGAAATTGACATAATTATGTCGTTTAAAAATATGGATCGAAGACGTAAATAATGAGATAATAATCAGTAGTTGAAACCATTCATGGACAGAATTATGTGCTTTATTATTTTTCTAGTGTGGCATAATAAATGTGGGTATTTTTTAGATTTTATGCTATGCCGCTGATGTCTCTATGCCCATGCGTATCTGTTTTATTTATTACAGTAGTTCATAATAGCAAGAAACAAGTCGCAAGACGAAATTTTGCTTTTACAGTACAATTAAAATATAACCAATAAGTTCGGAGAAAATGAATAAACATTATAGAATTTCATTTTTTTATTATATAAGTATGAATTTGTTTAACATATTCCACCACATTACTGTTATAGGTTACATTTTTTATACGACAATACAATATGTTTTAGCGCTATTTTAAACTAAGGTTCGACTGTTGACTTCGTCGACTGGGCGGCAGTTTTCTGCAAAAAAATAAATAAAAAAGTAGCTCAATATTAATTATTTTTGGCCAGTTTCTCTTTTCATTCAATGATTTTCACTCAAAAACTTTCCTAGCAGCGTAGTTATTTGGTCATAAGAGCCGAAATATTTTTCGACGTGGCCTCGATTCAATAATTCCTGAACCATATTTCGAAAATATTGGAGAGATACAGAAACTGAAAATTAAGTTTTAATACTGTATTTCGTTGCAACGAAATATTTTTCAACTTGATATGCTTGTTTGCATTGCATAATCTGTATGAATAGGATCTATTCTATATTTTTAGTCAACAAAAAATCAACTGATGTTGGTAGGTACTCTCCTACACTCTTTGTACAATAATTATTTACCTAATGTATAAATTATATGGGTATATATCTACTATTATAACAAAGCTACAGAGTTTGTTTGCCATAGTCTTGCCATAGTATACTTAATATCACGCTTAGACTAGGAGCGGTACAATGAGGGTTAAACCGCGGGGCACAGCTAGTTAAGTACAATATGTAATGAGCAAAAAAGCATCCATGATGAGAAATTCTCACCTTCGATATAACTCAATAGTCGACGTGGACTTGTCAAAAGAAATCGATTTTTTTCGTATTTTGCGTATCCTTTGTGTGCACGGCAGCACGGGCGTCGAAGGGAGTACGTCGAGATTTTTCCGGCATGAAAGAAAATCGTGCTTAATTTTTATGTTGTAGAACACTGTTATGACGAAAATATTGATATGTGTCGTGGCTTGGTAAGTGACATTGCTTAACCTAGTCCTTTTTCAAACAGCCTAGCTTCTTTTTGTATGTAACTAACGAAGGAAAAAGAAAGACTAACGTTTATTTAAATCAACATCAAGTTGCTCGTCAGGTTCTTCGTTGATCAGACAATAGGTATATAAACAAAAATCTCAACAATTTATTACATTATAACAATTTATTATATACACATAGTATATTTTCACGTGCTCCAATTATATATTAATCAATTTTATTTCATGTGCAAATTATAATAGCATATTAGGAGGGCAACAAAATGATTTATTAAAACCAAGAGAATAAAAATACCACTCATTGAAGCTCTACAAATAATACAAAAATCCTCAACAAGCCACGACACACGATAATATAATAAACTCCTACTGTATTTGTTTCCTCATCTCGCATTGTGTACTGAAGTATGCATAGCTCTTCAGCTGCTGTGAAGCACGCCGCTTCCGCTTGTCCGATCTGCTCCTGAAATAGATAAAAAATTATTATAATGAAATTGTTTCATAACTTTTTATTGGTTGTATATGTGAATTATGTCTCTAACTCTCTATTCATAAACGTACAGTATATTCTTAACTAGATGCACTCCGCGGTTTCACCCACATGGCGCCGCTCCTATTGGTCTTAGCGTGATGATATAATTATAGCCTATAGCCTTCCTCGATGAATGGGCTATCTAACACAGAAAGAATTTTTCAAACCGGACCAGTAGTTCCCGAGATTAGTTCCCGCGTTCAAACAAATAAACAAACAAACTCTTCAGCTTTAAATTACATATTTGTATAGATTAAGAATTTTAGATGCGAGAAGCATGGACGTATAAAAAAAGACGGACGCCGTATTACGAACAAACAACGTGAAGCCACAATAGTAAGCTAGCAATCGTGTAAAGACAATGAACACGCACACACTCTCACCATAGTAAGCTTGTCGGCCGCCATTACGTCGTGAACTACCGACCGATTAACTGCGTCACTGTTTCACAAAAAATATTTAAAATGCTGTCTTGCGTGGTTAAATGGTGTCGCAACAGTACAATTTTAAATAACAAAACACAAGGGATTACATTCCACAGGGAAGCAAGTTATTTCATTAATGTTTTAATGACAAAATTATTACGGCAAAATTTATAGAAAAAAAATACAGCCGCCATTGTCATCAGGACAGCTGTTGCCATGGCAACATGGCACACACACATGGATGTGTCGCCGCCATTACTAGGCTTCACTCAATGTTTAGGCGATATACCGTCCGTCTTTTTTTATACGTCCATGGCGAGAAGATTCACCTATGTACGGTAAATTTTAAGTTTTAATATGACTGGAATTTAGCATCTGAGTAAATAATCGTGATTCAATAGAAACAACAAAATAACTAAGACTAATTTTAGGGGTACCACTATATCACATTTCTGATCTACACAAGTGTCAAGGTACTAAGCTTTTATACACCCTATTTTAATTTATAATGTAGTACAAAATAAATTAAGTTTCAGTTAATTTTATATTACAAAAAAGAGTACTACAATTACATTTATTTGTATAAATTTTAATACTTAATAATTTTGTCTTTTCATCTTATAATCTCACGTTTTGCGAGTCTGTACCATAAATCAATATCAATTGGTATCAATTAATATTTGCTCGGTGTAAATTTACCTTGTTTGGCACGTGTGCAAACTAAAGCCAATAGTTTCTATTCATTAGTAAATTAATATACAAGCAAATTCACTACCTATCTCAAGTAGACATAGAAATATTTATATTAAACTAGCGATCCGCCCCGGCTTCGCCCGTGGTACATATTTACGCTTTCTCTACATAAGAACCATCCTCGTACTTCAAGGAATATATAAAAAAAGAATTATCGAAATCGGTTCAGCCGTTCTCGAGTTATGCGCTTACCAACACATTTTGCGATTCATTTTTATATATTAAATTCTAGTGATTTACCTCCATATCATCCAATACTTTCTTCATTTCTTGTAATTCCGTGGTTTTGTTCACTCTGTATGAGAAGTTTGGTAGGAGTACTGTGAGCATCACCATGAGAGCAATGGTGAGGAAAACTAAATAATTTGTTGATATCATCTTGCGTAATTTGTTTCTTAAGTTAAGTAGAATTTAGTGTTGCGCTGGTTGGAAGGTTAAGGAGGTCATCGCATATTGTAGTATCTGTTAAAAAATAACGTAAGTATATATAGGTAATATTTAAAATCATCATCGTCTACCTTTGCATGATGATGTATATGTGTCTTCCTCATATTGTTTTCTTTCACCGATTGGAGCAATTTTGTTGTGGAAAATGTAGAGATTAATTTAACTCTCTATATTTAGAACTAGATTTCCGCCGGCGGCTTCGCCCGCGTTTTCAAAGGAAAACCCGCATAGTTCCCGTTCCCGTGGGATTTCCGGGATAAAACATATCCTATGTGTAAATCCAAGTTACCCTCTATATGTGTGCTAAATTTCATTGTAATCAGTTCAGTAGTTTTTACGTGAAAGAGTAACAAACATCCATACATCCATACATCCATACTTACAAACTTTCGCCTTTTTAATAGTATTAAGATTAAGTAAGGACTAAGGACTAACCTATGAAACTAAATTTTTGTATAATTTATTATTGTACACATTTACATAATAGGGAAAAATGATTAAAATGCAGTTTCCCTGAATTATTTTATAATTTCATAAATATTAAACGAACATTTTTACATCTAAAATATGTATGCACGTAAATGAATATAAAATGTAATGCACATTTTAACATGCACATATTAATATTAATAAGATTTAAAACGCATAATGTGATTAACATTCAAATTTTATACCCTGTCGCTTTGCCAAAAAAATTTAACTGAAAATTTCTGAATATTAATATCTTAACATTTTTCCTCACAAAGAACCACTTAAATTGACGATGACAATAATGCCCGGGATACACGAGGCTCGTAGCCTCATAGCCAGGAGAATCATAGCTTGAAAAACTAGCCTCATGTATCTTCAGGCATAATTCCCAGCGAGGCAATTAAAGTTTAATTATTAAAATATTAAAAATGCTTATTTATTTATGAAGATGATGATGATCCAATACATTTTAAAAATAAAGCGCAGGTAGAAGTTACTAGAGTCTAAGCTTAAATGTTACCTATTATATTACGATATATGAACGGCACATCTGTTAGTAAGTAATTAGGTTCGGATTTGCTAATAGCCTTTAGAGCTTGGACTAATACTCGAAGCAATTGCTCACTCAATCAAATATACCCACATCCAGCTAGTATAATATAGGGTACTTATTCAATTATAAACTGTAGCATTGTTCTTTTATAAATTATATTACCTAAGGATTTTTAGAACTCTACATTTCTTTTAAATAGATTTATTTAGGACCTAGTAGAAATTAATCGCAATAATTGTGTCGTCTTTACACACGTTTTATCGTGTATATCTACTATATCCGTTATTATAATAGGACTATTTTGTTAATAGTCCTATTAATTATAATTAATCTTACCATACAATCAGAGTTTGAGTACAACTTACTTCCAATTCTTTGAAATCTTTACATAATATAATATGGTAACAAACACAAAGACTCAGTGGACCTAAACAGCATGATATTTTCTATAATTCTATAAGGAAAGAAGTTTTGTAATTAGTGTTATAATAATTCACAATATGTTAAAATATAATTTATAAGTGATAATACCTAGATTGATAATAAATTACAATTTTTAGTATCCACTCATTTTATTCTTACCAAATGGCATAGCGCAGATTTTCGATCAATATTAGTCGCTCATATTATTTTTTACACGCTTTTTTGTTACTATTTACCTACATCTGTTTTTTCCGAAATATTTTTATTATAACTTGAGATGTCTTGTTTATAATTATCACAAATATTTTTTTATGTCAACTAGAATTTCATGACAATAATGGATAGCTTTTCGAATTATTATGGATCTTAGAGCGGGGGCACACGATGCGTTGCGGCGCCGCACCGCAAAGATTTCACCGTGTCAGTGTGCACACGAGCGGTGCGGCGCCGTAACGTTTTTATGTCGCAGCGGCGTCGTAGCAGCGTTGCACAGCGTGTCCTTCCTTGTGATGCAAAACAACTGAGCGGTGCCGCTCCGACGTCGCACCGTATTCACCCCTCCCCTCCCCGCCTCGTCTTGGTGGTTACAAGTCCAGTGCGGCGCCGGAGCTTATCGTGTGATATGCCACATATATTTCTATGTAAGACGACGCAGCGACACCGCTCCGGCGCCGCACCGCCGCCGCAACGCATCGTGTGCCCCCGCCCTTAGGCCGCGTTTCCATCTGCAAGAAAACTTCCGCAAGAAATGTCCGACAGTCTGTCCGACAGAAGCTTGCAAGTCTAAACCAGCACTTGCTACATGGTGACTATCAGCATCAGAAAATGTATTATTATTTCAAAAGTTGTTTTATTTTAATTTTAAAATATTTGACACAAAAGGCAAGCTGTTGAATCGTAATAGTGCTGAATCTAGATAAATATCTAGTTTACGCTGGACGGCCATTGAACTAAATTGCTCAGCTATTACGAGAAATAACTTAGTGGAGAAGTTTTGTACTTGGTTAAGCATTTTTTATATAAATAATAAAATAAATAAATACACACTTTTGTCATTCTAATGTAAAAAAGTGTTTGTTTTTTCAGGATTCAAAAATTTACCATATTACCAGGTATCTTTTAATTATAAACAACTCTATTTCTTTATCAATTTAAATAAAACAAATTGTTTAATTCATCATTTTATAACACAAACAAAAACAAGTAAATATTGCAAACACAGAAGAATAGTGCTATTAAATTTTGCTAATTATTATTACACTAAATTAATCAGGAATGTTTTTCAGGTACATAGAACAACAGGAACCCTTGCTGCTGGACTTAGAACATATAGGAAGTGACTGTAAACTACCTGCAAAATAAATTGAGATTATTTATACACAAAATTGATTTTTCAATGTATATGCGCATGTTGTAACATTACCACTGCTCGAACGGCGAAGGAAAACATCGTGAGGAAACCGACATGTCGAAGAATCAAAAGTTCAACGACATGTGTCATCCACCAACCCACACTTAGCCAGTGTGGTAGATTATGGCCTGTACCCTCATAGGAGACCTGTCCTAGCAGTGGGAACGTATATGGGCTGATGATGATGATGATGATGATGATTAATACACGATATTATTTGTCCGTATTTATGCAAAATGGAACCACTCGACAAATTTCGTTTTTTGCTTTTATTGAAGAATACTCATCCAAAAGTGGTCTAAATTCTTATACAAACAAGAACCACATGATTTTTACGTTGGAAACAAGGTAGGGGAGACCGGGTACAAAAGTAACGGTGGGTCGAAAGTAACAAATGCTCTCTAGATTTATCCAATGGGCGAACACCGCTTAGCCTCTGTCAGGCGATAGCCGAGAGCGCCCCCCTTAATTGTATTCATTCGCCACGTGCGCCACGCGCTGTTAGGCTGTGTGACAGGACGCTAAGTGTTTTCACGAATCAAAAGTAAGATTTTCGACATTTTTTTATTAAACGTTTACGTAGTCTTAAAAGGATGATAGAAATCTGAATGTTTGCATATCCATTCTTGATTAGAGTAATTGTACATTGCTCATAATCATTTTTATGTAGCACGTTCCGTTTTAAAGTTATGTTGCACGTCTTGGCAAAAATATAGACGGGTACAAAAGTAACATAGCCCTATGGGTACAAAAGTAACATGTTATTTTTGTCTCATTATGATTATGTATATTTTTATGTACATCTTTACTTCAAAAGAATGCCGCGACAACGCATTAGAAGCTACTGATCGAGGAATTACCGACACGGCTGAAGAGCATTTTGAAAGATGGTGCAACAATTAGAGGCCTTGCAAAAATATAATATTTGCCATGTAACATTATATGTATAGATTTGTAAAAAAAATAAAAGCCGGTAATACTAGTGCAGCTACCTTGCGTCGATCGAGATTTACTAATAACAAGTAAAGTAATCTACGCGACTATTTAATCGAGTGCTCTGCAGTTTATTTTCGGTTATCTCCATCAACGAGCATAACGTGAATAATTTTTTTGATAACCTTGCTGAGGAATTGGGAAAGGTACCAATTTGAGCCAAAAGATATTTTGAATATGGACGAGACAGGGGTGACCACTGTCCAAAAACTAGCAAAATTGTAGATTAATAAGGGATTAAACAAGAAGGTGCCATAACCATAGCAGAGCCTGGAAAATTAGTAACTGTTGCTGTTGCCATTAATGCTAGCTAGGAGAACACAATCCGCTTTTTTCGTATTGCCGAGGGTCCTGTTGGTTGTGCTGGAGCTGGGAATGCTAGTGGATGGATGCAGGATGCAGAATTTTTAATTATAAAAGAATGATTCCCTTAATTAATCTCATTACTTGAACTTCGAATATTTTTTATCGATTGTTTTGTATTGTATTTGTAAGTATTATATTTAAAATACAAGAGTTGATATGTGTTATTAATACAAAGTCTTTAAACAAATAATTTGTTAATTTACCATCATAATATTGTATTAATTACCAACCCCTTTGTCTTGTTACTTTCGACCCACGACGTGTTACTTTCGACCTGCTTACGGGGTCGAAAGTAACAACTGACGATTTTTTTTTTAAACTTACTTTATTAATATAAAACACTACATAATATAATAAATTGAGTTGCTAGTGTAAAGAATATAAACTAAATTTATATATGGTTATATTAATTTAATGATAACAGTAACACCCAGTCAGAAATCAAGGTACAAGTACAAAGTGTTACTTTTGTACCCGGTCTCCCCTATACTAAAAGCAGAAAGGAACCACCAGCAACAACGAATAATTACATATTAAGCAAAACCGAACCACAGCACCACGGGACTGCTTTGTTCAAACAAATAAACGATATTACTATCATATCATTATATACAAAACAGATCCACACCTACTTGGTACCATTATACATTACACATATTTCTATTAATAACAATTATTTTTAATACACAAAATGGAACCAGGTTTCTGTGGTATGGTTATGCGTAAAATAAATACATAATTTAATTGTAATTTTTTATTGCAAAATAAAACCACAAGCATTCGGTTCTATTATGCATAAATAAATATTGTAAAACATTCTGAAACCCATCATCGCTATATGGAACCAAATGCCTTGACTTGTTACAATGCTTCTCATCTTTAAACAACGTATTTCATTACTTAAGTGCAAAACTCCAATTTTTAAAGTAAAACGTCGAACATCTGTCAATATAGGTGACATTCAGCGAAGTAGTTCGAATACGTGACGGTGTTTTTTTCCTCCGCGAAGTAAGTTCTATTGTTTTTGTTAATTACCTTTAAAATTAAATGTGAAAATGTTTAGTAATAAATAAATAAGCAAGCAATGGGTAAGAAAAGCATTGGAGACGAACACCGAAGATAATAATGAAGATACAACGGGTAAGTAGTTTTATTTAATGCATTTAAGTACTTATTGAATCTGAGATGCAGGTACGCTTTATCCACTTTTGATTCATTCCCGATTGTGGTGTGATTTTAAGAAGATAGTTCATTAAGTAAGTACAAGAGGAATCCTCTGTGGATTTACGTATTTTAACGAACGTTGTCACGAAGGCGAGTCGAATTAAGAGTCATTTTGTTACGATTCATCTGTCATTGTGAGATGAAACTACTAAAGTCTAAACCCTGTTTTAAAAATAACTGTCGATGATCTAGGTACCTACCTACTATTTTGGTAAAATACGTTTAGATGTATTTCTGATGCCGCTGTAACAACAAATACTAAAAAACAGAATAAAAAAAGACGTGTGGCACTCGGGGACTGCCGCGGTAAAGCTATTGCATAGCATGCCTTCAAGCCACACCTCCGAGCCCGTCGGAGTGAGGTTTTTTCGTTACGGAATTTCTCGATTCAGTCCCCGCGCTCAAGGCCCGCGATAGAAGCTATGCAATAGCTTAATAAATATTTAAGAAGCTCCCATACAATAAGCCGTGATTTTTTTGCCGTTTTTATAGATAATGGTACGGAACTCTTCGTTGCGCGAGTCCGACTCGCACTTAGCCAGTTTTTTGTACATGGCGCATGTACATACAACATACTTAGTCGTCTAGTAGGGACACGGCTTTATAAGAACTAATAATATTTTGCTGTCGCCATATACCTACGTATAAAAGCCACGCGGCTTTATTGTTTTGATTTAAAGCTTTTTTTCTTTTTATTACAGAAGATAACGAAGAACCTTATACGTCGCTGCCTCTGGAGAAGCTTTCTTCACCTTCTAGCGATATTCAGTCCATATTACATCTCATTCCACAAGATGCACAGTTTTTATAACGGTCTCATTAGTGATGATGCAATAGAAGACCACATAGATGGACTAGACACGGTGGATTTCGAAATCCAATTTGATGATAACGTCGAATAAACGTCCTATATAAGTATTATTTTATATATTTTATTAATTAAAGCTTTAATTACGATATTATAAATACATAGTTTCATTTATATCATTAAATCCCTGGGATGTGGTTCCTTTTTGTATAAGAGAAAACCTATCAATTGATAAATGTTAAAAGGAACCACATGCACATTTTCTTAATTATCTAGAAAGTTTAAGAATATTCAGAGCAAATTTATATACACATACTTAAATAAGTAATTTATCAATGAATTTAAATAAAATAAATTTTAATTTTACTTCATCTGACAGAGCTGCAAATGTTTTTGTAAATCCTTTGATATCTCAGAAGTGCGTTTTTGCTGGGTGGTTCCTTTTTGCTTAAATACGGACATTTTTAATTTCTTGTACTGTTTACATAATAATATCTGCTTAGAGTCTAGAGACTAGATAGGACAGTCATTAGTCATTTTCACAATATTAAAGCCATGAAATGCTCCATCGATTTTAAATTATTCTTAAGGATTTTATATAAAAAAAAAATTATTAAAAATTAATGTTAATATAATGTGGAGGACTCTTCAATGTCAGTCTAGCCGTTCAAGAGTAATTTCTGATTCCAAATAATTATACTACAATTCTTTTAGGTTAAGTACCACAGAAACCTAAATTTTCTCTATTGAAAAAATTGTTACTAATCTGAAATATTTATACCAAATTAATGCTCATTCCAGCGAGAGATTAAAATGAGGCTCAGTAAGAGACACACGAATTAAGCAAGTTAAACAAAGGCTTGTAAAAATTGTATCAAACCGTTCAAGTTAATTCTATAATTCTGAACGACCGAGGTCTAATTAACACAGGCTTACAGTTTAATTCAAACAAAGTCTGTAAGCTTAAGCAGAAAAACGATTTAACAGGTCTATAATATTTTAATCCCAAGTCTGTTTGATTTTCCTAATGAAGAAAGAAATTATCTAGGTTATAAATGTTATATCTATACCATACTACTAGCTATGCCCTGCTACGCTTCGATATTGCACATTATGGTTGCATGAATGAGAAATGAGAAAAAGTAATAATCACAAGCTTCAGAAGGAGGTTGTATACCTAATATGTTGCCGTACTTTTTACTTTATTCAATGCAGATTTTTTAGAGGCTTCGAAGCGTTCACGAAACTGGTAGCTGAAGATCCAGTATGAGTCGTGACAGAATGAGACAGGCATTATCTCGGAAATCCCACATGAATGGGACCTATGCAGGGTTTTCTTTGAAAACGCGGGCGAAGCCGCGGGCGGAAATCTAATATATTGATAAAAATTTCTTACGTTTAGGACTATTCGAGCGCGATCTATTCTTTATAGGAGTTATTGATCTGGAAAAAGAATTTAAAGTAATGTTAAAACAAAATTCGTTACATATATTAATACATTTTCGGTTTATGTAAATTCAATCAATCTGGTGATGCATGTAATGAGATCGATGATTGAATTAATAGAGTTCATGTTACGAGTGGATGTTTAACTGTATTTCGCGGATTAATAAAATAAAAGTTTGTGCCTTTTAAAATTATTGAGTTTCTAGTTTGAATACACAATGTAGAATAAATATAATATATAATAATAAATTTATGATCGTACACCTATCAATCGTATTGGTAAGTTTTGTTAAAAAGTATACCTATATTATGCCTAAATAAACCATTAATAAAACAACTTCTCTATCTCTCGCGGGAAAACACACGGAGACACGTATGATAACTTTCTTTGATGGTATGTGTGTGAAAAAGGTAATAATAATCACCTTCCTGAACTCTAAAGAAACTGACTATGAGAATAAAACTATCAAGCTTCAAACACAATTAAAGCTAACTGCAAAGAAACATACCTCTGTCTTGGCCTTCTGGTATCTTGTTGTCTTTGTTGTAATAGTTGTTTCACTTGGTTTGACTCTTTTGACTTCTTTTTAGAGAGACAACACGGCTAAAAATAAGCATTTTTGTTATAATAAAACAATATGCTCGGATTATTGATACTATCTTAACATTTGTTATTATCCAAATATAGGTAGAGTAAAATATTGTAAATAGGTATACCTGCAGCAAATTAAGAGAATAAAAATCTTTTACATAGGGACAGCTTTTAATGAATAAAAAAGAATGTGTGTCGTGAATGATACAGTATTTTACATTTGACACATTAATTCGTTATGATATGATTTTAAGAACATACCTTCGCGCAACAAGACAGCCCAACTTCCCTCAACACGCTCTCATCAAAACTGGGGATGCTGCGAACATTTTTAAGTCCCGGTGTAGTCGATGCCTGCTCGTCCTGTTTGCCGATCATCAAATAATTCTCTTTTACGTTATCTCTTCGTGGTTTTGACTGTTTTCCGTCTACCAGCAGTTGTTTGCGACCCTGTGCTTGCCTATTTGAACGTGTATTTCTGATGTCGTTTCGACGATATTGGATACTATTTGCACTGGCTGCTGTAAATAGGTTGTTTTGTAAGTTTTGACGATTGTTGTATAGTCTGTATTAGTGTAGGTATGCTTCTGATTGTTTTTTGGACTAGATATTTTTACTTTTGTAACCCTGCATGAATGTCAAACAAATTATTTGAATATTTTTAAACCCAATTTTTTTTTCAAAACAATGGATTGAATATATACCTAAATTTAATTGTTGTTGTTGTTTTTACGAAATGGAACCATCTGTATTTATTTAAGGATCATATAGAGTATCGTAGTATCTTACTTAGATCACAATAATATGTATTGTAGAGCTTGTAGAGCTTTCGTGTTATATTGATGTCTAAGACAATAAAATCACGATCCGATACTATAAATTAATGTCCATTAGGACACAATAAACATCCTAACAAAGTATTCCAATAATAAAAGTACATTTATTGTTTCCAAAGTAAGACAATTTAACCAAACGTTGTTTACGATCACAGAACAATTTTCTCTGTTAAAGGCCTATTGAACTACGTGACTTGGTGAAACAATGTGATCTGGGATATTGTGGGCACTGGGCAGTAAATAAATATGGGACAGTTTTTTACAAATTGATGATCTAGGGATCTATCTAATTCTATTGGGTTTATATCGTGGGAATAAGTTGAATTATCAACTCTAATATTGTGTTGTGAACAATATCATCCCTATTTTTAATAGATATAGTTGTTTGAACTAGAAAGTTTTGAATATTAATGTACCTCATTCTAAAACAACATAGCCCCATAGGTAATTTTGCCTATGCATTTATATAACTTGTAGACTAATTTTTACTTGTAATAAAAAAAATCTACATATACAAAAATCTACATATACAAAAATCTACATCATGTTACTAGTATATTATGTACGACAAACTGAAAATATGAGTAAAGAAATGTCTCTATTCCACGATTAGGAAATGGTGTGCATTAGTACCGCTCTAAGTTCTAACATGGTTCACCCTCCTGAAAGCCCATCTGTCTTTTAGGGGGCTGTCAGTCTACAAGACAAAATAATATTCACGAAGTTATGAATATGCCTCTATTTCGTTGATATTTTCATTTCGAGCCATTTGTTATAATTCTTGCTAAAATGTTATTAGGTTACACCTGATTAATTATATGAATTCACCCAAAAAGTCAATAAAGGTTGTATAAGACATTCTTTACAGATCGCTTAGAATAAATTAATCATCATGACATTATTATAAATTTCACATGATCCATTTCGTAAGGACGATATCGTAAAGGTCTGTTTGTCTTTTCACCCGAATATAGCCAAGTTAATTCTATAGCAGTTAATTCTTTAGCAGAAGTTAGACTTTGGAGTCTAACTTCTGCTACAATATAGACTCTATTCTTCATGCATTTACACTTACACGAAGGGCTGATTTCAAGTGTTCGCTCTGAAACAATCTTCAACAGATACACGACGCTAGCGACTATGATTCCCAAAGCGACCGAGAACGCTATCAATGATTTAGTAATGTAGTCCTCGAAGCACTCGACGATATCCTCCATGCAGCATTCTATTCTGTCTACTAGACCTCGGTTTGAGCACATTTGGGTTTTTGTTTAGAATGTATAGTAAATGTACCTGGAATTCAACCCTTTTATGAGAGTAAAAATTTGTATGCAGAGGCAAGTTCCCTGAATTATTAACGTAAAATTTGTAAATTAATTTTAAAATTTTAATTTGCTTTTACTTTATATATAAATATTTATATATATATGTATAAAGTGCCGCATGAATCAGCTTACAGTTAACATGTAAAACCCAATTTTATGTAATGCTTTAGTTTTAATAACGGAAGATAACACAGGAACTTGAGAAACAATTTATAATATCCCTCGCCAACTATGTGCAATACAATTCAAATTAACTTGAAGAAATTCGATAAGATGAATTAATATGATAAGGGAGGATAAGGGTAAGTTTGAGGTTATTAAATTCACTTAAAATAGTAACACTACGAAATATACGTACCAGGCTATTCTTTTTACATTTTTAAAATATTGTGGATAGTACTTTTTGCACCTAAAAACTTTGCGCATAATACTTTTGTTTAATATTAATTTCGTCCCAAACGTTTCGTGGTTTCACATGAGACGCTTGACAGCTCTCATGCTACTATGAGTCAAAGAGGATGATATTGTATATTTTTAACTGTGATTTTTAACAATGTTCTGTTATCTTTGAAGGAGTTTAAAAGGTAATTTAAAAATTAGAAGATATAGGTCTACCAGAATCTGATGGCATATTTATATATAAAAAATAAAAGATTTTTATGTGGCAACTTTATTTGACAACTATCAAATTGGTTGTCAAATTATTTGTCTTTTTGCAGTTGATGAATAATTTTTAGAATTTTGTCTAAAAAATCTTCGAACATGTCGAAAAAGCCGCAGCGATCACAAGCAAGAGGTGTTGTTTAAAATGTTTATAGAAAAATATTCGATGAAGAAGGGTCAAAAACATCACAATTTTAAATTTTAAAGATTTTATTGGTAAATTTGACTTACCCGTTTTGATACTTTTAATTAAAAATATTATAAGTAGGTACCTATAATATTGTTTGTTGATTACAATATAATTTTATGGAAACTTATTACAGGAGTTGCCAATACGGCTATTCGTCAAGTCCAAGCTGTCCAAGTCAACTTTATAATGTGTGTATCTGTTAATACTTACGAAAATAAACATAGTGTTATTCTATTTTTGTTTGATTTTATAAAAAATTATAAGCAATCTAGTTTTGATCTGCATTATCATTACATCCATATTTTGATATGGCATAATGATAATGATAATATGTATATACAAATATAGGTATGTGTAAATAATAATATGTATTACATAAATAAAACTAATATGTACCTATAATAATACATGTAAGTATGTACCTACATAATAATATTAAGTGGATATCTCATTATGTAATGTGACTAATGATATTGAGGACAAAGTAAAAAAATAAGCAGAATCAAGATCGTTCAGTCCATTTTCCCTAGGGTTGCACACTCAAAATTTTGATTTCCCAAATTGCCATCAGATTCTGGTTTACCTATAGTGTGAGCACCATGGCCATGGTGGGAACTCATGTTTTACGATTTGGCAATGACTAAAATACGTAGGAGTGGATTCTGTATACGTTAATATTATTCTTACGTATCTAGGTATCAACATTCCACAGATCACATCATCTATCAAGTGTTAAAACAATTCTTTAATTTTCCATCTATAAATTGAAAATAATCTCGGATAATACAACACAAATACTTAAAGCGGGATGACAATAAGTATTTCGCCTGAGAACGTGCCTGAAAAGTAAAGTCGGCAGGCTTTCAGAGATAATGTAGTCACTGTCTGGCCTGCGGTCCATTTTCTATAATCTGTAATAAACTCACAATATTCGAGGGTACCGTCGTCCCTTGAGCCTTGATGGATTGGGATCTGATTCATTCCCTTATTATGTGCCCCGGCTTTCAAAGATGTATTTTGTTTTTTGATCTTACTATTTGCTATTATTTTGGGACCTAAAATTATAGATTATTCTAATACACCTAGACTCTATATATCAATCAAATATCAATGCTTATTAAAAAAAATGTTTTTTCGCGACATCTTATTATCTGTAAACTGAAAGGAATCTATTGAGTTTGTTTGCTCCTGGAATGATTAATGAAATAAAGCTTTCAAGAGAGATTTAATTATTAAAACTTAAAGTTGATGTATTTTTAGACCAAGCTATAATTACGTGTAGCTTATTTTAAACACACTTCTAGACAGTCGCTGCTGAATAAACAAGAAGAGGGCGGAAAAAATCCTTACCTACTTTTTATGTTTTTTTATTTATTTAGGACTACTTACAAAATAGACAGACACCATAAAATGATTATATGTTTAAAAGGTACAAATAGATAGCGGAGTGTTGTTTTAATTACAAGTTGCTACGGCTTGTTAACGGACGATAAAAAATAAACGTTTTATTATTATACGATAAAATCATATTTATCGTATGAGAAATTATACGTATCCAAATAGCTATTTACTTATTTAGCTATGTGTTACACTATCTTGATTAATGGGCCCAAGCTGTCTGGCCGTCCGCTAAGTACGCGGAGACAGATGGAGAGCCGACATATTGCTCAATGTTATATTTGGGAAAGAAACAATATTTTTGACGCAGCACTATTCGTATAAACTATAAACTAAAATATTTCAACTAGAGGTGAGGAACAATAAAGTCTGCCAGCAGTAAACGGAAATAATTTGGAAAATCCAAAAGTGCACGCCTCATAATTTTTTTTTAATAAATATTTATTAATTATTATTTTTGTTTATTTAATAACAATTAAACCACATCGAATCAGACCCTGAAAAATGAAAGGGTTCTATTCCTGAGCATACTCAAGCGTAAGAGAAAAAAAAAAGGCTCGATTAGTAAAGTATTTCGGTCGCTATCGTGTTAACAAGAAAAAGGATCCGCACATACAGACACACGGACGTCCAAGACAGAACTTTTTTAAACTGTTTTTTAACTAGTTTAAATAACAAAAATGACATCAAAAATATCATGAACGTTAAAAATAGTGTTTTTTCTTAATATGTGTGTGTATGTATTATCTTACAAGTGCGATGTATGATACATAAAGACATTTTAAGTTTGAAAAATCAGATGCTTTGCGCGAAGTGACAGTAGTACCCACCTCAACGCTTCGCTTGTGAGGCGTGCAATACGTAGGATATAAATTATAATATTAAAACATTATATTGTAATTGAAATAACTCTATCCTGTTCTATCTCTTACTAGTTTTCAATCTGGAGGGTTCGCAGAATTAGAAAATAATATATTTTATTAATAAGTGAGAAAACAATCGTGCTTCAGCTACGAAAACAAACCGATTCAACTTTAATTGCCATCGCTTTCATGATATAGCACAAGAAAACATAATATACTAGTAACATTGTAGGAATAATTGTAATACATTGTAATACATATTATTATTTTCCTAGAATGTTACTAGAATGATCAAAATTAGATCAACATTTTTTATTTCCTTACATATTCTATACAGAATACTAATAAATACTTATTAGTTACCAAAGTGTAAAGAAATTCCTTTGGAAATTTCAAAAGAAGGTAAGTACAATAATAATATGTTACATTATCCCCAGATACACTCCTCTGATTCAACCCAATTGACGCCAGACATAGATTCTGTAAAATATTCACAAGCTGAACGAAAAATCTAGAATTCTGAAGCATCCAAGAAGTGAGAAACACATCAATCCTGTATTACAATCGCGCATCGCCTTAGGGAAATACGCAAAAACGTTTTTGCAACTGAATAGTCACTTGTGAATTTTGTAGTGGGTCGGTAGGTGAGGAAAGTTCTGCTTCATTATTGATACGTAAATGCTAATTTTGTTTAAAACTAGTTTATATCTCTTATTAGCAGAGTTTGAGATGTTTAAATTGTTTTTTTGACCTCAAAGTAAGCGCTTCGTTTTTGTTACCATTCTAAAAATACATAAGTATTAAATAAGATTCATACAGTTAAGTAATTTTTTTTCACTAATAGTACTAGGTAGTATCTAAATTGGTATTCATGTTTGTGTTTCTTATATTTCTACAAAATACACGCGACTACGGACTATAGGTACCGCAATTGAAAAGCAACAATACAAAACTTTTAAAACTCGTTTTAATATTAACTTAGCATTCGATCGAAAATAATGAGAGGCTTACAAGATATCCCGCTATTAACCTAGATATCAGTTCCATAAGATCACCTAGCCTTTGTAAAGGACGTTTTTGGTTCACAAACATTTTTCTATTCAATATTGTCATGTTTACATCTAGCCAAAAGGTGGCGTATTTGTTTGTGCCCTAATCTTGGTTGGATTTGCTTATACCCAAAAGGAAAATCTCGTTATACCGTGAGCTTTTCGTATTTGTCGAGGCTTATTTATGAATTTATCTATACATAAAATTTCTGATAGTTTTAGACATGTGTTTCTTTGCTGGCCTTTGATCCATATATTACTGAGTTAAAGACTGTGTAAGTATATAAATATGTTTGATTTTATCATTGAGATAATATTACTATGTATGGAGGAGACACCACGAACAAAATCTGTGCGCCATTTTTTTGTTCTAACTAAGTTTTAAAAATTATTATCTAGTTAAATACTTACCGATGAAAGTTATTCCTTTGCACTTTTCCGTATTATTTGTGCAATATCGTAACACACACGAAGGCATATTTGATGCGTTTCACTTTAAAACCATTAAAAAAAACCGCTCAACATACGCCACATGGTGTATGTTGAGTGGAACATAAGTGATGTAGGCGGTGTCGTCTCCATATTAATATTATCTCAATGGATTTTATGCGAACATTATGTAGGAAATTAGAAATGAAAGACTTGTTAAATTATATACATACTTCATTTATAATAAACTTATAATTATGAATCATTTATGTCCGTTGAAAAGTTAGCTCAGATTATCTCCATTTTACGCAAAACAATATTTTATATTGTAGAACATGACACATTTTATGGTATAAAATCTATGTATACATCTTACGACAAGGGATGATAATCCTCTTATAGAAATAGAACATATTCTAATGCAACGTCTGGATTCCGCTAGGGTAAAATTATTATTCAATAGGGTTGCCACTAGCTATATTAATAGTAAATAATAAAAAAAAGAATATTGCCATTTTTATGATTACCAAATTTATACGACAAGGACCAAGGTCTATACTTGCTTTAAAATATTTAAACTCTGTCCATCTCGTCCATCTCTGAATTTAATAACAATTTTCTTTGTGTCAAATAATTGCACTACATTAGTAAATCGGTAATGCATCTTTTATTGTATTAAAAAAAAGCTTAATACTGAATCGAGTTAGATGAAATTTCATCTAACACATATATCTATCGAGTTCCTATGAGAGTCAAGCCGCATAATGCAAGAGTTATCACTGATCACTGATCGTATTTCGTTTTAAAAGCACCTCTTTACATACCATTACAAATAATATGTGTTAATCAGTACAACACTGAATGATGTCGGTAGTGATATAATGTAATTAAAGCGCGTTACAAATGACGCGAAATTTTGTCAAAATGTCGAAATTTTGAAACCCACAAAATTTCGCGTCATTTGTAACAGGATGGCGGTTCTACAGGAGTCTTAGTACGCAATGACAAAAAGAAAAATGATGGTCCGAACGCTGATACCGGATGCGTTAAGATACTGTAATATAAAATATAACAGTATCTTAAGATAAAATATTATAGTATCTTCACCGTGTGTGACGCGCTTAAATAGTATTCCTCAATACCATTAAATGTATATTGACTGAAATAAAAGCAATAATTTTTAAAAATGAATGTGTTATACTGCATATAAGCAAATAGCATCTTTAATATATAAAAAAAAACTGTTTACTGTTGTGTGAAACTGACATTGCATTGTGGAAAATCTTATCATCTTTCTACACACATTCAATGCTATAAAAGATCCTATATCTGAATCCTAACAGGGATGAAGCTGAATGTCTTGTTCAAATATTGGTTGCACTCGCGAGCGAAGCATTACAGGTTTCCGTGAATGAGATAAGTAGATAAACATGTAGATTTTTCAGATATACATGCTTTGGCATAAATGCGGGATTGTACTTCTAAGTTATTGGGAAACCTACAAACGATTTATTGGACACATTGAATCAGCGAATACATTGTATTTCGTAATTTCTGTAAACTTTATCCTCATGATGCAGTTCTGAATTAATATAACATGCTGAAATGCAACATAGTAAACCAAATCCATACTAATATTATAAATGCGAAAGTAACTCTGCCCGTCTGTCTGTTATTCAATCACGCTTAACTACTGAACCAATTTTCATGAAATTTGGTATGGAGATATTTTGATATCCGAGAAAGGACATAGGCTACTTTTTATCCCGGGAAAATGACGCAATCCCGGAAATCCCACGGGAACGGGAACTAGGCGGGTTTTTCTTTGAATGCGCGGGCGAAGCCGCGGGCGGAAACCTAGTAACCATATAATTACAAAAGATTAGCCAAGAAGATACTTTTTGAAATACGATACTGGCAGAACTTTACTCCAATACACCTTTAGAAATTAACTTCCAACATTCGATACACTTTAATTTATTTAAATGAGCAGTAGCTATATTTATATCATTGTAACAGAGGAATTAATTGCTAAATAACTTTGTATCCAAATTGAATAAGACAAGTTCAGATGAAGGATAAGCAGGGTTTGTTCCCGTGGAGACCCTTTAAAGATTACGATCGTAAAGAACGAATTTCCAAACGAACCCTTTGAAGTATTAACTTTCTATTGGGAGTTTGACTTTCTTAAGCTCTGTCCGAAGTCATTTTCCAAAGCGTAAGCTATAAGTAATAGAAACTAGAACTGTTTATAAAGTATTAGTTTTGTTTGTAATGGTACTTCAGTGGAAAATTAGATGTTTTGTGTAAATAATAGGTACGCAATATTGGTGTTTCTATCTATACCTGCTAATATTTAAAGGCTGAAGAGCTTGTTTGTTGCTTGGGGGCTGTCCATTAATCACGTGAGGCTCGAAAGGGGGGGGGGGGGAGAGGTCCATAAAAAATCACGAAATATCATCAGGAGGGGGAGGGTAAAGTCAAGTATCACATGTACTTATTTTTTCGGCAAGCGCGCGATACTCAACCGAAAAGCGGCGTAGCGCGTTTATCTTCTTCTTTAGTTAATAAGATGCTTATCCAGTTACTCGTGTTGAAGAAAGTCTTGCTAATTCGTGGTCCGAAAATATTGTACATTAAATTATGTTCATGTACTTAGTACAAACAAACTTTTTCGCATTTGATTTTGTAGGACAAATATTTTTTCGAATAATTTAGATAATTATCTTGAGATTGAACAACAAAAAAAATTCAGTTAGTAATAAATATTTGAGAACCATCAAATCAAAATATTT
Source organism: Colias eurytheme (assembly GCF_061535395.1). Lineage (NCBI taxonomy): Eukaryota > Metazoa > Arthropoda > Insecta > Lepidoptera > Pieridae > Colias > Colias eurytheme. The sequence goes on along the minus strand of NC_142987.1, from coordinate 8,169,848 downwards.
TATCCTTCTTACCTCTGTTAGCTACCACAATTGAGTTTCGTACATGAAATTATTGGGTGTCTCATCAAAATAAAGCTACTCACGGAAAATTAGCTTAACAGTAATCACTTGCAAAAATGGGCGATGGATCCTGAACTATTTCATTATTTTTATGTCAGTCAAAAACAAACTGCAACCTTTCTGTCTACCTCTGAACGTTTACTATAGTCTTTAATTTTCTATAATAAAATTAGATGATACTTATACCAGAATTTTTTATAAATAAAAAATAGATTCTTTGCAGGTACGAAAAAATACACGTGATATAGGGGAGAGGGTAGTCTTAAACCTCACCACGTATCACCAAGGGGGAGGAGGGGGGTAAAAATGCCAAAAAAGACATCACGTGATTAATGGATGGCCCCTTGCTTCCTTGAATACGTCTATCTCAAGAACTATGTGTCCGATTTGGTTATAATATAATTTTATCACGCCAAGACCAATAGGAGCAGAGCAATGTAGGTAAAACCGCAGGGCACTGCTGGTATAATATACTACAATAATGTTGCATTAGCAATTCGATAAATGTAGTTATGGCAACCCTGCAAAATAAGGAGAGATTAATAATATAGTACGTATAGAGTAGTCGCTAATTCGCATGACGTATGATATTCCCCTTCCCTGAACATCAATAAAATTAATTCTTATTTATGAGCATTTTCATTATAATTAAGTGTTGAAAGATTCCACTATATAAGAAATAGGTAACATAATTAATTAACATAGTATTTATCCGATCTGTGATTTAATAAAAACAAATAATTCAAGATTTTCTAATATCATATCTGAAATTTAACACTAAAATATAGATAAGCACGAATTACGTTAATTCGATGAATTAATCGTTATTTTATTATCGTCATATAAAGTGGATAAAACCGACAATTCCCAGAAATGAATCATTTCTCCGATAGCAGTTGTGACAAAAAAAAATAAACTTGAATAAAAAAAATCGGATTGCTTTTTCTTTTTTCTTTAGGCCAGAATCAAGTTAAATTAATATATGTATATAAGTTAAAAATTGTATAACAAGGGGAATAAGATCTTTATTAATTGTTATGTTATCATAATATGTTGGATGCCAAATAAAAAAACGTGTTGTGCACGGACTAGCTAGTAAAATAAAAAAATGTATTTCCTTAAAACCAATTTCTTTATCAAAAACATAAAAATTTATTACAATTGCATTACATAAAGAAATTTATAGTCACAATTCGAATTATCAATTGAATTGTTATGGTGGCAGTACACATTGGGCCAACGTGTTGGGCCAACGGGTTGGGCCAACGTGTAGAGAGCTACTTGGCGGTATGTTGGCTTCATTAGCCTAGTTGGCGCCAATATTGGCAGGCCAACCGAATGTTGTCGGTTTTTTGTGCACACATCAAAGGATCTTGGCGCGCTCCACAAACAGCGTTCACACGTTGGTGTCTTGTTCAGTTTGTTGTTACTCGTCAGCGGAGACAGTATCGTTGCGCGTCAATGAAATTTACGTTTAACCATGTTCCGATAGCGATGGCGGCGCCGAGGTTTTACAATTCGTAGATTTGTATCGACATGAAGGAATAATTTGGAATCCACGGCATGAACTACACAAAAATAAAACCATATGACTCAATAAATTAGATGTTCTATTTTCTATTTATTATATTATTCTAGATGTTTTTCTTATCTAACTTTCATACAATGCAATAAAAAAATGAATATATTTATAAAATGAGTAAAATAGTATTAAAAAGTTACTTGTTCTTAAAAATTAAATAACAATATACAATGAGCATTATTTTGATCAAATTGTGCTTTATTACATAAATAATATTATCATTTAATAAAATAATATCTAAAATCTAATCTTTAAAGTTTCGTTTTATAGGTAAGTAGTTAAAATTAAATTAAATGTAAAATGTACACATTTTAAACATTTGAAAAAATCTAAACATAATAATGTTTTATTTATACAGTTATAAAAAAAGGACAATAGAGATTGGAAAATGGTATCATCGCAGACGGCAGAGTACACTCATTGTTATTGATGCACATGTACGTAATAATTAAACGCACTGTATATAATTAAATTGCCGCGGCTGCAAGAACTTCTACGGACTACGTCCATCTTTGAAGCGCCAATGCAGAATGATCAGTACGCCAATGTGTGAACAGGAATCTTGATATCCTTCATTTTTTCCCAACACGTTGGCCCAACGCCTTGGCCCCATGTGTACTGCCGCTATTATTTCAATTTCCAAGGTTTATTTTAATAATCATAAAATAAACAAACATAAAATTAACTGCACAATAACAATGACTAAAATTGAACCCTTCACAATAATTCACCTATCCTATCCTTATTAATTATTTTCTTCATTATTACCAATCATCTCTTAGACATTATTAATTATAGATTAGATCACCAGATATTATTCATACTAAATAATATTTATTTACGATTATGCAGTTTCTGTTAGCATCTATTCGGAGGCGTCCACCATTCTTTAAAGTTTGTATAAATCGAAGTCTTTTTCACAAGATCATCTTCATAAAGCATAGAACAAAATCTACAATAATCGTTTGTTTCTACACTTTCACCTCTTCTATAGTATGAATAATGATTTTTCCATTTAAAATATTCTGCATATTTCTCAGGATCGTCTATGAGTTCTTTCATTTTTTTCGCTAATTTTTCGGTTCCGAGCTCTAAAGCATTCAGATATATACCATCTGGCATGAACCTGAAAATAGTTTTTTAAAATATTATGATTTGAATGCACATTGCATATATTTTATAGATTTTGTTAAGAAATATTAATTAATTAAATAATAATTAATTTGAGACTTTATTTTGTTTATCACTAACAAGAATTGAAACAAGAAACTCGATTGCTACGATCACGCGTTCATCACAAATATCTGTCTGACAAAATTGAGATAAGTGAAGGTTTATTTGTTTATCAACTTATTGTCGTAAGAATTACGTACCTCGTATAATTAGCTCCTCCATACACAATTGGCACTGCATAGTTTTTTAAAGGGTACGTCAATTTTTCAGTTACATAATCCTCGGAGAAGGAATTCTCAAACGACAAATAAAAATAGTAATCTGTTTCTATTAGCTTGTTACACTTTTCTTCGTCGTTACGCGGACATTGCAGTGTTCCACATTTCCCATAAATATCAATATTCAATTCATATTTCTTTAATTCAATCGATAATTTTTTAACGAAACCTTCTCGGCCACTTCTCGAAAAGCAGTTTGATACAAACCAGGCGGCAGCTTTTGATTTATTTCGTAATTTCTCTTTTACATCTTGACTAACTGGGTCCATGTCTTGTAATTTTATCCAGTGCATGTCTTTTTTCGGTCCTATTACTTTATTTTCGGAATCTCTTACTACTACATATCCCCATCTGGCTTCAGATCCTAGTTTATATGTCCAGGTCCAGTTGAAGAAATTGTTTAAGGCATTTGAACATATTGGATAATTGTCAGCCGATTCTATTGATGCGAATACAAACTTTTGATGAGATGATCTTCTTTCGGGCAAACCATAAGATCCCATGCGTATAACTTCTGTCCCAGCGAAAGCGATGACGTCGAAATTCGTATAGTCTCCTAAATATGTTCTATTTCCTGTCACAAAGCACTTGGTATTTGGACATTTTTTCTCAATGAAACCTTGTCGGCCGACTCCCATGTATACAAATGGAACTGTTTTAGGCGAGGTCCATAATAAAATATACTTTAAATCTGATGTTTTGTTATTCTGTGACAAGTTTGGCGAATTATTGAAAGTCACTATAGTTTTCTCCATTTTTATTAGGCCCAGCGGATAACTATAGTTTAATTTTGCATCTCGTATAGATATATAGAAAAGCATCACTACAACAAACAAAACACAAAAGAAGAAAATCTTTACAATTCTTGACGACATTTTTGTTTTTTTATAACATTGTATTAATGGAATCACCTACACACAAGTGCACACTTCATATTCAATTGCGATGTGTGTTGAAAAAATCCATAGATGGAGCAACTAATCGCCATTTAGATAATCTATCTATCAGTTATAGAATTTTATCTTTGAGTGTATTAGTCATATTAGTATTGTTGCGCTATGTACGCAACTAGTAACACGTTATTAGATTAACTTTAGAACCTGTAGTTTTTTAATGGTTACAGAAATAAAATAACAAAAACTATGCAATAGCTTAAAAAACTAACCTTTTCATTATCATAAAAATTGAATGAGTGAGTGTTTAGAGATAAGCGTTTCTTGTTATCCATTACATCAAATACGATATCTAAATGTACACAGGTATTCTGTAGTATCAATCAACGTTTTCATACGTCAGTTTGGGTGCGTTCCTATAGGTGTGAGTGTGTGTGTAAGTTTTAGTACCAATGTACGCTCAAATCTATTGCACAGTCTTCAAATGCTTAAAAAGGTTATGTAGATTTTTTTCATGCTTTGTAGCAGTATTGATAGTGTGCAGTTATGTTTGTATCCTGTGGCATTTAAAGAATTTTTGAGAGAACGCTAGTTTGCTAAAATAATTTTCACAGGACATTTAAAAATGATATAATCCATCTCTATGACGAAAACTGATTTGTAAAACCTAATAGTAAAGGTGATTATGTTTTGCAATTTACCTTATTCTGTATTATAATGCTGTAATTATAATTTTACATATTTTTTGTACAAAATAATAAAAATTATGTATATACAAATGAATAAACTAAAAATTATTAGATAAGTCATGTATTATTTATAGGGTAGAGATGTAGTATAGCGCATTGGTCGTATAATATCATCATAATCGAGTAAAAAGTAATGAGTAGTTACTCATTCACGCTTACGTGTTCGCATGTGATGCAGATGAGAATTAAAAAAATAAATAAAGGGTGGTTCTAATTGCAATGCATGACATTACGTAGATATTGAATTTATAACGGTTTTTATTTCCCAACCTTTTTGGATGTATTAGCACGTATGACCGCAGATACAAATAGTAGCAGGATAAATAGACAATTTATTCTATCAAGTTTAATTGAGTCAATTTCGTATTTTCCTGTTTCAATATCTTATTTTGTATAGGACAAAATAGTCTTATTTAAAAAAAAACTGCTTTTGATCTCATCAGAAATACAAACTCCAACAAAAAAGCATATCACAAATCATTCAATTTATTTCGTACATTTTCCTCATTGTGTCACATACTTTCAGGACATAATTATTAAAAATCAATCAAGAAGATTAACAAAACTAAACAATATTTTAATCTTCTCATTTTTTTATTTATAATCTCTATTTAACCACCCAGAATTTAAAATTAATTTCAGTCATAAAAGCTTAGTTGAGGTCTGATTAACACATGTGATTTACGATCTCTTCGTTCATTTTGTGTATCTTTTTTTCTTCTCGAACATCTGTAAGGAGGATCCCACCACTTTTTAAAATTCTTATATACCGATTTAGTTTGGATCAAAGTTTCATCAAACAACATGGCACAGAATCTGCAATAATCATCTGTTTCGACTGATTCGTGTCTTTTGTGGTAAGAATAGTGATTCCGCCATTTAAAATATTCAGCGTATTTGTTTTGATCTTCTATTAACTCGTTCATTCTTTCTGCTAATCTTTTTGGGCCTAATTCCCTTGCGTTGAGGTAAATACCATCAGGCATAAATCTGAAAATAATATTAGAATATGGAGTGATAATAGGCTCTTGTTTGTAAAAATAATTAATATAGAGCAACTGTATTTTGTGGAAAGGATTGGATGTTTTAATTGCCTTTAATATTTCAAAATGGATCTGCGTTTAATAATGCATTTTTACGTCAAGATTTTTTATAAAGTATCATCAAACAATATTTTACTTAAAGCGAACCCTAATTATAAAAAAATGTACAAAGCGCATTTACAAAAATAAATGAATAGTAACTATACCTACCTTGTATAATTTGCTCCACCATACACTATTGGTACCGCAAGATTTCTCAAGGGATGCAACAATTTTTCAGTCACATAGTCCTTCGCAAAGGAATTCTCAAAAGACAAATAAAAGAAGTATTCTCTTTCTATTATTTTGTCACATTCCTCTTCATTGTCGCGGGAACATTTCAAATTACCGCAATCACCATAAATATCTATCTTCAGATCATATTTAGTTAGTTCAGCTGCTAAATCAAGAACGTAGCTATTCCGTCTACTTCGTGATATACAGTTTGATACAAACCAAGCGGCTGCTTTAGTTTTATTTCTCAATTTATATCCTAATTCTTCACTAATAGGTGCCATTTCATCTAATTTCATCCAGTGCATATCTGCTTTCGGACCAATAATTTTATTACCGGCATCTCGTATAACCATATAACCCCATTGAGCGTCAGAATCCAATTTATAAGTCCAAGTCCAATTAAAATAGTTATTAAATCTGCTAGAACATACAGGATAGTTATCAGAGGATTCAATAGACGCGAAAACATATTTCTGATGAAGTGATCTTCTATGAGGCAAGTATTTTCTTTCCATTTGTACAACTTCGGGCCCGGCAAAGACAACGACGTCGAAGTTAGTATAATCTCCAAGATATGACCGATTACTTGTCACGTAACAGCTTGTTTTAGGACAGTTTCTATAAATGAAGCCTTCTTGTCCCTGACCCATGTATACGAAGGGTACATTTTCTGGTGATGTCCACTGTAAAATATATTTCATGACAAGTTTTTCAGTAGCAGTTCTGTCTTCTGCATTCATAACTTTAAAGCTGTTAATTACATTAATACTGCCCATTTTTAAATCACGAATACAAAAATATAAAAAGGTAAGTGTTGATATTGAAAAACAAAAGCCGATCACTTTAAAAATGTAACTAATCTTCATTTTTACGAAGGTGCTAATATAAGTTGAGAACGCACGCGTTTTGATTCCATGTAAACGTTTTCACAACTGGTAAGAAAACAAACATCATAGCGGCATAGAATATGAGGAATGCTTTGAATGTAAAAGCCACGTTAGGCATTCCTACTGTTCATTGGTTCAAAAGATATGTGCTCAGTCAGCTATTATATCTTTGACCTCCTCTTTGGTATTGTGGTTAACGTGTTAATTTTGCATCTTAGAACACTTTAGTCACTTGGAAAGTTATAAATATAACAATGAATCTATAAAGTACCTTTAAGTAAATAAATATTAAATAGTGACATAATATCTTTATTTATTTTACATCTTTTATTTATATATATATTTAAGGGCCGATTTTTCAATGCTTGGATAAAAGTTATTCGTCGAATAATGTATAAAACTACCATTTTAAAAAAGTATTCTAATTGTCCGTTTTTGACAGTTTACGTGACATTTTAATATTATCGTGTAATACTTTATTGGACGGATAAGTTTTAACCGAGCATTGAAAAATTGGCCCTAAATCTCACTACCTGTTTTGTATATCCATGTCTCCCTCTGGGCTCTGACATATCCATACTAATATTATAAATGCAAAAGTAACTCTGTCTGTCTGTCTGTTACTCAATCACGCCTAAACTACTGGACCAATTTGCATGAAATTTGGTATGGAAATATTTTGATACCCGAGAAAGGACATAGGCTTAAGGCTACCTTTTATTGCGAAATATGTACCACGGGCGAAGCCGGGGCGGACCTCTAGTTTATTATATACCAACAAAAAATATACCCATACGTATTAGCACAATCTTAACGTGAATTTAATTTAAGTATATTAAAATTTATGATAAAGGTGTGCTTCTCGAGATTTTATACGCGAAGTGCACTTGAGAATATTTGAAAAGGTGTGAAAAATGGAAGATATAAATGTGAATTGGTAGAAGTGGGCGTGCTTATCACGCACACAGCGATCGGCCGATCAATAATTCAGTATCATATTGTTACAGTTAAAGCAGTTTCATACAATTTGGGGTACTGGTGCATTATTCTTGTATGTTTTCGTGTCAGAATAAGGTAGTTTTGGTACTTTCTCTTTTTTTATACACAGTTGTATAGAGTAAAATGTCGTTTTTTGGACAAGAGCTTAGGTATTCTCACTATTTTAACAAAATTTAAATTGTAGACACATCTATAACAGTAGGTACTTGTAACGACTAGAAATTAAAATAAGACCTCTGTAATAAAAAATAAAAGTAAGGACATTACAAAAAGAGAGAATAGTCGGTCTGGTAATGCCTTTACAATGTTTTATAATTAACACTGCTCTTCCCAGAAGAACGGAGGCGACAGGGGTCCATTTTGACCTTTACCTTGAACTGTTAAAGATTGTCATGGACTAAAAAAAATACATGTAGGTACAAAATTTACCTACTAATGGAGGCTTTGTCTTTCTTTTGTATGTGTAAAGTGGTTTTTACATACATTTTCTCTTGACATTTTCGTTAAGGCCAAGGTTAAAGGACAAGTCTTTTTTTAAAGGTGCTGTATCCATATATTATGTGAAAAGTAGATTAGTATAAAGTAGATTAGTTTTATTCGAAGTTAATCAGTTAAATTAAAACGTACTATACGTTTTAGTTGTCACAAAACAGTGGATCAAAATACATTCCTTAATCCAAAGCCTGCAATAAAATACTATCAACCCCAAACACGAATTAAACAAAAACCAATAACCAACTGAAAACCTACGGAACAAATTGGGTATTGTTTTCATCAAATACGATGACAAAAGAATGATTCCATGCGCACTGTGCGCTTACAACACGACGTGGTCTTGAAAAATCAATGTGAAACATTTGAGTGAGATACCGCCCGGGTAAGGTACGTCCCTGATATCCTCAATCTTACTGAAAGGGGAATTTTCCAACATACTGTGAAAAGATGACGGAGTAACGTTGAGTTTATAATGGATGGATTATTGATTATGCTCAAATGATGCTTTATTTATGAGCTCCATTTTAATGTACATAATGGTTAGGTGAATCGTGTTTGAGAGGTCGTAGCGTGGATTTCTGTTTTATGGTTGTTATCGTGGTTTATAGTTTGTGAATTGATTTTTTGATTGATGGATTGTATGATTGTATTTTCTACAGTCAATTATTTATTAGATGTATCGCTTATTCACAGAAATTAAAAGCCCAAAATATATGAATGTGTTTTGAAAAAGTAGATCATTTTAAAAGTTCAATTTCTGATTTATCTAATCAATTAAAAGTAACATAGTCGAGTAGCTTCTTCCTGATACCTAGCTTCTTCATGATATACAAAAGTAACATTTTGGGAATCCATGTGCACATAATCATAATATCTATTAAATATTAAGCATTACATCGTTTTGCCCTCATTGAATAATATATATTTAATGCCTGGAGATACGTCCTTGACCTACCTGTTGCTCTGGCCGGGACAGCGGACGATTTATTATTTCGATCCTAACATTTCTTCGTCATTTCATTTTGGCCATTTCATTATTTAATCTGTGAGGTATTTTCCTTTGAATTGCGTTTGTTTTGAAGGTATGTTTCTTGTCGTAAGTTTGTTATATAATTTTTTACTTTGTATCAAGTCTAATTATGGAATATTACCTATACGATATTATATTTCAATAAAAAAATGGGTGGTATTTTATTGCATATATCTATCTGACTGTATTGTAAGCACGAACTAAGTATGTATATATAGAAATAATAATAGATTACTTATGATTAGAATATAATAATATTTTAAGATTACTAACATTACATTATGTGTTATAAAATACATAACGATTTGCTTTTGAAATACACAATGTAAATGTAATATGTATATTTTTATTCGTGAAAATAAAGTTTCGTTACAGATTTTGGATCAAATTTTACAGCTCAAAGAACACAAACATTTCGTATCACTTCGATTCCAACTTAGTTCTTTGAAACAGTTATAACTTGTTCCTAATAAGCTCCAGATGATAATCTGAAACAGATTCAATTTTTATAACCATATAAAATCAAATTATCTACAAATTAATACCTACTTACAAGCAATTAATTAAATAAAACACTTCAGATAAAATTATTAAGCTACTTGCAAATAATATTTGCGTAATATTCTTTCATGATTTACGTACCGATTTATATTTAACTGGCGGTCCGCCCCGGCTTCGCCCGTCGTACATGTTTACGTTTTCCCTCCATAAGAACCATCCTCGTACTTCAAGGAATATTATAAAAAAATAATTATCGAAATCGGTCCACCCGTTCACGCGTGATGCCGTGACCAAGGGAAATATGGATCATTTATATATAGAGACTAGCTGCTCCGCGCGGTTTCACCCCCGTGGCTCCACTCCTGTCGCCCGTAGCGTGATGAAATATAACCTTCCTCGATAAATGGGCTATCTAACACCGAAAGAATTTTTCAAATCGGACCAGTAGTTCCCGAGATTAGTGCGTTCAAACAAACAAACAAACAAACAAACTCTTCAGCTTTATAATATTAGTATAGATTAAATGGCTAATGGCTTTAATTTCAGTATGAAATGTCAAGAATTTAGAAGCATAGGTACCTATTTTATTATGTTTTTAGGTAGCTCTTTTATATTGGTAAATAAATTTTCAAAATCAGCGTTTTAAATTTATCCTTTACAAACACAACAAACAATACTCATAAAATGTTTCCCCTTTCGTGTATATTTTAACACAAAACATGTTTATATCCGATCTTCTAAGTAACTTTATTTAGTTGTTGGACTTACTCGTAGTTAGTTGGAAGAAGTTTATTTATAAATCTTAGAATAACATTGCACAACTTAACGTAATGAATTTTTAATACTAATTCTTAAAGAGTAAATGACAGTAATTGGTTTGAGTCAAAATAGATTGCAGAAAAACGAATAATTCACATAAATATTACGCAGCCTATTTATCAAATAATAGGTCAGGAAATTTATTTTTATACAACGGACAGAAGAAATGTTTCCGCTTCGAGGAATTTAATATGAAAGCCTGTGCTATGAGGTGTAAAATAATAACTTAAAATGAAGCGATATTTCATGCGAAGGTATGTGGTCTTCATAGTGAAAAATATGTTATACCTATGCCAACTTGGGAGTAAAATTTTTTGTCTTGGAAAGTATACGCAATCTCAATATCCGAATGAGAAAATCTATACTTAATATTATAAAGCTGAAGAAATTGTTTGTTTGTAAGAACGCGCTAATCTCGGGAACTACTGATCCGATTTGAAAAATTCTTTCGGTGTTCGATAGCCCATTTATCGAGGAAGGCTATAATAGGCTTATAGTCTCGCTAGACCAACAGGAGCGGAGCACTGCGGATGAAACCGCGTAGCATATCTAGTAATCTATAAACGATTTAAACGATACAGGATTGAGTTAAAAGCAACCTTACCGGTAAAAATCAAATTCAAATATAGTGTTATACTCCTTTGATTTAGATTTGCGTTTTTAGCAAAATAAACTCACATAGTCACATATTATGTGTAGGTGTAATTATTTTATGACTATACTATACACGTACACTTACCTTAAAGGCCGGCAACACACTCGCTATACCCCTGGTATTGTGGGTGCAAGTGGGCGACGATGTTCACTTAACATCAGGTGACCCGTCTGCTCGTTTGCCTGCTATTAAAATAAAAAAAAACTATGCTATGAATATATTATTATAATTCGTCAATTCTTATACTTATTTATTTTATTTTGTAATCTAAGCTTATTAAAGTGTCTACCACTTGTAATGATGTAGTGTGAAATGCTCCTTTGTCATCTTTAGTAAGATATAGTTACTTCAACGCTTGTGTATAGTACCTAAGTATTACATTATCTGTGCTTTTGCATTCACAATCTATACCGCTTTAACAATAAATGCCTCTCAAAGCTTAAAGTGATCAGCGAAACTATACTATAGTGCTCTCGATGGTTCTGGAACCAGACGCAAATGCGTAAAATCTCTTAATGACCGCTATTTATCGGTATAATTAGACCAATAAGGACGCCATTGGGATCGTAAAAGCATAATTGCCCGTATGAAAACGTTTGAGTACGTATTTAATTAATTGGCTTTTGTACGACTGTTTGACGTTTAGTAAGCCCCGTGTATGGTTTATGAGCTTAATATCTCTTAACAAAATTTTGGTGGCTATTTTTTTTATAATAATTAATTTTTATATTGGGAGTAATGTATCATCTCATTTTAATAGCAAGGAAAAGTTATTTCATGTTGGATAGTGTTTATAAAGGTCACATAATTATTATATATTTCAATAATGATTATTCAAAATTCAAATTAATCTATACCAGGGACAGCTTAACTATTTTTAGATTTTGCGTAAGCACGAGCTTACATCTATAAAAAAATTAAGTGGAAATTTTAAAAATACTGGTGTTTAAACAAATATGAACATCTTGATAAATATTACAATGAAAATACATGTATCATCATCATCAGCCCATATATGTTCCCACTGGACACAGGCCTCCTATGAGAGAAAATAGTAAATACATGCATAATTCGATGTATATACCGTAGATATCTCCATCTCCATCAATACCCAATACACATCTAAACATTGCAAACAGATACCTAACCAAAGATATCCATCATGTGCTTCGCATAATGAACATGACGACACGGCAAGGTCCGTGGGTGGAAATGAAGCAGATTGTCAATCTGGACGTTCGTTAGCTGACGGATATCGCTTAATTGACGAAGATTATGCGAATGTCGAAGATTCGCGCCGGATGGGACAACAATCACTTCGATTTGATCGGAAATTTGCATCCGAGGATTGATTCGGATCAGGATGATTTTTTAATGAAATGTTTTGTTTTGGTAACAATGTATGGTTAAGTTATTCTGTAATTGTATATTGAAGATAAAGTATTCGTTTCTTGTAATTGAATTTGGAAATTAAAGTATAAAAGATAACGCATCATATTATACAGTACTAGCTGTTGCCCGCGACTTCGTCCGCGATTCGGTCGTTTTTCGTCATTCGTCGTTTAAAAAAATACGTGACACTTTATTTTTGAATGTTCTTTATTGTCTCTTATAATATTTAACTACATTAAAATTGAATACTCTGATAAGAAAATCTTAAAATCATCGAAAATCATAGTAGACATCGAATATCTGAGGAAATCATGAATGAATGTGATTTAAATTCTACATTTCTTAGTAATTAAAATAATAATCTAAATTAAATGTAGATTAACAGTTTGAGCGCACCATTATAGAATATGTATCTAAGTAATAAATTACGTTAGTTTACATAGTAACTTTACTAAAAACACGATGACTTTCTTTCGCGCTCGGTACCACAAACTAAACATGTTTGTGGTACGTGGCCCGCGTCACTTTACCCCCCACGAGTTCCCCTCCGTTGCTATGCGAAAATACATTCGTCGCCCTACTGTAGGAAAAATTGTAATACTGCGGCCTGGGCGTTATAACACGCTCAGGGAATTCCTGAGTGCTGATAGACTTCCGTCTATCGGCATTTATACCAATTTTATATTAATATCACCATCTTGAGGAAAAGCTTCTAATGTCGATTTAAAACGCATATATACGGATTAACCTGATGAATTAACATGTTCTAAAATTGTGAAATGAGTTCAGTTTTAAATTCGAGAAATATTGATTTCTTGTATTCGATTATTCGTCGTAGTCGAATACAAAATATATTTAAAGAAACTTAGGTTGGCCTTCAGGCAAAAGGGATCCTATCAAATGATAAACTTGACCTTGTATCTTAAAAGTAAGAATGAAAGGAGCATCTGATAATTGTTGAGCACCAAAGGATCATTTAAAACGCAATACTATAAGAGCTAATATTGTCTAAGAACTGTTTAGATTGCACATGTTCCTCTAAAACTTAAAAGTAGTGATTTCAAAGGTTCCGGCGTATCTTCAAACGAAAGCCGACTCCTTACTCCACTTTAAAGCATTACAAAAAGAACATACTACGTTAATATCGCCTATACAGAAGATGATCTGTAATCAATTGTGAGGTTATAAGCAAACCCACTTTTATATTATTTTGTCGGACCACACCACCGAATTTGTAGAGTGATCTTCTATGTTTACCTCTAAGTCATTAAGACTATGTCGAAATCTGTCTGCAATAAGACGGGCCTCTCGCTATTCGTCCGTTTAAAGAGACCAATAGTTTCAATTCTTAATCTTTCATTAAACAAACTTATTAATCGTTCTTGTCTCAAATAATGGTAATATTCGCGTCCCTACTCTAGTCATTGCTTATGCTCATGTTCATCTTCGAGAGATCGAATAATATTATGGTGCACCCTATTATTTGTCAAACGGTCTTCATATTGAGTAAAAGTTTCAGAATTCTCGAGATAAAATATGACGATCGTGATCAGCTGTGAGACGTAATTCCCTCTCAGTGAGGGTTTCGGTCTCACGGGATAGTACAATATGCCATTTGCGATCAGCTGTGAGACGTTATATATACCCTCAGTGAAGGTTTCGGTCTCACAGGATAGTACATGCCGTTCGCGGTCAGCTGTGAGCCGCAATTCTCGTTGTGAAGCGGTTTCAGGTTCGGCATAACACATGTTGTTTTCGGTCAATAGTAAGTTCTAACGATCCTTGAGAACTCTTATTTCTCATTTTCTTAACTTTGCTCGAATTTCGATATATAATATAAAGATTTTTTAGGTGGCACTGATGCGGGTGAATAAAAATTAAAACGGACTAAGAGTGTTATAATCTCAATCATCATCATCAATACATATAATAAAATTGTGGAAAAGTGATGTCTGTACAATTAAAATATGTAGAAAAAAATTAGCAGGTGTTATTATTATCGAGAAATCGAGAGAAACCATTTTTTTCTCTTAAAAGCTCCCCCCCTCCCACTTCCCGAACTCCGATTGACCGTAATTTATTTTTCCTTACATTTTTATCATATCCTTTTCTAATGGGTTTCATCCTACTGCGATTTTTTTTTGTTTCAAAAATTATCTACCCTGGTGTATAGGTAAATTTTCCACATAAAATGTCCTTTAAATTATGTCGTATTATATTTTTAACCCCCGACGCAAAAAGACTGGTGTTATGTGTTTGACCGCTATGTATTTCTGTGTGTGTGTGTCTGTCTATGGCACCGTAGCTGGCTAACAGGTAAACCGAATTAGATGCGGTTTTTTTTGTTAGGCAGAATATTTTCCGACGCTGGTTCTTAGATAAAGTGTATCAAAATTGGTTCATCCACTTATTATACCTACATAGGGGTAAAAGTGGGAATGAAAAAAATGAAAGTTATAATTTATTTTTAAAGATCGTCGGGAAGTTTATGAAATTATTTATTCCTTTTTCTATACACTTTTCTTCGTCTAAACGGTTTAGTTACGTGCTCTCTCTCTCTTCAGCCTTTAGTTACGTGCGTGAGACAGGAAAGATCTAATTTGGATTTGTTTCTGGATTTGATAAAAACTGAGTATCGATTAAGCTGATCAGTGGCTACTGGCTACACCATAGATTATTAAAAACATCCGTTTAAGAAAGGAAGGAAATAGAATTTGCTCCTCTCCCCCCCCCTGGTTCCTAAAAAATAATATGACATAATTTAAAAGAAATTTTACGTAGAATTAGTTAGGCATTACTTTTTTGATTTTCGATATTATATACTAATCATAATTTTTAATTACAATATGTAGTAACTATTTGGTATAGGTTAGGCATTTCATTTCTTGATTTTCTTTAATAATTTGGTACGTAAGTTTTTTGGGGGCCGAGTCACCTCCGTCCGTAGGAGTATACCCTTAACTCTGAAACCCTACACGTGGCCCCTGGGTGGTGCTAAACAGGTGACATGGTGGGAGACAGTCGTCGTGGCTATAATGACCACCCATCAGCTGAAGACGAGTCGCCAAGCGTCCGTGTTCCGACTCGATGAAGCTGATGTAGCCTTAGTGAAGACGGGTCGAGTCAGTTGCGCTTTGACAATCGGGACGATCTGACACACACTGAAGTTGCTGCATCTGGTGCCTAGTCATGGAGGTTAGCGGGATCCGAGGCACGGTGCACCGCTGGCCGACCGCTGGTCAGTAGGGGGCCCAAGTAGAGTGCTAGCCACACCCGAAAGGCTGCCCCGCCAACCAGCGAAAAATCCCAAGTTGCGCCATAGTGCCGGTTGGCGACCGGACGAGAGGGCCCTATGGACAACTTGGGGGGGCTCGGGCGTCCCCGCAGTCTCCAGACTAGTCCCCAATAGTGCGGCAACTAAGTGTGTGTCTCTGGTCCTGGCGTCAAGCGCCTCGACTCACTGCCGTCTTCATACCTACTTCACTCTCTTCTAATTCAACTATGAACAAGGCAAGATACAGGTATAAAGTTGCACAGCGGCAGCACTCCCTCTCGCTGAAAGTGGACCTAACTAACATCAGAGGTCTCCACTCTAATCTCGCTGCAGTCCACTTCCACCTTGAGACTCATAAACCGTGTATCTTGTTCCTCACGGAGACGCAGATAAGATGTCCGTCTGACTTGGCGTACCTGTCCTATCCCGGCTACACCCTGGAGCATAATTTTAAGGCTCGGTCAGGTGTGTGCGCGTACGTCCGAGATGACATCTGTTGTCGGCGTCTCCGGTATCTTGAAGACCCCCATTTTTCAGTGTTATGGATGCTGGTGGACACAGGCCCAGAGAAACTTCTCTATGCCTGTGTCTACCGGGCGCACAGCGGAGACCAGGAGACGATCAGGCTCACAGAGTACCTTAGCGAGGTGGCGGACGCTGCTCAACACAAATACCCTTCCGCTCAGCTTGTGTTACTGGGGGATTTTAATGCCCACCACCAGGAGTGGCTATACCCATACCAGTGCACTGACCTAGCTGGGAGAGAGATGCGTAAACTCTCCATTGCATTAAATCTCACCCAGCTGGTCCAAGGAGCGACGCGGGTTCCTGATGTTGAGAGCCACACAGCCAATTGCTTGGACCTTCTGCTGACAACAGATCCAGACCGTTACTCGGTGGCGATTTCTTCGCCGCTTGGCAGCTCCGATCACTGTCTGGTGAAATCTGTATCTGTCTACTCGCCGCCCGATCCCAGTCCTAGGGGCTCTCGGCGCGTGTGGCGATACAAGTCAGCAGATTGGGATGAGATGCGTTCCTTCTTTGCGTCTTATCCCTGGCGGCCTGTCTGCTTTTCTTCTGATGACCCTTCGACCTGCGCGGATGCTGTGACAGATGTGCTGCGACAGGGAATGGAGTACTTTATCCCATTCTCGGACGTGGCCATGTCCGGCAAAGCTCAGCCCTGGTTCAGAGCCGATTGCAGACGCGCTGAAGCGCTAAAGCATGAAGCATATCTGGCATGGGTTGATGCTCGACACCGCAAGGCCAAGGACGTGTCAGACAAGAAGAAAGCCTTCAACCGGGCCGCCAAGTCCTGCAAAAAGGCTCTACGGAAAGCTCGATTTGACCACGTTAGCCGTATAGGGAACAAACTGGCTTCTTACCCCTCTGGTAGCAAAGCGTTTTGGTCCCTAGCTAAGACGGTTGAATCGAATTTCTGCCGCCCCTCACTTCCTCCACTGCTGAAACCGGATGGGTCGCTGGCTCACACCGCCGTAGAGAAAGCGAACCTTTTTGCTTCTCTTTTCGCGGAAAATTCCCGTCTTGATCCCACAAATGCGAAACCTCCCAGTCTACCTGGATGCGAGGTGAATATGCCGGAAATTCGCATCCGTCAGACTGAGGTGCTTAAAACGCTGCGGAATCTTGACGTGAATAAAGCCAGTGGCCCTGATGGAATTCCAGCCATAGTTCTTAAAACCTGTGCACCTGAGCTTGCTCCTGTTTTGACACGCCTCTTTCGCCTGTCGATGACGACTGGAATAGTACCGAAATCTTGGAAACTTGCCAACGTGCAGCCCGTGCCCAAAAAAGGCAGTCGTGCCGACCCCTCCAACTATAGGCCAATTTCAGTCACGTCCATACTCTGTAAGACTATGGAACGTGTACTGAACAGTAGGCTCCTGGCACACCTAGAAGCGAACGACCTTCTCAGTGACCGACAATACGGGTTCCGCCGAAACCGGTCCACTGGGGATCTTCTAGCGTACGCCACCTACGTCTGGAGCGAGGCCATAGAGAATCATGGTGAAGCACTTGCTGTCTCCCTTGATATCTCGAAGGCCTTCGATAGGGTCTGGCATGATAGCCTAATTGGCAAGCTTCCATCCTACGGTCTGCCTACTGGTCTCTGCGCCTGGATCTCAGATTTTCTGAGGGACCGGTCGCTCCGGGTAGTCGTTGACGGCTGCTCGTCCGACCAAATGGCTATAAATGCCGGAGTCCCTCAGGGATCAGTTCTCTCCGCAACACTCTTCCTGCTACACATCAACGATCTGCTGAAACCCGGTATCTATGGGTACGCAGACGATAGCACTGTTGTGGAGAGATATGTATCCAGCGCGCGAGCCAGTACGGCACAAATCCAGTCTCTACGGGAGGCGATGGTTGATCGCATGAACTTGTCCTTACAGGCGGTCTCCGACTGGGGCGATGCCAATCTGGTCAAGTTCAATGCGTCTAAGACCCAGGCGTGTCTATTCTCCGCTAAACGGAGTCCATTCCACCTGACTCCGAATTTCCAAGGTGTGTCCGTACCGATAACTAACCACCTCGAGCTTCTTGGTATCACCTTAACGCCTACTCTGAACTTTGGTTCCTTCATTGAATCAAAAGCCCAAGTAGCCTCAAAAAAGCTTGGAATTCTGGCGAAGGTGAGACAGTATTTCAGCCCGGGACAGTTGCTCAACCTTTATCAAGCACAAGTCCGATCGTGCATGGAATACTGCTCTCACCTCTGGGACGGTTCCGCCAAGTACCAGCTGGAGGCGCTTGAGGCGATAGAGAGGCGTGCCAAGAGGCTCATAAACGACGATGAGCTAGTAGGCAAAAAACTCCAGAGCCTCGCTCATCGTCGCAGAGTGGCCAGCTTATCGGTTTTTTACCGGATACACTTTGGTGAGTGCGCTGCGGAACTACACGAACTTGTTCCGCCATCCCCGTTCTTCCACCGATCGTCGAGGCGCACAGATTCTAGGCATCGCCATATGGTGGACGTTCCATGTACCCGGACTAAGCGGTTCGATTCCACATTCTTCATTCGAACCGCTAGGGTCTGGAACGCGCTTCCTGAATCTGTGTTCCCCGACGAGTACAATATGGGGGTCTTCAAGAGAAGAGTGAACCGGTACCTACTAGGGAAGCGCGTACCATCTTAGACCGCATCTTAGCTTTCCATCAGGCGAGATTGCGGTCAAGCGCTTCCCTATCATAAGTAAAAAAAAAAAAAAAAAAAAAAGCTCAGTTTAGTAAGAAATTTTAATAACAATTCTTTTAATTATTTATGGTAGTACAACAGTACAGTATGGTTGTACGTATTTACTCAATAATTGTATGTTAAGTAGTAATTCAGCATGGGCGTAGCCACGGTGGGGCTGGGTGGGGCGCTTACCCTGGCTTTGATCTGGTAGGTACTAATTGTGAAGGGGAGTGGGCGTGGGCGTGGGATTGGGACTGAACGTGGCATATGGCGTGGGAGTGCGAGTGGGCGCGGGAGTGGGAGCATGAAAATAAAAATGATTTTTTAATGTTGCCCCACCCTGAGCCCATGGTCATAGGTCCCATAGTCACTATTCCACGCGAACGAAGTCGCGGGGTCAGCTAGTAGACAAATATAATCAGAAAGCTTTGAACTCCTAAGCTCAACCATAAAAGATAGACATTTATGATGTCGGGAGATATTTTTTATATAATATGGAGAACATTTCTTTCATACTTGATTTCTGTGTAGCTTTAACCATTAAGATACACGCATTAAGAACGCACACGCGACGAAAGCTTAAAAATGGAGTTGCTGCTCTGCTCACGAATATGAAAAATAATTGTACCAAGTTTCGTTTAAATCCGTCGAGTAGTTTTTGTTTCTATAACGGTTATACAGACAGACAGACGGACAAACATTTTTGACGTCGATGTCGATCTCTAATCACCTCGTGATAGTTATTTAGGAAATATATTTCATGTGCAGAATTGACCTCTACAGATTTAATATAAGTAGGTATACATATATTTAGATTCCAATTTCCATGTAACGTTAAATTCGACTATATAATAACTAACAGACAACGCAGGTTACTCTCGTTTCCGTAAGTTGAGGCGGCTACATATTCGGTCCTAATAACATGGCTTTTTGTGAACGAAACGACAGCGCGGTTTAATTCGATGGCAACACCATCAGAAAAAAGGAATTATTTTTAACGTTGAAAAAATATTATGATTTACACTATTAATACTATTTTAACATTAACACAAAATATAAGACTGTGAGTGTGTAAAAATAAATCCAGCTAGTTTCACATCACACTTATGTTTATAATTAGGTATACGACATGAAAATATATTAATTACCAAGCAATAATCATACAGATAAATACTGAACAAAAGTATTAACAGTCAAAGTATATTTTTACTAACAACATGTAAATGATGAAGGAATAATAACCCGCCTCGTGATCGAATTATTAAAACACGAAGATTTTTAAAAATGTAACCAATGAACACAATCAATATTAGATTAACTGTAATGGTGTCTAGTTTGACTTAAAATAATATACATCTACCCTCACTTTTAAAAATGTAGTATATTCACACGAATTATATAAGCGCACCTTATAGGGAAGGGAAGATTTATTATGGGTTAAAGAGTTAAATAAATAAATAAATAACATAATTATATTTAAATTATTAATTTTTAACATTGTGTTCAGTAGTGTTAACATGTAAATTGATTTGATTTTTACGAAATCTCATAGATGGCGCTGAATCAAATTTGTCTTTATAGTACTAAGATTCATTAAACAGTTTCTCTGCCCAAATTACGTAAATGACGTAGTTTTTATAGTGTAAAGCTAGATAATAGCATGGCTTACTCAAAAACAACATTTAAACATTAGTCTTTAGATTGTACGCTGTCGTAGTACATGGAATACGTAAGAAAAGTAAAGGTTCACAGCTCCTCCCCCGGAGGTGATAGCATGATAATATGTTTAAAAAAACCTCACACGACCTGTTAGTAATATTCATGCAAAATTTGAAGTCAATCTATGCAGTACTTTTCGAGATTAGCTCGGACAAACATACAGACAAACAGACAAACAGACAAACAGACAAACAGACAAAAATTCTAAAAACTATATTTTTGGCTTCTATATCGATTATAGATCATGGATTATGTATTCTTTTAAAAAAATATTCAATGTACAGTTTTGACTTTCCTACGATTTTATTATATGTATAGATGTATAGATTGGCTTCTATATCGATTATAGATCATGGATTATGTATTCTTTTAAAAAAATATTCAATGTACAGTTTTGACTTTCCTACGATTTTATTATATGTATAGATGGCTTCTATATCGATTATAGATCATGGATTATGTATTCTTTTAAAAAAATATTCAATGTACAGTTTTGACTTTCCTACGATTTTATTATATGTATAGATATTATCTACCACTTGAGTATATCTATTATTTGACAACATTCCATTATTGTTCATTCCCACTTTTACCGCTGTAATCTAATAGAAGCTGTAATGGATAAACCGAATTGGATAAAAATATAACTAATATTTTTTCCCACATTCCCACTTTTACCCCTATAAAGGTATAATAAATGGATGAACCGATTTTGATACACTTTATCTAAGAACCAGCGTCGGAAAATATGCTTTAACTACAGTTTTGGGTTTGGGATCGATTTAATAATTTAACCCCTGCTAATTTTTTTTACATATTTTCATTGTACAGACATCACTTTTCTAGAATTTTATTATATATATTGATGATTGATGATTGATGATTGACCACGCGCAAGGTTACTAATTTCCACTACATCCTCACGCAAATCGCCAATTTTTATTAACATTGAATCTGTTAATAAAAAAATCAAAAGATAACCGTACCTTATTTTATTAAAAAGCTACTAACAAATAAAGTTTTATCAAGAACTAAAGTGACCTTCTTTATAGTCTTGTAAAAGTTATACCTACATAAAAATAAAATTTCATCATTTTCTTATTTTGTCATACTTAACTTTAACTAATAAAACATGAGTCTAACATAATTATAATTATAAAGAATAAATACAAAAGTTACAACTTATCTTTTGTGGGAACGCAAGAAGGCGAAAATTTAAAAAAAAGCTTATTAGATTTATAACAATGTAACGAATGAACACAATCACTGTTATCTACTATTACCTATATTAACTGTAATGGTGTCTTGTTTGACATCAAATAATAAACATCTACCCTCACTTATAAAAATTTAGTACATAATATATTCACATAAGCGCACCTGAAATGGACTCTGGGAAGATATGAATTATTTATTTAACTTTAAAAAAAAACAACCTCACCAACATCATAATATTTAAATTATGAATTTCCAAGAAGCGTTAATATTATGTAAATTGATTTGATTTTAATGAAATCTCATAGATGGCGCTGTTTTAAATTTGTCTTTATACTACTAAGATTCATTATACTGTTTCTCTGCCAAAATTACTTAAATGACGTAGTTTTTATAGTGTAAAGGTAGACAATAGCATGGCTTACTCAAAAACAACATTTAAACATGAGTCTTTAGATTGTACGCTATCGTAGTACAGAGAATACGTAAGAAGAATAAAGGTTCACAGCTCCTCCCCCGCAGGTGATAGCTTGATAATATGTAGCCTATAGCCTGACCCGACCTGTTAGTAATATTCATGCAAAATTTGAAGTCAATCTATGCAGTACTTTTCGAGATTAGCTCGGACAAACATACAGACAAACAGACAAACAGACAAACAGACAAACAGACAAAAATTCTAAAAACTATATTTTTGGCTTCTATATCGATTATAGATCATGGAATATGTATTCTTTTAAAAAAATATTCAATGTACAGTTTTGACTTTCCTACGATTTTATTATATGTATAGATAAGATTTTCTGGCATAGGTGAATGAAATAAAGTGGTAATAAATGAATTAATAAAATCAAGGGCCACAATTATTATCGAGAATAATAAATTAAGGTTTTGAAAAATGTCTTAAATGTGTAAATTTCGTAGTGTGCGTGTTAAGTAATACTTAAATAAATAAAAAATCACTTTATATGAATTAATTTATTCGAAATTTACGACTATTGAGTGTTTTTCAAAATTATGGTTAAAAAAAAAGTTATTTAATAAATTAGTAGCACCTTGTCAATTAATTAAAATAAATATAGTTTGTGTAAAAAAAAGACTTCCTAACAAAAAGCACATCCAAACGCAACGTCTCTCAGATAATTCCAGGGTAGTTCATTAAAAAATCTTATTAAATTTACGTCGGATGAATACAGAAATACGTAGTACTGGTGCACCTGAGTGCAATTAGAGTTATCTTCGTGTTCACCATTTGTTCTGTATGTAGGGCACCGTGCCGAGGTTTAGTTTGTGATATACCTACCTATAATGTGTAACCTTTGTTTGTTTAATTCGATGATTTTTTGGTTATTTTTTCCTCTTTTTAGCGTAATTAAAAGTAATGTGATGTTTTGTGAATATTGGTGAGGTAAATTGTATACAATGTATGTTTTACATATGAAGCATCTTTATAATTTTGGTTTATGTTATTTAAATGAATGCTTTTACTTGTTTGTCTCTTGACTATTTGTGTATATAATTATGAAACTTAACAAATTGCCTCAGTAAAGTACAATATAACGGCATTTTGTAATTCTAACATTATAAAATACATTTATATTTAATAACTTTCAAACAATCTCTGCCCTACAAATTGCGTAACTTTTATTGCACATAACAAACATTCTTATAAAATATTCGAGCGTATAAGTAATTTATTTCCCATAAAAGTACTGGCAAAGTCGCTAAAAGGCTTGAATTATCAACGATTCACCTGAATCTTTGTGTATGTAAAACGAGTTTGAGTTGAAAGGAAAAATGCGAAAGCTTTTGAAGACAAAGTTTGGAAATAGGCAAGTTTGGTACCGCTTCTACGGAGTTAGGGGTGTTTTTTAGATTTTATCTTACTATAGAAGCACTATCATGGTAATCAGCATGATGACAATTTTATAGAGCATAATAGCTCTTATTTTTTTTTTGCCATTTGTAGTCTTTGACAAATTTAAATTGGCAATTTGAAATGTCAGCATTCTGAAAGATGTTATCATCACATTTTTGTTCAGGTAATTTTGCATATTATCTTAATCTAGTTTGTTATTTATGTCTTGAATTTAAAACGAGAAAACCTTATCAACCAATTTCGAGGGCGATTCCTTAGAGAACTTGAGCCTTGTCGAAGTTAATTCCAAATGCAGAGAGAAATCGCAAACGGAAAAACGTATTAAGGAAAGACCGTAGGGCGTTTGTCCACTACAAGGAATTTTACGGTCCGGCATTCCGATTTTTTACGGTCCGGTATGGCACGCCATTAATCTATATACTATGCTTGTGCACTATACGTAATTTTACTGTCCGACATTTTACTTTTCCCTATTCCGGATGGTTTTTTGTGTCTACGAGTCGCTGTAGGTATAATTGTTTTCGAATGCCCACTTGCTTGGATTTTACTGTTTTTACTGCATATGCCAATTGAAAGCAAGCTCTTGTTTTACTTTCTTTTAGTTGACAATGAGATTTGAGAAGTCGGTATTGTTATTTTATATACATTGACCAAGCATTGACCTATAATTATTATCTAAGTAAGTGTTGGTAAGTTAAAGTTCAAGTGGGAATAGCTTTAGCTCCTCGTCACCGATTAAAATAAATAAGTGAAACACGCATTTTAAATCTCTTACGGAACTTTACTTTTTATTATAACGAAGTAATATAATATTTCACCTTCTATATTTTTTAATCGTTTCTTGTAAAATGCAAAATCAATCATTTATGATAGCATTATACCGCCAAACTTCCTTGAACTGTACCGCACTGATCCGAGTAAAGACGGACAGGTGCACAAGCAATTCATCGGTTTTTTCATGCCACACCGGACCGTAAAAAATCGGAATGCCGGACAGTAAAATTCCTTGTAGTGCACAAGCGCCCTAATCAGTGAACATCTATTTACCTGTAAAAATTAAATCGATTAGTGAACAGAATTGGGTCTACCTCGTAACAAGGGACACGTACCTTTTATGCTTAAAAAAACGCAAACAATATTTGTCCTTACTATTAAGATTTTTATCTACCTTTTTATGATAAAACCGAAAACGTTCTTGTTTTCAAAGCAAGTTCTGTACGATTTAAATGATTTGGCAAGAGAACAGCTGGCAAAATTCATAGAGAATATGATCGAGTATTTTTCGTTCACAAAAATCGCTCGTATCGCAAAATTTCCCCATATTTAGTGGGACAATATTATTATTGAACTGTCATCTGCAGTCGTACTTATTGTTCGAAAATGCACGAATTTTGTTGTGTTACAACATGAAAAGTTTAATCTGTTTGAAATTAATGTGAATTTTTAAGTTACAATGAGTACGCTTTTGTTTTAGAGGTCACAGCCAAATAGTAAACTATTATGTAAGCGTCTATTGTCCTCGCCTGAGAGAGGTAATTTTATGCTCTTCGCTAAGTGTTGGGAAGTTTTGAGAGCTACACTGTACTCTGTAAAGCTGAATGTAAAAGTCAAGGTCATATTTTTATGAAACTGAAATTAAAATAATGTTTGCAGTAATTTGAATCATTTATTCTTATACACGTGTCTAATCGAAGAGTGAACCGGTACCTACTAGGGAAGCGCGTACCATCTTATAGACCGCATCTTAGCTTTTCATCAGGCGAGATTGTGGTCAAGCGCTTCCCTATCTAGAGTAAAAAAAAAAAACGGGTCATTTATCTTTACACAATGCATTAGTTGGTCGGTATAGTGATGACAAGATGAGTAAAATCAGAATAATTATAAATACAAGTTTTGACATGCCAAAGATTTCCTCAAAATTTATTCAACAGCCTCTTACAACTGAATTTGTAGGTAATTTAAAAGTAATAATTCTCATCACGTTTTATGTCAAAAACACATCATAAGGTGTAATAAAAAAATAAATAAGTTGTAAACCATTTATAACGCCCAATTTATGAGTCATCGAGCACAAAGTTACATAATCAATAAATCGCATCCAAAAACTCACAAAAACTACAATTCGTCGTACCGTCGTTTTCGTTTGTTTTTCATTACTACAATGTACACTGCAATTAAAAGCCGGCCAAACAAAATTGTTAGTAGAAGCATCAAAAGCTCGTACAAATGACCTCGTATTATAATTAATTCAAAAATGACAAATTCTAGGTCACGTCTATAACACAAAGGAGTAACAGAGGCTTCTCATTTACATAAAAGGATTACCTGTGGATGTCTGCCGTACGGTGAGAAATTAAGGAATTTACAAAGGGACAAGATCCGAATTAACAGATGAATTCATGCAAATTGTTATGACAACCCTTATAGTGGCAATTCATTGTAAGGAGGCGTTTATATTTGACTAGCTCTACCCCGTGGTTTACCCGCAATGCTCCGCTCCTATTGGTCTTAGCGTGATGATATACTCGTAAATAATATAGCCTGCCTCGATAAGTGGGCTAGGTATCTAACAGGAAAATATTTTTTGAAATAGTATCCGTGGTCCTTGAGATTAGCGTGTTCAAGCAAACAAATAAACAAACAAACACTTCAGCCTTATAATATTAACATAGATTGGAGGAAATACAATTTTTCAACATTGATTTATTTATATAATTAACTTTCATTTTTTTTGTACAAAACAAAGCTATTAATTATTTACTTAATCGTTAACTACTATGTTCTGTAATATTTGATACAAATAAATCCTAAGTAATATTAGAATTAATGCGAAAGTATCTGTCTGTCGTTTTGTCTTTTCTTCACGCCTCAACCACTAAACCAATTTAGATGAAAGGTACAGAGATAGCTTGAGACTTGAGACAAAGGATAGTAGATAGTTTCATCGCGAAACTTCAACGGGAACTATGCTGGTTTTTCTTTGACTAGGGAAGCAAAGCCGCAGAAAAGCTAGTAAGAGATAATTCTATTTCTATACGAATTCTCTGATTATCCTTAATTAATGGCATTCGCCAACTGCAGCTACAATATTAATGAAGTGGCATTGCTAATAAATTTGCATAGGATTTAGTTGGATCATGCACTAACAACGTAAAATCTATGCTAATATAGCTGTAGGTATCGATAATGAACAGATATTTAAACGCTATCTTAAAAATACATTTCACATATTATATATTATATTGACTGAATAGTTACATAACCTAAAATCAACAGTTATATTATGGTCATTTGTATGAGTTTGAAAAACAGCTATAGGCTGTATTACTTTAAATAATGCAACATTATTTAGTGTATGGGTGTACCTTTTCGTTACATTCAAACAATGGATATATTTTACATGAGTTTTGTATTAATTTTCAGGTACAAAAAAAAAACGCCTGTGTTTGCAGCTACGAACGAAATAGAACGATAACACCATTTGTTAACGTTCAGTTTTAATGACGCTTCGACAGGAGTCTGAATAATAATATTACATAATATTCCTATATTATTACATTAATAATTATACTGTAGATAGTAAATAAAGATAATTGGTGTGTCTTTAAAATTGTTTCATTTTCTGTCTGTCAATACGTCCGAAGAAAAATATCGATCATATCATACCTAATATTATGAATTATGATCATCATTCATCATATTATCATCGAGTCGTTTTCGCCCCGGAAAGACAGAAGACGCTCGTTCGAATCCTGCCTCGTGAACGAATTTTTTCTATTCTGTAATGGTACGGGAGCTATTAACGTTTAAAAAAAAGTCATTTTAGTATAGTTGGGTTTTTGATATACTGTTTCTCTTGCTATTTCGGTTAGACTCCGCGCTGTCTGGCTGGCGGTAGTGGTTGCGTTTATTAGTGCGCACAGGAAAATATCCGTAATTTAAAGTCATTTATTAACGCGTAATTTTTAATCTTTTGCCTTTAGATAGATCCATCAGACATAAATTTGTTATTGCAAGACGTTTTTTTCGTTGTTAAATAGGTGCCATACGCAATTTTTTATTTCAAAATCATTAAAATGTCATCGAAATAAGTGAAATTACATCAACATGATTCCTCTTAAAAGGTAAGTAATAACTTTATTACTTATATTATATTATCCTTTTTTAATACTTATATTGAATAATTAGTAAACTAATATTTTTAATAGATGGTTTCATATTTATTACACTTTTGGGTATATGAATTTGATGATATTTGGTTTTTATCAAGTTTACATTAACGTCCCATTTGAGGTTCGTTGGGAAAAGGAGGCACCATGGTAGATTGTTGCTAAAAAATTGTAAATAGTAAAATGAATATTATACATAGTATATCCTTCACGGGGACTCATGTTGATGGAATTTCACTTATTTCGATGACACTTTAATGATTATGAAATATAAAATTGCGTCTGGCACCTATTTAACAACGAAAAAAACGTCTTGCAATAAAAAATTATGTCTCATGGATCTATCTAAAGGCAAAAGATTAAAAATTACGCGTTAAAAAATGACTTTAAATTAAGGATATTTTCCTGTGCAGATAAGATGCGCACTAATAAACGCAACCACTGCGGCCAGCCAGACAGCCCGGACTCTAACCGAAATAGCAAGAGGAACAGTATATCAAAGAACCAACTATACTAAAATGCTCTCTTGTCAACGTTGGTAGCTCCTATACGAGAAAAGTTTAGATTCAAAACATTTGTTTGTGTCTTTATGCAAATATACAGTTATTTTATCTTCTTATTATATTTTACTTTAAAACTGAATAATAATGATCTAATAAAGCTTATGAATTAGTGTTTAGCCATTCATTGTTAGTCTAGACGAGAGTCTGGAATATATACTAAGTTCGTATAATTTTGTCATTAAAGCACTTGTAAAGTGTAAAAAGGGAATAAAAAATCAGCTGCTGGGGTTATAAAGGAAATTGGTAAAGGCCGTATTACTGCGTTGAGGGTTCCGTGGCCCGTTTTTATACATTACTAGCGGTCCGCCCCGGCTTCGCCCATGGTACATATGAAAAATAGATGTTGGCCGATTCTCAGACTTACCCGATATGCACAGAAAATTTCATGAGAATCGGTCCACCCGTTTCGGAGGAGTATGCAGACTAACATTGTGACACGAGAATTTTATATATAAGATTATGCATATAAACTGTAAGTTTTTAAATAGTAAAGTTTTCTGATTTAAAACGTGATTTGTGATCCTTTATTTCATTCCAATTGTCAGTTAGTTATTAACATCTATTAATTAATAATAATAATTATTCTGTCTATAATCACGAATTTCGTCAAACATTTCGTCAATAAATATAAAATGATCTCTACATGGACGTAGCCCTCTGTAACAGCTAGTTGTATTCCTATAAATATACTTAACTAGCTGCTCCGCGCGGTTTCACCCCCGTGGCTCCACTCCTATTGCCCGTAGCGTGATGAAATGTAGCCTATAACCTTCCTCGATAAATGGGCTATCTTACACCGAAAGAATTTTTCAAATCGGACCAGTAGTTCCTCAGATTAGTGCGTTCAAACAAACAAACAAACAAACAAACTCTTCAGCTTTATAATATTAGTATAGATATAATACCTTTTATATAGCAATGAAAGAACTTATAATGTTCCGTGGTCTTTTCTTCAGCGGAACTCTAGATTATTATGTTTTTATACATTATGACATTGACACAACTCTCGTTAGTTCGCTCGATGCGGCATAATTGCTGGCAGACGTCAAACGTATTTGCATAGTACAGTATTTTCTTTATGTAAATAATATTTATGAGATGTTTTTATTTCATCACGATGCATTTAACTTAGTTAAGTAGGTTTGTGTGCTTTCAACAAGATTTCAAATGTAGGCTTTTAAATTAGATTTAAGGCTGTATCCATTCAAATTAGAAATAATCTTAGGGGAAATAACGCTCTGTTCTATTGAATCTTTATGGCATTGTAAAAAAAATATCTAATTAAAAATAACATAATAAAAACATGAATTAAATTGTTATAATCAGTCATAATATAATTTAACTGGAGAAAGACTCTACTTGTACCTCTACCACGAATCCATCATTTTATTATATGTTTTGTATACTACGCAAGATTCATTCAAATATTATAATACCTATAGAACTTTGTTATTTTATTGAATTGAGGTTAGAACACCACACAAACAATTGCGTCCAACCAATTACGTTTATTTATTTTATCTATCGACAGTGACAAATAGTGGGAACAAATATTTTTTATACAATACAACACTGAAAATGGAGTTAAACATACACATCCTAAAACATTTTCTTTTTTTATCAATTTTTTACACACCCTTTAGTTCAAGGCTCAAAGCTCTACCGCTAACCATATCACCGAAGCCACGTGAAAGTATCTACTCCAAAATAAACTCCAACATTTATTGATTCAATTAGAATTCTTCTAAAAGCACTTTTGAATCGTCATAGTTTTACCATTTACCACCGATTCTGAAAGCAGTTTCTACGGAGAAGACCCAGCAAGAAACTCCGTAGTTGCTCTTTTAAGTAACCACACATAGATACTGTTTCAATCAGTAGTATCAAAACATATACATTTATTAGTTTATCAATTGCCTACACAGCTATATCTTATCTATAAATCAATGAGTGTCATGAGTATTTGCATACATTTCACGGATAGGAGGCACGTATCGGAATTGAAATGACTGACATTCGAGATCGTGCTATTAAATTACTATTGGTTTTCATCTCCAATTTATATCACTTTATAAAATGTTATTTTATGAAACGAATTTAACTTCGAGAGTGGTAGTCATTAATTATCTCTTTAGTGTGCGATTGTATTCTACATTGACGCATTATTTAAAACAATTGATACAAAAAAATTAGTTTCCACATGCGTATTTACGCATTGTGGCTTTTTGCGAATATTAAAATCTGATATGAATTATGAATATTTTATGCATGATTTTATCTTATTATTTATTTATTTACGCAAGTGTTGTTAAAACCACATTGCTCTGGTCTTCTTCAATAGTCGTCCACTTAATTCCACTCTTTCGAGAACCCTTGGTAGTGGTAAGGGTTACAATTAAGGTAGTCACATATTCACCCAAATTGCTGGATCCATGCCAATTTACTTGATCTAACTCGATTTACCCAACAATTCTCAACTTGTGACGGCTTGATATGTTCGTCATTTAGATAGCTAAATGAGTGTCATGTATTAAAAGTATTTGAACGATAAAATAACTTCGCATTGGCTTCTTTTTTAGGTATGTCAACTTAGAATTAAGAATATAACGGAGTGCTCGTATTGTAATAAGAACACGATGGTAAAAACAATGGTATGGCTATTAAGTAAACTACCTATATTGGTAAAAGCTTAATTACACGTGTTTTTTATATATTTATATGAGGAATTTTATTAGGAAAGTACGTGAACATTACTTTTATATTATAGGAATAGAACAAAAACCTATAGTGGACATCAGTAACATCTAAGCCAACTAGTAAAATCAATCTTAATTCAAACCTTTTGAACCTTTTACCCTTGTCTTATCGACTATAATGACGTGAATCTTTAATGTGTGCACGGAAGTCTCTATATATGTGTAAAAAAGATCGTTAGGATAATGACCCTATAGTATCTCGGTTGCAAATTTGTACCATTATGACAAAAATATTGTTGTTATGGAGACTTAAATTACCAACATTTAACATACGTTTGTAACTTCACGCCTACGTATCCTTTGAGAAATTATATTTTAAAACAAAATTGTACCCGTGCTCTTTAAAAGCAATCATATAATAATAATTTTCGCTTGTGATGTTTATAATTTGTTATAGATAGAGTCACGATGAGATCAGAGACTAGACCAACAGCATTACGTGCTCTCTGATGCACCACCATCTTCCTGAAGTCTTATTTGCCTTAAACCAGCGATCCAACCATCTCTTTCGATGATACGGGATTATAGTTTTTCTACTAAATAGGTTTAGAGACATTTATTTCAAATAATTTACAATTCACTTATTCTAACGTTTCACAATAGTGTTATAAACATGTACACCTTTACAAAAAAAAGTAAAAAAATATGTTTATCATTCATATTTTTTGCTACATGAATATCTACCGAAATTAAACTGAAAATTGCCACGCAATATATTGGTTAAAATGCAAACGCAGCAAATATTCAACATGAGGAGAGTTTTGCGCAACTTTGTAATCGCGAAAATTTTGATTAAACATAAGTATGTAGGAAACTAAAACTGCTGTGTTGAAAAAGTTGATTCCGTTTGAGAGCCGACTCGTTTGTGGATTTATTTGCTGAAGCCGCGTCGGTTTGGAAACTTTTCCTATAATTTTAAATTCACTATGTACTTGTATGTGTTAATATGAATATTTCTGGTGTGCGACATGAAAATTTATACTTGTTTTTTTTACTTAAAAATTAAAATGGTATCTTTTCATAGCAGATAACGATTTCATTTTTTTTTAAGTTTTATAAAATAATATGGTCAATGCTTATGCTTGAGATATAAGGTTGTTTTTAATTTATATTATATTTATATTATATTTATATTACATTTATATTATATATATTATTTATATCGTTTATTTGATGTTAGCATACGGGTAAAAAAATTAAGTAAAGTTTAAATAGGTCGATATAGAGATTGAAGATCTCGTTCAGAATTATACGTAAATATTCAACGAGCCTCGTATGTGCCGTGGATCCCTTTTTCATGCAATACACCTTTTAAAACACCATACTTTAATAGATGCCTGTTTTATTTAATGAACAATTAATTAAATAAAACAGGCATAGGCAGTCTAATTGCTTAAAAAATATTTTCCAAATAATGTACATAAAAATGTAAACAGTAAACGTGAAAACAAGAAAAATATCAAATAAACAGTATATGGAAGCCAATTCCGAAAACAATAAATTAACTAAATAATGTAACCAGAGTATAAATGAATGGAACAACTCAGTTAAAATATAAATCACGCGAAAGTTTTAATTGAATTGAAACATTCAACTCGGTTTCATAAAGGTCTAATAACTTCTTAAACAATTAAAATTTACTGCGAAACGGGTATGGGTTGCTTCGATCTTATATTTACAAGTGTGATTTTCTATTTGGACCTAAATTAATATTTCGTTAGCATTATAATGGAAACATATGAAATTTATATGAACGGCTAATCGATATAAGTACTTCTTGTAAAGGCAAATCCTTCTTAGAACCCAGACTATTCACAGAAATAATGTAAGCTTTTATCCTATAGGGACAAAGACGCAATTTTCAAGTAAGTATTATCGTTCATTCAGTGTAAATTAATGCAGAATTAGACGAGTATTTTTACGTTAAGAATATTGATTAAAATAATTAAAACATTATTTAATATTTTTCTATAATTAAATTGTAGAAAATTGTACCACCTTGAATTGTTTCTTTGAAGGCAAAGTCAGAGCAGATCATTTACAGTATATAAACCTCAACACAGAATCATAAAAGGACTGAAATAAAACAATGCTAATTCTTAATACTATTTTAATTCTGTAATATAATGTAAATTTTAATTATAACGTAGCATATATTTTACATGTGAGTTTCCGAATAAAGTAAAGTGTATATACAGTACAATAAGTGTATTATAATGACACAGACATCGTTTTGATGTGTGGTTGTTTTTTAACAGGGCTCCAAGATTTCCGTGTAAATTAAAAATAGAGCGACGCGACGTAGTGTCAGCCTACAGAATATGGAGGTAATTGATCAGCACCGTGCGTATATCAATTTTGTGGTTGTGTGATGAAAGTATAATTTAAAAATGAATATTTGATTTATCCTGAAATAATCAAGAAATAGATTGTGTTTAGAAAATCCCAAAAAATGAATCTCCATTTATTAATTTGTATACAATAGTGCAATGTAACTGCATTTCTATAGGTAAGTAATGTTAATTTTTTCTTCCAATAAATTTTCTTCGGGAAGTCGCTATCTCATATTATTCAAAAACAATTCCTTCCTTCACAGGAAAATGCAGTCGTCTAAACCATATAATCTGTCCCAACTTCCTGTTCTTATTTAAAAACATTCGAGTGAGTTCTTAACTTTTATGTGTATAAATTTGAGCCATTAAAACGTAGCCAAGATATTTTTAATTCACTCAAGGAGGTTCGGCTGATGACACCGCAATCTTGATAACCTTCTGTACTCTATAAAATTTATTGTTAACGAAAGGTCGAGTCGATAATGCTTTCCTTTGTGCGGCTTTATTTAATCTCTATTTAAACACTGTTGTGGAAAAAGTAATTTAGATACGCATTAACATTGATTGAAAATCTTTTGTGCATTTACGAATTATACTGTTTCACGAGATTTAAACATAGCATTGTGAATATTAAAAGTAGTTATATAGATTTGTGGTTTATTAATTCATCAGAGGATTAAAGTCTAAATTTATTCATATAGCTAGAGCATGTTTGATGTTGCAAATAATGAATAATCTATAATCCATACTAATATTATAAATGCGAAAGTAACTCTGTCTGTCTGTCTGTTACTCAATCACGCCTAAACTACTGAACCAATTTGCATGAAATTTGGTATGGAGATATTTTGATACCCGAGAAAGGACATAGGCTACTTTTTATTGCGAAATATCTACCACGGGCGAAGCCGGGGCGGACCACTAGTATTCTATATTATCTAAGCGCTTTATTATTGATGTTAATGATTTAAATATTATATATACGAATCAAGCTCAACATATATTTAATTTTATATCAAACCTTTTTCGTTTTTATTTAAAGGAGAAATTAATCTGAAATTTTAAGAAAATATAAGAATTTTTATTTCACAATTTTCTATACAGAATGCTTTGAATAGAGCTATTAAAACTTATTTCTCCCTCAGAGTGTTGTTTAAATATTTCTTATAAGGTTTTTCTGAAAAAGCTTACATCTTTTAAAAAGTAATATTCTTAATCTGTAAAAATAAATGTTATATTTTGATATTTAAATATTATATAGAACCGAATCTTGATCGATAGATGGTTACAATTTGTAAGAAAAAAAAACACTTTTTGGTAAAATTAAAAAGATTTGTTTATGTAACAAAAACGAGTCATTATAGGTAATAAGGTACGTTATTTATAAGCATTTAACATTTTTCTTCGATACTTTTATACATTTTACTGTAAATTTGTATATTTTATTTTCTTTGCCACATAAACATGAATCAATTTGAACGGTTTCTCAAAGCCGCCTTCAAAGCATCGTTAAAACCCTTTTATAGAAGGGTTGGACCTACAGGTTGAGCAGTAAAGTGGCTGCCTACTATCTTAATTAAGATTTTATCTTTTTAAGCACTTTCACTCGGGCGTGGTGCATAATATTAGTGTTCTTTCTTGTACCAATATTGTTACTTGATTAAAATTAATCTATAATATAAAATTAAATGCTAAATTTATTGCTAAGCGTAAAACTCGAGAACAGCTGGACCGATTTCGTTACTTCTTTTTTATAATATTCCTTGAAGTACGAGGATAGTTCTTATGGAGATCGAACGTAAACATGTACCACAGGCGAAGCCGGGGCGGACTGCTTGTAATTTATATGTACAATGTACATTTATGTATTTGTATTGTTTGGGGAAAATTATATATTTTTATAAGTGCTAAAAACTTGTACTGACTATTATGTATGAGAAGAAGCACAATTAATTAGACTTAAAAAAATCCATTAAGTTAATTTGAAAATTACGTTTAGTGGTTTGTTTCCATAATATATTTAGAAGCCGAAAGAACAAATAAATATCCTGCTCTACATATCTGTCTACTTTATGATTTCAATAAGTTCACATAAAGTAATCAAATAAGGAGGTATTTTACTTCATGCAATTTAGTCTTGCGTTATCTAACGAAAATATTTTTGTTTACAAGCAAAGAAATTCTCGTCATCGAAAACACCGTTTTTTTTCTCGTGAAAGTGCATTACTTTTTATTGAATCATTCAACTTTGACCGCTGGAGAGGTATTTATATAATTCACATAGAGTGGTCTTAAACTTTGTACATGTACTTGAAATTATTGTAATTTCGATTATTTTATTCATAAACTATCCTGTACATAATCGCAAAATCTCACTCATTTTCGCTAAACACATCAAAAAATGTCATAAATCGGTTCATAGATTAGATAACTATTTTCTTGTATTTTCTTTGTATTCAAAGTTTGCCACAAGTCGTGAGAAGTAGGTGCAATGCTCCCATAGATATTTAATTAAATGTTTTCATTTAAAAAAATTTCCCATGGGCTATGTATTATGTAGGTGTGTTTTAAATTACTCGTCTGATGGGAAGCGGCTGCAATGGCCACCACCACCGATAAAACCACCGATAAAATTTGTATTCCGTCGTCACTTTAGAATTTCGGGACATTCGGGATTCTGGGCAATTTGGGAAAATGTCTGCTATTCACACTGGCTGATCTCCCGGCTCCAGCTGCATCCTTCCAAATCTCCAATTTTATTTCACAATTTTTCATAAATATATGATATTCCAAATCTCCATAGTTTTTTTTTTGTTTAAAAAAAACTGTCTTCATAAAATACATTATATTGTATGTTCTTTATTTCCACGTTCACGTCGATTTTCTTTTTTAGATATTGATATTAATTTTCCATTTTCCAAATTTAATTTTTAATATAATTCTCTCGTATTAAAATATTATTCTCTAGAAATGATCCATAGCTCAGTGCTGCCGCGAGGCAGCACTGGCAGGGTCGCCATGCAATGGCTTGTGGTAATTAATGAAACACTTTAGTAGACTGTAGGGTGTATAATAATGTATTCACAACTGCTATTACAAGTGCACAACTGCTCTTAAACTGTAGAACCTTAGGACTATATAGTATGACGCACACATACAAAACATACATGATACGTTACACACTACAGGCAATGCAATCCATTTGTGGGCTCTTTAGACGAAGGTCCATGTGATAGCGCTCAGGTAGGCTCAGTAAGGTCAGCCTGTTTATTTATAAATATCTTTTTCAGTCCTCGTCCTTTAACGATATCAAACACATGCAGTGACACTACTAGGTAATAAAAGGGTAATAAATACAGAGAACTAACACTTTTTAGTAAAAGAATGAGTGTGTCAAATATAATATTTATTTGAAAACAAACGACAATGTTGTTCCATATTTTATCTTCCAACTTTAATGCTCGAGACCAACGTCTGGATTCTTTGACCGAGCTTCAAAAAGATTAAAAATAGCTCAGCCGGGAAACCTCAGCGAATTTTATACAGAACTAGTGTTGTCCGTAAACTTGAATTATTCACGACATGGCCACGTTTTGAATTTAAAGTTTTAGCGAGTTTTCAGATGTAAGAAAAATTTATTATAAGTTTAAGAGGAATTAGCATTATCAGGAAGTAATGTAGCAAACACTTTAAATAAACTTTATTAATCTATGAAATATTATAAATTATTTAAGTATGTAGGTACTTAATTCTTATTTAATAGAAAAATTTGGTTATTATACTACTAATGTTTTACCTAACATTTTGACCTCATCTTGCCAATACTGATTATTGTAAGGACTTCTTCTTCTTGATCTTAATATAGAGTTCTTTAAAAGAAATTAATGAAAAGAAAAAAAGTTTAATAAAAAAATACCGATATAGACGCCCACGATATTTCCAAATGCCACTACATCATAAACCATTAAGCATGACTTACTATTAAAAAGAATGGACAAGAAATTTGTTGAAACAGAATGACAAAGTGTTTTACTCGTAAAAGGGATTTCTAAATGAATCTGATTGTTGCTTGTCCCAGATTTTCTTGAGTTTCTTTATTAATTATCTAATAAGATTTTTCTAGTTATAGAATTTAGAATTTTAATTTTAAAATTTTGAAACCGAATGTGCTGTGTACTGTATAGAATACTTACTGAAAAACAGATATCACTACATAGTATAAAACAAAGTCGCTTTCTCTGTCCCTATGTCCCTATGTCCCTATGTATGCTTAAATCTTTAAAACTACGCAACGGATTTTGATGCGGTTTTTTTAATAGATAGAGTGATTCAAGAGGAAGGTTTTAGATTATGTTTTAGACATAGCGGGCGAAGCCGCGGGCGGAAAGCTAGTCTATAATATAAAAATGAATCCCAAAATGTGTTGGTAAGCGCATAACTTGAGAACGGCTGAACCGATTTCGTTAATTCTTTTTTTATTATATTCCTTGAAGTACGAGGATGGTTCTTACGTAGAGAAAACGTAAATAAGTACCACGGGCGAAGCCGGGGCGGACTGCTAGTAATATAATAGATGTGCGTTAAAAATATGAAAGGATTAAAAATGAACTTTGTTTTTTTTTTAGGTAAGTACCTTGTATTTTTTCTAGTTCATTGACTGCAATGTATAGGCACAATAGTAAGGGTATTCAATTGAACTTAAAAATTCTGTTCATTGTTGGAACAAATCGGCTTAAAACTTTTTTCCGTCCACACAAAAACCGATCACATTTATTATTTTGAAAAGTTGAAATCTATTGAAACATATTTAAGCCCGCATTGTGCGTACAACAAATTTTGAATTAATGTACAGAACGGAAAACATGAAGGTTTTCCTTTAATAACAAACTTTATAACAAGCTTCTCGAACTCTTGTAACTTCTATGCGAAAATTAGGAAAGATAAATAAGAAACAAATTGAAACGCTCCCATCTCACCAAAGACATTAAAATTTATATCATATCATACTGCGCAGATGATATTCAAGGGGGATGTGTTAATAAACACGCGATCCACACTTTGTCGCTTGTCGTTAAAAAAGTTATATCGCATGATATTACTTCTGAAAACGCCGAAAGCTTTTCGATTTAGTATTAAATCTTGAGAATTTTCTATTTCAATATTGTATAATTTACATAATATCAAGGAAATTT
The DNA here is from genome assembly GCF_061535395.1 of Colias eurytheme. NCBI lineage: Eukaryota > Metazoa > Arthropoda > Insecta > Lepidoptera > Pieridae > Colias > Colias eurytheme. Next base: position 8,130,717 of record NC_142987.1, on the reverse strand, counting down.
CCAATATTTTCATTATTCATTAGCGTAAATAATTAGTAAATTTCGAGAAATGTATCTCTATCGAAACTCCACGAAAACTTTTGCAATTAACATATTTGCAGCTGAGTATGGTGGTCTAATTCACGTAGGACCTTTGAATTTGAATTGGGTTGAATTGGGACAAACAGTATCATTACGTGTTAATCCGAGCGATAAATTATATTATGTAGGTATTATTTATAGCCTTGTTATTGTTTGAATCAGTAATAAAAGTGTATATTGTATGTATATCAACGCACATGACTTCCGTTTTGAAATTAAATTGTTATAGGGACATTATATGAATAGATAAGAAATAAATTGTGTTGTCTCATACTTTACAACGCATCTAATAATAAAAAAGCGTGTGTTGCGAGCACATGTGTCAGAAGTGAAACTTCTTTGGCAAGATTCAAAGATATTTCCTCCATGACGTGACGGTATTGCCATGACCATGAAATTTTACTCTCAACGCGTCTAAAGAAGTTTCACTTCAAAAATCTCTGACGTTATTTTTAAAACAATTTGACTTACGTTGTAGACTATGTATTTTGGAAATCTTATAATCCAGCTATAAACATAAATCATTGTTCTCAGTATTGGGAATGTAGAAACTTTCTATTTGGCTCACGATCCTATTTGTTTGATTGCGAATCGCCTGTATAGCCTCGCAGCTAAATATACCGTGGAATGTGAGAGGCTACATAAATTATATTATTGGAATTAATCAAACTATTTTGAACAGTAATTTACTGCATATTGATTTCAAACGCCGTATCATCTATCCTAGATACAAACGTGGCTAGGGAAATATTGGGTTATTGAACTAAATAATAATGCTTACAGTTTATGTTATTAATAGGTAATTTATTAATGGATTGTTTGTACATTATACTAAGAATAAGTGTTCAAGTGTTTCTTTTTCCTATACGTTTTATCATTGGTAGCCATGTTCAATGGAAACGCAAGCCTCGGAGAAAATTATTTGATATTAATAGGCCATATTTTCATGTATTAATATATCACTATATTATGTATCTAATGAATTTTGTACAACACTAAAATAAAAGTATTCCCTCAAGTCTGGTCATATATTATAAATAATGTTTTGCTCTATTTATTCAACTACGTTGTTAATTTGCTAATTGCGTATTTGTGGTAAGCCCTCAAACATGTTTAAAATATCTGCGTTTGATGTGTTTAACTTTGGGCAGTTATGAAAACATTAGAAACGATTCAATCAATACGTATCATGAAATAAATGGTAAATGGTCATGGTAAATGTTAAAAAACTCATGTAATGACGATTCGAAAGTGCTACTAAATAGTAGTCTAATTGAATAAATGAATGTTTGAGTTTGAGTTTGAGTTTGAAATATTTGGTAAAGACCTTTTTAAATACATTATTTTATATTATGTCACAGAATAGGACGAAAATATTGGATATACGTAGATATTATATTCTTCGAAAATATTAATGAAAGAAATCACTCTGTATTATGTACTTAACGTCATTTCCATATGCTTCAAACTTTCGTTTTCATGTACGCAATTCGCAACAAAAGAGGCGTCTAAATAATATAAAAGAGTCTTGCACCGTCTCACGCGACACGTATTGTATCGTCCATATTAGTTTACGATTCCACGAACGGCGTTAGGACGTCGTATTTATTTGTTTTCCCTGCAGTTTCCCGCTGTGCAGATGGTAGCCTTGTAAACCATGATTACAATTCAATGCTAAGCAAATGGCTGCATAAACTTTGACTACCAGAAGTTTAATAAAGAATTTAGGTTGCAGCGAGTCTTGGTGGATTAAAAGTTTTAAACGTAGACTTTTGGGTTCGGGCTGCGAAGTTTTTGTGGAAGTTTACGGAGGATTATTCGGATATTATATAGAGATTAAATAGAAGTACTAATTAAAATATAATTAGTTAAGTTTAATCAGAGCAACAGGCATCGTGAGAGAAATTAATAACTTTATAATAAGTTGAAACTAGGTATGTATTAAATTTCTGTTTTCGTTAGTAATAAGTTTGACCGAAATATTTTGATAAATGTACAAATTACAAAAGTATCGAGTCCTTTTGTAATCAATAAAGCTTGGTCAAAAAGTAGCTTATGTGCAAATCCAGATTAAATTGTGGTTGATGGTTCGGTATCGAATTTCGTATGACACCCTTCAGCTTTTTTACGTGGAAAATAACAAGCTATCCATACATAGTGTATTCTAACAGATCCATATTATTCATACAATATATTATTTATGCAATATTGTGTATAGTCCAATTAAAGTTTAAGCCACTAAATTCGGAATATTTTTTTTTTGTTAACAGGACATATTTTTATCTTCCTCCTACTTTAGAAATAAGAGTTTCAATATTATTTAGGTCAGCATACTTTCGTCTCTACTAAATAAGAATTTGAGCCACTTTCACGTCGCCTTATTTTACGGTTGAAATGTCTTTTAGAATTCAGATAATTCTGCAGTTCTGGATCCTTAACATAATCTCTATAAAATCTAATTTATTCTATTTTATTACATTTTTATCCATAATCATTATTTCAGTTTTTTGTTTTCAAAATATCTGTTTTCTCGTTGGCTTTTAGTTTGCTATCTATTCTATTAGATCTGTCAAAACACTAGTTTTATCAAAGCAAAATCTATTATTTTGTAATCTAAGGCAAAATCATAGCTATATTTTGCCTAAAAGAAAGAAACAAGACGCTTTTACGAATTCAAAGAACTCATTGAACAAAGTAGTCCAGACATCTTATCAGTATGTGCACTACGTCCCAGTCATTTCACTGGCTATTATATCTGTCACACAACTGTGTACCACTAACGAGTGGTCCGTGACGAAACTTGGGATTCAGTGCAAAAATTCTCCCCTTGTGAACGTTTTACGTTCATTGAAAAAGCTGGAGCACGTATCTTAGTCTTATTACCTACATTTTTTGTTTTGTTTACTTTCATTCGAGTGAATAATATTTCTTCTTGTTTAACTTCTAATAATTGTAACTATTATGTTTTCAAGGATTATTTCATCTCGTCGATGGTATTAATTTTACATTAAAATTGAAAATTTAATTATAATATGAGATCATTTTTAATGAATCAAACATGGTATACCATCGGTTTCTAGCAGTCGACTGTGGGCGCGACGCAATACTTCGAGAAAAACATGCTGGAAAAACAGAAGTCGTAATTATATTACAGGCATTTTACACCAATCAATTACATCAAAACACTCTTCCATTCCTACTATTAATATGCAGCACACTAAAAATTCAACAGCATTGATTCACTTAGTCAATAGAGCTTTTCATGTCCATAAAACTATGCAATTAATTTATCGCATATGATAATCACGTACGACTGACACACATGGTACATACTATAATATATTATATATGTAACGATGCAAATCGTTGACCACGTAAATGTATTTCGAATCGTTTCGCCGATAGCGAGCGACAAAATTGCGTCGCGTGCTGGGTATCTATTATCGAATGTCACATGCCATATCAATAAAGGCAAACGTTGAGTTAATTGTGTTCTAGTCGCTGGTGCAGGTTACGTGCCAGTTATTGTGTGTTATTAATTATTTCGACGTTCAGATACATGATTGGAATGTCCCTATAGAGAGACAATGTAAAATTGAAAAGTTTTAATGAATTCGCTTGCTGTGGTCCCTACCATATATTATAATACCATAATTAATTGATGTTTTACAGATTTTAATCAATTACTTGTTTAACAGATTATGGGTATCTATTTATATATTTGAATTTACTTTATAATTCACATTATACCATATTAGTTTCCAATGTGGGTACCGCAAGAATGCCTTGGCTTCGCTTCCAATGCCCACGCTCACGCCTACGCCGCTTCGCTTCCGTTGTCATCAAGCGCCGCCAAAATCGCTATAAATTAGATTTCACCCCTTTCTTATTTCCTTATTTCCCTTGTTTGCTTAAGTGGCTATTAGCCATTAACTTATCAAACTTCAGAAACTTTCAGCAGTTAACGCAACTCCGACCAAATATTTAAAATACAAATTTTCACAATAGCTAATTTTACTATGAACAAAGCAGTTTTACCGGTGTTATGACAAATGGAGATTCACAGTCTATCGTATTTGTACATCTATCCAGATAAACTAATAAATGTATTAAAATGAGCCATTTATTGACTAACTGATAGATTCATAATTAGATTAATCTCTGAACGTATCAAAATTGGTAAGCCTCTAAAGTTTCATAAAGAAATATTCAATGGTCTATGTTGAGATTAGTAAAAAGTGTAAAGGAAATCCTACACGACCGTTCTGAGACTCCGGGAGTCGGGGCCGACAGCTGTACGTGCTCGCTGACGTAGATGTAACAACACCGCTAACTTCCTGAATCATGATTCGGGTTAGGATTGCACTTGTTTTATTTAATGAACATTGTTAAATGTATCATTTTAGTTTGTTATTGTATTTATTAAAATATTGTATTTCGTTATGATGATATAGCTTTATAATAATTATAACTGAACAATAACAAAATATATTCAAATCTATTTATTATAATTGTTACCTTTGAGATGTTCTATTACAGAGTAAGTTATATTGTATGTATATCATGTTAACATATTATACAGGCTATGTGAGTAAACAGTAGAATATAAATCATTGAAGTGTTTTATTTACTCGTAGACCTTTCCGAATAGTAGGTAATATAATTACCTTTGTAGCAACAAACTAAATGTATTACGAAATGTATTGAATTTCGAGACGACCTATGTATAATTCTCTGTATATATTGTCAAACAAAGACCTATATATATGGTAACTATTTAATAATCTGTGCCTATATAGTTATTTGATTGATTAATTGCTTTCCCAGTGAGATAAAGCCTTATTAAACATTCCCTATTCTAATACTCCGTATAATACTTGCCTTCGGCGAAACAGAATATGAGATATATAACAATTAAGGTAATATTATCCGAAACGGGCTGTTTTGGGATTATCTCTGCATTAACCTAATTAGCGATGTTGGTGTGGTAAGCGTAATGACGGTTATGCACATTATGTTGCTGAAATATTAATCGTTCGGTGTGTATCGATTACTTATAAACTTTTAATCAATGTTTAAACTAATCATATCGTATTTCTGTAATATAAATTATAAAAGATAGGATAGTGTATATCAATATCGACTTGTTTAATAAAAATATGTATTCGTTTGAAATAAGGTGCTACGAAATTTCGGTTTGTATAAACAATTTCTTGGATTATACACTACTGTGACATATTAAATGGATTCTTAGAGGATAATTTTATATTATATTGATACTAATTATACGTAAATTACAAACACGATTCAAATATCTTTATTTTGTACGTTCTTGATTCCTGACGAATTTGTTTTATGAACAAAATGTCTTTTGGAGTAAAGCTGTATTTTATCTTATTAAAATAGAAAAAGTTTAGAATGTAGCTTACTTAAACAAGTGAAGTTAGTTTTGCTGGGTCGACGTTTGCAAAAATAACAAAAATAAAACTTATCACAAATAATGACCGTAGATAATTTAATTTATTTTTCTTTGTTTTGCCAAATTCAACATCCGTAGAGTTAACTTTGACAGTTATCATTGATATAACTTTTAATATTAGAAGTTAGTTCCAGACAGTATATTTATATTTTGGAAAGACTAACATTCTATGGTACTTTGTTACATTGGATATAAAAAGGGGAAGATTGCAAAGTTTACAACCTCTCTTGATAGGAATCGATTAGCAAATTCTACGAAAATTAAATCAAGTATAAAGTCACTATTTGCAGAGCTGTGATAAAAATAGGCCAGAAATTAATAGAAGTTGCCTAAGCATGTAGGTTTACTATACTAGCATATCCACGCAACAATTTAGTTTTAAAAGGTAAGGTAAAGGTAGATTAATTATTATACACACAAAAACGACCACAAACATATATACAGACTCAGTTCTAACATTTCTCTGCACGTTTAGTGTTTGAATATAATATTTAGGTTCGGTATATTATATTAATTATTTAGTAATTTTGAAATTAGGTCATCAAGTGATGTACCTTAATATTTTATGTATTCTAGTATGGGCCTGTAGGCGCTAGTGAAAATTATTTGTTGTCGCTCGTACTCCTTCTGTGTATTTTCCAACATAATTATATTATGTACTACAACTACAAATTGCGAAGTATTTTGTTGGTTAATAATTCCATCCGACAAGCTAGTTTTTCATAAAAAAACGTCATTTTGAAGAATATATCAAATCGGTAAAGGTGAGTCATAAATTAATATATTATGTAATATTAATCAGCATAAATTATTATATGATATTAAAATAATTCTAGTGCTCACATTGATTTTAGATGTTCAGTTTTGTACACAATCACTAAAGAACAAACCTTAACTACGTAAGTACTACGAAGTGGTGAATACGTAATATGAACGGTAAGACATAAAATTGACTCAATTAATAATTATAATTTTAATTAACGCAGAGATATGGGTACTTGAAAGCATTTCCTTTAATTAAGAAAGAATTAAAATGTCGGTAATAGTAATCTGAGAGTTACATGCAACAAAGGAAATTAAAAGGTGGAGAGCTTCTGATGTAATTAATATTAACAGTACTCAGAGGTGTTAATTAAAAATTAAAATAATTACACATCCATATAAAATCATCTTCTCCGTAATTAAGGGGAAATAAATTAATAAAATAAATTCGATATCAATGTTTCTCTGTGTTTTATTTCATAGTATTGTTGTACCTTTTATTATAATAACCTTCCATAAGTGATATTCATCTAAACTATTTAAAATTATATCTTGTTATAAATTAAGTTCATGTACAGCTTTTATTTTTTTCTCAGTTAACATATTGATTAATCTCGGCTTCATACGATGAAAAATATACAACGCGTTTCATTAGCGGCCGCTGTAAAATAAACAAAATAATGTTGATTAATATCAATATTTATTGCTTTTGCATTTGTATTTATTTATAAGCAATAAAAAATTTTCATTCATTCATTATACCTAGTCCTAAATACTTAATCTATAGACTATACTAATATTATAAAGCTGAAGAGTTTGTTTGTTTGAATGGACTAATCACAGGAACTAATGGTCCGATTTGAAATTTTTCGGTGTTAGATAGCCTATTTATCGAGAAAGACTATATTATGCTATATTATATCATCACACTAAGGCAAAGACAACTAGTATAACTATAATTATTCAGGAAAACTAAAAACATAAATTTTCGTACAGTATTTTTTAGAAAACGAAATAAATAAATAAAATATCTAAAAGTCCAAACGAAATAAATACATTTTAATCCAGCTTTTAACGTATATTCAGAATCCAATAACCAATTACATCGTTACTATATGGTATAGTATTCATAAATCAGATAGACTAAAGCATAAAGCCCTACATTACATTGAAACCCATTTCATAGCCATTCAGTCGCAAAATGAAAAGATTTCGACTCTTTTCTATTAATCATATTATACATGCCAAAATATGAAATGAAATATATGAATATAAAATAAACAACATCAAAATACAATTACAAATCTGAGGTGAAACTTTGGTACGAAACGACGCGATTGCCAGTCGAATGTAGTCTAAGTATGCTGAAGTAGACCAAGAGCTAGTTGCTTCTTCCCTTTTAAATAATAATCATATACTTAAGTTATTAACAATCAGAGTTAACATATAAAAAATAACAAAATTACAGTAATGCGGTCTTATCTCTATAAAAATTTAAGAGCCATTATTAATATTAATTCTCTTATAACTTCACCACGACTTACCTACTATTTACTTCGAGTTGTGTTTTCAGTAATTAATCTATCTTGAAGTTTAATTCCTTTACAATAAAAATCATACCGTAGTTACTAGTTATCCTAAAAATTAAGCGATCGAATATAATTTCCCATATTAGACCTACCTGATATGAGACTATTATACTACTAATACCTTTATTAAGCTCTATATCTATATTGATTTATCTTGTAAGTACCTGCATTACTATAATTACCTTCGAAACGTATTGTCCTGTCATCCTCGATTCGTTATGTCTCGGCCTATGTCGGCAGGAGCATTATGCCGACATTTCGCCGGCAAACATTATTAGGCTGCGAACAGACGGATAATCATTAGGCTCCCCGACATTTGGTGGAATGGAGAATTTAGTGAAGTGTACACAAGATTATTTCATCGTATTTACCGCTGTTTTGCTGATTTGTTAACGCATATAAGTGAGAGATAACATTTTACTTAACCACTTAAAGTATGTGATATATAATTTATATTTTGTGGTATAAATAGTAGACTTATTGAGTATTCATAATAAGGTTATACTCATATATAGTAACAAACATAGCTGTTCTAAAGACTTATTCTGAATTGTTCCAATATCACGCTTTTATACCATCTAAAAATCATGAAGAAAAATCACAAATCCATCAAGAAATCCACCTTCATTATCAAAGCTTTAAATTGCTTCCCGCAAAAACCAATTTAATTTCATTTATAATTTACTCTGCTTTAAAGCGTTCAACATTTTAGAATTTCATCAATATCCCAAAGTGGTGTTTGTGTTTTAAAATTGCCTGTCGAAGCGTTCCCTTTTGGAATATCAATTACCTTTTTAAACCGTTTTAAACTTTCACGTTGTATGCAACAGCTGAGTTGTCCCCAACAGCCTCGGATAAGCCTCTGTATAAAATTTGTAAATAAAATACCGAGATCGGACTCTTTTAAATACGATCCCATTAATGTTTCGTGATTAAATATTAAATGAATATGAAGCTTTATGCACTGAATTGGCTTAAAAATATCGCAGTTTCAAAATGTTATCCTCGTTAAGCTTAATTCATTTGATCAGATTAGTTGAATGGGTAGCACATGAAAGAAACTTTTAAAAAATTGCAGCGAATTTGTACCGCATTATTTACGTTTGAAATATCTATTTGAAATGTAAATTAATTAGTTTTAATCACATTTCACCAACTTGAATTGAAAATCTGGCAATGTGATGCCACAGATAATATACCTATATTATATATATATTATATATATACCTATATTATATAAAAAAAAAACCGTATTTCGTATTACCTAATACGAAATACGGTTTTTTTTTTTTTTTTAACACACTGCTTAGGCATTTGACCGCCATCTCACCTGATGGTAAGTGAAGATGCGGTCTTTCAGGTTAGCATGCCTGATCAGTAAGGTAAAGCCTATTTATTCACTTTGGCCTTGAATAGATCCAAATTGTAACTATCGGGAAACACGGATGGCGGTAGGGAGTTCCACATCTTCGCGGTTTTTATTAAGAAACTGTTTTCGAAGCGCTTGGTGCGCACATGGGGTATCTCGACCACGTAGGGGTGGAAACCAGTATTCCGTCGCGAAGTCCTGTATTGGAAAGGAGAAGGTGGTATAAGGTGGTGTAATTCAGTCCCACATTCGCCGAAGTGAAGCCGGTAAAAGACTGAAAGGCAAGCAATTTTGCGTCTGTGCTCCAGAGTGTAGAGTTTGCCGCTGAGCAGACTCGGGTCGGCTATAAGTTTTTTAGCACGCCTTTCCATCGAATCTAAGGCGAATAGTTAGTAAACGAATAGTTCAATTTATACTCGTAGCACCATGACTGACAAACTGTTACGGAAATGCGTTGTATATCTACTTATTAAATGTATCAAGTTTATCGCAACTGAAATCCTATATTATAATTTAACTAAAAAATCGCCACTTTAAATCATTGCTTTAAATGCCACTTTAAACCACCAAGACCTAATAGACTAAAAGCACATAGCACTTAATTCCCGTTAAAAAATCGCTATGTAAAAATCGATCAGCACAGGTCATAATATTCCCTAACCAGTTTCCCTTTGTTCTTTGCTAAACTAAATGCATTTAAAATATTTTAAAGCACAATATTTCTAGCACCTAAAAAGTATTCTGTATTCACGCTTCAACTATCACCCAACGTCCTTTAAACTTTACCAAGGTCCATTATATTTTATATAGAAAACGCGGCACAAAGCTTAAAACACAAAGGCTAGAAATGTAATTTCCCGCCCGTATCAACATTTCTACGTCGTTATGAAGTGAATGAAAATTTAACAACGACCGACGCATGCTTTACTTCCTTTAACAGCGTGTGTTTGAGTGAAGATATTTTAGGGGTAAAATAATTTCATATTTTGATGCTGAGACATAATGATGCATTTAATCGTAGGTATTGAAAGATAAGATGCACATAATGTTCATAGATTTTGTGGATGGCGAAGATATTAATTAACATTGAATTGATTCGTATGTAAGTAATTGTAAGTCTTTTGCTAGCAATAAATCAGAGCAATAGTAATTATCTTAGTGTAATTAAGTGATACATAATAAAGTTCTATACTCATTCTATCATATTGGCAGTCATCGAACTAATTGACTTTTAGGAGTGCATATTACGTAAAATATCATGTTCAATAGAGGCAGCGTTGAACACGGCCGTTTATTAATCCGAGTGAATGCTTCTGGGAGGCCAACAAACACACAACATACATGTTGATACAAATGTGCCCTGGTACTAGCGATGCATTAATATTTCACCAAATGCAACATAACATGGCTCAGTTACACTGGCCAAATATACAAACGTATTTTGTTATATCAATACTTTCCACTTAGATACTAGTTGATCTCATTGCTGCAAAAAAGGATAAGGTGGGTAAAGAATAAAGCAATAAGTACTGAATAAGTTATTTTATTGCTCTATTTTCAAAACATTTATGTATTTTTGTAAATAGCATTATTAAATTTAAAAATAACATTTTGCGCTACGACGTATGCATATGTTTTAATTAGTCTTGCTTCAATTTGTGACCAACCCACTAAGCATTATTAATTGTAATTATTGTTTCATTTTATGTTCATTATCTGCAGATAAAAGTGCAACTACCAGAGTACTGCTTTTCGGACCGATACTAAAAGGTAAATATTAATCTATGTGACGATTAAAAAGGACTACGAATTTATGTAGTTTTTATTGAATAAATAAATGTTCGAGTTTAATCGCATACAAAGTTTCTCTCCCCAGTGTGGACACCGCGGAATGTTGACAAATCCATATAGGAGACGGCTGATACATAAATGTTTGTCGGACACAGACGCGACTAAGTCTCAACAATTTATATCGAATCCATCTCATATGTTTCACTGCAGCGTATATTTCTCATAATACATTACGTAGTTCACAACTGAGATTTACACTAGTATCATGAATATCGTTATGGCCCCTCTTCACAATGGTGGCCCAACAAATGCTCGTCGATGTTTGCCGCAATTACAGTGATTATGAATTTACAATGACGGCCGATCATATACATTTAGGCCCTCTACACTATCGTGATTGCCTCTACTCGCCCAACGCTGCCCATTGTGAAGAGGGCCCATGAAACTTTATACAAACGGATTGGTTCCCAAATCCCAACTAGTGCTATGCAGATTTGTGTACTGTGAAGCTACGATGTAAGTTAAATAATAGTTTGTAGTGTTCGGCGTAGCTATGAAATGGTGAAACTCAACGCACTGCTACGATTACAAGCGACGTTGCCGCGTGGCTACGATTACCATCGCCCGCTTTTCATTCACGTGAATTTCTAAAACAGCAGTATTTTGTTATGATGGTAAAAAAATGCAATTATAAATTATTTTGGTATACATATTATGATGCGAAGTTTATCAACTTCGCACCATAATATGTAAAACTTAAATGTAAAACTTAAATAAAAAAAAATTATAGTTTAAGATATCCAGCTGTACATTCTCACAAAGTTTTAAGTAGGTAATTAGTATTCCTAGATTCATTACAAAGTCTGTAAATAATCCGCTAACTCTTAGTACCAGTCGCTTCTATCATTCGACTACAAAATTATAACCAAGTAAATCAATTTTCCCAAGTGATCTCGCTAATTTATTTAAGTGGAGTTAAATAACTATAATGAGCGAAGCTTTGGTACGACTCACTGAGAAGTTTTAGTTTACTTCCATCCATTCCATTTGCTTGAGCGTCTTTTCCACGGCTTAATACTAGAGATAAAATGTTATACTTTAACGCTTATAGTTCAGACTAACCGAAACTATTAGAATTTTGAAGTATTATGCAACTGATTTTCAAAATTAGTAGCATTAATTGAAGTATTAATTATATAAAAAAAATAACTGTTATATATGTAGACAGGGGACGGTCTATCGCTCTACCGATGATGATATTATAGTACCGGTAGTAATTAAAGGCTTAAAAATTATTTAATTAAACATCACGAAACGTGATAAATAGATGTCTAGGTTACCTATAGGTGGATAGAATAGAATAATATCATAAAAAATAGAGAATTCAGACAAAATCTATTTATGAGTGTCTTTTTACAGCAAATATTTCTAATAATCAGTCAATTAAAAAATATTATTCGCAAACATCTTCGCAAAATACTAGCTTACATACAAAATGAAATTTTGTATGTAAGCTAGTATTAGCACACAAAATGAGCTAGTATTAGCACACAAACAACAAAAAAATTATAAAACTTGTAACCTCCCCCAAAAATCCCCCAACCCCTTAAACTAGGGGATGGGTGAACTCGAATTTTAATTCAGACACAAACATAAACACAAACACGAACAACGAACAACAATTAACAACGAACAACGAACAACGAACAACGAACAACGAACAACGAACAACGAACAACGAACAACGAACAACGAACAACGAACAACGAACAACGAACAACGAACAACGAACAACGAACAACGAACAACGAACAACGAACAACGAACAACGAACAACGAACAACGAACAACGAACAGCGAACAGCGAACAGCGAACAGCGAACAGCGAACAAACAGCGAACAGCGAACAACGAACAACGAACAACGAACAACGAACAACGAACAGCGAACAGCGAACAGCGAACAGCGAACAGCGAACAGCGAACAGCGAACAGCGAACAGCGAACAGCGAACAGCGAACAGCGAACAGCGAACAGCGAACAGCGAACAGCGAACAGCGAACAGCGAACAGCGAACAGCAAACAGCGAACAGCGAACAGCGAACAACGAATAACAACGAATAATGTGAATGTGAATGTGAATGTGAATGTGAATGTGAATGTGAATGTGAATGTGAATGTGAATGTGAATGTGAATGTGAATGTGAATGTGAATGTGAATGTGAATGTGAATGTGAATGTGAATGTGAATGTGAATGTGAATGTGAATGTGAATGTGAATGTGAATGTGAATGTGAATGTGAATGTGAATGTGAACGTGAACGTGAATGTGAATGTGAATGTGAACATACACAAACACAAACACAAACACGAACACGAAAATGAACAATTAACAGCGAACAGCGAACTCGAATTTTAATTCGGACACAAACACAAACACAAACAACGAACAACGAACAACGAACAACGAACAACGAACAACGACCAACGAACAACGAACAACGAACAACGAACAACGAACAACGAACAACGAACAACGAACAACGAACAACGAACAACGAACAACGAACAGCGAACAGCGAACAGCGAACAGCGAACAAACAGCGAACAGCGAACAACGAACAACGAACAACGAACAACGAACAACGAACAACGAACAACGAACAACGAACAACGAACAACGAACAACAAACAACGAACAGCGGACAGCGAACAGCGAACAGCGAACAGCGAACAGCGAACAGCGAACAGCGAACAGCGAACAGCGAACAACGAATAACAACGAATAATGTGAATGTGAATGTGAATGTGAATGTGAATGTGAATGTGAATGTGAATCTGAATGTGAATGTGAATGTGAATGTGAATGTGAATGTGAATGTGAATGTGAATGTGAATGTGAATGTGAATGTGAATGTGAATGTGAATGTGAATGTGAATGTGAATGTGAATGTGAATGTGAATGTGAATGTGAATGTGAATGTGAATGTGAATGTGAATGTGAATGTGAATGTGAATGTGAATGTGAATGTGAATGTGAATGTGAATGTGAATGTGAATGTGAATGTGAATGTGAATGTGAATCATACACAAACACAAACACAAACACGAACACGAAAATGAACAATTAACAGCGAACAGCGAACTCGAATTTTAATTCGGACACAAACACAAACACAAACAACGAACATCAAACAACGAACAACGAACAACGAACAACGAACAACGAACAACGACCAACGAACAACGAACAACGAACAACGAACAACGAACAACGAACAACGAACAACGAACAACGAACAACGAACAACGAACAACGAATAATGTGAATGTGAATGTGAATGTGAATGTGAATGTGAATGTGAATGTGAATGTGAATGTGAATGTGAATGCTAATGTGAATGTGAATGTGAATGTGAATGTGAATGTGAATGTGAATGCTAATGTGAATGTGAACATACACAAACACAAACACGAACACGAAAATGAACAATTAACAGCGAACAGCGAACTCGAATTTTAATTCGGACACAAACACAAACACGAACAACGAACATCAAACAACGAACAACGAACAACGAACAACGAACAACGAACAACGAACAGCGAACAGCGAACAGCGAACAGCGAACAGCGAACAGCGAACAGCGAACAGCGAACAGCGAACAGCGAACAGCGAACAGCGAACAGCGAACAGCGAACAGCTAACAGCGAACAGCGAACAGCGAACAGCGAACAGCGAACAGCGAACAGCGAACAGCGAACAGCGAACAGCGAACAGCGAACAGCGAACAGCGAACAGCGAACAGCGAACAGCGAACAGCGAACAGCGAACAGCGAACAGCGAACAGCGAACAGCGAACAGCGAACAGCGAACAGCGAACAGCGAACAGCGAACAGCGAACAGCGAACAGCGAACAGCGAAAAGCGAACAGCGAACAGCGAACAGCGAACAGCGAACAGCGAACAGCGAACAGCGAACAGCGAACAGCGAACAGCGAACAGCGAACAGCGAACAGCGAACAGCGAACAGCGAACAGCGAACAGCGAACAGCGAACAGCGAACAGCGAACAGCGAACAGCGAACAGCGAACAGCGAACAGCGAACAGCGAACAACGAATAACAACGAATAATGTGAATGTGAATGTGAATGTGAATGTGAATGTGAATGTGAATGTGAATGTGAATGTGAATGTGAATGTGAATGTGAATGTGAATGTGAATGTGAATGTGAATGTGAATGTGAATGTGAATGTGAATGTGAATGTGAATGTGAATGTGAATGTGAATGTGAATGTGAATGTGAATGTGAATGTGAATGTGAATGTGAATGTGAATGTGAATGTGAATGTGAATGTGAATGTGAATGTGAATGTGAATGTGAATGTGAATGTGAATGTGAATGTGAATGTGAATGTGAATGTGAATGTGAATGTGAATGTGAATGTGAATGTGAATGTGAATGTGAATGTGAATGTGAATGTGAATGTGAATGTGAATGTGAATGTGAATGTGAATGTGAATGTGAATGTGAATGTGAATGTGAATGTGAATGTGAATGTGAATGTGAATGTGAATG
This sequence comes from Colias eurytheme, assembly GCF_061535395.1. Taxonomy (NCBI): domain Eukaryota; kingdom Metazoa; phylum Arthropoda; class Insecta; order Lepidoptera; family Pieridae; genus Colias; species Colias eurytheme. Next base: position 8,115,067 of record NC_142987.1, on the reverse strand, counting down.
TGAATGTGAATGTGAATGTGAATGTGAATGTGAATGTGAATGTGAACATACACAAACACAAACACAAACACGAACACGAAAATGAACAATTAACAGCGAACAGCGAACTCGAATTTTAATCTGACACAAACACAAACACAAACAACGAACAACGAACAACGAACAACGAACAACGACCAACGAACAACGAACAACGAACAACGAACAACGAACAACGAACAACGAACAACGAACAACGAACAACGAACAACGAACAACGAACAACGAACAGCGAACAGCGAACAGCGAACAGCGAACAAACAGCGAACAGCGAACAACGAACAACGAACAACGAACAACGAACAACGAGCAACGAACAACGAACAACGAACAGCGGACAGCGAACAGCGAACAGCGAACAGCGAACAGCGAACAGCGAACAGCGAACAGCGAACAGCGAACAGCGAACAGCGAACAGCGAACAGCGAACAACGAATAACAACGAATAATGTGAATGTGAATGTGAATGTGAATGTGAATGTGAATGTGAATGTGAATGTGAATGTGAATGTGAATGTGAATGTGAATGTGAATGTGAATGTGAATGTGAATGTGAATGTGAATGTGAATGTGAATGTGAATGTGAATGTGAATGTGAATGTGAATGTGAATGTGAATGTGAACATACACAAACACAAACACAAACACGAACACGAAAATGAACAATTAACAGCGAACAGCGAACTCGAATTTTAATTCGGACACAAACACAAACACAAACAACGAACAACGAACAACGAACAACGAACAACGACCAACGAACAACGAACAACGAACAACGAACAACGAACAACGAACAACGAACAACGAACAACGAACAACGAACAACGAACAACGAACAGCGAACAGCGAACAGCGAACAGCGAACAAACAGCGAACAGCGAACAACGAACAACGAACAACGAACAACGAACAACGAGCAACGAACAACGAACAACAAACAACGAACAGCGGACAGCGAACAGCGAACAGCGAACAGCGAACAGCGAACAGCGAACAGCGAACAGCGAACAGCGAACAGCGAACAGCGAACAGCGAACAGCGAACAGCGAACAGCGAACAGCGAACAGCGAACAGCGAACAGCGAACAGCGAACAGCGAACAGCGAACAGCGAACAGCGAACAGCGAACAACGAATAACAACGAATAATGTGAATGTGAATGTGAATGTGAATGTGAATGTGAATGTGAATGTGAATGTGAATGTGAATGTGAATGTGAATGTGAATGTGAATGTGAATGTGAATGTGAATGTGAATGTGAATGTGAATGTGAATGTGAATGTGAATGTGAATGTGAATGTGAATGTGAATGTGAATGTGAATGTGAATGTGAATGTGAATGTGAATGTGAACATACACAAACACAAACACAAACACGAACACGAAAATGAACAATTAACAGCGAACAGCGAACTCGAATTTTAATTCGGACACAAACACAAACACAAACAACGAACATCAAACAACGAACAACGAACAACGAACAACGATCAACGAACAACGACCAACGAACAACGAACAACGAACAACGAACAACGAACAACGAATAATGTGAATGTGAATGTGAATGTGAATGTGAATGTGAATGTGAATATGAACATACACAAACACAAACACAAACACGAACACGAAAACGAACAACGAACAGCGAACAGCGAACAGCGAACTCGAATTTTAATTCGGACACAAACACAAACACAAACACGAACAACGAACATCAAACAACGAACAACGAACAACGAACAACGACAACGAACAACGAACAACGAACAACGAACAACGAACAACGAACAACGAACAACGAACAACGAACAACGAACAACGAACAACGAACAACGAACAACGATAACGAACAACGAACAGCGAACAGCGAACAGCGAACAGCGAACAACGAACAACGAACAACGAAACACGAACAACGAACAACGAACAACGAACAACGAATAATGTGAATGTGAATGTGAATGTGAATGTGAATGTGAATGTGAATGTGAACATACACAAACACAAACACAAACACAAACACGAACAACGAACATCAAACAACGAACAACGAACAACGAACAACGAACAACGAACAACGAAAAACGAACAACGAACAACGAACAACGAACAACGATGAACGAACAACGAACAACGAACAACGAACAACGAACAACGAACAGCGAACAGCGAACAGCGAACAGCGAACAGCGAACAAACAGCGAACAGCGAACAACGAACAACGAACAACGAACAACGAACAACGAACAACGAACAACGAACAGCGAACAGCGAACAGCGAACAGCGAACAGCGAACAGCGAACAGCGAACAGCGAACAGCGAACAGCGAACAGCGAACAGCGAACAGCGAACAGCGAACAGCGAACAGCGAACAGCGAACAGCGAACAGCGAACAGCGAACAGCGAACAGCGAACAAACAGCGAACAACGAACAACGAACAACGAACAACGAACAGCGAACAGCGAACAGCGAACAGCGAACAGCGAACAGCGAACAGCGAACAGCGAACAGCGAACAGCGAACAGCGAACAGCGAACAGCGAACAGCGAACAGCGAACAGCGAACAGCGAACAGCGAACAGCGAACAGCGAACAGCGAACAGCGAACAGCGAACAGCGAACAGCGAACAGCGAACAGCGAACAGCGAACAGCGAACAGCGAACAGCGAACAGCGAACAGCGAACAGCGAACAGCGAACAGCGAACAGCGAACAGCGAACAGCGAACAGCGAACAGCGAACAGCGAACAGCGAACAGCGAACAGCGAACAGCGAACAGCGAACAGCGAACAGCGAACAGCGAACAGCGAACAGCGAACAGCGAACAGCGAACAGCGAACAGCGAACAGCGAACAGCGAACAGCGAACAGCGAACAGCGAACAGCGAACAGCGAACAGCGAACAGCGAACAGCGAACAGCGAACAGCGAACAGCGAACAGCGAACAGCGAACAGCGAACAGCGAACAGCGAACAGCGAACAGCGAACAGCGAACAGCGAACAGCGAACAGCGAACAGCGAACAGCGAACAGCGAACAGCGAACAGCGAACAGCGAACAGCGAACAGCGAACAGCGAACAGCGAACAGCGAACAGCGAACAGCGAACAGCGAACAGCGAACAGCGAACAGCGAACAGCGAACAGCGAACAGCGAACAACGAATCACAACGAATAATGTGAATGTGAATGTGAATGTGAATGTGAATGTGAATGTGAATGTGAATGTGAATGTGAATGTGAATGTGAATGTGAATGTGAATGTGAATGTGAATGTGAATGTGAATGTGAATGTGAATGTGAATGTGAATGTGAATGTGAATGTGAATGTGAATGTGAATGTGAATGTGAATGTGAATGTGAATGTGAATGTGAATGTGAATGTGAATGTGAATGTGAATGTGAATGTGAATGTGAATGTGAATGTGAATGTGAATGTGAATGTGAATGTGAATGTGAATGTGAATGTGAATGTGAATGTGAATGTGAATGTGAATGTGAATGTGAATGTGAATGTGAATGTGAATGTGAATGTGAATGTGAATGTGAATGTGAATGTGAATGTGAATGTGAATGTGAATGTGAATGTGAATGTGAATGTGAATGTGAATGTGAATGTGAATGTGAATGTGAATGTGAATGTGAATGTGAATGTGAATGTGAATGTGAATGTGAATGTGAATGTGAATGTGAATGTGAATGTGAATGTGAATGTGAATGTGAATGTGAATGTGAATGTGAATGTGAATGTGAATGTGAATGTGAATGTGAATGTGAATGTGAATGTGAATGTGAATGTGAATGTGAATGTGAATGTGAATGTGAATGTGAATGTGAATGTGAATGTGAATGTGAATGTGAATGTGAATGTGAATGTGAATGTGAATGTGAATGTGAATGTGAATGTGAATGTGAATGTGAATGTGAACATACACAAACACAAACACAAAAAAAAAATCAAATCAAATATTTTTCATAATTGAATTATTTTTTAAAATTATAAATATTCCTTGTCCTCTATATAATTCTCTTCAACCTAAATCAACAGTTTTTATTAAAATTTGACCTTAATTTAAAAACTTATAATTTAAGGCATAAGTAGATAAATCTGGTAAAAATCATATTATTCTTAAATAATTACTTAATTTATAAGTTATAATAAATTTATTCATAGAAAATAAATTTATTAATCTTATAAAATAACCAAAAAAACTTCGTAATAAAACCACATAAATTACTATTAATTTTAAATTTAAAGGTAAATAAATTATTTAAGGGCAATTAAAAAGTATTCATCTTAATAATCTTCCAGAAATTACTCTTATTAATAATAATATTATTATTCTATTTAATATAATATAATCTTCATAATATAATTGATATAATTATCTTATGAAGAATCTCTTATCAAATTAAATTCATTAATTATTAAATATATTAATAACCGAATTGTATAAAATATAGTTAAACCAGTAGAAAAATAATATAAAAAAAATTAAAATATTCATATTTCTCATTCTAACTATTTCTAAAATTAAATCTTTTGAATAAAATCCAGCTAAAAATGGAATTCCACATAAAGCTAAATTAGAAATATTTATACATATAGAAGTCATAGGAATATAAATTCTTTAACCACCCATATAACGAATATCTTGATTATCATTTAACATATGAATAATTATTCCTGCACATATAAATAATAAAGCTTTAAATATCGCATGAGTTAATAAATGAAAAAATGCTAAATCATAATATCCTATTCTTAAAATTCTTATTATTAAACCCAATTGTCTTAATGTTGATAATGCAATATTTTTTTTAAATCAAATTCATAGTTAGCTGAAACTCCTGCTATAAATATGGTTAAAACAGAAACTAATATTAATATTTTAGAAAAAATAGTACCTTCTAATAAGTTCCTAAAACGAATTAATAAATAAACCCCAGCTGTAACTAAAGTAGAAGAATGTACTAAAGCAGAAACAGGAGTAGGAGCTGCTAAAGCAGCAGGCAATCATGAACTAAAAGGAATTTGTGCTCTTTTAGTTACAGCACCTAAAATAATTAAACTACTAATAATTTGTATAGATAAATCTTTTTTTATAAATTCTAAATAAAAAATATAATTTCAACTTCCATAATTTATTATTCAAGCAATTACTAATAATAGTATTACATCCCCAATTCGATTTGATAAAACTGTTAATATTATTTTAAATTTTGATAATAAATTACTAAACAATATGAAACTAATCCTAAACCATCTCAACCCAAAAAAAAATTCTAATAATATTAGGGCTAATAATTAATAATATTATTGAAAAAACAAATATTAATACTAAATAAATAAAACGATTTAAATTTAATTCTGATCTTATATATCTTTTTCTATAATAAATAACAGAAGAAGAAATTAAAGAAACAAATATTATAAATACTAAAGATATTCAATCAATTAATATCGAAAATACAATATTTACTGAATTAAAAGAAATAATCTCCCATTCTAAAAAAATAATCTTATTATTTATTAAAAAATAAATTATAAAATACTAGGTTTCCGCCCGCGGCTTCACCCGCGCAGTTAGAGAAAAACCCGCATAGTTCCCGTTCCCGTGGGATTTTCGGGATTGCGTCATTTTCCCGGGATAAAAAGTAGCCTATGTCCTTTCTCGGGTATCAAAATATGTGGCTTGGCCGTTCGTTACTACAAGAACTATTGTATAACACAAAAGTAATGAACAGTGAATTAATTTTTCACCTTACGCCGATGTGAATGTAGCGAAATGGCCAAGCCACATAATATTTTGACTAAGGTGTAGAGTTTGTGAAGTTAGGCCTTGTAGAGTTAGGGCGTGTAGTGTTAGAAGCTTGGCTCTACATGAGATCTGATAACTTTTTACAGTGCGAGTCATAGGCTCGTCTTGGCAACATTTTACATGAAAATGTTTTTGGTGGGATTACTTATATTAACAAAAAAGAGAACAAAAGACATTCGAAGTTGTCAGTTATGAAAAATCTACAAATTTTCAGTGACAATCACTCCATCATGGTCCATAAATTCGTTCGGCACTAATCATTCTTTATTGCATCAATTTAAAACTTGATAAAACTTGAATAATTGTCGTTCTTTTATCTCTGCTAATATTAAAAGAATTTGTCCTCCAACGAATAAAATGCTTAAAATTTTCCACTTTTACGTGCATATTTTTCCATAAAGGCTTTCTGTTCGTATTCAGTGGAGCAACCAGGCAAATGCTTTGAAGCTATTTTTTATACATCACTATACGTCTTTCTTAGCCTGTACTCAATTCATTGTGTCTAGGGACGTTAAGTCACTTTATATAGAGAGATTCATTCTAAATATCTAGAGAGTCTAATTTAATATTAAAGCATTTCGGGTAGGTACCTAATAGGCCATTTGTTAGCGGTTGAAAAGAGTAAAATAAATTAAAAAAAATGGTTTTAACGACTCTTAAATTTAACATTCACGTTTTGTTTTCGCTTCGGTGGTATGATAATGTGTTTTTTGTACACCTTCTATAGCGATCTTTTATTGAGATTTTTATCGTCAAGTTATAATTAAATTTAACAACTACCTAGGACTTCAATTTTATGTAACATTTGTTTTTCTCTCTTTGATGTTACCTCGTATTCCCACATTTCATACCAGGTTGCCATGGGGACATCAATGTTTTAAATTAGAACTTCTTTTGTTCGAATGTAATATTATTATAAGTCTGTATACTTAATTATTATTATGAACCGTAAAACCTCATTTGATGAAGCATTCAATTTCACACATATCAAAGCAAATAGAACTGTTTGACGGCAAATTAGTTTGTAATCATGACTGAAACCATACTTGTTGGTTAGGATTAATTGTAGGCTGTGATTGAATCAACTTGTGACATTTCAGAACTTAGCTTCAGATATTGAAACCACTTAAAAGTCATTTATTGAGTTTCACGTACACAACGCGTTGCTTGTGTAATGAGAGTACATAATGAAAGAGTGAGTAATGGAATAGTTTAAAAACCATTAAAAAGACTCAGCATTGAAATAACTACCGATAAAAAGACCAAATTGAAACTAACAGGTCGGTTCTTACTGAAAAAATCACTTAAATCCACACGCTTCCGAGAAAAAGCTTTCAATTTTGATATTTTGTCATACCGCATAAATGTAAGGTCGTAATATATTTTTATTCCCGTTAGTGCCTACTTTAATAGATGATGATTTAATTCTCTCCCCTGAGAGTGATAAAATGGTCTTACCCTGGCGGTTCTATAATAAATACATAATGTGAATTAATGGCCTATTACCTGCTCTTTTCAGATCCACACGTTCGTGCCTCGAATTCCCTGAAATTGTACCTATATAGCGAACAGCGAACAGCGAACAGCGAACAGCGAACAGCGAACAGCGAACAGCGAACAGCGAACAGCGAACAGCGAACAGCGAACAGCGAACAGCGAACAGCGAACAGCGAACAGCGAACAGCGAACAGCGAACAGCGAACAGCGAACAGCGAACAGCGAACAGCGAACAGCGAACAGCGAACAGCGAACAGCGAACAGCGAACAACGAACAACGAACAACGAACAACGAATAATGTGAATGTGAATGTGAATGTGAATGTGAATGTGAATGTGAATGTGAATGTGAATGTGAATGTGAATGTGAATGTGAATGTGAATGTGAATGTGAACATACACAAACACAAACACGAACACGAAAATGAACAATTAACAGCGAACAGCGAACTCGAATTTTAATTCGGACACAAACACAAACACGAACAACGAACATCAAACAACGAACAACGAACAACGAACAACGAACAACGAACAGCGAACAGCGAACAGCGAACAACGAACAGCGAACAGCGAACAGCGAACAGCGAACAGCGAACAGCGAACAGCGAACAGCGAACAGCGAACAGCGAACAGCGAACAGCGAACAGCGAACAGCGAACAGCGAACAGCGAACAGCGAACAGCGAACAGCGAACAGCGAACAGCGAACAGCGAACAGCGAACAGCGAACAGCGAACAGCGAACAGCGAACAGCGAACAGCGAACAGCGAACAGCGAACAGCGAACAGCGAACAGCGAACAGCGAACAGCGAACAGCGAACAGCGAACAACGAATAACAACGAATAATGTGAATGTGAATGTGAATGTGAATGTGAATGTGAATGTGAATGTGAATGTGAATGTGAATGTGAATGTGAATGTGAATGTGAATGTGAATGTGAATGTGAATGTGAATGTGAATGTGAATGTGAATGTGAATGTGAATGTGAATGTGAATGTGAATGTGAATGTGAATGTGAATGTGAATGTGAATGTGAATGTGAATGTGAATGTGAATGTGAATGTGAATGTGAATGTGAATGTGAATGTGAATGTGAATGTGAATGTGAATGTGAATGTGAATGTGAATGTGAATGTGAATGTGAATGTGAATGTGAATGTGAATGTGAATGTGAATGTGAATGTGAATGTGAATGTGAATGTGAATGTGAATGTGAATGTGAATGTGAATGTGAATGTGAATGTGAATGTGAATGTGAATGTGAATGTGAATGTGAATGTGAATGTGAATGTGAATGTGAATGTGAATGTGAATGTGAATGTGAATGTGAATGTGAATGTGAATGTGAATGTGAATGTGAATGTGAATGTGAATGTGAATGTGAATGTGAATGTGAATGTGAATGTGAATGTGAATGTGAATGTGAATGTGAATGTGAATGTGAATGTGAATGTGAATGTGAATGTGAATGTGAATGTGAACATACACAAACACAAACACCAACACGAACAACGAATAACGAACAACGAACAACGAACAACGAACAACGAACAACGAACAACGAACAACGAACAACGAACAACGAACAATGAACAACGAACAACGAACAACGAACAACGAACAACGAACAACGAACAACGAAGAACGAACAACGAACAACGAACAACAAACAACGAACAGCGAACAGCGAACTCGAATTTTAATTCGGACACAAACACAAACACAAACACGAACAACGAACAACGAACAACGAACAACGAACAACGGACAACGGACAACGGACAACGGACAACGGACAACGGACAACGGACAGCGGACAGCGGACAGCGGACAGCGAGCAGCGAGCAGCGAACAGCGAACAGCGAACAGCGAACAGCGAACAGCGAACAGCGAACAGCGAACAGCGAACAGCGAACAGCGAACAGCGAACAGCGAACAGCGAACAGCGAACAGCGAACAGCGAACAGCGAACAGCGAACAGCGAACAGCGAACAGCGAACAGCGAACAGCGAACAGCGAACAGCGAACAGCGAACAGCGAACAGCGAACAGCGAACAGCGAACAGCGAACAGCGAACAGCGAACAGCGAACAGCGAACAGCGAACAGCGAACAGCGAACAGCGAACAGCGAACAGCGAACAGCGAACAGCGAACAGCGAACAGCGAACAGCGAACAGCGAACAGCGAACAGCGAACAGCGAACAGCGAACAGCGAACAGCGAACAGCGAACAGCGAACAGCGAACAGCGAACAGCGAACAGCGAACAGCGAACAGCGAACAGCGAACAGCGAACAGCGAACAACGAACAACGAACAACGAACAACGAATAATGTGAATGTGAATATGAATGTGAATGTGAATGTGAATGTGAATGTGAATGTGAATGTGAACATACACAAACACAAACACGAACACGAAAATGAACAATTAACAGCGAACAGCGAACTCGAATTTTAATTCGGACACAAACACAAACACGAACAACGAACATCAAACAACGAACAACGAACAACGAACAACGAACAACGAACAGCGAACAGCGAACAGCGAACAACGAACAGCGAACAGCGAACAGCGAACAGCGAACAGCGAACAGCGAACAGCGAACAGCGAACAGCGAACAGCGAACAGCGAACAGCGAACAGCGAACAGCGAACAGCGAACAGCGAACAGCGAACAGCGAACAGCGAACAGCGAACAGCGAACAGCGAACAGCGAACAGCGAACAGCGAACAGCGAACAGCGAACAGCGAACAGCGAACAGCGAACAGCGAACAGCGAACAGCGAACAGCGAACAGCGAACAGCGAACAGCGAACAGCGAACAGCGAACAGCGAACAGCGAACAGCGAACAGCGAACAACGAATAACAACGAATAATGTGAATGTGAATGTGAATGTGAATGTGAATGTGAATGTGAATGTGAATGTGAATGTGAATGTGAATGTGAATGTGAATGTGAATGTGAATGTGAATGTGAATGTGAATGTGAATGTGAATGTGAATGTGAATGTGAATGTGAATGTGAATGTGAATGTGAATGTGAATGTGAATGTGAATGTGAATGTGAATGTGAATGTGAATGTGAATGTGAATGTGAATGTGAATGTGAATGTGAATGTGAATGTGAATGTGAATGTGAATGTGAATGTGAATGTGAATGTGAATGTGAATGTGAATGTGAATGTGAATGTGAATGTGAATGTGAATGTGAATGTGAATGTGAATGTGAATGTGAATGTGAATGTGAATGTGAATGTGAATGTGAATGTGAATGTGAATGTGAATGTGAATGTGAATGTGAATGTGAATGTGAATGTGAATGTGAATGTGAATGTGAATGTGAATGTGAATGTGAATGTGAATGTGAATGTGAATGTGAATGTGAATGTGAATGTGAATGTGAATGTGAATGTGAATGTGAATGTGAATGTGAATGTGAATGTGAATGTGAATGTGAACATACACAAACACAAACACCAACACGAACAACGAATAACGAACAACGAACAACGAACAACGAACAACGAACAACGAACAACGAACAACGAACAACGAACAACGAACAATGAACAACGAACAACGAACAACGAACAACGAACAACGAACAACGAACAACGAACAACGAACAACGAACAACGAACAACAAACAACGAACAGCGAACAGCGAACTCGAATTTTAATTCGGACACAAACACAAACACAAACACGAACAACGAACAACGAACAACGAACAACGAACAACGGACAACGGACAACGGACAACGGACAACGGACAACGGACAACGGACAGCGGACAGCGGACAGCGGACAGCGAGCAGCGAGCAGCGAACAGCGAACAGCGAACAGCGAACAGCGAACAGCGAACAGCGAACAGCGAACAGCGAACAGCGAACAGCGAACAGCGAACAGCGAACAGCGAACAGCGAACAGCGAACAGCGAACAGCGAACAGCGAACAGCGAACAGCGAACAGCGAACAGCGAACAGCGAACAGCGAACAGCGAACAGCGAACAGCGAACAGCGAACAGCGAACAGCGAACAGCGAACAGCGAACAGCGAACAGCGAACAGCGAACAGCGAACAGCGAACAGCGAACAGCGAACAGCGAACAGCGAACAGCGAACAGCGAACAGCGAACAGCGAACAGCGAACAGCGAACAGCGAACAGCGAACAGCGAACAGCGAACAGCGAACAGCGAACAGCGAACAGCGAACAGCGAACAGCGAACAGCGAACAGCGAACAGCGAACAGCGAACAGCGAACAGCGAACAGCGAACAGCGAACAGCGAACAGCGAACAGCGAACAGCGAACAGCGAACAGCGAACAGCGAACAGCGAACAGCGAACAGCGAACAGCGAACAGCGAACAGCGAACAGCGAACAGCGAACAGCGAACAGCGAACAGCGAACAGCGAACAGCGAACAGCGAACAGCGAACAGCGAACAGCGAACAGCGAACAGCGAACAGCGAACAGCGAACAGCGAACAGCGAACAGCGAACAGCGAACAGCGAACAGCGAACAGCGAACAGCGAACAGCGAACAGCGAACAGCGAACAGCGAACAGCGAACAGCGAACAACGAATAACAACGAATAATGTGAATGTGAATGTGAATGTGAATGTGAATGTGAATGTGAATGTGAATGTGAATGTGAATGTGAATGTGAATGTGAATGTGAATGTGAATGTGAATGTGAATGTGAATGTGAATGTGAATGTGAATGTGAATGTGAATGTGAATGTGAATGTGAATGTGAATGTGAATGTGAATGTGAATGTGAATGTGAATGTGAATGTGAATGTGAATGTGAACATACACAAACACAAACACAAAAAAAAATCAAATCAAATATTTTTCATAATTGAATTATTTTTTAAAATTATAAATATTCCTTGTCCTCTATATAATTCTCTTCAACCTAAATCAACAGTTTTTATTAAAATTTGACCTTAATTTAAAAACTTATAATTTAAGGCATAAGTAGATAAATCTGGTAAAAATCATATTATTCTTAAATAATTACTTAATTTATAAGTTATAATAAATTTATTCATAGAAAATAAATTTATTAATCTTATAAAATAACCAAAAAAACTTCGTAATAAAACCACATAAATTACTATTAATTTTAAATTTAAAGGTAAATAAATTATTTAAGGGCAATTAAAAAGTATTCATCTTAATAATCTTCCAGAAATTACTCTTATTAATAATAATATTATTATTCTATTTAATATAATATAATCTTCATAATATAATTGATATAATTATCTTATGAAGAATCTCTTATCAAATTAAATTCATTAATTATTAAATATATTAATAACCGAATTGTATAAAATATAGTTAAACCAGTAGAAAAATAATATAAAAAAAAATTAAAATATTCATATTTCTCATTCTAACTATTTCTAAAATTAAATCTTTTGAATAAAATCCAGCTAAAAATGGAATTCCACATAAAGCTAAATTAGAAATATTTATACATATAGAAGTCATAGGAATATAAATTCTTAAACCACCCATATAACGAATATCTTGATTATCATTTAATATATGAATAATTATTCCTGCACATATAAATAATAAAGCTTTAAATATCGCATGAGTTAATAAATGAAAAAATGCTAAATCATAATATCCTATTCTTAAAATTCTTATTATTAAACCCAATTGTCTTAATGTTGATAATGCAATAATTTTTTTTTAATCAAATTCATAGTTAGCTGAAACTCCTGCTATAAATATGGTTAAAAGATAAACTAATATTAATATTTTAGAAAAAATAGTACCTTCTAATAAGTTCCTAAAACGAATTAATAAATAAACCCAGCTGTAACTAAAGTAGAAGAATGTACTAAAGCAGAAACAGGAGTAGGAGCTGCTAAAGCAGCAGGCAATCATGAACTAAAAGGAATTTGTGCTCTTTTAGTTACAGCACCTAAAATAATTAAACTACTAATAATTTGTATAGATAAATCTTTTTTTATAAATTCTAAATAAAAAATATAATTTCAACTTCCATAATTTATTATTCAAGCAATTACTAATAATAGTATTACATCCCCAATTCGATTTGATAAAACTGTTAATATTATTTTAAATTTTGATAATAAATTACTAAACAATATGAAACTAATCCTAAACCATCTCAACCCAAAAAAAATTCTAATAATATTAGGGCTAATAATTAATAATATTATTGAAAAAACAAATATTAATACTAAATAAATAAAACGATTTAAATTTAATTCTGATCTTATATATCTTTTTCTATAATAAATAACAGAAGAAGAAATTAAAGAAACAAATATTATAAATACTAAAGATATTCAATCAATTAATATCGAAAATACAATATTTACTGAATTAAAAGAAATAATCTCCCATTCTAAAAAAATAATCTTATTATTTATTAAAAAATAAATTATAAAATACTAGGTTTCCGCCCGCGGCTTCACCCGCGCAGTTAGAGAAAAACCCGCATAGTTCCCGTTCCCGTGGGATTTTCGGGATTGCGTCATTTTCCCGGGATAAAAAGTAGCCTATGTCCTTTCTCGGGTATCAAAATATGTGGCTTGGCCGTTCGTTACTACAAGAACTATTGTATAACACAAAAGTAATGAACAGTGAATTAATTTTTCACCTTACGCATCGGCGTATCATTCACATCGGTGAATGTAGCGAAATGGCCAAGCCACATAATATTTTGACTAAGGTGTAGAGTTTGTGAAGTTAGGCCTTGTAGAGTTAGGGCGTGTAGTGTTAGAAGCTTGGCTCTACATGAGATCTGATAACTTTTTGACAGTGCGAGTCATAGGCTCGTCTTGGCAACATTTTACATGAAAATGTTTTTGGTGGGATTACTTATATTAACAAAAAAGAGAACAAAAGACATTCGAAGTTGTCAGTTATGAAAAATCTACAAATTTTCAGTGACAATCACTCCATCATGGTCCATAAATTCGTTCGGCACTAATCATTCTTTATTGCATCAATTTAAAACTTGATAAAACTTGAATAATTGTCGTTCTTTTATCTCTGCTAATATTAAAAGAATTTGTCCTCCAACGAATAAAATGCTTAAAATTTTCCACTTTTACGTGCATATTTTTCCATAAAGGCTTTCTGTTCGTATTCAGTGGAGCAACCAGGCAAATGCTTTGAAGCTATTTTTTATACATCACTATACGTCTTTCTTAGCCTGTACTCAATTCATTGTGTCTAGGGACGTTAAGTCACTTTATATAGAGAGATTCATTCTAAATATCTAGAGAGTCTAATTTAATATTAAAGCATTTCGGGTAGGTACCTAATAGGCCATTTGTTAGCGGTTGAAAAGAGTAAAATAAATTAAAAAAAATGGTTTTAGCGACTCTTAAATTTAACATTCACGTTTTGTTTTCGCTTCGGTGGTATGATAATGTGTTTTTTGTACACCTTCTATAGCGATCTTTTATTGAGATTTTTATCGTCAAGTTATAATTAAATTTAACAACTACCTAGGACTTCAATTTTATGTAACATTTGTTTTTCTCTCTTTGATGTTACCTCGTATTCCCACATTTCATACCAGGTTGCCATGGGGACATCAATGTTTTAAATTAGAACTTCTTTTGTTCGAATGTAATATTATTATAAGTCTGTATACTTAATTATTATTATGAACCGTAAAACCTCATTTGATGAAGCATTCAATTTCACACATATCAAAGCAAATAGAACTGTTTGACGGCAAATTAGTTTGTAATCATGACTGAAACCATACTTGTTGGTTAGGATTAATTGTAGGCTGTGATTGAATCAACTTGTGACATTTCAGAACTTAGCTTCAGATATTGAAACCACTTAAAAGTCATTTATTGAGTTTCACGTACACAACGCGTTGCTTGTGTAATGAGAGTACATAATGAAAGAGTGAGTAATGGAATAGTTTAAAAACCATTAAAAAGACTCAGCATTGAAATAACTACCGATAAAAAGACCAAATTGAAACTAACAGGTCGGTTCTTACTGAAAAAATCACTTAAATCCACACGCTTCCGAGAAAAAGCTTTCAATTTTGATATTTTGTCATACCGCATAAATGTAAGGTCGTAATATATTTTTATTCCCGTTAGTGCCTACTTTAATAGATGATGATTTAATTCTCTCCCCTGAGAGTGATAAAATGGTCTTACCCTGGCGGTTCTATAATAAATACATAATGTGAATTAATGGCCTATTACCTGCTCTTTTCAGATCCACACGTTCGTGCCTCGAATTCCCTGAAATTGTACCTATATAGCGAACAGCGAACAGCGAACAGCGAACAGCGAACAGCGAACAGCGAACAGCGAACAGCGAACAGCGAACAGCGAACAGCGAACAGCGAACAGCGAACAGCGAACAGCGAACAGCGAACAGCGAACAGCGAACAGCGAACAGCGAACAGCGAACAGCGAACAGCGAACAGCGAACAGCGAACAGCGAACAGCGAACAGCGAACAGCGAACAGCGAACAGCGAACAGCGAACAGCGAACAACGAACAACGAACAACGAACAACGAATAATGTGAATGTGAATGTGAATGTGAATGTGAATGTGAATGTGAATGTGAACATACACAAACACAAACACGAACACGAAAATGAACAATTAACAGCGAACAGCGAACTCGAATTTTAATTCGGACACAAACACAAACACGAACAACGAACATCAAACAACGAACAACGAACAACGAACAACGAACAACGAACAACGAACAACGAACAACGAACAGCGAACAGCGAACAACGAACAGCGAACAGCGAACAGCGAACAGCGAACAGCGAACAGCGAACAGCGAACAGCGAACAGCGAACAGCGAAAAGCGAACAGCGAACAGCGAACAGCGAACAGCGAACAGCGAACAGCGAACAGCGAACAGCGAACAGCGAACAGCGAACAGCGAACAGCGAACAGCGAACAGCGAACAGCGAACAGCGAACAGCGAACAGCGAACAGCGAACAGCGAACAGCGAACAGCGAACAGCGAACAGCGAACAGCGAACAGCGAACAGCGAACAGCGAACAGCGAACAGCGAACAGCGAACAGCGAACAGCGGACAGCGGACAGCGAACAGCGAACAACGAATAACAACGAATAATGTAAATGTGAATGTGAATGTGAATGTGAATGTGAATGTGAATGTGAATGTGAATGTGAATGTGAATGTGAATGTGAATGTGAATGTGAATGTGAATGTGAATGTGAATGTGAATGTGAATGTGAATGTGAATGTGAATGTGAATGTGAATGTGAATGTGAATGTGAATGTGAATGTGAATGTGAATGTGAATGTGAATGTGAATGTGAATGTGAATGTGAATGTGAATGTGAATGTGAATGTGAATGTGAATGTGAATGTGAATGTGAATGTGAATGTGAATGTGAATGTGAATGTGAATGTGAATGTGAATGTGAATGTGAATGTGAATGTGAATGTGAATGTGAATGTGAATGTGAATGTGAATGTGAATGTGAATGTGAATGTGAATGTGAATGTGAATGTGAATGTGAATGTGAATGTGAATGTGAATGTGAATGTGAATGTGAATGTGAATGTGAATGTGAATGTGAATGTGAATGTGAATGTGAATGTGAATGTGAATGTGAATGTGAATGTGAATGTGAATGTGAATGTGAATGTGAATGTGAATGTGAATGTGAATGTGAATGTGAATGTGAATGTGAATGTGAATGTGAATGTGAATGTGAATGTGAATGTGAATGTGAATGTGAACATACACAAACACAAACACCAACACGAACAACGAACAACGAACAACGAACAACGAACAACGAACAACGAACAACGAACAACGAACAATGAACAACGAACAACGAACAACGAACAACGAAGAACGAACAACGAACAACGAACAACAAACAACGAACAGCGAACAGCGAACAGCGAACAGCGAACAGCGAACAGCGAACAGCGAACAGCGAACAGCGAACAGCGAACAGCGAACAGCGAACAGCGAACAGCGAACAGCGAACAGCGAACAACGAACAACGAACAACGAACAACGAATAATGTGAATGTGAATGTGAATGTGAATGTGAATGTGAATGTGAATGTGAATGTGAATGTGAATGTGAATGTGAACATACACAAACACAAACACGAACACGAAAATGAACAATTAACAGCGAACAGCGAACTCGAATTTTAATTCGGACACAAACACAAACACGAACAACGAACATCAAACAACGAACAACGAACAACGAACAACGAACAACGAACAGCGAACAGCGAACAGCGAACAACGAACAGCGAACAGCGAACAGCGAACAGCGAACAGCGAACAGCGAACAGCGAACAGCGAACAGCGAACAGCGAACAGCGAACAGCGAACAGCGAACAGCGAACAGCGAACAGCGAACAGCGAACAGCGAACAGCGAACAGCGAACAGCGAACAGCGAACAGCGAACAGCGAACAGCGAACAGCGAACAGCGAACAGCGAACAGCGAACAGCGAACAGCGAACAGCGAACAGCGAACAGCGAACAGCGAACAGCGAACAGCGAACAGCGAACAGCGAACAGCGAACAGCGAACAGCGAACAACGAATAACAACGAATAATGTGAATGTGAATGTGAATGTGAATGTGAATGTGAATGTGAATGTGAATGTGAATGTGAATGTGAATGTGAATGTGAATGTGAATGTGAATGTGAATGTGAATGTGAATGTGAATGTGAATGTGAATGTGAATGTGAATGTGAATGTGAATGTGAATGTGAATGTGAATGTGAATGTGAATGTGAATGTGAATGTGAATGTGAATGTGAATGTGAATGTGAATGTGAATGTGAATGTGAATGTGAATGTGAATGTGAATGTGAATGTGAATGTGAATGTGAATGTGAATGTGAATGTGAATGTGAATGTGAATGTGAATGTGAATGTGAATGTGAATGTGAATGTGAATGTGAATGTGAATGTGAATGTGAATGTGAATGTGAATGTGAATGTGAATGTGAATGTGAATGTGAATGTGAATGTGAATGTGAATGTGAATGTGAATGTGAATGTGAATGTGAATGTGAATGTGAATGTGAATGTGAACATACACAAACACAAACACCAACACGAACAACGAACAACAAACAACGAACAACGAACAACGAACAACGAACAACGAACAACGAACAATGAACAACGAACAACGAACAACGAACAACGAAGAACGAACAACGAACAACGAACAACAAACAACGAACAGCGAACAGCGAACAGCGAACAGCGAACAGCGAACAGCGAACAGCGAACAGCGAACAGCGAACAGCGAACAGCGAACAGCGAACAGCGAACAGCGAACAGCGAACAGCGAACAACGAACAACGAACAACGAACAACGAATAATGTGAATGTGAATGTGAATGTGAATGTGAATGTGAATGTGAATGTGAATGTGAATGTGAATGTGAATGTGAACATACACAAACACAAACACGAACACGAAAATGAACAATTAACAGCGAACAGCGAACTCGAATTTTAATTCGGACACAAACACAAACACGAACAACGAACGAACATCAAACAACGAACAACGAACAACGAACAACGAACAACGAACAGCGAACAGCGAACAGCGAACAACGAACAGCGAACAGCGAACAGCGAACAGCGAACAGCGAACAGCGAACAGCGAACAGCGAACAGCGAACAGCGAACAGCGAACAGCGAACAGCGAACAGCGAACAGCGAACAGCGAACAGCGAACAGCGAACAGCGAACAGCGAACAGCGAACAGCGAACAGCGAACAGCGAACAGCGAACAGCGAACAGCGAACAGCGAACAGCGAACAGCGAACAGCGAACAGCGAACAGCGAACAGCGAACAGCGAACAGCGAACAGCGAACAACGAATAACAACGAATAATGTGAATGTGAATGTGAATGTGAATGTGAATGTGAATGTGAATGTGAATGTGAATGTGAATGTGAATGTGAATGTGAATGTGAATGTGAATGTGAATGTGAATGTGAATGTGAATGTGAATGTGAATGTGAATGTGAATGTGAATGTGAATGTGAATGTGAATGTGAATGTGAATGTGAATGTGAATGTGAATGTGAATGTGAATGTGAATGTGAATGTGAATGTGAATGTGAATGTGAATGTGAATGTGAATGTGAATGTGAATGTGAATGTGAATGTGAATGTGAATGTGAATGTGAATGTGAATGTGAATGTGAATGTGAATGTGAATGTGAATGTGAATGTGAATGTGAATGTGAATGTGAATGTGAATGTGAATGTGAATGTGAATGTGAATGTGAATGTGAATGTGAATGTGAATGTGAATGTGAATGTGAATGTGAATGTGAATGTGAATGTGAATGTGAATGTGAATGTGAATGTGAATGTGAATGTGAATGTGAATGTGAATGTGAATGTGAATGTGAATGTGAATGTGAATGTGAATGTGAATGTGAATGTGAATGTGAATGTGAATGTGAATGTGAATGTGAATGTGAATGTGAATGTGAATGTGAATGTGAATGTGAATGTGAATGTGAATGTGAATGTGAATGTGAATGTGAATGTGAATGTGAATGTGAATGTGAATGTGAATGTGAATGTGAATGTGAATGTGAATGTGAATGTGAATGTGAATGTGAATGTGAATGTGAATGTGAATGTGAATGTGAATGTGAATGTGAATGTGAATGTGAATGTGAATGTGAATGTGAATGTGAATGTGAATGTGAATGTGAATGTGAATGTGAATGTGAATGTGAATGTGAATGTGAATGTGAATGTGAATGTGAATGTGAATGTGAATGTGAATGTGAATGTGAATGTGAATGTGAATGTGAATGTGAATGTGAATGTGAATGTGAATGTGAATGTGAATGTGAATGTGAATGTGAACATACACAAACACAAACACCAACACGAACAACGAACAACGAACAACGAACAACGAACAACGAACAACGAACAACGAACAACGAACAACGAACAACGAACAACGAACAACGAACAACGAACAACGAACAACAAACAACGAACAACGAACAACGAACAACGAAGAACGAACAACGAACAACGAACAACAAACAACGAACAGCGAACAGCGAACTCGAATTTTAATTCGGACACAAACACAAACACAAACACGAACAACGAACAACGAACAACGAACAACGGACAACGGACAGCGAACAGCGAACAGCGAACAGCGAACAGCGAACAGCGAACAGCGAACAGCGAACAGCGAGCAGCGAACAGCGAACAGCGAACAGCGAACAGCGAACAGCGAACAGCGAACAGCGAACAGCGAACAGCGAACAGCGAACAGCGAACAGCGAACAGCTAACAGCGAACAGCGAACAGCGAACAGCGAACAGCGAACAGCGAACAGCGAACAGCGAACAGCGAACAGCGAACAACGAATAACAACGAATAATGTGAATGTGAATGTGAATGTGAATGTGAATGTGAATGTGAATGTGAATGTGAATGTGAATGTGAATGTGAATGTGAATGTGAATGTGAATGTGAATGTGAATGTGAATGTGAATGTGAATGTGAATGTGAATGTGAATGTGAATGTGAATGTGAATGTGAATGTGAATGTGAATGTGAATGTGAATGTGAATGTGAATGTGAATGTGAATGTGAATGTGAATGTGAATGTGAATGTGAATGTGAATGTGAATGTGAATGTGAATGTGAATGTGAATGTGAATGTGAATGTGAATGTGAATGTGAATGTGAATGTGAATGTGAATGTGAATGTGAATGTGAATGTGAATGTGAATGTGAATGTGAATGTGAATGTGAATGTGAATGTGAATGTGAATGTGAATGTGAATGTGAATGTGAATGTGAATGTGAATGTGAACATACACAAACACAAACACAAAAAAAAAATCAAATCAAATATTTTTCATAATTGAATTATTTTTTAAAATTATAAATATTCCTTGTCCTCTATATAATTCTCTTCAACCTAAATCAACAGTTTTTATTAAAATTTGACCTTAATTTAAAAACTTATAATTTAAGGCATAAGTAGATAAATCTGGTAAAAATCATATTATTCTTAAATAATTACTTAATTTATAAGTTATAATAAATTTATTCATAGAAAATAAATTTATTAATCTTATAAAATAACCAAAAAAACTTCGTAATAAAACCACATAAATTACTATTAATTTTAAATTTAAAGGTAAATAAATTATTTAAGGGCAATTAAAAAGTATTCATCTTAATAATCTTCCAGAAATTACTCTTATTAATAATAATATTATTATTCTATTTAATATAATATAATCTTCATAATATAATTGATATAATTATCTTATGAAGAATCTCTTATCAAATTAAATTCATTAATTATTAAATATATTAATAACCGAATTGTATAAAATATAGTTAAACCAGTAGAAAAATAATATAAAAAAAAATTAAAATATTCATATTTCTCATTCTAACTATTTCTAAAATTAAATCTTTTGAATAAAATCCAGCTAAAAATGGAATTCCACATAAAGCTAAATTAGAAATATTTATACATATAGAAGTCATAGGAATATAAATTCTTAAACCACCCATATAACGAATATCTTGATTATCATTTAATATATGAATAATTATTCCTGCACATATAAATAATAAAGCTTTAAATATCGCATGAGTTAATAAATGAAAAAATGCTAAATCATAATATCCTATTCTTAAAATTCTTATTATTAAACCCAATTGTCTTAATGTTGATAATGCAATAATTTTTTTTAAATCAAATTCATAGTTAGCTGAAACTCCTGCTATAAATATGGTTAAAAGAGAAACTAATATTAATATTTTAGAAAAAATAGTACCTTCTAATAAGTTTCTAAAACGAATTAATAAATAAACCCCAGCTGTAACTAAAGTAGAAGAATGTACTAAAGCAGAAACAGGAGTAGGAGCTGCTAAAGCAGCAGGCAATCATGAACTAAAAGGAATTTATGCTCTTTTAGTTACAGCACCTAAAATAATTAAACTACTAATAATTTGTATAGATAAATCTTTTTTTATAAATTCTAAATAAAAAATATAATTTCAACTTCCATAATTTATTATTCAAGCAATTACTATTAGTAGTAATACATCCCCAATTCGATTTGATAAAACTGTTAATATTATTTTAAATTTTGATAATAAATTACTAAACAATATGAAACTAATCCTAAACCATCTCAACCTAAAAAAATTCTAATAATATTAGGGCTAATAATTAATAATATTATTGAAAAAACAAATATTAATACTAAATAAATAAAACGATTTAAATTTAATTCTGATCTTATAGACTAGAGTAGATAATTTTTGAAACAAAACAAAATCGCAGTCGGATGAAACCCATTAGAAAAGGAGGGGAATATGATAAAAATGTAAGGAAAAATAAATTACGGTCAATCCGAGTTCGGGAAGTGGGAGGGGGGAGCTTTTAAGAGAAAAAAATGGTCTCTCTCGATTTCCGACAAAACTACAAGTCCTACGGAAAAAAATTCAATGGCAAAGTTGTAGGTAATAAAAGGATCTACAACTTTTGTATTAACAATTTTTTCACATAACCTCAAAACTTAGGTGAAAAATTCAAATAACCAAGTTTTTGGTTTTTTATTTTTATCTACTTCAAAATTTATTGTTTTTCTACCAAATTTGGTGAAAACTTACTTTATTATGTCCCAAATACACTGTAATTTATTTGATTGAAAATATTTATTTTTTCGCCTTATTTTGAATTAATACCAAAAAAACAACCTAATTTTCAAACGAAAAGTCACCCGTCAAAATATCAGCTTTTTTCAAAAACTTGGGGTGCCTTTTATTCATTGAAATCTCTACTTTCATATGGTGTAAAAAAAAACAAACACCACCATAGTAAATGTTCTCAGGAAATGCATACAAATAGTGTGAAAATTAGCTTTTACTAAATCAGGCACACTTCTCGAACTACCTGAAATGTTTTTATCGACATCAATTTGCTTTTGAATATGCTGTAAAATATTAAACTTAGAACAGATAATTATTTTTCTTTTGAAATATTACCGAAAAGCCGATACAAGAGAAGATATAGAGTTCGAGAAGTGTGCCTGATTTAGTAAAAGCTCATTATCACACTGTTTGTATGCATTTCCTGAGAACATTTACTATGGTGGTGTTTATTTTTTGTACACCATATGAAAGTAGAGATTTCAACGAATAAAAGGCATCCCCAGTTTTTGAAAAAAGCTGATATTTTGACGGGTGACTTTTCGATTGAATATTAGGTTGTTTTTTTGGTATTCATTCAAAATAAGGCGAAAAAATAAATATTTTCAATCAAATAAATTACAGTGTATTTGGGACATAATAAAGTAAGTTTCCACCAAATTTCGTAGAAAAACAATAAATTTTGAAGTAGATAAAAATAAAAGACCAAAAACTTGGTTTTTTGAATTTTTCACCTAAATTTTGAGGTTATGTGAAAAAATAGTTAATACAAAAGTTGTAGAACTTTTAATTACCTACAACTTTGCCATTGAACTTTTTTCTGTAGGACTTGTAGTTTTGTCGGAAATCGACAGAAACCATTTTTTTCTCTTAAAAGCTCCCCCCTCCCACTTCCCGAACTCGGATTGACCGTAATTTATTTTTCCTTTTATTTTCATCATATTCCCCTCCTTTTCTAATGGGTTTCATCCGACTGCGATTTTTTTTATCTTTTCATTATTTTTAAAGGCTTCTACCCCAGTCTATTATATATCTTTTTCTATAATAAATAACAGAAGAAGAAATTAAAGAAACAAATACTATAAATACTAAAGATATTCAATCAATTAATATCGAAAATACAATATTTACTGAATTAAAAGAAATAATCTCCCATTCTAAAAAAATAATCTTATTATTTATTAAAAAATAAATTATAAAATACTAGGTTTCCGCCCGCGGCTTCACCCGCGCAGTTAAAGAAAAACCCGCATAGTTCCCGTTCCCGTGGGATTTCCGGGATTGCGTCATTTTCCCGGGATAAAAAGTAGCCTATGTCCTTTCTCGGGTATCAAAATATGTGGCTTGGCCGTTCGTTACTACAAGAACTATTGTATAACACAAAAGTAATGAACAGTGAATTAATTTTTCACCTTACGCCGATGTGAATGTAGCGAAATGGCCAAGCCACATATTTTGACTAAGGTGTAGAGTTTGTGAAGTTAGGCCTTGTAGAGTTAGGGCGTGTAGTGTTAGAAGCTTGGCTCTACATGAGATCTGATAACTTTTTGACAGTGCGAGTCATAGGCTCGTCTTGGCAACATTTTAAATGAAAATTTTTTTGGTGGGATTATATTAACAAAAAGAGAACAAAAGACATTCGAAGTTGTCAGTTATGAAAAATCTACAAATTTTCAGTGACAATCACTCCATCATGGTCCATAAATTCGTTCGGCACTAATCATTCTTTATTGCATCAATTTAAAACTTGATAAAACTTGAATAATTGTCGTTCTTTTATCTCTGCTAATATTAAAAGAATTTGTCCTCCAACGAATAAAATGCTTAAAATTTTCCACTTTTACGTGCATATTTTTCCATAAAGGCTTTCTGTTCGTATTCAGTGGAGCAACCAGGCAAATGCTTTGAAGCTATTTTTTATACATCACTATAGTACGTCTTTCTTAGCCTGTACTCAATTCATTGTGTCTAGGGACGTTAAGTCACTTTATATAGAGAGATTCATTCTAAATATCTAGAGAGTCTAATTTAATATTAAAGCATTTCGGGTAGGTACCTAATAGGCCATTTGTTAGCGGTTGAAAAGAGTAAAATAAATTAAAAAAATGGTTTTAAGGTGATGAATTAATTTTTCTAACATTTACGGCCCTTTTCAAACCTTCGTAATTTTTATATTATTAAAGTTGTCGTGATGAAAATTCTTGACAAGAAAGTTCAATAGTAACACAATACGTCTACCGTTTTAGAAACATGATTCCATGATATTTTCTCTTAAACGACTCTTAAATTTAACATTCACGTTTTGTTTTAGCTTCGGTGGTATGATAATGTGTTTTTTGTACACCTTCTATAGCGATCTTTTATTGAGATTTTTATCGTCAAGTTATAATTAAATTTAACAACTACCTTGGACTTCAATTTTATGTAACATTTGTTTTTCTCTCTTTGAAGTTACCTCGTATTCCCACATTTCATACCAGGTTGCCATGGAGACATCAATGTTTTAAATTAGAACTTCTTTTGTTCGAATGTAATATTATTATAAGTCTGTATACTTAATTATTATTATGAACCGTAAAACCTCATTTGATGAAGCATTCAATTTCACACATATCAAAGCAAATAGAACTGTTTGACGGCAAATTAGTTTGTAATCATGACTGAAACCATACTTGTTGGTTAGGATTAATTGTAGGCTGTGATTGAATCAACTTGTGACATTTCAGAACTTAGCTTCAGATATTGAAACCACTTAAAAGTCATTTATTGAGTTTCACGTACACAACGCGTTGCTTGTGTAATGAGAGTACATAATGAAAGAGTGAGTAATGGAATAGTTTCAAACCATTACAAAGACTCAGCATTGAAATAACTACCGATAAAAAGACCAAATTGAAACTAACAGGTCGGTTCTTACTGAAAAAATCACTTAAATCCACACGCTTCCGAGAAAAAGCTTTCAATTTTGATATTTTGTCATACCGCATAAATGTAAGGTCGTAATATATTTTTATTCCCGTTAGTGCCTACTTTAATAGATGCTGATTTAATTCTCTCCCCTGAGAGTGATAAAATGGTCTTACCCTTGCGGTTCTATAATAAATACATAATGTGAATTAATGGCCTATTACCTTCTCTTTTCAGATCCACACGTTCGTGCCTCGAATTCCCTGAAATTGTACCTATATAGCAATTAAGACAAATCGTGTAATATACAATCCAGTACGGAGTAAGCGTAAAATTAAATCGATTTCGATAAATGTTATTAAAGGTGAATTTACATGGCGTTATATCCAAAAAAGTAATTATAATAGATTTTTATTTAAACAAACTCTTATTGGGTTACTTTATTAAATATAAAATAATTGATAGCTTCGTTAGGGTGTAGCCAGAAAGCTTTAACGATTTAGCAGTGCACTCCAAGGTCCCTTAGGCTTTAACTACATACTGCACCAATTCAGATTTGAACCACCGAAATAGATTTATCGACTACGGTTTTGTACTTGTCTGAACTCGAAAAAAGATCAGACTGTATTCCAAATTTTAGAATTATTTTTGTAGCTACAAAAAATACAACCTATACACTTATGCATTTCTCTTTATATCCTTAAAAGTAGTAAGGAATTACTAGCTGTGCCCCGCGGTTTTACCCACGTTGCTCCGCTCCTGTTGGGATTAGCATGATGATATAGCCTATAGCCTTCCTGGATAAATAGGCTATCTAACACCGAAAGAATTTTTTCAAATCGGACCAGTAGTTCTTGAGATTAGCGCGTTCAAACAAACAAACAAACAAACTCTTCAGCTTTATAATATTAGTATAGATTACTATAGATAACCTATTTATTGATTTCATAAATGAACCAACATAATAATATATTAAATTTTAATACTAATTCCAATAACCTTACCCTATCTCATCTTATACTGACATTATAATAACGTGACAGATTTCGATACCGAATTAATTTATTCGTTACGTGTCGTATCTCAGCCGGAGGTCGCTGAGTGAGTGCTCAGAGGACTGTCACTAGACTACAATGTCGCGAGCTCACCTTTGTAAACGTAATTTTATGCAAAACCGACGATTTTATCCCTTTATTCCAAGGCTAAAATTTTTGAGAACATGAAAGAATATTCATGATTTGACACTTCGATATTTGGGGTTTAGTCGACATTTTATTCGGCAGGAAAGCTAAAGGACCGTTTATAACTAGGCTGTTATAATATTATCCTTCTTTACTAATATATACTATAGAACTATTACTATTACTATAGAAGAAAGAGGGAAATAGAAGAAAGAATGGATATACATACTAAGGTTCGCACAGTAAATTTAAATCGAATACCTACCGTTACCCGCAGAAGATTATGCTATTTATAATATTTTGTATTACTTGAATAAAATGTGTAGGAATAATCCATTCTTAATAGAATTTGTCTTTATCCATTACAAAAAAAAAATATTTCTCTACGACTTAAACACCTAAATTGGTACTGAAATATTGTAATGGTCTCTAAGACAGACTTTAAAATAGACTTTGTTTACGCCTTGTTACTTTTTTCAACGAGGTTTATAATTGGTATTTATTTTAAGGGTCTCAAAAATATTTCACAAAGCTACACGAGCTATTGACGGAGATCAAACAGTTGACCCAACATAATAAAAACAGTCACATCATTAGAGCCCGTAAAGGCCTTTAATCTCCAAGCTAGAGGCGGGTAAAATTGTGTCATTCACTTAAACATGTTCTGAATTGCTCCTCATAGAAATCGGATATTGTGAAAAGAAAATCTCTCGGAATCCGAGGTCCCAAATTGCGGATAATATTTCACCTGACGGCGGCATCTGGCCGCAGCAAATGAAACAGTTTGGGAGAGATATTAAAAAACTCGATTTTGGTGATGTTAGTCGTACAGACAAAAATGTTCTCTAATTATACCCGGCTGGCACATTGCGAGGGAGATAATTAGATATTAATGCGTTCAACTTGTTCAGTGTTTTTTGCTTAATGTAGGTCAGAGGAAGTTTAAATTGAATGTGTAACGAAATGATCTTGTAATTACTAACACTAAATACACGCTTTAAAATTTGCTTGCCTAGTGAACGCTTTCCTTACAGTATGAATCAGTTGTATTTACAAGAAAATTGATAGCTAATTAAAGTCAGAATCAATTATAAAGAAAAACGTTTCACACACGAACGTATTCCAATAGCAACCATTTGAAAACGAAAAGTTATCGAACGAGGGTTTATTAAAACTGAATTTAAACCGATTTATATGCTTTCGACAGCCATTGTCGGAATTTAATATCGGCCTGCTCTACATTTGTATTCTGTAGAAATTTTCTCGTTTTTTCCACTGCAGATCATTCAGTACAAAGCGTGATTTTAATGTCGAATCTTTTAAGTATTTTTCGCTAGATTTATTAGTCTTTATATCTAGCACAATGTAGATATTGAGAAAGGATCTGGGTTTTTAATATTTGTGATAATCGAGTGGTTTCACAGTGAAAAATGTCTGACTACTGTCTAAATGTGAAACCTCAACTAGAGAAATGAAAAAATCTTCCTGTGTAGTTTTGTTATCACAAAATGTTAACAGTATTAAATTGCATTTTTGTTTGTTTGATACGAAAACATTTATAAAAATTTCCAACTAAAAACATTTTGAAGGCTCTATAATTGAAGAGTCCACATCATTTTGACTTTCCGCCCACCGAGCGTCGTCGTCCAATAAAATATAATAAGGAGATTACCCACTCGATGACAATACCGCGAGTTAATCGTACGGGGCTCGATTCGATTTGTCCATCAATAGCTTCTGGATACCTGCTACAGGTATGGGATCTGATGAGGGGCGGGCGGGCCAAGGGAACAGTGCAAACGCAGCTCTTCCAGGAGAAGGTCGTGTGCGCGCTCCGTCCCCGCGCCTAACGAACTAGTGAACAAATATATTTGTGTTACCATACTGTGTTTGTTTTGTGCATCGAGCTTTTAAGGATTTGCGTGAGGTATGCAAACAATTAATAATAAATTAAAATTAATTAATTATATATTTTTTACGTACAGTTTGTTTGTTCTCTTTAATTACTTCGCTATTTTCGATGTAATCTGTTAACCGGTGTTTATAATTAAGATTATGTAGGATGGTAATTTACTGTCGCTTGCTGTGGAAACTCCGTCGAATATCGGTTTTATTTTCAATAAATATAGAGCGAACAAAGCTCGTTGAGTTACTTGTTGCTCTCAGACCTATTAACAAAAACGTAACATTTGGTTTTAATGCCTACCTGTTGAGGCTTTCTGCTTCAAACTGTTAATTAATAATGGTTGATTAAAGCTGACGAAATTATTTTGATTTGTTATAATGAAAGATCGAAAAGCCTAGCGCTTAAACGCCTTCCCAATTTGGAAAAGCTTCCAAACAATAGATTACAACTCTCTCTATATCATAAATCTAAGAGCACTAAGTAAATGACATACGTGAAAAAAATTAAGATGAATTTTATGTATTAAAATTTTCATTTGGAAATTGAAGATTTCGTTGTGGTTATTACTTAGTGTAATTTTTTTATAGTATCGAAGAAGAAAAATTTTTAAATTATTAGAAATTGCGACATTTTATATTTTTGGACCATTAATAAAATTATAACTAGCTTTTTCCCGCGTTTACTCTCGTACTAGATTTCCGCCCGCGGCTTCGCCCGCGTTTTCAAAGGAAAACCCGCATAGTTCCCGTTCCCGTGGGATTTCCGGGATAAAACCTATCCTATGTGTTAATCCATGTTACCCTCTATATGTGTGCTAAATTTCATTGTAATCGGTTCAGTAGTTTTTACGTGAAAGAGTAACAAACATCCATACAAACTTTCGCCTTTATAATAGTATTAAGATTGGAATTGTAAATCAAAAATAAAAAAATCTATTATTCCAAAAATTTCATTAAAATCGGTTCAGGACGAATATGTTAATGAACAACCTAGGTACAGAAGAAATATGTACTAATCTGTAGATATAAAGATTTAAGCTTTACGAGCTTTTTTATACATATGTATATAAATACTAGCGGTCCGCCCCGGCTTCGCCCGTGGTACATATTTCGCAATAAAAAGTAGCCTATGTTCTTTCTCAGGGTCTAAAGATTGTCTGTGCCAAATTTCATCAAAATCTGTTAAGAGGTTTATGCGTGAAAACAATACATACATACATACATAATTACATAATTACAAACTTTTCCTCTTTATAATATTAGTAGGTATAGAGTATAGATGTTTCGAAATTCCAAGTTATCAAAAACTTCAGAAATATAAATTGTTTATTAGATAGCATTATTACAGATAATATAATATTATTGTGTTATTGATAAAAATAATCTAGTAGGGTAATAATCACAGTTTTACTATCTCTATAATATTAATAACGATGTCTTCATAAGACGTTATCATAAAAGCTCGTGTATCGACGGCCGGGAGCAAAACTAGCAATATAAACGATAACAACACAAGTTTTATCTAACTCTCACTTTATTTTATATAAGAAGAAGCTTGCAATATTAATTCTATGAGAACTACAACATTTAAACATTGCACAAAAATAATGTTGTTCGTAATTGATTTCCAACAAATTACGTACAAGTAAATAGAGCAAACGTAGAGACGTTTGCTTTTTAAGAGTAAAAGGGAGTCAATTAAAATCTTATTTGAAACCCTTTGAAACGCGATCATAAAGCCGTAAAGCAAAACGTTTTCAATGTTGCAATTTATTTGCAATTCATATTTCTACAGTCTTTTATGATCAATTGTATTGAGGTTGCGCCAAACTATGGATTTTGAACATCATACTCTCAATTAGGGAAGAAGCATTCGGCCATATAAGGCTGGAGCATAAAGCATTCTTTTATATTTTTACAGAGATGAAAATACTCGAGGTCAGCACGCAATGTCATGGTTAATTTAATTCTGCAAATGTTTATGTTACGATCATAGTTACGATTCTAGTTTGACACACACACACACACATATTATTTTTGTTTCTCTAACGGTGCATTTACATCAAATGAGCAAATGCTCATTCTAACCCCAATATATATAAAATTCATATAGCGTAAATAGGCGTAGAGCATTATTTCGTTGTTCTTAGTGCGTTCAAAAAGATTCTTATTCGTTTACGCTTAAAGATTACAAAATAATGCTCTTGCTCTAGCTCTAGCTCTATGTTCGTTGTAATTACACCGTAATATGTGTTGATTTTGAGAGTGCTGCATGTAGATATTATTTTATATGAAGTAGTGAAATGACATCTCGACTATTGAATTATAACAACCTTGCCCTAAATGCATCTCTTAGTCGTAGATGTTTGGAAAGAAGCCTCAATATGTGGATATTAAACTGCGTTTTATCGCTCTCATTTGAGATTCAGCTTTGAATTGAATGTAATAGAATTTATCTTTGATAAATTTATATTTACATAGTAAAGCAACAGCAAACTTTTAATGATTTAGAGAATTTTATTAATTTCTTAAAACCACAACTTGTCTCTGATCTTATGCATATCAACAGCGTAATTAAACTCTTTGTTTGAAGGTATAACGTATCATGTTCAAATAAGTCAAGTATTTTTCATTGCCAAGCAAATTTATTTGATCTTTTTTTATACTTATTGAACCTGATTAGAGTTTCTTTTGTTATAGCCATATTATGTTTCGTTAGGAAGCGAAGACTATATATTTAAGACAAGCATAATATTAAAATTGTACAGTCATTATCGAAAATTCTAAGAAACCACTTTATTGCCCTAACATCAAACAACCTAATTGAACGATCATAAAAATGTATGCACGCTTTCCTTACGTTGTTGCACCCTTTGAACTGATCGTCCATTTTATTGACCAATTGAGCAATAAAAAGTACAAGGCTACATGCATGCATGATACTTACCCTTCAAACTTATAGAAATGTGTGTTCACTATTGTTTGGCGCCAGAATTAGGTCAAGGGTGAAATGGGACTTAGAATAATATGTATTGAATCTTAACTTAATCTCGGAATTCTATAGCATTGTAGGTTTTGTCCAACGAGACGTTTTCCTTACAATTTATACAAGTCGAATTGTATGAAATGAGCATTGTAACGTTATACTTTGTATAATGAATAGTTTTTGAACGTTATTTTAATAAAATGAATTCCACCGTAAATTCCGTTGTGAAAATTTTGCAGGCAAGCTCTTGATAAAATTCAACAAATTAAATTTGTTTATTTATTGTGCCGCATAAAATATACACAGAAACGTTATATTTTTTTAATTTGAATAATTATATACAAAACTGTTGAAAATTTTTCATATATACCTACTGAAAACCGACGCTATTTCGGGATCATGAATACAATTCGATATTTTTTCAAATTAAATACCTCAATTATTATTGAAAGTCACATAGAGAAACTTTTGAAGGGTGTTCAACCAATGTATTTGATCGCGTTTTTACATAATCTAAAAGATTTCCAAATAGTTGTGAGAACATCAACTAAAACTGAAAAGATATACCTCACTTAGCGATAATAAACGCGAAGAAAGCGATATTCGAGACAATAGCCCGGTTTACACGCACGCTCTTTCGCGCGCGATTAGCTGGGTCCACACCGGCCGATCCAGTGATCCCGCGATCCGCGATCCAGGATCGCGGAGCATGGATCGTGGATCATGTTAGGCCGATCCACTTTAAAAACTTGCGATCCAAAATATGCGCTCCAAGTGATCCTAAGGCGATCCGTGATTCAGCCAGTCTAACTCTTGTACGATATGGAGTCACACGTACAACGGCGGCGTCTTGCCGTTGCAGCAGTAACTTTAATTATACTGAAATGTTTGCGCAAAAAAGAAAAAAAAAAGAAATCGACGGTTTTGGGTGAAACAATTTTATAAAATCGATTGGCATCTGGGACTCAGCTTTACGCAGAGTTAGTTTCAGATGAAGTTGAACACAATTTTGCAAGAATGAATGCTAATCAATTTGAGATATTCGACTTTCTGAAATGTCCATGGTGAGGTGGATCGCGCGATCCAACACAACCGTCCACACCGCGCGCATCACGCAACTGAGGCACCTTTGAAGCGGGTACAAAAACCGCCCGCTAACGGATCGCACGAGGTAGGGATCGCGCGCGGCAAAACGCGTGCATGGATCGCGCGCGGCACGTCCACACCGCCCGCATCTTTGGATCGCGCGCCTGCCGCGCGCGATCGGATCGCAGTGGATCGGCCGGTGTGGACCCAGCTAATCGGCTTTCACGCGGGAAAGTGCGAGCATTTAAACGATGACAGAGAGAACGAGATTGCGCGTCCACTCCGCACACACTCCAACACGCCACGCTTTCCTTCGTTCAATCGCGCGCGATTGTCGTTTACACGCACAATCTTTCCTCTTTCCTCAAAGGCGCACGAATAATCGCGCGCGAAAGAATAAGTGCATAAAAAAACGTGACAAAACAATCCCTCGCGATTGCGCGCGCGTGCTTTTCCCCGTTCAATCCCGCGCACTCAATCACGCGGTAAAGAGTGTGCGTGTAAACCGGGCTAATATAAAATGCAATAAATTATCATGACGCCAAAGAATACTTAAAGTCGCCTATTAATTTCATGCATAAAAGGATCCTGAATACTTTATTGTTGAGTGACCATTGTTCATAAACAAAGAGAGGCCAAGTCATCTAGATTCGTAAACAAACATTTTTTCGCGCCCTGATTTTAAATAATTTACTAGCGAGCTTTGTAAACGGTGAAAGAGATCTTCCTTTTACTTTTGAATCCTTAATGATGAGGTAGAAAGTATTTCGTCCTTAATGGGAAGAAAGAATTATAAAAGTGGGTATATTTGACACGTTTTAATAAAAATTTTAACACTTGCATTATAGCAATTAGGTATATTGAGCACAAATGTCCGATTTAATATGGCCTATAGATAATAGGTTAAATATTACAAATGTGTAGATGATTTCGTAATTATACCCCTCATTATGAAGTGTATGTTAAATAATGATATAGTTTAATGTGCCGAGCACATGTGTCAGAAGTGAAACTTCATTGACGCGATTTATACGACTTAGACAGATAAAATTTTACTCTCAACGCGCCTAAAGAAGTTTCACTTGAGCAAAAGGTTCCACAGGTGAGTCAAATTCCACATTTGACTCTAAAACAAAGTCAATTCGCCAGCTATTCTATTGCAATGATTATTTTTCCGACCCAAATATCGACCAATAGAATTACACCATTCGACGTCACGTGGTACAACCTACATGGTATTATACTGATAATTTTTTGAAAATTTTCTCTGGTCGTTGACGTCAAACTGACAGGTTCAATTCAATTGTGAAATTATTGGCCGACATTTGGGACGGAAAAATAATTTCCCGAATACCACACGAGCCTCAAAATTATCTGGCATTTCCCTCAAGGTTCCCTGCAAACAAATAAAGTCGTCAAGTTTTTCAGGAATTATCACTCGCACTTCGCGTTCGTGATTTTTTAACCTTGACTAAAAACTTGACTCCTTCATTTGTTTGCAACGAACCTATCGGAAAATACCCGATAATTTTGAAGCTCTTGTGGTATTATAAGTGAATATTTAACTCAAACAAAACTAGGCATCAATATTAATTTAACCATTAATTTTCCGTTTCGCTAACGTCTGTATAAACTTATTCAGGCAGAGTATTGTAACTTCAACAAAGGAAGTACAGAGACAAATCCGACTTGGCTCAGTATCAAAACTATTTGAAGATTATATAGATTAGATATAGCAATAGGTCAAAACTCTCTGTTATCTATTTGTCTATGGAATTAGTGTTACTGTCATCGTAGAAATAAAAGACTGTTGATTTAGAAGCTGTGAAAGACCTACCCTTTATAAGTCTTTTTTTTGAAGGTATTTCAAATCAATCAATCAAGTAAATGCTAAATATGGGCAAATAATCACGTTTCAAAATAAAATATTTATCCCTATATAATTATTTATATACTACGATGTTTATATACTATAATATAAAATTTAAATGTAACTGCATATATATCTATTACAGATTAAATAGGCCAACGATGATATAGTATATATATATATATATATATATATATATATATATATATATATATCCTCTTTCTCCTTCTTCCTACTTCTTCCTACCCTCTTTCTCTTGAACAATCCTTTAAACATATCAAATAAGTTTTATTTGAAAATGGAAATTTATAGGAATAAAGAACTTACTACAGTATGATTGACGAGTTCAAGATTTAGTATGAATAAATAAATTATAGTTTTAGTATTACAAAACTCTATGAAGCCGCTCTACATAAGATTATTATCTAAACAAAAAATGTATCTATATGTATATTTAACACTTAATTAATGTACGTAGTTACGTGTACATGGTAGGTACTATATTGTTGTCATTGTTTCAGTAAAAATAATATAACAATCTGCCAGCCATTGGATCAATAATAATTAATTACTTAAAACATTAAAAATATCAACAATTCACGTAATCGAAAAGTAATGGTTGTTTTCTGACTTATAACACTTTAATTGGCTCTTTATTACGAATTTTAATTGGCTTTATCTTATGAATCAGTTTTTTTTTATATTTGTTACAAAGATAAAGAAATTACGCTTCAGTGTTCGGTTTAAGTATTTTAATGAATATAACGTAAAAACCCTTTTGAATGATGGTTATAATATAATATGGTACCTACGTCATTGGTGTAAAAGCATGAAAAATATTGAGATAGCACTCTTAATGGGGCCGGTTATTAATATGTGACGCCATAATATATCATGTTGAAAGGGAATAGGCAATTAACATGATGTACAATGTACATGCACATATTTTTTTAAATGATCTAACATCTATATTAATAATGTAGGCATTCGTTCAATATTTTATTTATGTATTTTTTGAGACAATGAAATTGCTTCTACTCTATAGTCTCTACATGTACTTATTTAAGAAAGCCCTGAACGAAACTTAGATATTTCATTTTCTCCTGTCTTTCTACAATCGGTTAATAGTAGTAATGATTTTTTTCATTTCCTAACCAAACAGTATTTTCACTAGAATCACAGATACCTATATTACTAGAAGGGACAATAAACTTCGAGTTTTGATCTGAATAATAAGTCATTACAGCTAAATCTTCAGTAAAATCCTGATAAACTTTTTTGTAACCTTCGAAAATTGTATTTATTCAGTGAATAAAACAAAACGATATTAATATAGCATGTTATGACCAACTCTACTGCAATTAGTATTAAATTTCACTTTAGTTGCAATACATAACGTATCTATTGATAATAACTAGCAAAATACAGTAATGGCTTCCCAATATACTCGAGTATTATGTAGCCGAGCTAATCTTTTAGCCATTTAATAATAAATAAGCTATATAGGCTGTACATTGTACAACTTATGCATCCAAGCTTGCTTCGATTTGGACTTTAGACCGTTGGGACACGCCCTTGCCTTACTTATGTATTGATAAGAATATGCTTCGTCAAATCTTCGAAGCTTTAAGAGATTTTTCTATACTTGATTCTTATACCCAATAATATTTCATAGGTGATATTTTTACATTATTTTGCATACTATACCATTTTGTCAGAAACGGGTAATTAACACTTTTTGAAATGGTTGTTACGATATTAATTAACGATATAATTTTAACCAAACATTGAAAAATCATTCCTTTGATGAGTAAATATATAAAACGCAATTAAATTTAGGCCTTGAAAATAGACGAATCGAAATCAATGTAACTTGTATACCTATATTACATTTTTAAACTAGCTTTTACCGATTTTCTGTTTGGTTGAATAGAAATGTTTTGAAAGCACTTAATTAATACAGACATTGATACAGAGGATAAATTATTATTGAGTGTTGATTTCTAGTTATTTGGTAATTTATAATTTTTGTTGAATCATATTAAAAGTTTTTTTTTTATTTCTAGTAAAGAAATTAAAAAAAAACATATTTTAGTGAATTTATGACAATAAAAGTAGCTTGGTACATTACAACATTATCCATGATCATTAATAGTTTAAATTAGGTACATCAAAAAGGACGAATCAAAAATCAAACAGCAAAAATTAATGAATGAAAATTTCCGATTGTTTCGATATATTATATTATTATAAAATGCTTTGAATAATATAATTATATGTAGCCGATTTTCTACGTAACAATTCTTGCATGCAAGAATGTTTAATATTTTGATAAAGCTTTATTTTTCATTTCCTTATACTTATCAAGATGAAGAAGGTAATCCCAATTATCCGGATTTTTATACGCATTCACCACGCTCTATTTCATGCACAACCCAATTATTTTTTTAATATTTATCGCGCCTTCTAATAAGTGTTATAAAGTGAAGTTAATATTTATCTTAATTAAAGAATAGCGTGTTTAATATTCACCTTTTATCGAAATTTTTTAATGACTTCCTTATTTTTAGAGAAAAAAAGTTCCGTCGTAGGGGAATTTAAGTTATTGTTACGTTAATTAAGCATTTCAAATCAAGGTTATTTAAATGCTTAAATATGGGAAGGAAAACCTTATTCGACTAGCGTAGTGGATGATCAGCATCATAGGAGCCCTATGATATCCCTGCAGGCTGCAGAAGTATAGACTGCATGATTATTAAAGTTCAATATAACCAACATACTTATCGAACGAATAATAGCAAATTGTTTCACGTAACAATAATAGGAATGGCGACCATAATGCATAATATAAAAGTGGTATGAAACATCCAATAATTGTGAATTACGTCAACCGCTGAAACTTCTTATCGGAGACTATTACAGACATGTTTGCGAAGAAAAGTACTCATTAATGTGGGAACAGTGGACTTTAACAACTTGTTATTTAAACTAGTTCATATTTTATTTACTTTGGATTTAAAATAGCCTATAGTTATTTCATATACTAAAACTAAATTAATTGCAATATCTTCTGAATTATGACAGTTTTTTTTTATCAAAATAGTTGAAATCAATGTTACTATTTTATTCTGTGTTCCAAGCGTAAGAAGAAAAATTAATAAGATTAAATACCAAAATTACAATTTTCATAGTTCACACTAACGAACCGGACTACAAACACGCACATGATCATAAAACACGAAAGTGAAACCATCATAAATCGAAGTGTAACAAATAGTATAGAAATATCATAAAACTACACAAATCTGTACACAATAAACCAACGGGCATATCACCCATATTGTCAGCAAGGCACAACATAAACTCCCGAAATATCAACCCCTATCGTTCACTTCCGAATCGAAGGCAAACCATAATAAAATACAAACCCTCCGAGATGGGTTCGCCGATTTCTGCGTCATTTGTCGTCGACACGGTATTCAGGAACCATCAGGCTGATCTATAGAGCCATCCCGCACCCGAGGGTTTGGTATAAGTGAATATATTTTTCCAATTTCGCCTCTCGACGCAGTCACGCTTAGAAAAATGGCCTAGAGCACTCGTTTACGCTTCCTTTCGTAGATCATTATTGATTTTGTCGCTTTGTGAATTCATTTCGGGGTGGATAAGGTATGTAGGACTGAAGTCTGAACCATGTCTTTAGTATGCAAATATAATGAAATTGGACCATTAACCACACTTAAATTCGAAATGATTCGAAATTTTATCAGTCTTTAGTTTCATCAAATTAGACTCCCTGTTTAAACAAAAAATTCTAAGCCTAATGCGTTCAGTTAAATGATAATATTTTCCTTCAAAAAATAAATTATAGGTTATCATTTTATAAATATTCAAACAACGCCTTTATAAACCGCAAAACAACGGTAAACATCTAATGACCTACTTCCCTATTTTTGGGGAAAATGTGCCATTGTTGCATTTTTTCTCTTGTTATTCATTATATTATCAGTTCTCGAATTGTATGGAATTCTAAGGAGATATTGTACAAAGACATAATGTCTGAATTTTTCTTTTTTAACGTTACTTTTTTAACGAATTATGTACTTGAAAATGTATAATAGAACACCCACACTGTACACATAAGTAGTACCAAAGTACAGAAAATTGCCTCAATTTTAACTGCAACCAACCTTTTTAGCGTACAAAAAACTTCCCAAACATTCGAACACGAAAATAACAACACTAACTAAAAAAGAAAACAATCATATATAGAAGGTTGTATCAATTTGTGTCGCGGTTACGATCCTTAATTAATACAGTTGGTCCGCAGATCGAGGGTTGACTCCATCCATCACTCCACGGAGGTTTAACGTCATAAAAATGAACGGATTCTTTAGATACAATTTATTATTTTAGGCAATTTAATTTAAATCGACATAGGTATATTTGCCTGTTTATTCTGGTGGTTTAACTGAAAATTGGTTTTTGGTGGATATATTTTAATGTGGTAAACCAGACCACAGGAAACATGCTGTGAAATGTGTTTGAATTTCGACATTTTTTGAAAACAAACGACATTTTATGAAAATGCTCTAAAAGAATAAGTTTTTCCTCTTGTTGTAAAGAAGTGATACAATGATATTACGATATAAATTAAGCGTAAATGAACATTTAAAGAATAAATGATTACTAATTAACAAATAGAGTTCTGTTCTTCCGTTTAGATACATTTAACTATGATTAATCAAATCAAAAACAGTATGCGTGAAGTTTGCAGAGAAAACTATTTAAATATTAAGTTATTTTGGTTAAATACAAATCCTTTCCCCTTTTTCTTTAGAATAAATGGACACATAAATCAAGTGTAGTACGCCTTTGGATTGTGTCCAGAACATACATTTCCTTATTAATAGATATCTAACACTTAACGCATTGCACAAATGTTTATTATTTGGAAACAAATAGAGGAAATTGAATATGAAGTCGTGCAAAATTATAACGAGCTAACAAGGGAACGTATGATGAAAATTGCACTGTTTTTACTACCCTACTATGTACTACTGACTACATTCATTTCCTAACGAATAGCCCTTCACGATGTCACAAAGGGAAAAAATAACGTAAGCTTACATGTCTGTTCAATTTCAATGCATAGGTACGTCATAGAAACCAATTTGGTTGGTTTGTACCTATTCATCAAAGTTAAAAAATATTCTATTTCTAAAACCGAAATAACTGAGGGTTTTAACAAAATCCAATAGTTTTGCATGATATTCAGATAAATGTTACAAAGTTTTAAAAAGGATTTTAGTCCAAAATTACATGTATCGATATTCAATTGAATTCTTTATACGTTCAACGTTATAAACATCGTTTTCGAGTTTAATTTTTTATATAATCAAATTTATACTTATAGTCCTCTGTTAATTACAGTATTACTTAAGATTACTTAAGACTTACACCGCATCGAGGAAAAAGGTCTCAGCAATTAATTAATTATGTATTACTGTGAATACTACATCCGATGTATTTTTTCTTATTTCAGCTGTTATTCCTTTTGTGCTAATCATTACGTTGTGTTAGTATGAATACACATTTATTATATTGTCATCATTATTACGTCTTACCTCTTAAGGGCTTTTACTTACCTGTTAGACCGAAGTGAGATAAGATAAAATCGTATAAGTTATATTCATAGTATGCTTCCCAAAGATCGAATTGAATTATTTACAATATATTCGCGTTTAATTGAGTCTTTTTTCCCTAATGTCTTCAATTTAGTATAGAGTGCCCAGTTAGTATTATCTCTAATATGTTTGTAAATTGTATATGTAACAAACCTTAGTTATTAAAAGAAACTACGCAAACCACAGACGCAAACTGTTGTCCCAGTAACACTAATTTGTAAGTAGGTATATTGTGGGCAAGAACAGGACTAATTACTCTCTACGTACTCTGTAATTTAATTTTCCACAAAGGTTATACAA
Source organism: Colias eurytheme (assembly GCF_061535395.1). Classification (NCBI taxonomy): domain Eukaryota; kingdom Metazoa; phylum Arthropoda; class Insecta; order Lepidoptera; family Pieridae; genus Colias; species Colias eurytheme. The sequence continues at coordinate 8,074,016 of NC_142987.1, read as the reverse complement.
ATAAAAATACTAAACTGCACTGTTTCTTAGATTAATTTTTTGCCAAGATTAAGAACAATAATTGTGCACTTCCCATTCCTCCGGCAGAGCTTTCTTTTGATTCAATCTGGGCGGTATTTTCTTATGAAAAATTGTTGTTAAGAAAAGTGGATAGTGCCAACGAATTATAGTAATTATTACAGCCAAAGCTTTTCTCAAAAAGAACATTGAAAACTGACAATTATAATTAATTAAAATATATTTAACTAGAGGTTCGCCCCGGCTTCGCCCGTGGTACATATTTCGCAATAAAAGGTAGCCTATGTCCTTTCTCGGGTATCAAAATAGATATTTTGATACCCATACCAAATTTCATGCAAATTGGTTCAGTAGTTTAGGCGTGATTGAGTAACAGACAGACAGACAGAGTTATACTTTCGCATTTATAATATTAGTATGGATTACTTATAACACGAAGCGTATTAATTAAGTAAATGATTTTATATTAACAAATAGGTTCGTTAATGAGCAAATTAGTAAGCTTTGGTATAATTACGATGTAAATATCTTGTGAAGCACAAATAATTGCAAACTAACAACTGCTGGTGTTGTTTCTAATTCCCGCGGTAATGTATCCCTTTCATGCTTTGATTTCCCTTCTCATGCTTTTAATGGGAAAGTTGGTTTGTGTTTAAGATGTTTCGGGTTTAAAGGATTTACGGATGTTTAACTTTTGTTAGAGTTATTTCTCTTGTTTGGTAAATAAATAAAACTCTACATATTTACAATCGTATAAGTACATTTTATATATGTGCTATAAAACTGAATTACCACTGTACCTATTCTGCTAAAAATCCATTATGAGAACAGTATTTGCATATTTTTGCCTTTCAATTGAGATACTACTAGACAAAACTTAAAGTACAATGAAAACAAGCTGTGTATTTGATGAAAAATATAAAACACGTAACGAATTCAAATAGCAGTGTCGTTGAATTTGCAATTCCCTTTGTGGAGTCGCAAGAGCTATGTAACTTGTTGCATTGGCTCCAATAATGTTACATGTATTTACTTTTGTCTGGCTATGAAGTGGAAAGAAGGTAAAGTACATTTTATAAAGTATTTGTACTTCTACATTCACACCTTAACAAAGTCCTGCAATACTGCTTTGTATTTTAATGTGGGTGACATTTAAATATTGAACACATTTTTAACAAATACAATTTTCTCTATTAATCATTTTCTTACGTGATCTTTGCCTTTCTGAAATATGTTCAATAGTTTAAAGAAATAAAATATAAATATCTTCACATTTATTTAAAACATTTCTTTTAGTTCGCCGATAATTGATTTAGAAGTATTTTATTGCAATGTGTTAACGGTCAATCGTTGTGTGAAATTGCATGGTTATTTATAACGCTTTTATCTCGCTATTATTTTATCACGGGAATATCGTGAGACGTGAATTTATCGTGACTTTAGGGTACTTTTCCACCAGAAATGTACTATGCAGCTATGCTGCGAAAATGTAATATATATAGCTACTCTGCGAAACTATGTGACCGTTTCCATTGATGCTAAGCTATCTAGCAGTACCTACGAATAGAATGAAAGATGTTATATGAAGATTATACGAAGATGACGCAGCTCGAGCTATGCGATGTATCGATAGTAGGCTCTACTCTACACATAGCTACATCACTCGTGACCATCCACAACATGAATCCATAGCACACATCCATAGTACACATGCATAGTACCAATCCATAGCACGCATCCTTCCATATAAAAGACGTAACTTAGTTTCAGCTATAAGAATCAATGAATATAATTGGTGGATATCAAATGCATCCACAACAACGTAGCTTAGCACATCTTTGGTAGAAAAGCACCCTTATCGTGTCGTGAGTCGTTCCTTATATCCGTCATCGTGTGATGCCGTATCGCGTCTGGGGTAATGATTCGGAAATCTCCCCTAACTGTATTTACACTTTCTTGGGAAACTTAGAAAAACCTTTGATTTATGATCAGTGTATCTTACATTATTTGGTATAAATTATGATACAAGTTTATTAAAGGAGACAATTTCATACTTTTTAATTTCGTTCATATCCCCTTAACTAAACAACAATACATTTAAAATTCAATCTCTATTCGACATTAAAATGCTTCGACGTCTAACACTATCTTCAACAACACGACTTTTCTCAATAATATAATCCTACCAAAATACATAATATAATTATTTCCATCTAGAAGCATTAGATTAAATTACCCTAATGGGTTTAGGTCGCATTATAATTTCGCTTTTGCTTGAGTAGGTAATTGACTATAGCCCGTACGGACCCCGTCTTACAAGGCAACATAGTGAAACGTTTTTAAATGTAAACTAAAGTGAACTATTCCTGTGAGAATAATTATGTTTACTCAAATATTTTAAGTCATTAAATAAGTATATAAATAAGTAATCGCGCAAAACAATATTGGATTTTTTTTAATAGGTACTAAAAGAAAAGATAGCCTTATATATTCTAGATAGATTCAACATCAAGTTCAGTTAGTTTCTTCATTACTTTTATTAAATTTGCATTAAAAATTAATATCTAGCGATGTTGAATACTTGTAATCATCTTTATTAGAAGAAAGAAAGAGAAACATTTTATTCATAAACAGACAGACAACTTATAAATTACTTTACTCGTTTGCATTTCGGGAAGACTCATTTCATTTGCAGAAACCCAGAGTCGTATTCTTATTTGTTATTTTAGCCTGGTTTCGTCCCAACTTAAATTAATTTAATTAATACATGCCCATTGAATACTTATTTTCGTAAATGAATATTTGTTTCTTGCTCGATTTTTTAGAAAAAAAAGTGAGAAAAGTAGCGAGAAAAGTAAAAGTAATTATATCTAACAACGGTTAGTGGCGAATTAATTAGAACCTCACACTTAATTGTTTGAAATTTGAGACTTACCTATCTAATAACATACGTAATAACCAGTCATTGATCGTATTTAACAGTCGAACGCAGGTATGAAGGTAAGATGAAGACATTATTGAATTTACACAGCTTTCATTGTCCACTGCCCTTTCAATTTAAAGGCCAAACAACCTAATCGAATTGGACGTTCTCTTAATATTGATTCTATCTGCGAATTGAAATGATTACGTGCTACGTTCATAATCCAACGAAGCAAGCTCTCTGAAAATGCAATGATAAATCTACGAACACATATATAACATGTTCGGATAAACTAAATACGAGTGGTATAATGCTTGATAACTAAAAGCTTGTGTACGTCACTACATAACTCGTAAGGCCTTGATTTGGAATCATTTGAGTACGAATCGAACGTATAAATGATACTGTTTGTAATACTAAGGTAGATATTGTGTTGTATGATATTGAAGGTAAATATAGAATGTGTGAGAATTTTCTATTGATTTGTATTGGTAATTTAATTGCTAAAAATACTGTAATGGATTTAATATGTTTGATAATTAAAATCTGTAAATCGGCCAATAGATATTCATATTTCGACATTGAACGCGAGTTTCATGATATGTGGCAAAAAGAAAAACATACCTACAAATAAAAATTGTCCATTATTTAACAAGGCATTTCACAATTTCACTTTTTTACTTTTATACTTCGAAAATTACTACTTACCCTTCACTAAATTATTAAATATTTAAACGAAAAGTTCTCCATAGAGTTATGAATGCTCTATGTCCATTACGTAATAAAATTAGCCAATAAACAGAAAAAGGTAATAATGTATTGTGCTACTAAATGCCAATATACTATGTAATTTAACATGTCTTGTTGGTATTTTATGTTAGCAATAATGGATCGCTTACAAGATTTCCCTCATGGTTATGGTTCATATATTAGAATCTAGGTTACATATTGTTTTCATTTATGCTTTTAGTTAGCTAATTTTTGTTAGAAAATGAAAATGTTATTCGTTAAAAAGTCTTTTGAATGACATCAAGCTTTTGGTGCCATAGATTAGCAGACTGATCGATTTTTTTTAATGTTAAATTGTAATCTTAGTTTTATTTGTATCTAACCCTAAAGATTATTACTTTAGTTATAAGTAAACTTATTCAGATTGTAAATCTTAGTACTACATAAATATTCAGAGTTTTCGTTAGGTATACATAGAGGTAAACAAAGTCGAGATACAAATGTACTGATCTATCATTCATAAAATAAACAAAGTAAGGGCGTACTACAAATACACAACTGTCCAATCCAAAGCATTGCTTGATTAATCGGCAGATTGATAAATTATAACAATAAACATGTGTTCGAGTTTGTATTAAAATATGTAGTTCAAAAAGAAGCTAAAATTTATTGTTCGTTAGACTCGCCATTCATATGATTATTTATACACATTACACACAGAACTATAATTTCAAAATTATGATTATTGAAAATAATTGATCCCAAATGGATTCATTTAAAGCATAATGTTTAAAGCGTACTTCACTATTGAGCTATGTCAATAATGTGTGTAAATGTGTTTAATGAATCGACATCGTATTGAATAGGAAATGAAACGTAAATGTCTTTCCTACTGAAATTATAAACGAGTTTGTGAGGATGAATGTTTGATGTATTCAGGCAAGCACTAATGAGCTGCATTTTAAATTGAAACAGAATGTTTTTAAATCATAAACGAAAAGAGTTACTTATGTTTAACAAGTATGTTATGTGTAATCTGGACAAAAAGTTGAAGTAGGTACTATTCCACAGTGCGTCACACACGGTGAAGATACTATAATATTTTATGTTAAGATTCTCTAATATAAAATATTACAGTATCTTAAGGAATCCGGTATCAGCGCTCTGACCATCATTTTTCTTTTTGTCATTGCGTACTAAGACCCCTGTAGAACCGCCATCCTGTTACAAATGACCCTAAATTTTGTGTCAGGGTTTCGGTTCAGTCACCGTGTGTGATGCGCTTAAATGTGTTGATTATTATAATATGGCTAAAGTATACCCCGCTCTTATGATTCGTTATCGAAACGAGTCTTATCACCGAATTACACACAATACTACACTTATCACAGTTGTCATTATTTTAATTTTAATCAATTAATTACAGGTTAATTGACAGCTTACACAAAGGTACTTACGTACGTGTGAAATCATAAAGCACTCAACAGTGTATTTGAGAACCCAAATTAGTAGCTTGCGTGTTTCTGATTTCTATTTGGATTAAGTTTGTGTCAAGAAAATTACAGTGCCGTGGTTTTTCGTGAATAATTGATTTTCTCATTATGGCGCGAACAATTACGACCTCAAAGAGAATTTTACCCGACATGGGATTTAGGTTTTTGAGATAACATTGCGTTGTCAATTATTGTACTTGCGAAGCTTAGGTTGCATTAGTTTTTGGATAAAATATTATTGAGCCGGATTAACGTAAGGTTATCATTTTATTTGAAGTGAATGCTCTTGAGTATGACAAAAAAAGATTATATCAATAATTCATTTTGTATTGATTTATTTTAAGCTTGTCTTAAATAGATATTATATTATGTGGTCAATAATAGTACTTGCCTATTTATATCGACGCGGATGGCTAGAGAGAATGATTCCTTTCTGCTTCGAAAGTATCTTTCATATTATGATATTAGTATTTCAATAGACTATCAAGGATACTAATAATTTCATTAAATTAATGTAGCTACCATATTTTATATATGAAATCAATAAACATAAAACAAACATAACATAAAAAATGCTCACTCCACACTCGTACAGGTCAATACCAATAACTTATTGACATTGGTTACGTGAAGCTAAAATGGGGTTAAAGTAATATCACTGAAACCGTAATATTTATAAATTTCTATGTTGTGTATGGAACACGGTTTTGTATACATTTCATTTTCAATTCTCGTTAATTATATCGTGATGAGTCTTCTATTTCTTGATAGAGCAAGTTCTTTCTCTTAAATCCAGTGATTAAAGCAGTGCTCATCGTTTTTTAAGTTACATTGTAATTTGTAAATAAAGTAAAATGCTGTGTACCCAAGAGGGGTAAGATGCATTATGCACATATAATCTGTTTCACTGATCCATTTTCTCTAAGGAACCAGTAGGTGATCAGCCTTCTGTGTCCTGCCAGACCGAGATATTTTTCTTTCTTCGTCTCAACCGTCATTATCACTGTAAATAAGGGAAAAGTTAACGAAGTTACTAATGAAGCTCACCAAACAATCACTAATAAAATCATAATATCAGTAGCAAATGTAAATATCAATAAATTATGTTACGACGATTTAAAAGTGCCTCCAGGAGAAGTCTCATTGAATAAGTCACGTTTGAATTTCAGCTAAAATACAATTATTTTATAACACAAAATCGTCTACGTATTTGAGAATATTTATAAAGAAAGAAACCGTTTTATACCAATATTTTTGTTACAGATTTGTGTCGTGTTCCAACGAAACGAAACTAACAGGATCGTGGATATTTAGTGGAGTGTTTATTTTTCTGCAAGACTTCACGCTCAGTTATATTTAGTTGTGGTAAGTGTATTGCTATATTATTACCTATTTATATTGAAAATTTCCTCGAGTAGAATGTTTCATAGTTCAAAAAGCAAGTATATAATTACTATTTATCTTTATGAAATGTATGTTTGTGTGTACATATATAGATATTATATTATTATGTAGTATACTTATTTATTTAATTATGTATAGTATCTTCATGTATATGATATAATTTATTATAAATAGTGTTGTGCACCATCGACCTCATCAATATAATATGACGTAATTCTCATGATCCTTGCCTAAGGTTGACTGGAAGAGATCGCTGTATTAGCAATAAGGCCGCCTTTTTGTACGTTTTTCTATTGTTTGTCTTTTTTTGTTATTATTTTGTTACTGGTGCAAATAAAGTATTCATTCATTCATTCAACGGAATGTTGTAGCATTTACAAGTCTGTATTGGCTTTATATTTTATTGGTTCATGCGTGCACTGAATTCCCGACGAATCATATTTTATGTGAAGAAGTTTGCGTGCGACGCCTCGTAGGTGACACCTTCGGGTGACACTAATAAATTTTTAATGTCACTATACTATCTATATCACTTCTCTTTATGGTAAGATATTCATGCAAAGTTCACCTTTTATAATTTTCCCCGTACGAGGTAAGCCCACAACGCAATTATTAGCTCCTACTTAAAATCCATTAAGATCTGAGATTCATCGAGAATATAGGTAAAATTTTTCCTCTTTTTTGTACGTATATGAATTCCTTTAAATGTATAAATTATAAGCATATAATGTACAATGCTAGTTTATAAATGAACCGCAAAAAAATGGTCTAAATGCATCTATTTGTAAAGCACATTTAATGTATAAATAAAGCTGCTTTTATCTATATGAAATTCAAGCGTGTAATGCAACACAAAAGCATTGTCAACTTATAATCGGGACGTGATAAAACCGCGATAACAACACTGGCCTACTTAACTGCTTGAGTTGTGAATCTTTCTTCGCTAAATGAATGCACAGTTAGCAGATGTTCGCTGTGAATTATGAAATCAAAACAGTTTGTATAAATAAAGGCTTAACGTTAACATTGTTATGACATTCTGCCTCGTGTTTGTTTACGATTTAATTCGAGTACTGTTTCAATCAATATTGATGAAGTTCAAAAGTCATGCGTGAAATTTTACGAACTGTTTTTCGGTTCGCAAACTGGAGCGGTTTTATTGAGACCATTTAAAACAGCATCACTGATGATTTATAATAATTAACAATTGTGTAAATATCATTAGTTACGTATATTATTTTTTAATTTATACTTTGTATTATTACTTCTTGATGACACTGCATTTTATAGTAAAAAAACACACAATTCACTAGTTCCACTTTATTTAGATTTTTATTACAAAAAACTACGACCGGTTTCCTAGTTTTATTTTATTTTACAAACACCATTACAACAATTTCGTATATTAACGTTTACAAAGGCTCAGCTTTTTATTATAATACTAGCTGTGCCCGCGACTTCGTCCGCGTGGAATAGTGACTGCATAGTAGTTACTACTTAAATTTTATTGAATAAACACGTACTACCATAAATAATTAAAAAATCTTTTAGTAAAATTTATTACTAAACTGAGCTAAAAAGATAAATGCCTAACTAATTAATTTTCTACGTAAAATTTATTTTAAATTATGTCATATTATTTTTAGGCACCAGGAGGGAAAGGAGCAAATTTATTTTCCTTCCTTCCTTGTATGGATGTTTTTGACAATATATTGTGCAGCAAATGAGTGCCGAGACAAACGTCAAAACGCAAAGGAATAGAATCCGCTATCGATACTAATTGACATAAGCGTACTGATGATGTTTTACTAAAGATTTGTTCACCCTACCAACGACGACGACGATCACGAACAAAATTTTCATCCAGTCGCAATTTAATAAAATTGTGCAAAACACATCATACGCTTATGACAATTAGTATCGTAGCGGATTCCTTCTATTCCTTTGCGTTTTGACGTTTGTCTCAGCGCTCATCTTTCCTGTCTCGCGCCTGTAGTAACTAAACCGTTTAGACTGTGCAACAAATATTAAATAAAAAAAAAAAACCCAACGCAACGAAGAAAAGTGCATAGAAAAAGGAATAAATAATTTCACAAACTTCCCGAAGATCTTTAAAAATAAATACCATTTTAAATATTTATAAAAATAAAAAAAAAACAAAGTCGTCTGCCATACCATCATTATCATATTATCATAATTATAAAGATCGTCGGGAAGTTTGTAAAATTATTTATTCCTTTTCCTTCATTGCGTTGGGTTTTTTTTTAATTTTTAAACTTCGGTTTCTTATTTTCATGTAATATTTTCAAGTGAGCGAGACCTACCTTTACCTCCATAATACATTCCTACATCATATTGATATCTATAAGTTTGTTGCTCCTTGACACCTTTTAAGTTGTGCCGTAACCGTGCACAAATTGTAATGGACCACAGTGGCAAAAGAAGTGGTATATTTAAGAAAAAAATTGCCAAGCGCCGCGCCAGGCCTATGTGGCTTTGAGTAGAATTCAAAATTTCCAGGGTGTGGCTATCCTCTCGCTTCCATATCCCCCTCTTCTTTCACAGACTTTCAACCTTTCCATCCCTAGTGTAGTAAATGGCAGAACCGATTTTGATGTAAACCATATTATCTAATTGTACCTATATGTACACGACATATCCTGTCGTTTGATGCTCCATTTGGTTTATTTACCTAACCACTGTCACCCCTAAAGTGTAATAAACGGATGAACCGATTTCGATAAAACATTACTAATTGTAATTCACACGTTGCTCTTTCATATTTTGATATGCCGCTTGAGATATTATTTGACCACATTCGATTATTGTTCATTCCCACTTTTACCGCTGTAATCTGTGCTGTAATCTAATAAATGGAAAAACCGATTTGGATAAAAATAGAACTATAACTGTACTTCACCCGTTATGCACTTTCATTTGATATGTCACTTAGGTATACTTGACAACAATCGTTTCTTTCATTCCAACTTTTACCAATATATAGGTATAGTAAATGGATGAACCGATTTTGATTAAATATGTCCAATTATACTTTACACGTCATGCACTTTCATTTCATATGTCACTTGAGTCAAAATTCATTTTTTTATTACCTAAAACTTTTATATCGTATATCAAATAAATGGATGAACCGATTTTGATAAAATTTGACTTATTGTTACTGATAGGTCGTTCGCTTTCATTTAATATATCACTAAAGTATATTCGATAACTTTAGTTATTTTCATTCCTACTTTTACCTCTATATGTATACCTAGGTATAATAAATGGATTAACCTATTTTGATATAGTTTATCTAAGAACCAGCGTCGGAAAATATGCTGCCTAACAAAAAAACCGCATCTAATTACCTGCTAGCGAGCTACGGTGGTCGGTGGCACAAACAGATACACACACAACACACATAGCGGTCAAACACTTATCACCCATTTTTTTGCGTCGGGGGTTAAAATATTATAATACGACATAATTTAAAGGACATTTTATGTATAAAATTTACCTAAAAATAAGCATCATTTTAATTTGACCCCTCCCCCCCTACTACCTCAGCTTACCCCCCCACCCCCACCCCACCCTTGGGGACTTTCGATATGATCACCTGGACATTTTATAGAAATAACTGTAGCGTATAACAGATAACTTACGTTTTAACGTACACTGTATTATAATAGTGTACCATAGAATGCCTTAGCAAATGTTCGCCGTGAATACTTAAATGGTCATAACTTTTTAGGGTTCCGTAGCCAAAATGGCAAAAACGGAACCCTTATAGTTTCGTCATGTCCGTCTGTCCGTCTGTCCGTCTGTCCGTCTGTCACAGCCGATTTACTCGGAAACTATAAGTACTACAGTGATGAAATTTGATGGGAATATGTGTTGTATGAACCGCTACAAAAATATGACACTAAATAGTAAAAAAAAGAATTGGGGGTGGGGCCCCCCATACATGTAACTGAGGGATGAAATTTTTTTTTTCGATGTACATACCCGTGTGGGGTATCAATGGAAAGGTCTTTTAAAATGATATAAAGTTTTCTAAAAAACATTTTTCTTAAAGTGAACGGTTTTTGAGATATCAGCTCTCAAAGTCGTAAAAAGTATGTCCCCCCCCCTCTATTTTTATAACTACGGGGTATAAAATTCTAAAAAAAATAGAGGTGATGCATGCTAATTAACTCTTTCAACGATTTTTGGTTTGATCAAAGTATCTCTTATAGTTTTTGAGATAGGTTGATTTAACTGTAATTTATTATATTTGCTGCTACGGAACCCTTTGTGCGCGAGCCCGACTCGCACTTGGCCGGTTTTATTTATTTATAAACCGATTGACATGAAATAAACACTAAATGTTAAATGAAGATTACCACAATATATTAATGAAAACCGCATTTAAATCGGATAAGCCGTTTCTGAGATTAGCGTGTTCAAACATACAGACAAACAGACAAACAGACAAAAAAAATTTTAACGACAGTTTTGGGTTTGGGATCGATTTAGTAATAACCCCTGCTAATTTTTTTTTACATATTTTCATTGTACAGACACCACTTTTCTAGAATTTTATTATATGTATTGATGTACATACTAGCTTTCCGCCCCCGGCTTCGCCCGCGCAGTCAAAGAAAAACCCGCATAGTTCCCGTGGGATATCCAGGATAAAACCTGTCCTATGTCCCGGGGTAAAAAGTAGCCTATGTCCTTTCTCGGGTATCAAAATATCTCTATGTACCAAATTTCATGCAAATTGGTTCAGTAGTTCAGGTGTGATTAGGTAACAGACAGACAGACAGAGTTACTTTCGCATTTATAATATTAGCAGTATATTATTATTAGTCTGTGATATTAGTATGGATTTACGCGATGTAAACAAAGGAAGGCGCTATAAACATTTCACTGTGTCAAACTTAGGGCCATTTCATTTCGCATGCAAAGAAATGGCTCCCATTTGTAAAAATGTAGTTGAATTGCTAGGCGGCCGCCCTGACAGGAAGATGTCACCGAAAAACATTATCTTGAATACGAAAATATTTTGTTTAATTTTGCAAAAACTTCCAACAGTATAAAATGTATATTACATTACTGGAATATGTAGGTATATATAGAAATCGTTCGCTTTCAAACTTGCTTTGACTATAATACTTATAATATTATGTATGGACTATTTTTTTCTGTCGATATTAAAAAAAGGTAGGATTTCAACAAATTGCGTTAATTAATAGGTATAAAAAAATATTTATCAACTTTAAATAATTAAAAAAATCTCTATGGAGTACAAGAGCATTTAGTCAATTAATTAATGATTTTAATTATGTTATGAATTATGATATAACTATTTACTAAGACAGTTTTAATTAAATAAGAGGAATTGTGATAACTTTACCAAGTTGCTTAACCGAATCTCACAATTATTTTATCTTATATCAGCTTTACATTATTTTTATAGACTATTTTCTTAGAATTCGAACGTTGCGAAATCGTCTCACGGAGGCAAACAACACCGCTGTAATAGGTATCTTGATTTTATGTAACCAATCTCTAATTTGGGATTTCTTAATCTTCTTTAGCTGGCTTTTCTTGAAAAGAAACCGAAATATTATAAAGTTTTTTATGTTTCTTGTCTAAGAATTGAATGGATTTACCTGTAAATGTCTATAAATAGTATGGTAATAACTTATGATATATAGGCCTATAAATGATATTCAGATATGACATATCCGTGATATTGTATACCAATAAATATACTATAACCTGAAGCAGATTATCTATACATATAATAAATCTGTAGAAGGGTCAATTCTGTACATTGAAAATATTGAAAAAATAAATAGCAGGGGGTGTTACTGGATCAATACCAAACCCAAATATGTGATTAAAAAATTTTTTTTCTGTCTGTCTGTCTGTCTGTCTGTATGTTCAGGCATCACGTAAAAACTAACGGTTCGATTTCGATGAAACTTAGTATAATTATACCTTATTATCCTGGGCGTAAAATAGGATACTTTTTATCCTGGAAAAATACGTAAAAAAAAATTAATCTTAATTTTTCAGTTTTATCCATAGACGTTGTTCTGTAGAACCGCGAACACACGTTGCGTTTTATTATAGGCCTAGCCGTATTTGGGTCCAATAGATATTTATAAGATGTCATTGTCAGAGTTACTCAAAATGGAGAAATAAACCATCCACGCGAAGACCGACATCCGCGCGGACGGAGTCGCGGGCGGAAGCTAGTATTGAATAATTTCGTTTATTTTGGAATACCTACTACCAAAAAATACGTTTTCACTATTACTTTAAGCCTTTCACCGCTCCCATATTACTTGTTAAAGCATTTCATTCGGATTTTCACTTCAGTGAAGCAGGGCTTAGATAAAAATCTAGCCTACATTTCTGCTCAATCGCACGCGTGGACTAATCTTCATGCTTTGGCTTCGTATTTGATCTTGTATTGGATCGGGAAAAGATTTTGAAGCAATATAAAAGCTGTAGATAGCGGGAAATTGGAAGTTGAATTACACAAACAAAGGAGTCTTATTCCCTAGAGATATGGAGAAGTACGTTTATTCGTCGAATATTCTGATGGATATCAGGTGAATACAGTAATAGATATGTTAGCTTTTATTCATAAATTTATCGTGTAGGTTTTATGAAAAAATGCCTATCATTACATTTTCAGTTTTGAAACTACATTTATATTTTCGGCAAAATAGGATTAAACAGCAATACAAAAATAACCACATTGATGTAATATTAGCATACATGTACAAGCTAATTACAAGGTCTAAGTGGTTTAAAAATTATGTAACAAGGAGCAAGTTTTATTCCTTTAACCATAGTTAGACGTGAAGTAATTTTAATCTAGAATAACTCCGCTAAGTTATGAGAGTTATTACTTGATTGTTATCTCATTTAGCATTCCATGATAGTTGGAACAATTAACTCTTTAACTATAAAGTTACGATCACAATAAACTTATCTTTAACTAAGTAATGTCTCCCAAAAATCATTACATTAAATGCTTCTTGTTGTTTTTTTGCTTTTCTATAGTTTGATACCTTTTTTTTTTAGTGGGGAAATCTTGCATAGATACACACGGCCTCCAGGGAAGGAGCCGTGGGTTATGTCGGATTCCTACCGACCAAAACCCCACTGTGTTCCGTCAAGCCGCATCAACGAGAGGGCCACGGGTTATAGTTTGATACCTGGTAATATTTTATTAAATGCAATACTGTGACTACTAAAGATAATATTAAACTAACAAATTTTCCAACAGTTATGATTATCTAGACTTTTTTTTTACGAATAAATATTATGAAATATAATGTCTAATGGAACTGCTTTGTAGTCCCTTCTTTTGTAGTAGATTCTTTTTTTATAAAGCTAAATCTTAGACGTTGAAGCAGAAAATACTCCAATTAAATCGACCCAAAGCCACCAATTAGCGTCACCAAACGACGTCAATAAGCAATTGGTTTTTGACGTGAATAAAGGTTTTGTAGTGGCACATTGTTCAGCTGTTACGACTTATATTTTCACCTTGATAAAAAGCATTTTTTTGTATAACATACTGTCACAGGTATGCTTTCATCAATACATAAAATATACCTTTAGGCTTTATTCCATATCTAATAATGGTCATAACTTACCAACTCCTATAAAGTATTTAGTTCATAAAGGAAATCGATCGATCAAAACATATATAATAATAGACAAATGCTTACTTACTCTACCAATTTTTACCATATCGGAATCGTTTTACGTTAAAATTTACTTTGATTTTACACAAGTTCCAAATATAGATAATAATTGGATTTTTAATCTTTATCCAACGAAATTGGTTGTATATTGAAGAACGGTAATAAATGCCATTATACTGTAAGATTTTAATATGTTCTCTAATAAATAATTTTGGTGTAAAGACGAACTACGTTTTCATTTTATTACTCATAATAATTATAAATTGTAACAGAATTTCAACACCATTCACAATACACAAATTATTAGTTTCACAAATTATAAAACGTTCTCGGAATCAAGTAGGTACGCTGAATACACAAGAATACCTAAAATTAAATATTCCGAAGCTAAAGCCTTTATAAGGGATTTTAAAAGCAATTTGTTCATTGTATTATTTAACTCGACGCTTTCAAAGCTTTACAATGAGCGTGGTAATGAACCAACTTTTTAATATCTAAATGTAGGTACTTACGTGAAATGAAAAGATTTTTATTTTCAAGTTATTTTCATTGATTCACGTCATATATGGCACCCAGTGGTCCGGAGACAGTAATCCTGGCATTATGTAAGCAATTTTGGACTGTTGCCATGCATTGACAATTGAATCGTAGTTGTTATTCCTAACTTCCAAGGCTTAATTAAAAATAACCATTTTTTGCTTAAATGCAACTTTGCAAGGGTTATTCAATATTCAATTAAATGATTAAGTAATTGATCATCCAAAAGTTAAATTAAGGTTTTAACGACGGTAAGTATATGACAGTAAGTAAGTATAAACTATAATATATTTTGATAAAATAAAAAAATAAAAACAATAATACGTATAACAGAAATTTGTCTTAAACCAAAACCAAAATGCTGAATTTTCCCGTTTAATAAAAATAAATAAAAATAAAAAAGCCTTTTATTTCCACACAACAGTTTTACAATTTTTACAATTTTTGTTAGTAGAACATAGAATAGAATATAGAATTTTACCGTTTACCGACTTCATATTATGTTGGAGATTACAAAAACTTGATATATGAATTCTTTCAAACGCAGACATTATATCTCCATACAACAAAGTTGGCTATTGCATCATCGATCAAAATTTCTTAGTATTCCTTCTTCAAGATTTGCTTTAGGATGGCTCTGTTGATTCAATCTTGAAAAATGACCTGACAGAAACATGCGGAAGCGTTTTCCGATTTTCTAGGATACTTTATACAAATAAGTGTAAAATATGGACTTTCAACAGCTTTATTGAAACTTTTATGTTTGAAATTGAAGTTTCAGGGCTTATTTCAGAGATTCATTGTGATATTTCTTGTTCGTAACTTTTAATTATAGTTCGGAACTGAATTGTGTCAAACTCTATGGACACATCTTATTTTGGGTCTATGGGGCACCATATCCTATAATATCTACTATTATCTAATCAGACCACTGTATAAAAAGGTATTAGGCATAATACATGTACACATTTCATAAAAAATTTTTATAGCTCTTCTCATAAAAAGAGGTGAATTTGTCAACTTCTTTTTCCAGTTCTTTAATAGGTACTTACACCTACTAATCTTGCTATGTATCAAACCTTAACCGTACAACCATCGAATTAATTATAACATTTGCCTTGTAGATTGCTCTCAGCGGAAAAACAAAGTTATCGCAAATTTTCATAAGAAATGAAATTTTATTAACGAATAACATTTAATGGTTCGGTAAACAAAATTAAATGCTACGATTTAACAGCGCCAGAAAATCTCTGTTTGTACTTTGGACAACGATGCGGGTTTTACTCGGAAAGGGTTGATCAGTTTTTGTAAATATATTCAGTGGGTACTTACCTATATCTTTGTAATTATTTTTTCGTGGTTAGGTACATAACATTGTAATTATTTAAAATTCATAAGAAAATGTTTTTAAGGAAAGAATATCTCGCTTAGCTCTTTATAGAGCTTCTTTTAACTGAAAAAATATATTGTTTTGCTACCGTATCAATCATTGCCCATAGAAACATTTTGGAAATATTTATTTCCAAATATTACTAATATATATTATAGGTATCTAATTCAATTGTACGAAAATGTTACGACATTTTCAATTTCCACCGCTTGATTTATTATTCAAATTAGTATAAAAAATGGTTTTAAAAGCAAGCAAAGTAAATGTATTGTATAAATTTTTACCCTCGGGAATGAAAAGAAACGATGGATGGAGAAATGAAACACGATACTAATTTGGCACCGGCTTTGTTTGATAATTAAAAATATTTCTTAATAACTGCCGGAGGTATTTCTATTGTAAATGGAATCGTGATTTTCAAGTGTTTCGTATTTCGTGAATAATTTATTAAATGTATCTTAAATAATATATTTGATAACGGAACCCTTTCAGGAAGAACTTCCTTTAAAGGCTCCCTTTCTGTTTTACATCAAAATAAAGCTATGTCTAAATTATTTATTTCATGTATGAATAAATTCATGCGTGCTTTCTCTTAAAATTGAAGTCAACCAAAATGATATATAATAAGCGTTATTCATATAAACATACTTCTTTTCTGATAGTAGGTACATATCACGGTAGCTTAACATAGTTATATGATTTATAAATTCCCTAACACATTACACAATAGATTCTAATACGAGATTTACCTACTTATGTATGACGCTAGTACGCTTACCGTTGTTGTGCTGATTGAAGATATAAATCACCACTAAATAAGACGCCAAACACACGTAGCGTACATAATAATGTTTGTGTGTTCAGCCGACTGGTACACTTGTTTACATAGACCTGTTATAAGCTATAATACTGAAGTGTTTGCTGAGATTTAGCGAACCGAGTAAACTTAACTTGACAGCGGCGCGACTCTTGTGTATTTTGCACGTGGTTCATACTTTTGAGTTCAACTACTAGAAGATTATTGATTTCATATATTTAAATAATTATGAACTAAAAAGTCATGAGTTTCAGGCAAAATTTTATATTATTATAATGTCTTTATAATACAGTACCTAATCAACTCTAAAACAACCTAGAGCACACAGACTTAGACACGTGGCACGTAAGTTTTATTGATGTATTCGTAATAATATAATTACAAGTTTACATGAAAGTTGTCGTTCAAAGTAATATTTAAATTGAAGGCTGATTATTTGCAATACTAACTTCCAATAGCATACAGCTCAAACCCTATATTTGCTGAATAAATCCTTTCACTAAAAATCACGTACGAGCATGAAGTCTCCTTTCAGTTCCGTCCAACCAAACTGTTTTGTCAATTCCTTTTATATGTCTCTTATTTTATTTTAATACAAAGATAGCCGTATTTCTCCGTTTTCCTATACGAAGGTGCACGAATTTGCAGGGGTTTTTAAGATGGTCGCAGAAGAATTCGAACCATTAAAACGGAATAAAGTGGGGTTTTAGTCGGTAAGAATCCTCAAGAATTCCTCACAAAAAAAGAGGATTTTACGATAAAATTTGAAATTGTCATCATACAATCAATGAAATCTAACAATAATTTAACATGTTTATTACCATTGCGTCGATTTAGCTAGCCAAGACTAGCAAACACCGTTTGAACATGACATGCATGCGTCGATTGATCGCAATCCAACTTTAAAATCCAGTTTTCTAGGATAAATATTAAAAGATGTCCTGTAATTTTTGTATTCTATTGAAAAAATAGGAATTTATGTTCTATGACGAGAATCCTATTAATTTTTAAGATTTCTAAAAAAAATACCGTCACATAGACTCAGGCAGGTAATAATTAAGTCTAGTATGTATGTATTATTATTTTAGTATGTAAAATAATTACATTGACAAAGGATGAAGTGAAATTATAAAAAATATACTTATGTAAAATAAACAGAATTAATACTGTATTCTACTTTCCTATTCTTCAAATAGGTACACTTAGATTTTTAATTCAGCCTACGATTTTAATTAAATCGCTATTGAAAAGTAGGTAAACTCCTAGAGTCGAAAATCAGGTCCAAAGTAATTGTTGGTAGGTAATATTGTCGTCGGCTTTCCTAAATAGAATATTGTTGTAACGAGATTTTATGAGAAATTTGAACCATTCAAGTGTCTTTACAGCGTTTATTGAATAGTCAAAGATAAATTTGTTGATCCTCCGTGAAATAGAATAATATTTTATTTGGATCGGAATTTGTTCGTGATTCCTCAATGACTTAAAATTTCTAGTTATACACCATTTTCTGTTTGTGACATCAAAGAAAGCTTTTGTCCATTTGAAATGTTTATGAAACTGCTTCGTAAG
The DNA here is from genome assembly GCF_061535395.1 of Colias eurytheme. Classification (NCBI taxonomy): domain Eukaryota; kingdom Metazoa; phylum Arthropoda; class Insecta; order Lepidoptera; family Pieridae; genus Colias; species Colias eurytheme. Next base: position 8,055,418 of record NC_142987.1, on the reverse strand, counting down.
ATTATTCCGCCCCAAAAATTTCGCCATCTTGTTTGTATTCATTATTGATGAACTAATTATATTGACCGACCCGCGAAGGCGCAAAAAAAACCGAAATTTACTTATTAATAATTTATTGTAAAAAAATTACATGATAAATTATTCCTAACTTAAACTATGTCCCTCCCGTTCAATGTTGGAACAAAGAGTGCTCGTTGTCCTCGGCGGAGCAGCTACAGCGTCGCGGTGGCGATGATTGCCGCAACACTCTCTGGAATCGCAGGTGTGCGCGATGTCGCAATTGCTAACAGGTGCAAGTCCTTCTTGGGTGGCCCCATGCATCCTCTAATAGTTAAGGCGTGTTATATGTAGGTACATAACACCTCCCTCCTGAAGTTCAGCGACTATTGGCGGGCAAGGCTCGTTAATATCGCTGAAATTTCACACTCCGCCGATTGATGTTCTATTTCTTCTTTTTGATTACCATGAACACTCGTAGTAATAGGCTTTGATGTACGCACTCTCCGTACGACGTACCATGTCACTAGGGCAACTGCACTCGTTATTAATATAACATACATCGGTATGATGGAAGGCTGCATATAGAGAATCTCGTATCCGTTGTTAGTACTGATAGGCATTTCCATTGATATAGCTCTGTTACTAGCGTGTAATTTATCCAAATTTATCGAATTCAACTTCAGAACTTCTTCATCTGTATTATATTGGCTGGAATCTGGCAGGTTTGCAATTTTCATTATCTGTCCTTTGATATGATCTTCTCGATTGACTATCTTGAAAGCCTCCGTTTGAAGAATGCATGTTTTTGGGTATTGTGGCTAAGTAGCTTCCTTTAATGACGTCATATTGATCTTGCGAGCATGATAGGTGAATTTTTGATGGCTTGGGGAAACTGATGACGTAGTGGGCGTCGTCTAATTTTTCTAGTGCGGGTGCTCCGAGCTCCACAGGCGTGAAGAGACAAGATGCGACGACTCGTTGCGTGGTAATAAGGTGATACACGCAGTCATTTTTGGATCGATGATGGTTCAGCTTGTCCTCACATAGATACCCTAGGCCAGACTTCGGGCATTCTGCCTCCATGTACATAAAATCCTCGTCGTGAATTGCCACAAAAGGATAGGGTGGAATTAGGACTTTACTATCTTTATTGGGAATTATGGATAATTTAAATAATTTAAAGGTAGTATGAAGGACAACCGGGAACGTAAAAAGTAAAAACTATAACTATATGTCTATATATTCTCTATAATTAACTTGAAGGATTTGCTCTTTGCCATAAAATTTGTGTAATTTATTTAACATTACTATCAAATTCTGGCAAAAGTCTAAGTGCATTAAAAATTTTATCCAAATCTGACATTTTAAATATCTGTAGGTACTACCTTTAGGAATATACTAAACTTAATTAAATTTATTAACTTCGTTAGATAAAAAAAACTTAATAATCTTTACTTAATATATTGGTAAAATTCGAAATTCAATTCATAATTAATTAATATTTGAACTTATTAATCTTTTATCAACGTAATATAGATTTATATTTGAATTTTACAATTGATTTTATAAAATTCGAAAATTAATTCGTGATGAATTAATATTTAAACTTATTAATCTATATTTGAATTTTACAATTAATTTTGTAAAATTCGAAAATTAATTCGCGATGAATTAATTTTTTAAACCTACACGCTACGGTTCCTCGGTTCCCGTGAATGGGTAATCTAGGAAAACTTACAAATCTAGGAATGGCAAGTCACTAAGAGAATTAGTGTACTTACAGGATTTAAATTTCGGCCTTTCTTGCAGTATCAATGTTCGGATACCCTTCGCGTTGCGGTGGCCAATGGTGTAGGTTCTGGATCCCCGTCGTCGTCCCTCCGATGGAATAGCGATACTCGATGCTTGTAGTTTCGCGTTCCGAGAGACGGCTCTCAAGGATTATCCACAAGACTGCGCCAATTATATTGACCGACCCGCGAAGGCGCAAAAAAAACCGAAATTTACTTATTAATAATTTATTGTAAAAAAATTACATGATAAATTATTCCTAACTTAAACTATGTCCCTCCCGTTCAATGTTGGAACAAAGAGTGCTCGTTGTCCTCGGCGGAGCAGCTACAGCGTCGCGGTGGCGATGATTGCCGCAACACTCTCTGGAATCGCAGGTGTGCGCGATGTCGCAATTGCTAACAGGTGCAAGTCCTTCTTGGGTGGCCCCATGCATCCTCTAATAGTTAAGGCGTGTTATATGTAGGTACATAACAAACTTCAAAATAATAATCAATGTAACATGAACTTGTGTTCATACAATCATGCATATGATTCGATGTACTCTAATAATTTTAATAATTATAATCTATTAATATATAGGTAGGTACTCTACAATTACCAAACTTGAATTAAATATAAAATATCTGAGCAAGAAAATTTACATTTAACAAAATTCATTTCTGTTCCAAAATGGACACTTAATTTATTCAACAACTTACAAAGTTGTTAGAAAGGCAGAACCTCGCAACAATTCATCCACTATAACAAACAAGAAACAACAATAACATTTAAATCCCTAATGAGAATACACGTAAACGTTACCTAAACGTTGGTTGTCACTGAAAAGAGGTGCCTACAATGTAGTCCCGCCGGCTTTAGAACTCTGGATAAGCCAAGCGTTGATACAAATAGTTGTCTCAACGGGCCAGTCTCGCATGGGCCAGACGGCTAGGGAACGCGCAATATGGCATGGTGTCTATCCATGCCATTTTGCCTGTATTTAGGCAATGGATGACAAGGCGCCACGGCTCGCTTTCTTTCCGTACGACACAGATTCTGACGGGGCATGGTTGCTTCGGTAAGTATCTGTGTCGAATAGGAAAACAGCCAAATGCTGCCTGTCACCATTGTGATTGTGAGGAGGATACGGCTCAGCACACCTTGGAGTCGTGTCCGGCGTGGATAGCGGAACGCGATGCACTCCGTGCTATGGTTGGATCTGACCTCTCACTTCCGACCGTAGTTGGTGCTATGTGTGAAAGAGAGGATGCGTGGTTGGCAGTGCTGTCTTTCTGTGATGCAGTGATGTCACAGAAAGAAAGTGCTGAGCGCGACCGGGAGCGTAGGAATCCCGTGCGTCGCAGAGCACGCCGCAGGGGACGTCGGGTCACTTAGGAGACCTGACGAGCTCCTGCCTTTATCGTTGCAGAGTGTGCGCGGCGGGGGCTGCGCACATTCAATAGGCAACGCGAGGAGGGTGACAGACTGTTGTGGCTGCAGTCTGTTGCAGTGATAGGCATGCGCGTAGGGTAGTCGCGACTACATACGAGTGGATTGCCAATGGCAGGAGCGCGAGGGGTACCGTGAGCGTTCCTACCGGAGATCCCGGGATCCCCTCTTTACTTGCGCGGTAGTAGGCCACCGTGAGGTTTTAGTCAGTAGGAGTCTGACATAACCGTGCTGCTGCCCCCGAAGCGGTCGGTATTCATGATGAATTTCCTCACGTTAAAAAAAAAAAAAAAAAAAAAAAAAAAAAAAAAAAAAAAAAAAAAGATGTGCAGAAAATACAAAGCATTTATCTAGACAACTAGACAACTATTAATTTAAGTTTTCTACTCGTTCTCCACACTGAAACCTGACAAGTTAATGATCTTTAGCTCGCTAAAGTTTGTATTGTATTTGAGCGTAGTTTGTGTTTTCGGACCAACTGATTTTTACTATTTGTACCTCTGTTTCATCAGTTCATTGTTTCTGACTTATTGTTATTTACTGAAATTCATTACTAACCTTTCGTAAAAGGCGTAATTTTTATAGCACGGATAAAATGAAATAGAATTTGTCTAATGTACACAAATCACCAATCATCTTTATTATCATTTAAATGACTATATTTCTGTTGTGTCAGAAATGTTTTAGCTTGCTTAATTAAAAACAAGCTGGCACATATTCTTGAATGAAATTTTTAATTGAACCTGTGGCAACACCGAGACTGGATAATTGGAATATCGTAACATTTTCAATTAACTTTCGCCAAGTTCAACAATGATCATGAGAACGTTCCGAAGTTTCAAATATCCAATCAAAGATAATCTGAACATTTTAATATGTTCCACATATTGTGTTATGAATAGGTTCACTAGTATAAAGTTTTGCCTTGGTTTTAATTTTAAATGTTATAACTTATACCCACTTTAATGTAAACATAGAGACGTAGAAATATTATTTCGTTAATATTATTCGTACTTTATTGTTTTGTTTTTCTTGAGATTCATAGTTTATGTAGAAATCTAAGTAAACACATCATAAAATGATAATAACTTTATGATCGTGTGATTTATTTTTTTATTAGAAGAGGACAAATAAGCTTATAATAATAAACTATATTTTAGTATAGGTTACAGCTAGGTATTTTTTGGATGCGGAGATCATTTAGCTAGCACAATATAAACAACATTTATACTTTACTAGCATTGCCCCGCGGTTTCACCCGCATTGCTCCGCTCCATCCTCCGCTTCCTCAATAAATGGGCTATCTAACGCCGAAAGAATTTTGAAACCTTTGTAACCTGAAACAACCAACGTCATCTTCTGAATAGCATTATAATCCAATTTTCCTCCAGTCTTCGAATCGGTTTATTTTCATCCGCCTAAGTAAGAGAAATTGCCCAGTTTCATTCGTGTACCATGTCGTTTTATTATTCACTTCTAAACAACTACTGCAGATAGTAATATCGTCTAACGCATGTTTATTACCAAAGACAACGTCTCGTATGCATAATAAATATTGGAACACGACCGTTCATTATAAAATATCGTGCGAGCTTTCCGTTTGAACAAGCGGTAAGAAAACAAGTTCATCTGCACTAAAGCGTTTTATTAACCAGTATTAAAATATTATTGACCGATGGTATTCGACCTTCGGCTCAGCTGTCAAGGTCACAAGATCTATGAATACATACTGGATTTGAAACATACACATGCGAGCATATCCTATAACGCGAAACGTGTATTAATTTAGTACTTCGTTTGAAATATGAGTTTATGTCTATAAATTTCCTGTCGATACACTGCTATTGGTTTATTTTAATTATCAAGGTTGGAGCCACAGCGGGAAGCTTAGGGAGTTGAAACAGTTTATAATAAACGTATTTTTCTAACACCTTGTAGAAGTATTGATTAGATTTTGTACATATTGGTGCAAAATTGACAGACGCTGGATTATGTCTTGTCTATATTTTGTGCTTTTATTTGAAGAATCTTTAGTGATAATTGATAAAAGATATATTTTCAAATATTTTTATAAGTATTAATAAATATTATGTTTTTATAATATCATCTACGGGGGGTGCATGTAATAGACAAATTATGTTTAAGTAAACAGAACAAACATAAGGTTTAACTATGTTTTAACTGTAACGCTAAAACTTACTATACTTGCCGTTACTGAAATTTTCAATAACAATGAAAATCATGAGTATATTTAATAAAAAAAAATAGTAATAATATCTAATCTGTAATGATTTATTACACAACGTAACAAAAAGCAAATATAGCCGAAGAGAAAAGTGAGTCTGAAATTTATAGATCATAGAGGTTATTAGGCACTCAGAAACCTTTGTGACCATATTATTCCTACAATTTATATTCCAGCCACGCTATAGCAAATTCTGGGATGGTTCTGGGATTTATTAGGTAGTCTTATTCTACGCATGTATTGAATCGTTCAGGCCAAATCATCCTGCTTCTATATTAGTCAATAAGGTATGAGTAAGCAATATACGATATCAAGAATTTCCGTGCTTTTATTATCCTAATTCCTTTCAAGTGCAATGAACACGTGTTGCTGAATAAGTACTTATGATGAAAAAGTAGAAATAAATACTTAAGATGAATTCAAGGTAGAGTCGTTTAAAGAAGTGGTTTAGTGTAGATGCAATTTTAAAGCGCAAAGCTCTTATCCTTTTTATGGTTAGATCAAACATTTCTGGATATTCGCTTTGAAATTTGATTCACACAACCATTTTTTATTAATTATTATTTTAGATGATTCATAATTTCATCAATATTTCTTAGAAGATAGTAGTTTTAAATTCCGATAAGGGACGCAGTTAATTACTGCACGTCCAGCCACTACTACTGACCCATCAAACGATTTAGTTATCACACTGAAAAAATATAATTAACCGAAGTTCGAACATAATTAAACTCAACACATATTATACAATGTCGTATTCAAATTTACTTTTAGCCTCAACTTAAAAGTTGTATTGAAACACATAAGCTCTGAATCCAATTTTAACAATTTTGTTGTTGCCTAACTTTGTTTTTGGACTTAAGAACTAAGCTTTTGTTCGCTTCAACAAGTGTACTTTGTATATACAGTAATATGTTAAGTAAATGTTGACGTCGAATCTCATACTTTTTTATGAACATATTCATCGCTTGTTTTCAATAGTTGTTTGCAAACACCAACAATATTGTGTTACCTACAACATTTTTAATTAAATGTGGGCGTGAATAGACTTTTTTTTTTCAGAAATAAAAAATGTTACTGTTTAAATATATTCCTATTAATATTTTCCGATGTTTGTACATTAGTTAAAATTCAAATTAAGGTTTATACAACCAATTTACAATAATGTTTCTTTCAAATTCCATCTCCCATAAGCTCGCGTTAAAATTACAAAGAATACTAGTTTATACCAGCATTTATTTTTTGTGTCGTATCGTGCATAATTAAACCGACTACTTTATCGATTATTGACATAAATTGCTCTAAATGGTTATAAAATCAATGTTCACGTGATTATCGTTACTCACAGCTATCACGCGACCACAAAATCGCAATTTACTTCAGCTTTGAAATGTGTATCAAACAGAAATTGTATAAATAGCAAATTACAAATAGAGACTACAATGTATCAGTTAATTTCTTGTATATTTTTTCTATAAACAAGCGGAGTTAGAAATGGAGCTACGCGCCATTTCACCTTCCTGAAACGATAAATAGATTATCTCGGCGTTCTCGTTTCTAACTATCCAGTATCCAGATAGGTAACTCGGATTTCTAATTCTGTAACAGAATTTAATATTGTAACTAAATTATACGTCTGATTAATAAAGGATCCAAATGCCAAGAATTTCAATGGTTATTTAATTTATTAGAACTGAATTCGCATTCGAATATCTTTGGAAAATTAATCTATCCTAATTTTGTATTTTATAATTTAACAAATGTAATTGTTAGCACAGTTAAGTACACGAGATAATACTTTAATCCCATATTCAATTTCAACCCTAAAAAATATCACACGTGTTAATGCGTAGAAGAGCCGTATCCCTTGAAATATATTCAGGGACGGAATTAACATTTTTAAAATTCCATAAAACGTTTGTGAGCGCATTTTCCATGCCACAATACGACAGACAACGCGGGAGAATAACACTTTTAAATAAATGTAGCATGTTCCAGTTGAGGAATAAGGCCACAGCCCTTAACCGAGCATCTTTTATGAGGATGCCTTCCCGAGTCATTGTGTTGCTTTGAAATAGGTAAATACTAAATGTGAAAATCAGGTCGGCTTTGCCGTCGAGGGCACTTGAACATTGTTCGTACATCCGCGAATTTGAAGTGAAACTGCGCTGTAAAAAAAGTATAATTGAAATCTGCTGAAATGAAGCCGAATCATTTGGGCGTTCACGAGTGTCATCATTAAAAGTTTTCACGCCTTCGAAGAATATTCTTAACGCGTACAGCAAGCGTGGTATTCATTTTTTATGATCCTTATCTGCGTAGTTTTATTTTGTAAAAATCTGCCTTTGGAATTCACTTCAATGAAGTGATATTATTTTTAGAACATTCAAAGTTTGGCATTACCTATATTAAATTAAATTTAAACTGATAATATGTTAAATTCTTATGATACCTAAGTCGATTTTATAATATGAATTGTTATTTCAGATTACTAAATTGAGTCTTTTGTCCCCTTTCTATGAACTAATATGTACCTACTCGTAATAGAAATAACGTGTTCTAAGGAAACCTTACATTATACCTTTTACCTGAATCTTATTCTCTCATTATTTTGCTAGAAAAACGAACGAAACGAACAAATAACTAATAACAATAACATGTTAACTTACACAATTTCAATAATGGCATATCGATTCTCAAACTTCGTTCGTCTTCCGTGCATCAATAATCGAATTTCAAAATTGTTGCGGCAAATTTCCATTTCCTCATACCTACTTGTTCTAGTAATAACTTGCATTGCTACCATTTACATAACACATTTCTATTCTACAAGTGTAGGCATTACAATGGTGCCAAAGTGATTTTGTGGATCGGGGAGTTTCAATATTTGAATAATATTGAAAATTCTATCGCGCTACACGTTTGCATGCTAAGGTAGTTTTCGTCCTATGTAGATTTTAGGAGAATTTTAGGAGAATGCATCCATATAAAATCCATAGTACCTATTTAGTCATATAAAATCGTAATAAGAAAATACTAATACAAGATTTTATAACATAAACAATATTATTATTAACTATGTCCAGAAGTTCATTTATTACTTCCATTTCGCAAATATCTTGTAGTAGAAGCACAGTAGAAGCATGTATCTGGGCCTAATTTCAAACTGCAGTCTTTCATCTCAATAGACAGCTTTCATAGTATTAAATAGACAGAGCAATGCTCGATTAACTTTCATAGAAATAGACTTTAAAAATAGACCATGTCTATGCTAACCATGTGGATAATTAACGGTCTGTAAAGCTATTAAATATTGTTGTCATAAATTTACTAAAATAGACCGCGTTTGTCATTCAATTTCTTATTCTATTATCCAGGATAATTGCGCACATAATATATTATTTACCAAATTGATAATACAAACACAGGATAATAATTATAGAAATACTTTATCCTGACTTTTCTACCTATCCTTATCATTTATAAATATTAAGTTAAATACAACATATAATTAATCCGATCCAAATGTTTCGCAGTAATCATGTATTTTTACAAAACTTAGGTTTTCATTATTTCGTGTTCACGTGTTTCATGTTTATGTCACAGCAAAAACGTACCAGCCACTGTTAATCGTTCTTGGGAGTCTAAACTTTTTCTTCGAACCGAAAAAGCTCTTAATTTCTTATTTTATTCTAACGGTACCTCAAGTATATTATCTTTTCTTTTTATATTAATTAATTAAATATAATGACAGATTATTTATTTTTTGCACTGAAAGAAAACATTTCAACGAGAATTTGTGATTAGCATAATAATACATAACATATTTCAAATTCTAACAAAGTTCCACCCTTATCAATTAGAATTATAGATAACTTTTAATGTATTGATATTACCATGACATAAGAAACGTATTTATACGAAACAATTGCAAATAACTGCTCCAGTTCGATCATTCCATTAGTCAAGAGTCAAGACGCTGCGCAGGCACATTGCCAAATTTTCTGAAACTTGAAAATTTAATCGCCAAGTTCGGATAAAGCCCTTGAAAGCGCCAAATTTATTGCTATTCTCTTTGTTATAAGTTATTTATAAACACTATCAAGATGCTGCAACCATTTGCTAGAGCTCGTATTTTTGTAGTTCAGACGCCAAATAGAAATAAACTCGACGGAGCGTGTATACCTATAGTGCGCTAGATTAAAAATCCCTGAGATTAAGGGTTAATGTTATTTGTAATAAAGGATATCTTCAAAATTACCCATCGTCTCATCGTCTCATAATCGTCATCATTCTCTTTCCTCACGTATCTAGTTCAGTAATTTAGCAATAAAAAAATTATTTGGCTAATATTTTCATCACTAGTTTTATTTAATTATTTACACTGATTATTTTTCCGACCCAAATATCGACCAATAGAATTGCACCATTCGACGTCACGTGGTACAACCTACATGGTATTATACTGATAATTTTTTGAAAATTTTCTCTGGTCGTTGACGTCAAACTGACAGGTTCAATTCAATTGTGAAATTATTGGCCGACATTTGGGACGGAAAAATAATCTCCCGAATACCACACGAGCTTCAAAATTATCTGGCATTTCCCTCAAGGTTCCCTGCAAACAAATAAAGTCGTCAAGTTTTTCAGGAAAAATCACTCGCGCTTCGCGCTCGTGATTTTTTAACCTTGACTAAAAACTTGACTCCTTCATTTGTTTGCAACGAACCTATCGGAAAATACCCGATAATTTTGAAGCTGTTGTGGTATTATTATAAGTGAATATATCACTCCCAATACGTGTTGATATTCTATTCGTGTAATTCAGTGTTAAAATATTCCAATAAATATCTATGAACCCAGCTTCACTATTATTGTCAATAGTTCCCCGACTTGGTCCCAGAGTAAATACATTTTAGTTCAGCTGCCTTTCAAACAAACAATCAGAATGATCTATCAAAGCCAGCAGATATAACGAAAGAATCAAAACGCAAAACAAACAATGATTTCGGTTGTGATGATACAAAACATCCGTAGGATAGTGGGATCTATTTGAAATATGCGCTGACATTTGTGTTACGACGAACTCTTTTTCCTTTTATGAAGTTTTATTATTTATTTTGTGATGGGAACAAAAACAGTAAATTCTGTTGGTTTAACGAAACAATGCTAGGCTAGTTTGTTTATACATTGAATAAACATTTTAAGTAAGTGTAGGCTCTAATGAACACATTCTATTAGGTACTGCTATCTAGAATAGATTAAAACTTTTGATTTGACTTAGTTTTTGGTAAAGCGGCTATAGATGAAATAAAGCTCTGGATTCCATCCCGTGGCAATGAACAATAATTATATTTCGGTCTTGAACATTTATCATCATCATAATTACCCATGACAGAAAAGAGAACAGACGCGTGTATTCAACGTGAGCTCCTAGAAAATATTTAAAGCAGTAGTATTTTAAATACCTACTCAATATGTCTTTGTCACATTTAAGAGTATAGACCTCTTCAGGAACAAACTAAGTGAGATAAAGGGATTTATCCCTCAACTTCTTAGAAGTGCTGTAGAGAACTAACAGGTTTTTGTTACTCTGCTAATAACTTAAGAACATTTTCCGCAAGTAAACGTTTGTATGGCTAATAGGAAAGCTTATGAATAGACCGGATTATGGAGTCCGTTCTGAAGTATTAAAACTAGTGTTAAACTCGAATGAATACTGTTTTCTTTAAAGCTTTGAAACTTTGCATTCATATTGAATATATTTAGTCAGACACAACACGCTATATTTCGCGAGTATATTTCGTATAAAGTAGAAAATGTTATTAATATAATTAAAAGCAATTAAGATAAGGTACTCTTGGATATTTTTTTTATATGATATATTTGGAAACGACTCAGTTGATTTCGAATATTCTTTATATTTCTGTTAATAAGATCATAAATACTAGGTTTTAGTACAAGATATTTCAACACTTAATTTATTTACTTAACGCTTATCCATTAATTTACTTTTGAATTTCCTTATAAATATGAGTCCCTTTTTGTTTTAAAATTAACATAGAAAATGTTTAAAAATTGTCACCTAGATTTTTCTTTCATCTTCACGTACGAGTATCGTATAATTTTATTTATTAAACAAAGTTATGATGCCAGGTATCAAAGTCCTTAATAATTTAGACATCTAACAGTTTCTATAAATCTTTCAACATGTAAAATGATTTGCTAGTTCTACTGAATATATTGCGAAGAATTTTAAAACAGTGCAATACGAATATTCTATTTCCATCGTAGTACTTGATTCGGTTCACGAATATATGATACAAGGTAAGTATTTATTTTGTTTTGAAATTCCAAGAATACTCTTGTGTTTGTTTTAGTCACATCCTATTTATAATTCATTCATAATATTGTAACGCATGAAATTACTACGATTACATTTATTCTATTGAATGAATAATCGAATATTTTTTGTTAGTATTTATTTAATAATGTAATCATTAGTAGATATAGATTGTATGTATAAGTATTACCGTCCAATACAGACTTTTATAGAAGCGCAAAATCTTGTGTCTTTTTTTTTTTTCTAATTTCTACAACAACACGCAATCTCAGTATATCATACCTCAAAAAACGAACATGCCAGTTTCATATGAACACTTACAAAAGACACGTAAGACCGCAAGCATTCTCGATACCCGAGCACTCGCCGTAAACACGCGCTAACAATGGCCAGATGATGGACAGCGAAAATAGAACATAAAGTAAACAATTGCGGACAAAACGCTCGAGCTGTATCCGATAAAACAACGAGGCCCAAACTTGACCGTCTTGTGTGTTGTGGCTTTATAATGCTCTACGTTCTATGGTGGGTATAATCTGTGGGAAGAAATTGGCGCGAAATTATTATCTGCGGAGAAGTTTGTAAACCGAATGTTTAATAGTTTTCTCTCTTTATCCTCAAATCTATTTTAAATGGATTACAATATATCCATAATAAAATTTTGCTATAAAACAGCTTAATAATATTAGACTAGATGTTTTGGTTCGTATAATCTGTGCAAAGAAAATGGCGCCAAGCAAATTGCGTAACTAGAATTTTATATGAAATTAAAAATGTTTTTCCGCTTTTATCTAGAAAAGCTTTTAAAAACAATAACATCGTGTAGAGGTGTATTCAAGAACGGCTTAGGTGTTATTACGGTGTTAAGTACAATTTTAACTTTATTAGGTATTCTATAGATGTTCATTTTTCCAATTTTAAATTAAAAAAACTAACAATAATAATTATTGAAAACAATGATTAATTTTTTCGCTAATTTGTAATACTAAAACGTGATTAAAAATATTTTTGTATACAGAAAGCTGACATACATAATAGGTAGGTATATATAATAATTATATGTGTTGCACAAACAACAAGTTCATATTTTACTATAACATTATATTATACCTAATAATTTGCTTCTCATATTTGTTAATTATGTAACAAAAACTGTCGCTACATTTTCGCTTTTTAACTAAATGTTTTCAATTGCGAAAATCGCATGCATGGACTACGTGAAATGCAATTAATTCGGACCATATAATTTTACACCGTGAAGTACCTATTCATGCTCAAGCGAACCACGTAGTCTAGAAATTGCCATGTCATAAAATTTAAATTTTCACCTGTGTCGGTTCTGCTTGCGGAAAATGGAATAGCACTGTTTAAATTTTATATCTGTCACTATTCACAAACTTTAATATTTAACGTAAAGTTACATTAAAATTTTTGTTTACCTACTATGTAGAAAAGTACCTAAATAAAAATAATGTAAACAGCAAAGTACGAGTACATAACGTTAGCCTAACATATTTTCTTACTTAACCACATGCAATATACCCACATATTAAACGTAATGAGACTGTTCGTAGTGCTAAATTTAAGGACTTAACATCTCATTCCGAGAGGATCTCCAAACAAATGTTCGTACTTCTAGAATATTCCACGAAATTGCCGCATGTTTATGAATACATGTGGGTTTTGTAGCCCTGAAAAATGGAACAAAATTCTGAGTACCTACAACCCACGTCTAGGTCAGACTAGCATCTCGTAAAGTAACTTCAACAGCTGATGCCGCTATAAAAGCTATGAAAAGCTTTATATTACCTGATGCTTATAAATCTTGGCCTATCAATCTGTAACATTCCGATTGAAATTCAGGTGATGTCATCTACTGAATACTATGGATTTAATTTAAACTTAAATGAAATCGAATGGTTTCTCTGAATACTTGATTAACGAAATTGTTTATGTTAAATATTCTTTAGGCTGTAGTCGGGGTAGAGATTTATCTAAAAGAACAATAATTGATTGACCTTTTACAACGTAGAAAATCATAGAAAAATACGACTTTAATGTATGATTGATGACTAAGCATATTTTAAATGATATTGTTTCGATATCTTTCCCAAAAGTACGTCATTAGGTATGTTACACATGAATAAAACGGCTCAGATTTATACTTCATTAAAAAAATATATCCACACTCGCCTAACAGTGATATCAAAAATGGCAATTTAAATATTCAAAACCGAAATAGTTTTGGTCACGAAAAATATTTTTGTTCCAAAACCACTCAACTAAAGATGAATCTTTAATGTATTTTTCCTATCGGTTTATCCTTTTATATTGCCTCGTGTGAGCTTGGATGTGTGGAATATAATATTCTGATGTGTCAATCGAATGTTTATTCTTTTATAAGATACCTAGAGCTTTTTGTGGCTGAGAATTATTTATTGTTATGTTTCGCGTGAGGAATCTCGTAAGTACCAATATCTGTCAGGATTATATAAAGATAATTTTCTTTCGTAATTCACAATATCATATAACTACCTATATATTATAAAATCGTTTTAAGTATAATATTATGGTTAAGAAAATGATCTATTGTTTCGGAATAAAATGATTTCATCACACAATTTTTTTTCTCATATAACACTCTATTTTTTATTTTTTTACATTGAAAGTAATTGAAAGTTTCGTTCCTAAAATCCAGAAACTAGGTATTTAGATAAATTTCCCCGATATATTAATATACTAGCGGTCCGCCCCGGCTTCGCCCGTGGTACATATTTACGTTTTCTCTACATAAGAACCATCCTCGTACTTCAAGGAATATAATAGAAAAGAATTATCGAAATCGGTTCAGCCGTTCACACGTGATGCCGTGACAACGCGAAACGGGTGCGGACCCGCCGCCTTTTTATAGCTCCCGCCGCGAAGCGCGTCGAACGCGGCAACTGATACACAAAAATAATCCTTATGGCATGTAATTCACGCGCGATGACTTATAGCGTATTTCATGTATAACTTTGGTGTTTCTACACCGATTTACATGATTCTTTTACTATAACCTGCCCAGGAGTATGAAGAATAATTGTGCCAAATTTCGTTAAAATCCGTCGTGTAGTTTTTGTTTCTATAACGAATATACAGACAGACAGACAGACAGACAGACAAAAATTTTACTGATTGCATTTTTGGCATCAGTAGCGATCCCTTATCACCCCTTCATAGTTTTTTTTTAAATATATTTCATGTACAGAATTGGCCTCTCTACAGATTTATTATAAGTATAGATAGATAATCGCAAGACCTTGATAGAATATTTTCCAAACAATCCCGTAGAACTCGTTATTTTCTCGTTTATTCTAATCTCAAGTTAAAAATCGGCGATATCCACATTGCTTCGGAAATTTCCTTCCCTCAAAGGAGTTTCGTTCATCTTAATGACCGGCAGCGACCCTCTGGGGTTGCTATCCTTTGATTTTACCAGTTTATTATTTAATGAAACTGCTTTTTCGTCGACAGCTAAATTTAAAGATGACTTTATAAATAAACGATGGATAGAATAAACCTTTGTTATTTAATAAGATTGTTGTTTTTTAAAGCGTGATTATTTTTTTGGGTTGTGTTTTTATATTTGATATTTACGTCTATGTACACCGATACGATCGTTACTGTTTTATTGAATTATGTTTATTTCGATGCAGGCAAATAAAAGATGAAAACAATCAAAATAATCATTCTAATATTTATATAACCGAATTGTATTTTATAGATATTTGATCGTCGTTTCAACTAAATTATAAAAATACGTATAGAATTAACATTAAATGTTTTGTCAAATTTTGACGACCCATATAGTTATTACGTAGCAAATCACATTCCGCAATACTATCCACGGTATTTAATTAATAATATATCACTTAACATCAAACAATCAACTCGTCACGATTGCTATTGACAATACCGAGTCAATATTAGAGATGAAACAGTGCAATTATATTGCGCGGATTAAATCCAATAATTAAATTGTATTTGTCACTATCTAACGTCACGAATGGGATTCGCAAACCGATACTGTATCAACCAAAATGTTGATTATGAATACGCTAATGCTGTTGAATGTCGTTGGAAAACCAATATTTATACTAAGTTGATTAACTAGCACTGTACTAGGTTTTATTAAAAAGATATTGAACTGCCTATTTAAAAATCCGAATATTTATATAATACTTAGCTTCAGATTATGTTTAAGATAGAAAATACAATTTTACCGTTTTAAAACAGCCACGTCAAATACGTTGAAAACAAGCTGATAACACAAGAAATTACTACTAACCAATACTGCCAACATCCAGAAAAATAACCACCGTGCAAACTTTAAATTTGAGTCACTTTGGAAGTTAAGACGTATTATTAACTACATGTCAGTCTGTGCGTAATCCATATATAAACCGCATTAAGGTGATTGCAACGATCTGTTCCCAGCCAATATCCCGCTAGATGGCGCTGAATTCTACATTTCTAGTTTATTTGAGTTTTTGCGTAATTGGAATAGTCATCAAACCTAGGAATAGTCATGGCGGTTACTGAATATTATATTTTATTGAAATATGTTATATCATTGCCTTAAAATCCACCCAATTCGGTAAAATTATGCGTTTTAACATCTGTCATTGCATACAGGGTCGTTTACACACACAGACGTATACAAAAATGATAAAGATTTAACTCTAGATGGCGTGAATGTAAAGCGCGTCACACACGGTGAAGATACTACCTATAATATTTTATCTAATCTAGTAATATTTTATATTACAGTATCTTAAGGTATCCGGTATCAGCGTTCTGACCATCATTTTTTTCTTTTTTCGCTGTAGAACCGCCATCCTGTTACAAATGACCCACAAAGGAGAATGACCACGGGTGGTATCGGTAAAATTTTAGTTGTGCCACGTATTCGTTATATTGTTAATTCCTATTTGTATTTATAATGATCATATGTATCAATAATAAGTCTTAATTAAACCGGATAAATTGAAATAATAGTAAAAGTAAAAGTTTTTCTTTTGAAACATGTATGACTACGTATGGAATCGGTAAAATACTAGTTGTGTCACGTGTTCGTGATATTGTTAATTCCTATTTGTATTTATAATGATCATATTTATCACTATTAAGTTGTAATTATACCGAATAAATAGAAATAAAAGTAAAAGTTTTGTTTTGACACATACCTATATCTATCTCTCTTGCAAACGTCATATGTCATAGTTTCTATTTGAAATGTCAAATGAATGTGTTCGACGCATTGTTCGATGTTATTTTGAAATAATGTTTAAATTACGATTTACTTTTCACATTTGTCTTGTAAATTAAAATATTACCTATGTAATAAATGTAAAACTTAACGTTCATCGTTAGTTTAAACTCGATTAAGTAGTTTTTTGAAGTGTTGAATAAAACTATTGTTTTATTTTTATTGTCGCGAACTGCGGCTTATTTACATAAAAACTTTAATCATATCTAAAAGTACTAACATCAAGCTTTAAATTGAGCTATATTTCATCTTGACACAATAAGTTTGATTGCGATACCAAGTGCCATAGTCACTTGGGCAATCTCCTGTGGTTTTCATTTTTCTGTATGGGTAGACAAAACTTCAAAACGCCACCTGCTACGGTTTATATTATTATGAACGATTAGCTTTCCGCCCGCATTTTCAAAAAAAAACCCGTATAGTTCCCGTTCCCGTGGGGTTTCCGGGATAAAACCTATTCAATGTGTCCAAGTTACGTTCTTTATGTGTGCTAAATTTCATTGTAATCGGTTCAGTAGTATTTGCGTGAAACACACACATACACATCCTCACAAACTTTCGCATTAGTAGGAAGTAGGATTGTTATAAAAATAAAAGTTATATTTGTTGGCGTAAACTATTTTATTGTAATTTTGGGAAATAAATAATGTCAAAATTGATTACTTACCTACAATAAAACGCAGTTTTATTTTATTACCTACATTACACTATTGTTTTTTTTTTATCAAAACATGTATTTGAAGTAGCAAATATGATATTATGCTGATCCAAGCATTTTCACTCAAAACTAATATCACTAATGATTTGTAAAAGTAAATTATTTCAAAATACATTTCATAACCAACAAGTAAGAATAATTATTCATACAACAACAAATCAAAAACACTATTTACTATGGAAAAAAAACCAGGAAGGTGAAAAACATATTTACGATTTCGATGCACTCGACTTTTAGTAAAATAATAGGTAAAAATATTATTATGGTTTTGATCACAGACATATCTGTGGTTTTGATTTTAGCTACTAGTATCAGAAAGCTGCGTGTTCAATGCACGTCGGGGTCCCACAACTGTGGAGGAAGGAAGGTAGAATACCTCCATCGAATAAGTGAAGTTTCTCGACATACTCGATTTGCCGGCCGGCCTCAATGAAGATTGTCCGAAAGTTGTATATGTGCTCTGTAACGAAAAAATTTCGCTAGCGCGATTCAGAGTGAGGTGTCGTACAATATACCTAATGAAGTTTTTCATCTTTTTATTTTACTGCAAATACAAAATAAAAATTAAACAATGGTAATGTAAATTCTAAACAAACTACTACCAAAATACAATTAGAACAAAAATCATTTGACTTGTTTATTTCACCCAGAGGCCAGAGGCGGCTCGTGACAAAATTGTATAGGTGTTCACTTGAAATAAAACAACGAAAATAAAATAGCGTTCGGGATGATTTATTACAAAAAAATGAGCACCACATTTTATAAATGTCTATAACACTAAAAATTACAAAGTACAGGCTATTTCAAAACGAATTCAATGACTAGGTATCAATAATTAGTAAATCACCGAATTTGCATTCGCGAGCGTAGGTATCCATAGTGTTTGTCACTGACGGTCACTGACCTCTATAACTTATAGTTATAGAGGTCAGTGGTGTTTGTTGTGTAAACATATTGTATGTATTTGAGTAGTTAGTAGCATATTATATTCTGAATTTCTGATCCATGCCTATTCACTCAAAACTAATAACACTAATGATTTGTAACAGTAAATTATTTCAATAGGTAGGTATTTGAACATTTCCCAACAAGACGTAAGAATAATTATTCGTAGGTATACAAGATACAATAACAAATCTAATACACTATTTATTATTTTATTATTTACTAGCGGTCCGCCCCGGCTTCGCCCGTGGTACATGTTTACGTTTTCTCTCCATAAGAAGTAATAGCTAGAGAGCTAGCGCAAAGCTACCTGTATGTATTTGACCAGACCTGGATTTTTGTGTGTTGATTCCCCTATACCTACTATACATGAGATGAGGAGTCACTAAGCCCAGAGTGGTGGACGGGGCGCGCGCTTAGGTAAGACAGGTGGAAATTTTTGGCGAACTTTGAAACCATTTGACCACGTCTGCCATTTTGATATTTGAAAATAGATTATTATTACTATCGGAAAATAGCAATGGCAGACCATTATCACGCGGATAACATTCTGGCAGACACTTATGAAAGTGCTGAAAAAAATACAATTTTGAAAGTATTTGACCAGATCTGCCATTCATATATTTTATTTATTAGGGTCTTAAAAACTTATTTTCGAAACGGCAGACATTTTCATTGCGTACAGACTTCAGCAGACAACAAAACTTTACAGACTTCAGCAGTCAACAAGACTTAGCTTCTACATGGTCAGATGTATATATGTATTACGTTCCCTGACCTTACATCAATGATTTACTTTATTAATGTTTTTATGGTCATTTACATTTAATTTTGAAAACTATGGAATAAAATTTATAAATTTGATGATACAAAACTAAATATACATTTGTAAAGAATCTCAAATATAAAGTTGTGTTGCAAATAACAAATCATCATTTAAATATTTAGTTTATTTCTTTATTTAAGAAACAATTAACAATTACAAAACAACATAAAAAAACACGCATGCATTTATTGAAATGTTCATTCATCATCACTATCGTATGGCGTTGTGTGACTCGTCTTCATAATCCATTGAATCGGATTCTGTAAAAGTAAAACGTAAATTATATAATAAAAGAAATGAGTCATTATAAACTTACCTAGTAAGGCAATGCCTTTGATGTCGCACGATGCCGCCGCGCCGCCAGTGTAGGTACTTCTGCTGCTACATGAAAATATGCTAGGGTTGCAACAAATGGGAAATAAAACAATTGTGATTATTACTATTATGATGTAATCATTTATTCATATTATGTACATTCAAAACAATTGCTATTATTAAATCTGATGTAATTATTTTTTCATAAATATATAATTATTATTAATTACATAATATATTGCACTGTGAAATATTTACGTATCACTTTATTTTTGATGTTCTTAATTGTCTTTTATAAAATTTAAGTGACGCATTCGCATTGGGATCAACAATCCGATAAGAAAAGAATGGAGACAACATATACATAGCTTTGATTTCAATTCTACAGATACAAAATATACAATCTATCTAAAATGATACAACGGATGTTTCCTGCGTTTTCTCGTCAAAATACCGAAACAACGTAATTATTGTATAGTAGTTGGGCGTGAAAGTAAAAAAACAAATGAAAAGTGTTTTCCATATGATTATTTATTAAATTTACGCGATTAAGAATAATTTCAACGATACAATTTAGTAACCGAGAATTCAGAGGAATAAAGAAAATACCTGCCTGATCATTTTATCAAACTCTAAAAGAATTATGGTTATTTCGCATCACTCGGTTTATTAGTTTGGTAATAATTATTAAAGGTAGTTACAACCCTAGCCATTGAATCGAACGGTAGGCAACACAATATCGACTTTGTGCGGGTACATATGGTACATTTCTTCTTGCTGTGAAGCGTAATTATTATTATTAAGATTTTTTAGGCTATTTTGAATCAGCTGTTCTAATTTAATTCTAGAAATTTATTAAAACGTGATTTTTTTAAAAGTATATTATGAGTTTATAAATACCTCAACCAATAGTTATTGTGTCCTATCCTCATTTCTTTATATCTTGGTAGTTAACTAAAGTGTTAAATTTACATAACCTCAACAACAACATTTACACTGCCACTGCACTAAAACTAAACTAACTAGCTCTCTAGCTATAAGAACCATCCTCGTACTTCAAGGGATATAATAAAAAAAGAATTATCGAAATCGGTTCAGCCGTTCGCTGTCGCTACAATAATTATATTTCAATTTTATCTTTTTATACCTAGTAGAACTGGCCGACGAATAAAAAAAATCGTATTAGAATAAATACAATAAATTACGGAACAAAAAAAGGATTGTAACTGAATTAGGTATGTTTGTTTCTGGGCGCACCGTTTTCGACGACGCGACGCGCGACGTAAGCGTATAGGTATAGGTACCTACTTTGCTAAAACAAACTTATAAAATTGTGTGTCTGTCTGAAAATTCGGAAAAGCATATTTTGCAAGTTTGTAATTACTTTGATAGTTTACCGATTTATAATAATTGTAATTGTAATTGTATAATATATAATTTGCAATGTGGTGAAATTTCATAAAAATCACGGGCCAATTTTTTGTTTTGAATCCCACCGAAAATATAATTGCGTTATTAGAATAATTAATTACTATACCTACCCACGATCAATTATTACAATATAGTCTCAAATGCATACTAGAGAAATATTGCAATTTGATTCAATTAAAATGCATAGCATACAAAAATAAATTCACAACACAAGAAATTCCGCGCGCAAATCATAGCGCGTGTCAATGAAATCAAGAATGTTTTATTTCAAGCCGACGCGGACGACGACGCGACGCCGAACAAAAGTACCTACGACGGACGACCACGCTTCGAGTTGCCAAACAACATGAGTAATAAATTGTTTACAAAAAAAATAGGGATGTAACGATACATGATTTTGCCGATACGATACCGATACCGATATTTGTAGTAATGTATCGGCGATACCGATACCGATACCGATATCGATGGCTTGGTAGAAAAATAAATAGTGAATTATGCATAAAAAGTTACCAACATTTAACAGAGACAACTGTTAATCGTATTCTTTTAAATAAAAATGCCAAATCAAAAAACAACAAAACCATTTATTTTAGTATTATTATTTTACGAAGTCAGTTAAACTTTAAGTAATACACATACAATCAGTACCTAATAAAATTTTACTATAATAGCTTAAACTTTTATTATTGGTAGAGTTTTTTCAGAAAACAAAGTGCGCACGCGCGGGCGGCCTCCCGCATCGTTCATTGGGCGCGGATTTTTGAATTATTTGATATCAAAAAAATTGGTTGTTTGTAAAGTAGGTTTACGATCGAGATGTTTACGTGATAACATAATGCAGTGGCAGCGCTCGAGATGAAACGGGAGATCGGTCCGTCTCTCTCTCGTTATACCTGCAATCGCGCTCGTGAGGTTTTGGTGTGACACAAGTTTATGAACATGTCACCCGACTAAAACGATTTTAAAAACGTTATCACGTTTAAAAATTAAAAAAATTCATAATTATTTATTTCTTTCCTTTACATAAACAAATTTGTGATTGGAACACTCCTAGTAAGCAAATAAAATGCTTGTGTCAGGAGGTTCCGCTCTTCCTTAACACTATTACAGAAACAGAAATAAAACAATATGAATGAATACAATGCAAAAACATAAAAGAAAAGAAAGAATTTAATTAAAAAATATCGGTATCGGTTGATTTATTATCGGCGATACCGATATATCGGCTTGCCGATATATCGGCCGATATATCGGTATCGGTATCGGTATCGTTACATCCCTAAAAAAAAACAAGTTTTCCATTTTTCTGTATGAGTAGACAGAACTTCAAAACGCCACCTGCTACGGTTTATATTATGAACGATTGTTATAAAAATAAAAGTTATATTTGTTGGTGTAAACTAGGGATGTAACGATACCGATACCGATACCGATATATCGGCCGATATATCGGCAAGCCGATATATCGGTATCGCCGATAATAAATCAGCCGATACCGATATTTTTTTATTAAATTCTTTCTTTTCTTTTATGTTTTTGCATTGTATTCATTCATATTGTTTTATTTCTGTTTCTGTAATAGTGTTAAGGAAGAGCGGAACCTACTGACACAAGCATTTTATTTGCTTACTAGCTTTCCGCCTGCGGCTTCGCCCGCGTTTTCAAAAAAAAACCCGCATAGTTCCCGTTCCCGTGGGATTTCCGGGATAAAACCTAGCCTATGTCACTCAGAAATGATGTAGCTTTCCAACAGTGAAAGAATTTTTCAAATCTGCCAAGTAGTTTCGGAGCCTATTCAATTCATACAAACAAACAAACAAACAAAAAATCAAACCTTTCCTCTTTATAATATTTGTATAGACTAGGAGTGCTCCAATCACAAATTTGTTTATGTAAAGGAAAGAAATAAATAATTTTGAATATTTTTAATTTTTAACGTGATAACGTTTTTAAAATAGTTTTAGTCGGGTGACATGTTCATAAACTTGTGTCACACCAAAACCTCACGAGCGCGATCGCAGGTATAACGAGAGAGAGACGGACCGATCTCCCGTTTCATCTCGAGCGCTGCCACTGCATTATGTTATCACGTAAACATCTCGATCGTAAACCTACTTTACAAACAACCAATTTTTTTGATATCAAATAATTCAAAAACCTGCGCCCAATGAACGATGCGGGAGGCCGCCCGCGCGTGCGCACTTTGTTTTCTGAAAAAACTCTACCAATAGTAAACTTTTATTAGGTACTGATTGTATATGTGTATTACTTGTATACGTAGTATATTATTATTAGTCTGTGGTATTACTTAAAGTTTAACTGACTTCGTAAAATAATAATCTATACTTATAATAAATCTGTAGAGAGGCCAATTCTGTACATGAAATATATTAAAAAAAAACTATGAAGGGGTGATAAGGGATCGCTACTGATGCCAAAAATGCAATCAGTAAAATTTTTGTCTGTCTGTCTGTCTG